>NC_080097.1:77563399-78163399 GCF_950005125.1 Chionomys nivalis
GCAGTTGTGAATCTCAACATAAACAGTGCACAAGCCAGCCTTCTCAAAGTGTGGCCTGGATGCAAAACTCTGAAACTTAGAACTAAGAATGTCCATTCGAACAAGCATTGAAAACTTGAGAAAGCTGTTTACCCTATTTGCAGACTAGCAGACTGGCTGTCAATGAACCCAGAAGCTCATTAGAAAATGAGTTCAGGGCCCCACTCCAGACCACCCTAATCAGAGTCTGTCTTTCTCAAAGTCACTAGGAGCTTTACCCCCAGATCCACAAGCCCTGAAATACCTCATCCTCAGTTAGCTGGTGAGCCAGGAATCCCCTTAGAATGAGTCTAATTAGAAAATACTCCCGCAGGTGCCTGCTCATTCCTGTGTCCTTGACTGTGGAAAGGAGCCCTTTCCCACCAATTTCTACACTTCCCTCCCAACTTAATGTTTGTTTGTTTGTTTTTTAATCAAATTTGCTCCTTTTGAAATAAGTGGAAACTGTCATACCCATATGAAGCATATTTCCTTTATAAATGGTCTCCTGAGTGTAAACTATACCACTCTAGGAGGATCACAGACTTCAGCTGGAGACACTGATGCACATAAAATCTTGTTGTGCTAGTTACCCTTCGGTTGCTGTGATAAAACAGCATGACCAAGGCAGCTTACAGAATAGAGTGTGCTCTGGGCTTGAAGTTGCAAAGGGTTAGGATCCTGCTGGTGGGGACAGCAGGCTGCAGACATAAGACAGGCGCAGTGAGCTCATATCTCAAACTGTAGGCAGGGAAAAGCATGTGGCTTTTGAGACCTCAGAGCCTGCCCACACTTTCAGACTCCTCCAACCAGTCACACCTCCTAACCCTCCCAAACAGTGCCACTGGGAGCCAGGCTGATCCAAGGCTTTCTTAGAGGCCCTGATGAAAGGACAGGAAGGATGTTAGTTCTGTGTCCTTGCTCAGGTGTGTGCATGACAAGTCCTAGTCTGGGCCTGGGCCCAGGGCCTCAAAGGACTTAAGGTTTTGGTTCCTGGGACCCTGGATTTTCCCCTGAAGAAATTGGAATTATTAGTCTCCAGGCCACTGTATGCTTGACCTATGACACCCTTGGGCTATACTGTGTTTCTTCTGTGCAATATTGCTTGATTAGCTCCATCCCATTGTATGATAGCTTTCTACAGACTCTGCCCCACCCCTGTAGGGACATAGCCCCACCCATTGGGGGCGTGTTCGCCTCGGGCTAATGTTTACGGATAAATCTGCTGGGCGTGAGCCCAGCAGCCCCTTTTCTTTTGCTCCGCTTTTCCGGTACACCGCGGGAACCTGTGGTCCTGTAAGTTTATTTCCTTATTAAAGCTGTATATATCTATATAATCTGTCTACATTCATTTGCGCCACCACATTTGGCGTCCCAATGTCGGGCTATTTTGCCCCCGACCCGGCACAGGGGGGGCGCAAGCTCCACCTTTCCCGGCTAGTTGCCTGAGCTCAGGAAGGCGATTTACAGCGCGCTCCCTGCTCGCTTTCCCTTCCCCCACTCCAGGCCACTACAGTCGCAGAGCAGCGACCCCCCACAGAGCAGTTAATAGCTCCCTGCTTCTTCCAAACCCTCACTGCCTGATTTAAGTGAAGCACCCGCGGCTTTGAAGTAAAAGCCACCAACCCCTTCCCTTAACAGGCAGTACAATAATTTTTGTTTTGAGTTAATTGTTTCAGACCGGCTCTGGCTTAGACCACGTGGACTCAGGTGCATTTCTTTAGCCACCACTGGCAGGAAAACTTCATTACAGGTACATAATTTTCTTTTATAAATAAGAAAAATGTCTGAAAACATTACCATTCAAGACTTTAACAGCCTTTTCAGTTGTACCATGTGGGAGATTTTACAAGAAGTGTCTGTCAGCCCACAGATATGGATCTTTCTGGGATTCGTAGTTTTCCTTGGTACTGTATGGTTTGATAATAGAAATATGATAAAGTCTTTACGAGACGAGGTTGAACGCTTAAAAACAATTGAGAATGACAACAATCTTCTCAAAAATCAGTTTGAAGTTCTCCAGGCAGAGAACAGATCTTTGTTTAACACAACTCGACAAACTGAAAAAAATTTAGAAGAGGTACAGGCTGATGTTAAGGAGAAATTCATTACTATGGAAGAGGGAACAGCTGATTTGGATCGTAAGCTTCAGTCCCTTTCAGTAGGAACTGAAATATTAACGGCTGATATTAAGGAGAAATTTATTACTATGGAAGAAGGAACAGCTGATTTGGATCGTAAGCTTCAGTCCCTTTCAGTAGGAACAGAAACATTAACTGAGAGAATCAAAACTGCTGAATGTGACAATCGGATTTTGTCTAAAGCTTATGACAGATTGACAGAAAGATTATCTATACAAGAAGGCACGGTATATGCTATAAAACTTATGTCCAAAGATGAGACGTTATCTCTAATGGACAAACTTCATACTTTAGAATCCTCAATGAAGGCTTTAGAACATAATTCTGGACAGGAGATTCAGACATTAAAGAAGGCAATGGTGAATAGAATTGAAAAGATTGAGGAATTTCTAAATTCTGAGGAAGAAGAGCAGGAGGTAGAAAGGCATATTTTAACTAAATCTGTGGGTAAATCCCTCCGGGACAATTCCCACAAAGCTCTACCTACAGTTCTACCTGCCTTTCCAGTTGTAACAACTGAGAAAGTAGTTGGTTCCAGAAACCCTAGGGCCATCAAGGAAGATACATGGGAACCTGTCCGTATGAATGATCTCAAAGAAATTAAACAGGCTGTAATGACTTTTGGAATGAATGCCTCTTTTGTTAAAGAGATGCTAAGATCTTGGGCTACCACGAATAAGGTCACGCCCAATGACTGGTTTCAACTGAGCTCTGCTGTCCTTGAGAGTGGAACGCAATTGAAATGGAAATGCTTATTCAGGCAAGAGGCTAGACTTTTAGAACAGCAAGAAAGAGCAAAGGGAATTGAGATTTCCATAGATCAAATTTTGGGAGAGGGGCTATTTTCTGAGCCTCAGGAACAAGCTAATTTGGATGAAAACATACTCTCTGTGTGTACTACAGCAGCCTTAAGGGCTTGGGACAGGGTGCAAGACCCAGGACAGAGGATGGAATCATTTGTCAGAGTTAAACAGGGTCAAAGAGAACCCTTTAGTGACTTTTTACAAAGAATAACTAAAGCTGTACAAATAGGGATATCTGACCCAGAAGCAAGACGTATAATGATCGAGACTTTGGCTTATGAAAATGCAAATGTGGAATGCAAAAGGATTTGGGGACCTTTAAAGCTCAGATCAGCGCCATTAGAAGAATGGGTCTTGCATACACTAGATGTTGATACATTTGACTATGGCACTGAAGCATGGGTAGAAGAAGCAATTTCCAATGGTAAAAGGAGACATCAGAATACCAAATGTTTTAATTGTGGCAAAATGGGTCATATGAAAAGGAATTGTAGACAACGGATTTTCAGAAATAATAATGCATCTTCTAGAAATAACAGAAATAGGAGGACTCAGCCTTCAGGTTTATGTAGAAGATGTGGAAAGGGCAGACACTGGACGAATGAGTGCAGGTCTACAAGAGATAGACAAGGCAACCTGATACAGACGGGAAACGTGAGAGGGGGGGCCTCACAGGCCCCCATGGCAAACATGGTTCAGTCATTTCCAGTTACTACAGAGAACGTGACTCGTCAGGACAATTAGAAAGCCCCATGCCTACTGTTACAAGCAATAATGATCAGAAAGATGAGTTCCGTGTGTTTTGGCAAACTTCTATAAATGACCAAAGACCAAAGCTGAGAGTGTGTGTAAATGGCATTTTTATTACTGGCCTGCTGGACACAGGTGCGGATGTAAGTATCATTACCCCAGAATCTTGACATCCATATTGGCCTCTTCAGAATGTAAATGTTCAGCTCCTGGGAATTGGAACCCTATCTCGAGTAAGGCAGAGCACGAGATGGGTTGAATGTATAGGTCCAGAGGGACAAATAGGAAAATTAAGGCCATATGTAGCCAATATTGCAATGAATTTATGGGGTCGTGACCTATTACAACAATGGAATACCCAAATTAACATTCCTGCTACTTCTAGAGCCTATATTTCTGGGGATAATATTAAAAGATATTACAAACGGAGAAAACCGGCCATTCGGGCTGTACAAGAACAAGCAATTGATGTCCCTTCAGAGATACCAACAGCCTTGCCTTTAAAATGGTTGACTGAGAAACCAATATGGACAAAGCAATGGCCTTTAGCTGAGGAAAAGTTACAGGCTTTAGAACAGTTGGTACAAGAGCAATTAGATGCTGGACATATAGAAGAATCTACCAGCCCTTGGAATTCTCCTGTATTTGTGGTTAAGAAAAAATCAGGTAAATGGAGAATGGTGACAGATCTCAGGGCTATCAACAAGGTTATTCAACCTATGGGCCCTCTGCAATCTGGAATTCCTTTGCCCTCTTTATTGCCAAAAGGATGGCCTCTCATAGTTATTGATTTAAAGGATTGTTTTTTCACTATACCTTTACAAAAAGAAGATAGAGAAAAATTTGCCTTCACAGTGCCTACTTATAATAATTCTCAACCTTCGAGGAGGTACCACTGGGCCGTCCTCCCCCAGGGTATGTTAAATAGCCCCTCCCTGTGCCAATATTTTGTGAATCAACCATTGCAAATAATACGCAAGAAATTTCCCAAATCGATAGTATATCATTACATGGACGACATTTTGTTATCCGATTCAAACATGGATACCTTGAACAGACTGTTTGAAGAAATAAAAATACTTTTACCAAAATGGGGATTGCAAATTGCTTCTGAAAAGATTCAGAAGGGAGATTCTGTTAATTATTTAGGTTAAAATAGGTTTACAAAAAATTAAGACACAAAAAGCACAAATTCGGAGAGATCGCCTACGGACTCTTAATGACTTTCAAAGACTATTAGGGGACATTTCCAGTCTACGGCCAGCTATTGGGATAACACCTGATCTAATAATTCATTTGAACAAAACCTTGGATGGTGACAAAGATTTAAACAGTCCCAGAGAATTAACAGCTGAAGCAGAAAAGGAACTGACGATGATTGAGGAAAAATTACAACAGGCACATGTGGATAGGGTAAATCCAGAGCTCGACTGTATTCTCGTCATACTACCATCAAAAATTTCCCCTACAGGAATTTTAATGCAGAGAGATGATATTATCTTGGAATGGATCTTTGTACCACATAAACCAAGTAAGAAACTGAAAACTTATGTAGAAAAAGTCTCTGAGTTAATTATAAAAGGCAAGTTGAGACTTCGTCAACTAGCAGGCATAGACCCAGCAGAAATTATAGTGCCTTTCACTGCTGATGAACTAAAGAAATTATGGGAAGATAATGAACCATGGCAAAGAGCTTGTGCTAATTTCTTGGGAGACATTAATAACAACTATCCAAAAAGCAAGAGAGATAAATTCATAAAGAGAACTTCTTGGATCCTTCCTCGAATCGTCCGTGATACTCCAATAACTGGAGCCCGTACGTTCTATACTGATGCCAATAAATCAGGGAAGGCAGGTTACAAATCAGAAGACTTGGGTAAGGTGGAACAAAGTCCTTATGATTCTGTCCAGAAGGCAGAATTATATGCCATTCTTATGGTGCTAAGGGATTTTAAAGAACCTATTAATATAGTTACTGATTCACAATATGCAGAAAGAGTTATTTTACATATTGAAACTGCTGAATTTATACCTGATGATACAGAACTAACCTCTTTGTTTATCCAGGTGCAAGATTTGATTAGGAACAGGCTTTGCCCTATGTACATAACACACATCTGATCCCATACGGGTCTGCCAGGTCCTCTAGCACAAGGTAATGCAGAAATTGATCAATTATTGATTGGTAGTGTGCTACAAGCCTCTGAATTTCATAAAAAACATCATGTTAATAGCAAAGGTTTGAAGAAAGAGTTTTCTATTACATGGCAACAAGCTAGGGAGATTGTAAAGAAATGCCCTACTTGCTCTTTCTATAACCAAACGCCACTGCCTGCAGGGGCTAATCCAAAGGGCACCCAAAGGAATGAAATCTGGCAGATGGATGTGTTCCACTTTGCAGAATTTGGAAAATTAAAATATGTTCATCACACCATTGACACGTATTCAGGCTTTCAGTGGGCAACGGCTTTAAGTTCAGAAAAAGCTGATTCAGTTATCACTCATTTATTAGAAGTCATGGCTATCATGGGTATACCTACACAAATAAAGACAGATAATGGTCCTGCTTATGTCTCTAGGAAAATGAAACAGTTTTTTGATTATTACAATATCAAGCATGTTACAGGTATACCATACAATCCTACAGGTCAAGCAGTCATAGAAAGATCAAATCGAACTATAAAGGATATGTTGAACAAACAGAAAGGGGTGGAAAACACCCCCAGAAATAGGTTACATAATGCTTTGTTAACCTTGAATTTCCTCAACGCTAATGAGAAGGGAACATCGGCTGCAGAAAGACATTGGATAATGGAAAAGTCTACTGAACTAAATCAACCAGTTTATTTCAAGGATGTGCTGACCTCACAATGGAAGCCAGGAGATGTGCTGCGTTGGGGAAGGGGATTTGCTCTTGTCTCCACAGGTGAGGAAAAATTGTGGATTCCATCAAAATTGATAAAGGTTCGTTTTGATGAAGAGAAGCCAGTTGGGAAAGATAAATAACAATTCAATCACATGGATGGCAATCATACTGATGGTAAGTAATACAAATAGGTTGGGGGCAGGGTTCTCTTCTTATCTCCACAGGAAAATACCCATCTTCAAAGAATTTAAGGTACCCCTAATATTTAATTACTGATGGAGGGACTTGTTCTGTAAGTATTAATTTATATATATATATATATATATATATATATATATATATATATATATGTCTTAAACTTTCTTTGCTTTTCCTCATATCTGTGTCTTTCTTTATATGTCAGTATATGTCCTTGTTGTTAATGTTTAAATTTCCCATAACAAGCAACAAATTTTCCTACAGTAATCTTTGAAGTTTCCAGGATGAAGATGGGGCCCCACAACATCAACTCCATCTGGTTTTTATGACGTCATGATTTTTTTTTAAAGCGCTAATATTAGACCTGTTTTTTGGTACCAACTACAAGAGACAATTTCGAATGGTGCACATTTTTGACAACACTCTGGTCGGACCTTCTCAAAACGCTCTGAGACTAGTTACAATTTTCTTAGGTCAAAGGTTAATTTGGAAATTTTACCATCATTTGCTTTCACAGGACCCCCTAAGAAGAACGTCGCCCCCATGTCAGCTAGAAGCAATCTTAGAGGACGGCATCCCCTCTCCCAACAGAGTTTGCCCTCAGGGTTGGGGACATCTTTTAATGGTTGGTTTAGGGTTGAGGGGATGGGGTGATATTTTTTTGGAAAAAAAAAAGAAGAAGAAGAAGAAGAAGAGGAAGAAGAAGGGGGTAACTGGTTTTTTGGGATGATTGGTATTTGTGAATTACTGTCTATAGAAAATTGTACTGGTACTGTTTCTTGTATATTGATATGTTAAATATTGAATATGAGTGTTCCTACCTCTATTTTTGTATGAGTATGCTTATAACTTTGTCCATATTGTATTGATACATCTACCATATTACATTGTACATTTCTACCTCTGATACTATGACATTGTTTACAGTTGAAGATCATTGTCTTCATATATTGCACAGTTGTTTATTCTTTTAGTCTTCAAAGTTAGATAGGTATTGAGAATTATATGTTTGTCATATTTATTTTTAAGTTTATCAGGTCTTTTAGTTACATAGAGATTATATTTAGTATAGATAGTATGATCTTCAGCCTCTTCGAAGAGCTGTAGAAAATGGCCTTTAATCTAACCTAAAACTTCTATGCCAAAGAGACACAATTACTCCTGGCAACACCACTCTACTCCCGAGAGAACGTTGAGCACCAAAGACACTCCACTGGGAGCTTGTCTTCTTGGCAGAACTGGCCTTTGGGTTAAGAAAAGGCTATACCTCAACTTCTGACAAAGATACAGAATATCCCTAAGTGGATGAAACAGGATTGTCTTATCTTGCCAAGACAGGGTAGGATAGTCCTAAGAAAGTTCCTTGCCTTTAATAATGGTATGCCAGTTATGTTAGGCCTTAGCCAAAGTTGGTTGACTCAACATTGCAAACGAGACTTTGGGTGATTGCCCAGGTAGTCAGTTGTCTCTGTCAATTGTTGCACATTTTGGATATCTCTCGATTGTTAAGTGATATTTATTCCCTTCTCAGATCTTTGACGGAGTTGAAGATTATATAATTGTAGTTACTCTCTATGTTATTTAGACTCCTTGAGATAGAATGTTTAGCAAAAGTTTTGTTCTCAATATTGTTTGTTATATTTATTATTTGTTATTATTGTATATAGTTGTATTTGGTTTGGTTCTATCTTATTTAGACAAAAGGGGGAGATGTAGGGACATAGCCCCACCCATTGGGGGCGTGTTCGCCTCGGGCTAAGTTTTATGGATAAATCTGCCGGGCGTGAGCCCAGCAGCCCCTTTTCTTTTGCTCCGCTTTTCCGGTACACCGCGGGAACCTGTGGTCCTGTAAGTTTATTTCCTTATTAAAGCTGTATATATCTATATAATCTGTCTACATTCATTTGCGCCACCACACACCCCTGCTGCAAACTGTCTATAATACATATTACTTCTTAATAAATTTGCTTTGGCATAAGCCATCAGTTTATACAAACCTCCTGGTCCCTACATTCCTGGTTTCATTATTTTTCTCATTCCCATTCTTCCCCTTAGGAACCTATCATTGAAGATGAGCCTGCTGGTCCAGATCAACTAAATATTCAAAGGCCCTAGACTATAGAAAGACATTTCCATTCCAGGTACCAACCAAGTTAAAATGGTTTGGGTTTTGTTGTTTTTATTTGTTTGTTTGGTTTGGTTTTTGTTTTTGTTTTTGTTTTGGTGGCTAGTGGGATTTCCATTGATTTTAGTTAAGCAGTTAAACAATTCACTATTTTTACAAGTTGTTCCTGGTTCCTACTGTCTTGCAGGCCCAGCTTTAGTGCCTTGGGAGCACAAATAGCCTTCTCTCTCATTTCATTTTAATTACATTTATTCAGTTAGTGTCTTGGGGTGGTGCTCATGACACAGCATCTGTGTAGATGTGTAAGCCATTGCTTTTAAAGGCTGCCATGGAAGATGCCCGGACAGAGAAGGACCCTAAACACATATACAGTGTGATGGAAGAGCTGGGACTCAGAAGGCAGATTGTGCTCCCAAGGCACTAAAGCTGGGCCTGCAGGACAGTAGGAACCAGGAACAACTTGTAAAAATAGTGAATTGTTTAACTGCTTAACTAAAATCAATGGAAATCCCACTAGCCACAAAAACAAAAACAAAAACAAAAACCAAACCAAACAAGCCATTGCTCTTAGGAACTCAGGACTGCGAGGGGTGCACCCACACACTGAGGCAATGGGGATGTTCTATCGGGAACTCACCAAGGCCAGCTGGCCGGTGACTGAAAAAGCATGGGACAAAACCGGTCTCACTGAACATAATGGACAATGAGGACTACTGAGAACTGAAGAACAATGGCAATGGGTTCTTGATCCTATTGCACGTAATGGCTTTGTGGGAGCCCAGGTAGTTTGGATGCTCACCTTAATAGACCTGGATGGAGGTGGGTGGTCCTTGGACCTCCCACAGGGCAGAGAAACCTGCTTGCTCTTTGGGCTGAGGAGGAAGGAAGACTTGATTGGGGGAGGGGGAGGGAATGGGAGGTGGTGGCGGGGAAGAGGCAGAAATCTTTAATAATTAAATAAATTAATTAATAAAAAAAATTAAAAAATTAAAAAAAAGAAAGCCATTGCTCTTGCTGATATTCAACAATACACATGCTAAACATTGGGAGAAGAGTGTAGAGAGCACTTCAATCCGATTATTTAGAGATAGTCACTTCCTGTGCACACCTACTGGGAAGACCCCACTTGGACTCTATGTGTCCTGTCTTGCTCTTCTTGGTACCATGGTACAACCAAATCCCACTGTCTTCCTACAGAATCATGGACATAAATAGCCTTCTCTCTCATTTCATTTTAATTACATTTATTCAGTTAGTGTCTTGGGGTGGTGCTCATGACACAGCATCTGTGTAGAAGTAAGACACCTTACAGAAGTTTCTTCTACCATATAGGCCCTGGGAATTGAATTTAGTTCATCAGGCTTGGCTGCAAGCACCTTTACCTACTAAGCCATCTTGTATACCCAGCCTTTTCTTCAGACTCTTCCACATTATGCCTCTTCTCTTTTACCCAGGAAATTATCAGGGCATGTAGGTCATCAGTCAGAGGGCAGATTAGAAAGGCTATATTCTAAAAGCCCAAGTTCCAGCCCATTGTCACTCAGTTTTAGCAAAGCCTTCATGACAAGATTAACATTAAGGCACCATTGTTTAAGGGATTATTTTGCTGGCTCAGGCAATCTCAAATCTGGTCCTGGTTCAAAACAGAGTCAAAAGCTAAAGTAGAGGCTAGAGAAAAATACCAATTTGCTTGCATTCCTTGAAATAAAGCCTAAGGCTTGTTTTGTGTTTATTTGCTTTGAGACAGGGTCTCTTTGTAGCCCTGGCTTTCCTGGAACTTGATATAGAGAATGGGTTGACCTTGAGCTCACAAAGATCCTCCTGCTTCTGTGCCACTATTCCCAGCAAGTGTAGGTTTTGTTATATAAAATGCACGTTTAGATGCATTAATAAAAATGAAAAGACTTTGAATTAATAACATAGTTTCTAATACCCCCCCATCAAAAATCAGAATATTCAGGGCTACAGAGATGACTTGGTGGTTCAGGGCACTGGTGGCTCTTCCAGAGAATGGAGGTTCAATTCCCAGAACCCACGTGTGGCTTATAACTTTCTGTATCATAGAGATCCAAATCCAACACCCTTATCTGGCCTCTGACTCAAACACTGCATGTACGTGTTTCACAGACATACTTTCTCACAAACCACCCATGTACATAAAGTTTAAATATGGGGGAGAAAACTGGATTTCACAAAGAATATTAACTTCTATGTTAGTTTGTTTTTCTGAACTATATTTTTGTTATAACTTGAGATCATAGCAGGACTTTTTGAGAAGGGAAGAATGAGTTCCAGGCTAGCCTGGACTATAAAGTAAGAAAGACCCAGACTCCAAAAATGAAAGAATTGTGAACTTGGCCCACACTCCTTGAGGTGCTATGAGGTCATAGGTCCTAGATGCTTGTGTTTACAGATGTCACTGTACTTTTAAGTTGTGATGCTGCAGGTACAGAAAGAAAAGAGTTAATCAAGTTTGCTCATTCTATTGCTGGGTTTGAGATGTTTGATGCTAAAAAGAACAAGCTCTGGGTGAAGGTCAGCTATTTAATGATTGCTCTGACAATGGCAGAATTCATCTATATGGTTATTGAGGGCAAGAAGGTAAGAGCCGGCTCCTCTCTGTCTCTGTGTGCTTTCCCAAAGACGCCTCCTCAGTTTAGTCTGAGAAGGGAAAGAGCTAAGAAGAAGCCACTTTGTATCAATTTACTGACTAAATGGTCTTCTGAGTGGTGACCTCATTTGTACCTCATGACATCTTTGTTAGGTAGATGCTACCCTGAGATGAGGAAACCATAGCTTAGGAAGCTTCAGCAGTGGGCTGATGAGGGGACTCAGCAGGCAGAGGCACTTGCATCCCACAAGATGCCAGGAGAAAATCAACTCCTAGAAATTGTCTTGGCACTTCCACATGTACCCCAAAGAACATGTGTGCCTGCACACAGACAGTAAAACAATAATTTTTTGTTAGTTTGTTTGTTTTGGTTTGGTTTTTGAGGCAGGATTTCTCTGTGTATCAGTCTTGGCTGTCCTGGAACTCACTCTGTAGAACAGGCTGACCTCAAACTCACAGAGATCTGCCTATCTCTGCCTTCCAAATTCTGGGATTAAAGGTTACATTTGACCACTTCCTGGCAAAACAATAATTTTTAAAGCAAGTTTTGACAGCTTGCTCAAAGCTGTGCATCTCTCTAGTGACAGAAGTAATTTGAACCTAGACATAACTGAAGTAAGGGTGAGGTTGCTCCCCAGTCCTGAATGTTTGTTTACACAGCAACACCTGTTTAAAGTCAGTGGATGTGAGAGCCTGAGAGACTTTTCCATCACCATGCTTTATATGCAGTTTATAACATATGCACCATGCATTTTCCAAAACTCACATAGTAAGCGGAGAGATAAAAACTTAGATTTAAAAGAAATTAAAAGGAAAACAAAACTTCAGATCTGATTTTTCATGTTACTAAATGACCTATTAAACTACCTTGTTATTAATATATGGTTACTTTGGGGGCTGGGGAGATGGTTCAGTGGTTAGGAACATTTGGTTCTCCTGCAGTATACACAGGCTCAATTCCCAGCACCCGCGTAGCAGCTCACACCAACTGTAACTCCAGTTCTAAGAGATCTGCTACCCTCTCTGGCCATCACAAGTACCAGGCACACACGTGGTTACATGTACATACATGCAAATATTTATACCCATAAAATAAAAATAAGTAAATCTAAAGTATGTGTATATATGTGTGTGCTTTCAAATTCAAGAACACACCTTGACTATCATGTCTAATTCTGTGTCAGTTTTCACTTAGAGATATACTTTAGCTGTTGTTACAAAGTAAAAAGACTCTTCAGTCAGCTGGTAGTGCCTTTTAATCCCAGCACTCAGGAGACCCAGGCAGGTGTATCTCTGAGTTTCAGGCCAGTCTGGTTCCAGGACAGCCAAGCTACACGGAGAAACTCTATCTTGAAAAACCCCCCCAAAAAAAGAAAAAAATAAAATGATTTATCCATGAACACACTTGTCAACTGATCTCCTTATCTTGAGCAATTCCAGAGTAAAGAGGACATAAATTCTTGACTCTCTGTGCCTTGCAGTCACATGAAAATTCTAGCCATCTCAATCCAGCCTCACAGGAGCACAAAGGGGCAAATATGCAGACCTGAGTGAAGTTTTTTGGAAATTAGCCTGGCCTACTTCCCTTTTCCTGTCTCCCCATTTGACCTCTCATTCATAATTCTCAGACTGAAATCTTCAAAAGCCTATGCATGTGGATTTCTAGAATTCTGAGAAATACTTGATGTTAAAAATCTCCAGAAGCAAATAATCCCCCTAGGGTGTTCTCCAGCACCTTCCAAGGGCATGTGCTAGAATGAAAACCTATAGAGCTAAAGGTCATTAGGAGAGATGAGTTAGTGATCATTATGCTTTGTCCTTACCATTGACATTCTTTCCCCATCCTTTCCTCCTCCCATCAGATGCTTCACATGTGCAATAACATGGGTGTCAGAAAATCCCAGTTTCTGTGGCTGCAAGATTCACAAATTTGAAATAAAAATGGGCCAGATTATATAAGATCCATAGAAATTTAATAGTTCACACTTAGGGAAGCAAGGAAAGTGATGTTTGAGGATAGATCATTTTAGAAGTCATCACTGATAATATTTTGGTAAAGCCTGGGATTTCCAAAGCTAAATGTTTTTGTTAAAAGAGAAGAAAGGTGCCAGAAAATACACTCACAAGTTAGGGAAGGAGACATGAAAACAGGGAGATGTGTTGTAAAAAGAGCGGCGGGTCTGCGTCGCCGGCACCCAGCCGCCCACATGGCTAGCTTATGCCCCGAAATAATTACACGGAAACTGTATTCTTTTAATCACTGCCTGGCCCATTAGTTCCAGCCTCTTATTGGCTAGCTCTTACATATTGATCTAACCCATTTCTAATATTCTGTGTAGTACCACGAGCTGGCTTACCAGGAAAGATCTTAACCTGCGTCTGTCTGGAGTGGGAGAATCATGGCGACTCCTGACTCGGCTTCTTTCTCCCAGCATTCTGTTCTGTTTACTCCACCCACCTAAGGGCTGGCCTATAAATGGGCCAAGGCAGTTTCTTTATTAAATGAAAGTAACTCTCCATCAGAGATGGAGAGGAAATTGTTGCTCCCATTATAAATAAGAGTGAAGGATGGCCAGGCAGTGGTGGTGCACATCTTTAACCCCAGCACTGGGAGGCAGGGACAGGTTGATCTTTGTGAGTTCAAGGCCAGCCTGGTCTACAGAGTGAGTGCCAGGACAGGCTCCAAAGCTACAGAAAAACCCTGTCTCAAAAAGTCACAAAAGAAAACAAAAAAGAAAAAGAAAAAAAAAGAGTGAAGGGTGTGGAGAAAAAGAGACAGGATTTGGAGAGAGAAGTCATTAAGGCAGAAAGGGAGAGCCATATACTTCTCTCCTTAGAGGGGTTGGGCACTCAAGTCAGAATAGAAGGTGTGTACAGGACTCTACTGTGCCCAGTGCCCAGACAGCTGACCACTTCTGGCCTGTGCTGCAGAGTCAGCCTGCTGATGTCAGCACAAGGGGGAGAATATCTTCTCCAACCTGGCATCATCATCTCTTTATTTTTTTTTCCTTTTAGGCAGTGAAAAGACACAAGTCTTTAACAAGCTTGAACCTGGAAAGGAAAGCCAGTCTGAGAGAGGAGGCAGCTATGAAGGCCAAAACAAAGTAGAATTATTTGAGCTGAATTTGGAAAACCTGGGAATGAGGTTGCAGTAACAAGTGTGTACTGGAAAGAATGTGATATGACACATGCTTTGCACAGATTTATTCCACTTCCCTACTTCTGCTGTGGGGGAACAAATACATTTTCTTGAAGAATGACTGTGTTTTTGGTTTTATCCAAGTAAAGCATTGCTTCCCCACGTTACAGAGAGTGAAAAAGAGGAAACTAATTTCAAACTTGATATAAACTCTGTGGAGCATCTGGTACCCACCTAACTTCTACTCACAGAGCAAGGTTGATATATCCTCTGAGGCCCAAAGAGTGCAGGTCTTCTCTGTTCTTTATACCATGTCTGAAGGGACAAGAAGAGTAGCTGGGTACACTGCCCAGATACATGTTGGGGAGCCAGCCTTCCAAATGCCAAGGTGCCTTTAGGGAGACTGGAAAGCAGCTGGACCACACACTGTATTGTCTAGCATGCCAGTAGGCAGGGGCATTTAGAAGAGCCTCTGAGAATGCCCTGACAAAGTCATAAGAGAGTCTGCCCAAGAGTTTTGAGGTGTTTATCATTCATAGAAGTGCTGGGGACCAGCTTCCACCTCCTAATTCATGGCTTGGCTCCCAACCATCCCCTTTCCTACTCCCAGGGAATTAAATTTTATACTTATGAAAATGCCATCCCCATTCTCATTTGTTTGTGTTGGAAAATAAGCACTTATACCCCTACCATGGTGTCTGGGACTCAGGTGGTTTCTGCTTTATAAGACTCCAGTGACTCTCACATGCCTTCCTAGTGCTACCAGAGGACACATCATTATAGCCACCCAATGCACTACTTCTCAGTGATTTTAAAAATATCATGTGCCAGCTGAGCAGTGGTGGCACACACTTGCAATCTTAGCACTTGGGAGGCAGAGGCAGGTGGATCACTGTGATTCAAGGCCAGCCTAATCTACAATGTTGCCAATAGCTCCATGATCTAATGTTCTTGATGTTGTCTGTACACTGTACTTTTGCCTTTGTTTTATTTTAGATATAAATGCCTCTATTTTATCACTTGCAATTTTATTATCAAAAGAAATTTTTTGCGCATTTTTAGGAAATTGATTTTTGCTGGGTGGGAGTGGCATACATTTAATCCCAGCACTTGAAAGGCAGAAACTGGCAGATCTCTGAGTTCAAGGTCAGAGTGAGTTCCAGGACAGCCAGGGCTTTGTTACACAGAGAAACCTTATCTCAGGAAAAAAATGATTTTTTTCTTGAGTAATTTGGTACCCTTTTCTAAGCCCATGTTTTGAATATTGGTAAATCCTAATATAGAACTTCCTTTATACAGCAATGCTGTTTTCACTGAAGAGCAGTGAAAAGTCTATCTTAAAGTCTGTGATAAAGATACACCACTAATTTATGCAAAGCTATCTCACAAGCTGCATTTTTATTTAAAATTTATTTTTATACATTTAAAATAAAACATATTGCATCACTTTCCCCCTTCCTTGTCCTCTCCATCTGTTCACAAATTTTCCCCTTCTAATTCCTTCCTTGTTAAGTCTATGTGAATAAGTATGTGCAAATATATGAATATAACCTGCTGGGTCCATTTCTGTTTGTTTTGTGTTATGGTTTCAGAATTGAACATGCTGTTTCAGATACACAAATAGGGATCTCATCCATGCCTGAGATTCACCCAAGTGTAGGAGAATTTTAATTCATTATGTGCTCAATAATTGGGTTATTTTCTTTGTTTTATTAACTTTATGCATGCAAAAATGTTTAAACTCTGTTTGTGTATATACACCTGTGCCATGTGTATGTAGCACTGGAGGACAACCCACAGGTATCTATTATTTTCTTGCCCTATGTGAGCTTAATGATGAAACTTAGGAATTCAATTGACTACAATTGACCTCAATTGTACTTATTCAGGATTTAAAAATTATTTATGTATGTAGGAATGTGCATATGCCACTGCCCAAGTTTTGAAATAAAAGAAAAACACTTTTAGGAGCAAGATGGGTCACCCAGACATAGAATACAGGTCATCAGGCTTATCAGCAACCAATTTTAATTAATGAGGCAATTCTTTGGCATTCAATCATGGTTTTTGAGAAAGTGTTATAAACAAATGTTTAGTCCCCAGGAAAACAAATTAAAAAGATGTATAATCATATAACTATTTTCCTATGCAAAGAGGATTTATTATTCAAATTATACTATGTTCCTCTATCCTCATATGAAATTAAGTTTACAATCTTAAAAGGAGACAAGAGTTTACTATTACAACATTCCTAATAATCTTATTTGAGGAACAGTGAAATAGCTCCATGGGAAAGATCTGTGGTGTGCAAGGATGAAAAATTAACCTTGATCATCATATTAAGAGGACTAAAAGTAGAAAATGTGAAGTTGTCTTCTGATCTCCACATATCTGTATTGGTCCTACAAACCAATAATCATATTGCACACATGTAACATGAGGGCTTGCTTGTTGGGATTTCTTTTCTACCCAGTTACTACAGTCAGTAACCCCCAAAGAAAATTACACAGAGGTCTATATCAATTATAAACTGATTGGCCCATTATCTCAGGCTTCGTATTAGCTCTTTTAACTTATATTAGCACATTATTTTATTATATGTTAGCCACATGGCTCGGTACATCTTTCAGTAGGGCAGGTCACATCTTGCTCCTTCCTTGGTATGGGCAGGACAGGCAAAAGAGCTTCCTTCTTCCCAGAATATTCCTGTTTTCATTGGCCCGCCTTTAATTCCTGTCTGTTTTTTTTTTTTTTTTTTTTTTTTTTGCCTAAACTTCCTGAATGCCTAATGGCCAATCAGCATTTATTTAAAACATGATTGACAGAACATAGACAATTCTCCCATACCACACACACACACACACACACACACATACACTCTATAAATCTTTGTTACAAAAATAAATCTTAGTGCCATTACATTATCTGACATCTCTGGATAATTTCCTTAGAAAGCAATTCTTCAAGATAAAATGCCAAATGGTTACTAATTAGGATGAGGGAAGGATGGACCACCAATATATATGTATACACACACACACATACACACATAAAAAACATTAAGCTACAGTATGAGATATACACAGTTTAATGATGATTATCCTATTTTAATAAATCTCTACTAGATAAACAAAAACACTTTTTTGAATACACACGAGATTATTAATGTTTCTTATATTCTCTTCTATTAAGCATTTTAACCTTAACATTGTTAAATTGTGTTGACAAAACAGCAAATGTTGGGAGTACATCATCTACACTTAGATTTGTACTCAAAGGTAGACACATGAGGATCATGAGTTCAAATGTTTCCCTGAATCATTACTAACATCTAAGCAAAACTGAATAAGAAATAAGAAAATCTCAAGGGAATTGAGAAGTTGTGAAAATATGAAAAACAAAACCAGGAGCAACAACCCACCACCATTTCATAGACACTCTTACTTGAAATGTATGATCACACACAGCCTGATATTTAAAGAAACAATGGACCACTCTACATATTATAGTAGGAAAATACCTATCAATAAGTAAAACCAAAATAGATTAACAAAAGTCACAGAAGAAATATAAGGATCACAAAATAAACTTTACTAAATGGATTTGTCACACATGTAGCACACTTTAATATCTACCTCAAATGTTTTGCAATAGAAACTACAATGCAGTGATCTGTACCATCAGTCTTCAGTGAACATGGTACTTTATTTCCATAAAGGCTATGATGAAAAATAAATAAAACATTACTTTTTTCTTGCAGCTCAAGACAACTGTGATGTCTAAAATCTTTAAAAAATCATTTTCAGGAATAGAGTTTTCTTCTGTGTGAGTTTATCCCTATTTCCTTACTTTGGTTTGAAACACAAAGGCTTTAAAACATTTAGAGCACTAGAAACTTGGCTGGGAAGTAAATAAATGTTCACTTGCAGGACCAAGGTCTGACTTTTGACAATCTCCTGTAATTTCTGCTATAAAATCCTAGGATCTAATATTATCAGAAACCAGCATGCACATTCACAAACCCACACAAAAAACACACTGATACTATAATCACAATTAAAACAACTCTTTAAACATTTTCACTCATGAATGTTTTTCTCTTGTAAGAATTCATTCCTATAATACAGGTGTTAAGGTACCTAATGGCTTACAGAGTTTTTCTTCATCATGAAGCCATCAGGGAGGCTTGAAGTCTGAGAAATCAAGTCTAAGTTGACAGAATTATTTGGGAAGACTTATGAAATGCTGTCCTGCTGGAGGAAATAAGTCACTGGGAGTAGGCTTTTCTAGTTTACACTCTCTGCTTCATGCTATAGGTCAAGGATTTGAGTTCTTAGTTTCCTGTTTTAACTGTCCTGTTAGACACTTGTAGCCATGATTCTTTTTTTTTTTTGAGAAAGTGTTTCTCTGTAGCTTTGAAGTCTGTCCTAGAACTAGCTTTGTAGACCAGGCTGGCTTCAACCTCAGAGATCCAACTGCCTCTGCATCCTGGGTGTGGGATTAAAAGTATGCACCACTACTGCCCAGCCATGGTGTCACTCACTTTTATGATGATTCTGTATTCCTCTGGAACCAAAGGCAAAATTAATTTTTATAAGTTGACCTAGACATTATATCACAACAACAGAAAAGGAACTAATATAAATCAATAAAGTTTTACACATGAATCAATGATTCCATTTAGGTGAAGAGAAATAAAATGTAAAAGGGTTATTGCTTAAATGCATAGTGCAAGAGTTATAGCTCTGGAGGGAAAGTTATCCTGACTGTCAGAAGTCAGGCTATACCTACAACTATAAAAGGAATGTAGTCTGGATATCTACAGCTGTGTGGAGAAAGATATCCCGATTTGATGTGGGATTCCCCACTGTGTGTTGTGATTATCATTAACGAATAAAAAAACTGCATTGGCCTGTTGATAGGGCAGAATTTAAGTAGGCAGGGAAAACTGAACTGAATGCTAGGAAGAAGAACAGCAGAGGAAGCGAGATGACATGGAACAGCTGCAGACACATACTGGGATTTTTACCCAGAAAGTCACAGCCACGTGGCCATACACAGATTAATAGAAATGGGTTAAATTAATATGTAAAAGTTAGTCAATAAGAAGCCAGAGCTAATGGGCCAAGCAGTGATTTAATTAATACACTATTTGTGTGGTTATTTCAGATTTCATGAGAGCTGGGAACCAAACAAGCGACCTCTGTACAACACTGATTGTCAGAAGTCAGGTTATACCTACAGCTGTGAATGGAAGGTGTCCTGTGATGTGGGATTCCCCTCTGTATTCTGTGAACATGTTTTATTGTCATTAGTTAATAAAGAAGTTGCTTTGGTCTACAACAGGGCAGAAGATAGTCAGGCTGGAAGAGATCTATAGAGGGAGTAAATTGAGTAAAAGAGATGCAACTTAGTTGTTGAAGCAGAAAGATTCCAGAACAGAATCTTACTGATAAGCCACCAACCTTGTGTTGAGATTAACAGAAATTGGTTAATTTAAGATGTAAGAATTAGATAATAGAATCTTGAGGTAACAGGCCAAACAGTGTTGTAGTTAATATATTTTCTGTGTGACTATTTGGGTCAAGATGGTTACGGAAACTGCCTGAGCAGGATCCACAACAATCTTGGATATCTACACCTGATAGGAAAGCTACCCTGACTGTTATTAAGCCAGGCTATCCCTGAAAATGTGGAGAAAAGGCATCCTGAATACTTATAGCTCTGAAAAGAAAGGTACCCTGACTGTCATGTCAGGACATACCTACAGCTGTGAAAGCATACTGGATACCTATAGCAATAAAGAGAAAGGAATCCTGACTGTTGAGAAGTCTGGCTATAACGGAAGCTGTGGAGGGAAGGTAGCCTGATACCTAGGGCTCTGAATAAAAAGTACTCTGATCGTTAGAAGTCAGGCCATACCTACAGTTGAGAAGGGAAAGTGTACCTACAACTATGAGGTGAAAAGTTATCTTTGCAGAGGCCCAAAACCATGAGTCTATTTCCACCTTATCTGAAGGGCAGAGTTTGAGGTTGCTCAAAATTGTTAACAGGTGTGGCTACACACCTTGACCTAATGTGTGGTTGTTTTGTGTTTTGGACTTTAAGAGAGCCCATACAGGTAAATCCACTCCCCCTTGAGCAAAGGTGAAAGAATCCAAACATAGTTCTGCTACTTCTTTTGAATTAAGAGGTTTGACTTAGGGAATGACTGCCTTTAGGATACTTGTTCTAGGGATGCTTCACTGCCTGAACAACAGAATGTTTTTCTCAATAATTAAAGACTTGGTAGCTGAAAGTATTGAAGGAAGTAACTCTTCTAGTTGTCTTTTGCATTATGTTAAAGCAGTCTTTTGTCTTCTTTTCCCTGTTGTATTGGGGCATAAAACTATATGAAAAAATTGGGGTGGAGAGATGCCTCAGTGATTAAAGAGCACTGCCTGCTCGTCTAAAGGTCCTGAGTTCAATTCCCAGCAACCACATGGTGGCTTACAACCATCTGTAATGAGGTCAGAAAATTTTTTCTGGCCTGCAGGCATGCATGTAGGCAGAAAAACATATATACAATAATTAAATCTTTTTTTAATTATGAAAAATTAAATGCAGGCAGATTTACAGTATTCACTGGAACTCCCTCCTTGTACTGTCCTATGCTTCTGTTTTATTATTTTCACTTGTGTCTTCATTCTCTTTACTATGTTCTAATCCCCATGTCCCTACCCTGGTAAGTGGTATACTTGTCAATGATGGTTCCTGACATATACTGACTATTGGGAAGTCCGTCTATACCCAAAGCTGTGTTCCAGTGGGAGATGTTCCCCTAAAGGGTGTAGCAATACTGCTCCCCTACAAAAGAGAGCCATCACAACTGGGCTCTGTTTCACTCTGCTAAGAGAGCTTGAAAGCAGAGACATCCATTGCTGTTCTGCTCCACTTCCCTAAGGGAGTTTCCTAGTGGAGTTGTCCAATGCTCCTCAGTTCACCGAATTAGGGAGTTTCCTAAAAGAGATGTCAATTTTTTTCACAGCTTCAGCCCAATTTGTTACTTCTCTGCTTCACTGGAGTTGATGGGAAACTGTTGCAGAAATGTTGCAGTCTCTGGTGAAGAGTTGCTACTTCTGCTCTGCTCCTTTATGGGAGTTTGCCAACAGAGGTGACCAAAGCTTCTCTGTTCAGATACACTACAAAGTTTCTGAAACTCATTTGAGAAATTTATTTGGAAGGGAAGAATCCAGGAGAAGGACTGCCTCTGCCAGGGCAGAAATAGGCAGGTGCCAACTGAAGATGTACAGAACTTATATAAGATGTCTTAGGGGCAGAGATTTCCCAGGGAGAAGATTCTCAGGGTGAGAATTGGTTAGATGTCAATCCTTGATTTTAACAATGCAGAGATTGGATGGATTTCATGCTCAGGTGTCTGTAGATCTGGAGCTTAGGGATTAGCTGGTTTTATGCTCAGGTGGTCAAGGGTAGAGTGGTTTTTGGCTCTTGTTGAAGGGCCAAAGTGTGTTCTTTCACTGGCCCCTTATAACATTTTGAGTCTGGTTTCAGGGTCAGGTGTTTCTTTTATTGACTCTGGATTCAGGAACAAAGTGTGTTTCCTTGTCTTGGTTTCAGAGTCAGGACGCATTTCTTTGGCTCCAGTTTTAGAGTCAAAATTATGTATTTAACTGGCTCTGGTTTCAGGGTCAGGATGTGTTTCTTTAGCTGGCCCATTTACCCTACACATGGGGCTTCATAAATTCATTTTTCCATGAGTTTGTAAGTACAAACAGTATAAAAAGGGCATCATAATGCTTGAAAAGATTGTTAACATTGTCAAATTTATTTCTACAGAAGAAATAGTCTTGTGTTATAGGCAGAAGATTCTTGTTCATTCCTGGCTGGCCAGACCCTAAATAATCACACAGAAACTATACTAATTAACACTGCTTGGCCTATTGGTTCAGGATTCTTGTTAACTAACACTGACATCTTAAATCGCCTTATTCCTATTACTTTGTATTTTATCACAAGACTCGTGATTTACCAGTAAGGTTCCAGGGCATCTGTCTCCTTCAGCAGATACATGGAGTCTGACTCCACTTTCTTTTCTCCTCTATCACTGCTTGGAATTTCTGCCTTGTTCTATTCTGCCCTGTTATAGGACCAAAGCAGCTTCTTTATTAAATAATGGTAACAAAATACATTGACAGCATACAGAAAGGAAACCCAAATTGTTGTGTAGCTGATTATAAGTATTTTGGCTAAAGATCTTACCAAATACTTCATAATAAGAAGTCCTCAGTATCTTTTTCAGGTAGTCAATGTCCATTGTAATATACAAAGATTTTAAGAGATTGTTGCACACAAAAAGTTTTACTCCTATTTAAAGTACAAAACTTTATCACAATAAAAGCATTTACAGGATTTCTATGCAGTATGAAATTTCTCATGATTTAGATTATTCATTCATGCAAATGCTTTACCACACTGATTACATTCATAAAGTTTATTTCCAGTGAGTGATCTTTTATGCATTTGAAGAGTACTGTGAAGTGCAAAGGCTTTATCACACTCATTATATTCATAGAGTTTATCTCCAGCATATGTTAGTTTATGTCTTTGAAGTTGACTACAATAAACAAAGCCTTTACCACAATATATACGTAATGTTTCTCTCCAGTATGGGTTCTATGTTTTCAGAGATTACTATTCATGCAAAGGCTTTACCACATTGGTTATGTTCATAGGGTTTCTCTCCAGTATGTGTTCTTTCATGTGTTTGTAGAGTACTGTGACCTACAAAGGCTTTAACACACTGATTACAGTCATAGGGTTTTCTCTCCAGCATGGCTAATTTCATGACTTTGTAGATGAACGTGCTATAAAAAGGCTTTACCACACTGATTACATTCACAGGGTTTCTCTCCAGTATGGCTTCTTTCATGAGTTTGAAGACAACTGTGCTGTGTAAATGCTTTACCACACTGGTTACATTCATAGGGTTTCTCTCCAGTATGGGTTCTTTTATGCATTTGGAGACTACTTGGATATGCAAAGGCTTTATGACACTGATTACATACATAGGGTTTCTCTCCAATATGGCTTCTTTCATGAGTTTAAAGATAACTGTGCTGTGCAAAGGCTTTACCACACTGATTACATACATAGGGTTTCTCTCCAGTATGGCTTCTTTCATGAGTTTGAAGATGACCTTGCTGTGCGAAGGCTTTACCACACTGATTAAATACATAGGGTTTCTCTCCAGTATGGGTTCTTTCATGAGTTTGAAGACCACTGTGCTGTGCAAAGGCTTTACCACTTTCATTACATACATAGGGTTTCTCTCCAGTATGGCTTCTTTTATGCTTTTGGAGAGAATTGGGACATGCAAAGGTTTTACCACACTGATTACATTCATAGGGTTTCTCTCCAGTATGGCTTTTTTCATGAATTTGAAGATGATTGTGCTGTGCAAAGGCTTTACCACACTGATTACATTCATATGGCTTCTTTCCAGTATGTGTTCTTTTATGCATTTGAAAAGTACTGGGAAGTGCAAAGGCTTTACCACACTGAATACATTCATATGGCTTATTTCCAGTATGTGTTCTTTTATGCATGTGAAGAGTACAGTGACATGCAAAGAGTTTACAACATTGATTACATTCATAGGGTTTCTCTTCAGTGTATGATCTTTTATGCATTTGAAGATGACTGTGATGTGAAAAGGCTTTACTGTACTCATTTTCTTCATAGGGTTCAATCTAGTATGTGTTTTTTCATGCCTGTGAAGATGACATGCAAAGGCTTTAACATTTTGAATATATACAGAAGTTTTCTCTCTAGTTTGACTTTTTTCATGCCTACAATGATAATGGTACTTGTGAAAGCATTCCTACATTTAATACATTGTTGAATATTTTTATCTGTATAATTTTACAATTTTGTCATATTTTAAAGAAGAATTTTATATAAGGTTTTATCACCATGTTTACAATCTTGTTTTTCCCCTTCATTAAGGCTTGTTTTTCATCTTTGAGGATAACTGATAACAGCCTTTATCATGGTTCACATTTACAGAATCTTTTTTTTTCTGTGTGAGAGTTTCATGTAGTTGAAGAGAACTAAAAAAACTCATAGCTTTACCACTCTTATTGCATTCATAAAATTTCCTATACTGTGAGTGATACTACATTTGTTAAGTGAACTAGGGCAAACAGAAGTTTTTACACAGTCCTAGTACTCATGGTGCTTTTCTGAAACGTGAGCTTGTTGCTATATTAACAATGAGACTAGAAAAACAATTACTTCTATACTTGTACATCAAATTCAACAAGTATACTCAACATTGGGACTGCTACATATCTTCTATTTGTTCTGAGAGAGAGGTATGTTATATTTCTTCACATCACTATACTCATGAGGCTTGTATCCAGAGGAACATATGATATACTTAGTAAAGGAAGAATAACAAATATAAGGCTTCCACAATGAGTTCACAGTTTGACTTTCTTTCTTCATAGACTTGTGGTATCTGGATTGAGGCCTCTCCACAACAGCTGCCCCTTGATTTGTGACTCTATCTACCCCTTCACTAAGTATATGTACCCCCTCACAATCACAAGTATATGGGTTAAACTGCCTTTTCTATGTACTATTAGTGTAATAGAGAGTTTCAGAGATATGCTTATCACCTTTTCAAAATGTATCTTTTGTAATATGAATAATATGAAATAAATGTATTGGCAATTTTATAGTATAGCTCATTGTATTATGATTCAAATGGAAATATGAGTTAAGGCATATTGTTTCCTTGACTTCTTTTTTAAAAGAATGACTTTCAAATGTTATTCACTTATCTGAAATTTAGGTATATGATTTTGTGATAATTTAATAATCATCAAAGCACTTTATTATTTACATTGTTGTTTTGGTTTAAAACATAGAGGATACATTACAAATTCTTCAGGAGTACATATGTATCAGCTTATAGATGGAAATTACCTTTCATGTATTCTAGAACATTCACAATGTTCTTCAATATTATGGTCTTCCCAATTATATCCTAAAATATAGTGACAGAAAAATGTATGATATATATTAAAAAATTGTAAAAAAATTTGGTTACCATTTGAAGCAAAAGTTAAAACCATGCCTGTTTTTTTTACCCATTCTTTTTCAATCATATTACAAAAGAGCATCATTAAACAATGAACAGTTGTCCCCTTATTTGAAACATAAAAGATAATTCAGTCTTACCTATAGTCGTGAGGTTTCTGTAGGTCTCCAGCATCACATCTTTGTAGAGACTTTTCTGGGAAGGATTCAGCAAAGTCCACTCTTCCCAAGTGAAGTTGACATGCACGTCATAATAGGTCACTGCATTCTAAAATGTCCCATAAATATGTACAACAGAAAGTATGATTTTGACAACACTGTAAAAGTGTACTTCTTTGACAGTATAGTCATATAATTCTGGGGCTTCCCATATTTATTCCATGATATAGACATCATAATTTAATCACCAAGTCACGTTAGAAGCAAACTGATCCCGAAGTTCACCATTGTTATTTCTGAACTCTTTGAATGGGATATCACCTTGCAAGAGAAATGCCTACTAACCAACAATGGAAGATACATAAACAGATCAACAGTACAGAGTACAGATAAGAGAAATTATATGAATGATTAATTTCTGACTACAAAAAAGAAACATGAGATGAAAAAGCTGGATATATTGAATCATGCCTCTAATCCTTGTACTCAGAAGACAGAAGCATGTATGTCTATCTACCTCTGAGTTGAATACCAGCCTTGTCCATGCAATCACTTCTAAAGCAACCAGAAATACATGTTACATGTTAAATACCTCTTGCCCCAATTTAAACTGCAACATAAATAAGATTTGACTAAAAGGTACCATGTGTTTATAAAGTTACAAATAGACAAATGAAAACAATAGCAATTAATGTGCTGATTACAAATAATCAACACAGAGCAGGAAAGATGGCAAAACAGTAAAGAGTCATCCTGGTCTTGCATACAAGTGGGCTCAAGGACTTTCATGGGGGATTGTAACTATCCATTATTCCAAGTTCAATTTTCTAGTACCATCTTTTGATCAATGTAATGAAGGACCAGGTACTCACATGGTGCATATCCATGCATACAGGTAAAATATTCTTTTTAAAATAAAAATTCAAAACAAACTAAATAGGCAGAAAGAAGGTTATGCACCTGCAAGCCTATGACTCAGAAGGCACAGCCAGTATTAATGTCATGAATACATACCATCCTGGAAAAGATAACGATACCATCTGTAAATTTAGTGATAGAGTTTATGATGGTGGGTAAGTAATGACAGAAAGCTGACTGATTAATTTCAACCATAACACAGTAGGCACACGGAACAGAAAATGGGTTGAGGCTATAAAAACTCATAGTGTGGCATTCCCCTTTGTATGCTGTGATTGTCATTGATTAATAAAGAAACTGCTTTGGGCCTATAACAGAGCTATAGGACAACTCTTAGGTGGGTTGGGAAAACTAAACTGAATGCTGGGAGGAAGAAGGCGGAGTCAGAGAGAAGTCACGTAGCCCTGCAGAAGACAGATGCAGAGAACTTTATCTTGTAAGCCACAGCCACATGGCAATACACAGATTAATAAAAATTTATTAAATTAATATGTAAGAGTTAGCCAATAAGAAGTTAGAGCCAATGAGCTAGGCAGTGATTTAATTAATACAGATTCTGTGTGATTGTTTTTCGGCTTAGCAGCTGGGAACTAACAAGCAGTTTCCCTTAACAAACATGACCAGGTGGCCAAATAAAATCCACTTAAAATCTTAGAGAGCTTGAAAAGGAATTCTAGACACTAAAATATGAAGTTTAGCCACATTTCTTTCCCCAAATGGGCTTTGCTTACTGGTCACATGCTTTGGCACCATTAAGAGAGGTTTTCCTGATTTAGAGGTAGCAGAAAAAAAGATGCACCATTTTGAAATGCCAGCTTTCAGGGCTTTGCTGCGAGCGTGAACTCTGACTCTTTCTGGTGGACCAGTTATGGGGTCTGTGAGAAGATTGTTAATGGCAACTTAGACCCTGTGTATGCCTGAAAATGGGGCAATGTACATGGCTCTTGGAAGCAGCAAATATGCCTCTGCGATGTTGGACTTTGTGAATGAAACAGGCAGGCCGTATTTGCTCTACCAATGGCACAGCTTAAGTTTATAAGTGCTTAGCATTTTAAGAAGCACACTCCTGAACAGGAAAGAATAACAGATACACAGTAGGACAAATTTATACATAAAAGTCCTCTAAATGAGACAGAGTGTGTTAAAAATGTACATACAGCTGGGAGAGAAAAGGAAAAATAATATAGTTATAAAAAGATGTAAATGGTTTATAAAAAATGAAGTCTTTAAAGAGAAAGAGAACAGTCATAAATTCAAAAAGACAATAAAATAAATATAAAAAAGTAATAGAATAAAAACAAATAACCCATGTAAAGATAGACTATGTACAGAGTGTCTGAATTATGTATATTATTTTGTTTTCTTTGAATTTTTGAGTGAGGAAATAAAAACATTTTCAAACCAAATGCAACTTTTTTTTAAAGAAACAGTGTATGATTTATATTATACACCTAAAGCAACTTGTTTGCCCTAATTGATTTATAAGCCGCAAGGATTTTAGAAGTTTATCCCTGATTTTGTAAATGTTTATGTGTGAGAAAGAATGTCTCCCATGTGTATACAGGTGACATATAAGAAAAGAGGGTGTGAGATCCCCTGAATCTGGAGTATGCAGTGGTTCAGAGCCTCCCAACTTGGATATTGGGATATGAACAGGCCTAATAATTTCAAGTCACTGAAAAACTCTTAAAATATAGACTGGTATGAGCTCAGCATCACTTCAGCTATATCACTCTGGTTATCTATGGGGGAAAACCTTTTACAAATTTATAAAGCTACTATGAAAATCAAAGTGGCAGTTCCTCAGAAATTTGAGAATAGATCTACCCCTGGATGTTGATATATAGTCTTGGGCATATACCCACAGATGAACCATCCTGTAGTTAGTTTTTTTTTACTCTTTGGCTCTTTTGGAAGTCCACCATCTAGCTCCCAATTAAATCACATGGAGTATTATTCTTACCTATTAATGCCCAGCCTTAGCTTGGTTCTTGTCAGCTTTTCTTAATTTAAATTATTCTATCTAACTTTTGCCTTTGGGATTTTATCTTTATTCTCTATACCTTTCTTTACTTCTTTTTAAAAAAATATTTATTTATTTATTTATTTATTTATTTATTTATTTATGTATACAATGTTCTGTGTGTATGCCTGCAGGCCAGAAGAGGGCACCAGGCCTCATTACAGATGGTTGTGAGCAACCATGTGGTTGCGGGGAATTGAATTCAGGACCTTTGGAAGAGCAGGCAATGCTCTTAACCACTGAGCCATCTCTCCAGCCCCCATTTTTACTACTTACTCTGTGGCTAACTGTGAAGCTAGGTGACTGATCCCCAACATTCTCCTCTTTCTCTTCTTGGTCCTCAATCCTCCTCTCTTTCCCCTTTTATTTATTCTCTCTGCCTGGCATCCCAACGTATCCCATTCCTGCCTAGCTATTGGCCATTCAGATCTTTATTAGACCAATCAGATGTTTTAGGCAGGCAAAGTAACACAGCTTCACAGAATTAAAAATGCAACATAAAGGAATGCAACACACTCTTGTGTCATTAAACTAACATTCCACAGCATAAATGGATGTAACACATCTTTAATCAATGTTCCACAACATTTTCCCTTTTGTCTAAATAAAAAATGAAAGGTTATAACTTTTAACTTTCTCCACAGCTGCCATTCCCTTTGCATTATCATTAAAAAATTGAAGTTGAGACTAAGGCTACCAACCCAGAGCAGTGAGTGCCTGACTAGAGGGCAGGCCTCAAGGTCCCCACCAGGGAACGCGGGCCCCTGCTGCTGGGGCTGCAGGGTCTGCTGTGCTCTCCTGGACCCGCTCTGCCTGCCTCCTACTTCCCTTGGTCCCTGGCTCATTGGGGCTACCAGGAGTCCCTGTGTAGGTGCTGAGAAGTTCCATCCAGACGGGTAAGTGTGGGCTATCCTGGGGCGGACTGTCCCGGTAGAGAGCACAAATGCCCCTCCCCCAGCTCCTGCTGCAGGGCTTTCTTTCCTACACATATGCCCCCACCCCCACCCCCAAGAATGCCTTGTCTGCAAGGTCCTTTGCTGTGGAACAGTTTCCTACTCTTTCACTAAGGCTACCAACCCAGATCAGTGAGTGCCTGACTAGAGGGCAGGCCTCAAGGTCCCCGCCAGGGAACGCGGGCCCCTGCTGCTGGGGCTGCAGGGTCTGCTGTGCTCTCCTGGACCTGCTCTGCCTGCCTCCTACTTCCCTTGGTCCCTGGCTCTTTGGGGCTACCAGGAGTCCCTGTGTAGGTGCTGACAAGTTCCATCTGGACGGGTGAGTGTGTGCTACCCTGGAGCAGACTGTCCCAGTAGAGAGCACAAACCCCCCTATACTAAGGCTACCAACGAGAGCAGTGAGTGCCTGCCTAGCGGGCAGGCCTCAGCAACCCCCGAAAGGGAGCACAGGCACCTCCAGCTTGTACTGCAGTGTCGCCTGTGTTCTATTCGACCCCGCTCTACCGCCTGCATTCGCCCTTTTTTCCGCGGGTCATTGGAATACCAGGCGTCCCTGTTTTTGTGTTGAGGAGTTCATCTGGAAGGGAACAGTTCCTGCCCCTACACTGAGGAGATACACCCAGAGAGATAGTCACAGCAAAGACTGGTCCAAGACACCAGGCCTCTCCTGGCTCCATTTGAAGGAAGAGATGGGCAGGTGCCAATGCAAGAATTCCCCCAACAACTTGAAAGGCAACGCAACATCACCAGAATCCAGGAATCCCGAAATAAGAAGTGCACACCCTAATCCAGAAGAATTAGAAGAATTCGACTCAAAAGTGAATTATATGAAAATAATAGAGGACCTTAAACAGGAGGTGAAAAACTGCCATAATCAATTAGAGATTACAAACAAAAAGGTAGAGGAAATGAATAAATCTCTCAAAGATACCCAAGAAAACCAAGAGAAACAAGAAAAAGGAATCAAACAGGTAAGGGAAACGGTTCAAGACTTGAAGAATGAAGTGGAAGTAATAAAGAAAACACAAACCGAGGGAAGGATGGAGATGGAAAATTTGGATAAACAAACAGGAACTACAGAGACAAGTACCACCAACAGATTACAAGAGATAGAAAAAAGAATCTCAGACACTGAAGATACCATAGAGAAAATAAACACTCTGATCAAAGAAAACAGCATAACCAACAAATTCTCATCACAAAACATTCAGGAAATCTGGGACACAATAAAAAGACCAAACCTAAGAATAATAGGGATAGAAGAAGGAGAAGAAGCACAGCTCAATGGTCCAGAAAATATATTTAATAAAATTATAGAAGAAAACTTTCCCAACCTTAAGAAAGATATTTCTTTGAAGGTCCAAGAAGCATACAGAACACCGAATCGACTGGATCAAAAAAAAAAAAAAACATCTCCTCGTCATATAATAATCAAAACACAAAACATACAGAATAAAGAAATAATATTAAGAGCTGCAAAGGAAAAAGGTCAAGTTACCTATAAAGGTAAACCTATCAGACTTGCACCTGATTTCTCTATGGAAACCATGAAAGCCAGAAGGTCCTGGATAGATGTACTGCAGAAACTAAGAGACCATGGATGCAAGCCCAGACTACTATACCCAGCCAAGCTTTCATTCACTATAAATGGAGAAAACAAAATTTTCCAGGATAAAAACAAATTTAAACAATACGTAGCCACAAATCCAGCCTTACAGAAAGTAATAGAAGGAAAATCACAAACCAAGGAGTCCAACAATATCCACAATAACTCAGATATCTAATGACCCTTCACCAGCACAACATGAAGAAGGGAAACACACAAACTCTACTACCAAAAGAAAGAAAGAAGAAAGATAGAAAGAAATAAAGAAAGAAAGAAAGAAAGAAAGAAAGAAAGAAAGAAAGAAATAAAGAAAGAAAGAAAGGAAAAATGGCCAGAGTTAACAACCACTGGTCATTAATATCACTTAATATCAATGGACTCAACTCACCTATAAAGAGGCACAGACTAAGAAATTGGATACGAAAACAGGATCCAACATTCTGCTGTTTACAAGAAACACACCTCAACCACAAAGACAGACATCTACTCAGAGTAAAGGGCTGGGAAAATGTTTATCAAGCAAACGGACCTAAGAAACAAGCAGGTGTGGCCATACTAATTTCTAACAAAGTTGACTTCAAACTAAAATCAATCAAAAGAGATGGAGAGGGACATTTTTTACTCATAACAGGAACAATACACCAGGATGAAGTCTCAATCCTGAATATCTATGCCCCTAATATAAAAGCACCCACGTACGTAAAAGAAACATTGCTAAAACTCAAGGCAGCAATGAAACTGCACACATTAATAGTAGGAGACTTTAACACTCCTCTCTCACCAATGGACAGGTCAATCAGACAGAAACCTAACAGAGAAATAAGAGGATTAAGGGAGATAATGAATCAAATGGACTTAACAGACATCTATAGAACATTCCACTCAAATAGGAAAGAATATACCTTCTTCTCTGCAGCTCATGGAACCTTCTCGAAAATAGACCACATACTCGGTAACAAAGCAAACTTACACATTTACAAAAAAATATCGGTAACCACCTGTGTCTTATCAGATCACCATGGATTAAAGTTAGAATTCAACAACAATGCTATCCCCAGAAAGCCTATGAACTCATGGAAACTGGACAGTCAACTACTGAACCACACCTGGATCAAGGAAGAAATAAAGAAAGAAATTAAAGTCTTTCTTGAATTCAATGAAAACGAAGACTCAACATACTCAAACCTATGGGACACTATGAAAGCAGTGCTAAGAGGAAAGTTCATAGCATTAAGTGCCCACTTAAAGAAAACGGAGAAAGCACACATTGGAGACTTAATAGCCCACCTGAAAGCTTTAGGAAAAAAAGAAGCAGACTCACCTAGGAGAAGTAGAAGACTGGAAATAATCAAATTGAGGGCTGAAATCAACAAAATAGAAACACAGAAAACAATCCAAAGAATCAATGAAACAAAAAGCTGGTTCTTGGAGAAAATCAATAAGATTGATAAACCCCTATCCAAACTAATCAAACGGCGGAGAGAGAATACGCAAATTAACAAAATCAGAAACGAAAAGGGAGACATAACCACAGACACAGAGGAAATTCAGAGAATCATTAGATCTTACTACAAAAACTTGTATGCCACAAAATTGGAAAATGTAAAAGAAATGGACACTTTTTTAGATAAGTACCATATACCAAAGTTAAACCAGGACCAGGTGAACAATCTAAATAGACCTGTTAGTCGCAAAGAATTAGAAGTTGTTATAAAAAACCTCCCCACCAAAAAAAGCCCAGGTCCAGACGGCTTCAATGCAGAATTCTACCAGAACTTCCAAGAAGACTTAATACCTATACTCCTTGATGTATTTCACAATATATAAACAGAGAAGTCATTGCCAAATTCCTTTTATGAAGCTGCAGTTACTCTGATACCAAAACCACACAAAGACACAACCAAGAAAGATAACTACAGGCCAATCTCACTCATGAACATCGATGCAAAAATACTCAATAAAATACTGGCAAACCGAATCCAAGAACACATTAGAAAAATTATCCATTATGATCAAGTGGGCTTCATCCCAGAGATGCAGGGCTGGTTCAACATACGAAAATCTATCAATGTAATCCATCATATAAATAAACTGAAAGCAAAAAACCATATGATCATTTCATTAGATGCTGAAAAAGCATTTGACAAAATTCAACATCCCCTTATGATAAAGGTCTTAGAGAGATTAGGAATACAAGGGTCATACCTAAGTATAATAAAAGCTATTTATAGCAAGCCGTCAGCTAACATCAAATTAAATGGAGAGAAACTCAAAGCTATTCCACTAAAATCAGGAACACGACAAGGTTGTCCACTCTCTCCATACCTCTTTAATATAGTGCTTGAAATTCTAGCAATAGCAATAAGACAACATAAAGGGATCAAAGGGATTCAAATTGGAAAGGAAGAAGTTAAACTTTCATTATTTGCAGACGATATGATAGTGTACATAAGCGACCCCAAAAACTCCAGCAAAGAACTCCTTCAGCTGATAAACACCTTTAGTAGCGTTGCAGGATACAAGATCAATTCCAAAAAATCAGTTGCCCTCCTATACACAAAGGATAAGGAAGCCGAGAGGGAAATCAGAGAAGCATCACCCTTCACGATAGCCACAAATAGCATAAAATATCTTGGGGTAACTCTAACCAAGGAAGTGAAGGATCTATTTGACAAGAACTTTAAGTCTATGAAGAAAGAAACTGAGGAGGATACCATAAAATGGAAGGATCTCCCTTGCTCTTGGATTGGGAGGATCAACATAGTAAAAATGGCAATTCTACCAAGGGCAATTTATAGATTCAATGCAATCCCCATTAAAATCCCATCAAAATTCTTCACAGATCTTGAGAGGACAATAATCAACTTTATATGGAGAAACAAAAAACCCAGGATAGCCAAAACAATCTTATATAATAAAGGATCGTCTGGAGGCATTACCATCCCTGACTTCAAACTCTATTACAGAGCTTCAGTATTGAAAACAGCTTGGTATTGGCATAAAAACAGAGAAGTCGATCAATGGAACTGAGTAGAAGACTCTGATTTTAACCCACAAACATATGAACACCTAATTTTTGATAAAGGAGCTAAAAGTATTCAATGGAAAAAAGGGAGCATCTTCAACAAATGGTGCTGGCAGAACTGGTTGGCAACCTGTAGAAGAATGAAAATAGATCCATATCTATCGCCATGCACAAAACTCAAGTCCAAATGGATTAAAGACCTCAATATTAGTCTGAACACACTGAACCTGACAGAAGAAAAATTAGGAAGTACTCTACAACATATGGGTACAGGAGATCACTTCCTATGTTTATCCCCAGCAGCACAGACATTAAGGACAACATTGAATAAATGGGACCTCCTGAAACTGAGTAGCTTCTGTAAAGCAAAGGACACTGTCACTAAGACAAAAAGGCAACCCACTGACTGGGAGAAGATCTTCATCAAACCTACAACAGATAAATGTCTGATCTCCAAAATATATAAAGAACTCAAGAAACTAGACTTTAAAATGCTAATTAACCCAATTAAAAAATGGGACACTGAACTGAACAGAGAATTCTCAACAGAAGAAATTCAAATGGCCAAAAGACACTTAAGGTCATGCTCAACCTCCTTAGCGATGAGGGAAATGCAAATTAAAACAACTTTGAGATACCATCTTACACCTGTCAGAATGGCTAAAATCAAAAACACCAATGATAGCCTTTGCTGGAGAGGTTGTGGAGAAAGGGGCACACTCATTCATTGCTGGTGGGAATACAAACTTGTGCAACCACTTTGGAAATCAGTGTGGTGATTTCTCAGGAAATTTGGGATCAACCTACCCCAAGATCCAGTAATACCACTATTGGGAATATACCCAAGAGATGCCCTATCAAATGACAAAAGTATCTGTTCAACTATGTTCATAGCAGCATTGTTTGTAATAGCCAAAATCTGGAAACAACCTAGATGCCCTTCAATGGAGGAATGGATGAAGAAAGTGTGGAATATATACATATTAGAGTACTACTCAGTGGTAAAAAACAATGACTTCTCGAATTTTGCATGCAAATGGATGGAAATAGAAAACACTACCCTGAGTGAGGTATCCCAGACCCAAAAAGAGGAACATGGGATGTACTCACTCATAATTGGTTTCTAGCCATAAATAAAGGACATTGAGCATATAATTTGTGATCCTAGAGAAGCTAAATAAGAAAGCGAACCCAAAGAAAATCGTATAGTCATCCGCCTGGAGAGGGGAAGTAGACAAGATTGCAGGGCAAAAACTGGGAACTTGCGGGTGAGGTGGCATGGGGCAAAGGGGAAATGGGATGAGAAACGTGAGAAGGGGAGGATGGGAGGAGCTTAGGGGATTGGGATGGTTGGGATACAGGAAGGATATAGGATATAGGATTGGGATATAGGATACGGGAGCAGCGAAGTATATATCCTAACTAAGGGAGCCATCTTAGGGTTGGCAAGAGACTTGACTCTAGAGGGGTTCGCAGGTGTCCAGGGAGATGTCCCCAGCTGGTACCTTGGGCAACTGAGGAGAGGGAACCTGAAATGACCCTATGCTATACTGATGAATATCTTACATATCACCTTAGAACCTTCATCTGGCGATGGATCGAGGTAGAAACAGAGACTCAATTTGGAGCAACGGTCTGAGCTCTTAAGGTCCAAATGAGGAGCAGAAGGAGGGAGAACATGAGCAAGGAAATCAGGACCATGAGGGATGCACCCACCCACTGTGACAGTGGAACTGATTTATTGGGAGCCCACCAAGGCCAGCTGGTCTGGGACTGAATAAGCATGGGTTGAAACTGGACTCTCTGAGCATGGCGGACAATGAAGGCTGATGAGAAGCCAAGAACAATGGCACTAGGTTTCGATCCTAATACATGAACTGGCTTTGTGGAAGCTTACCCTGTTTAGATGCTCACCTTCCTGGACGTAGATAGAAGACCTTCGTCTTCCCGCAGGGCAGGGAATTTGGACTGCTCTTCAGTATTGAGAGGGAGGGGGAATGGTGTGGGGGGAGGAGAAGAGGATGAGGATAGGGGGAGGGAAGTGGGGGGAGGGGGCAATATTTGGGAGGAGGGGAGGGAAATGGGAAACGGGGACAGGTGTAAATTTTAATTAAAAAAGAAAAAAATTGAAGTTGATAAACTACTGTGCAATTTATATCTAGGGGTCTTGATTACTCCTTTCTGTTTATTAAGCATAAATTTTATGGAAACAGATGAAACATTAGCTAATTAATCTTTATCAATAAAAATTGGGAGTCAAATATCAGGAAAAAAACTTGAAAGATCAGAGAAACAGTGGAAAAGCCCCCAGTGAATATCTCTTCCATTCCTCTATCCAAAAAAGGCCAAGATCCCCTCTCAGCTCAACCTTACTACTTCTTGTCTCCTATCTATCCACAGTCCTCCAAACCTCTATGACATCTTTGGTCAGTAAATAGCTAAGCTCTGTTCTCTGACCCTAAACCTGCTTTTATCAAAATATGATCAAAATATCACACAACACCCTGCAACCTCTCTTATATCTCACTCTTGCTGCTTCCACACTCCTATGCACTTCTCGATGGCAGATGTCCCATAGCTTGGGTATCTTGAAATGTGACCCAGCTTCATCTCCACCAATTCATGTAATGAATTCTCACAATCTCTTCTTCACTGGGGCTCTGACTCTGCCAAACATATATGAGCAAAATAGTGATGACCTGATCACAAAAGAAGAATCTATGACCTTTACATTTTGCATCTTTCTTGTTTTCTAAATCAGTATGATATAGGTAATCCTGCCAAGATTTGATGGACTCTACCAAGCTTGAACCAAATTTATTGTACGTTCTATATGATGTTTTTCCTGGGACAAGGAATCACTTTGTGTACTCCTTCCAGGAATTAAGGGCTTAGGTAAATGCAGTCTTACACATGAGGCTTGTGCCTAGGCTTCGAATGTACAGCCAGGCTCTTCCCTTTAATGGTGATAAAACCCTTGATAATCTCTGCATCTTTCTCACCACTAGACTGCCATCTGAAACTACCTAGTATTGTTTTTCTTAACAAAACACACTTTTCTGATGTGGGATGTCCCTCTGAATGTAGCAAATATGTGTTGCTTTTATTGGTTGATGAATAAAGCTGTTTTAGCCTATGACAGGGCAGAATATAGCTAGCTAGGAAATCCAAACAGATACAGAGAGAAAGAAGGTGAAGTCAAGGAGACTCCAAGAGCTTCAAGAGGAACAAGATGTGAGGGAACAAGTCGTGAATCAAGTAGCAAAGCACATATATACAAAATATTGGTTAATTTAATTGTAAGAGTTAGCTAGTAATAGTCTGAGTCATTGGACAAATATTTATAATTAATATAAGCCTAGGAATGATTATTTAAGAGCTGACAGATGAGAGAGAAACTTGCAGCTACACTTGTCATCTCTTTTTTCTTGTTTTTTTTATCACTGTAGACCTGAATGAGTCATCAGTAATAACCATCCAATAGAAGCAGTATTTTGTATAGGAAATCAGTTTATACCTCTGTAATTCTGCCTAAGCTCTTTTTCAGGACATGGAGAGAATAAGAAAGATTAGGACAAAAATATCACACAAATGATCTGTAGATAATTTTTTTATGAAGTCTTCTAAGCACCTGTGCTTGTGTACCAAGCTAAGATCACCTGATCGTGCAACAAGGAATGAAGCCAGACTTGGGCTAGAAAGGCCACAACAAGACAAGGCTATGATTGTTTTATTGAGGACACTCAGACATTTTATTTATCAAATATAGAAGATAATGGCAATTTCTAGGATCAATACAGTTGTAGCTTCCAGGATGTTGTGGAATTCCCCTCTGTAAGCTGTGAATATGTTTTATTCCCATTGGTTAATAAAAAAAAAACTGCTTTGGGCCTATGACAGCACATAATAGAGCAAGGTGGGAATTCCAAGCAGAGATAGAGAAGAAAAGAAGGCAGAGTCAGGGAGATGCTATGTAGCCACTGAAGGAGACAGATGCTGGATGGAACCTTACTGGCAGGCCACCGCAATGTGGCGATACACAGATTGATCAAAATGGCTTAATTTAAGATGTGAAAATTATTTAATAAGCCTAAGCTATTGGATATGCAGTCTTATAATTAATACAATTTCTGTATAATTATTACAAATCTGGGCATTTGGAAAATGAACAAGCAATCTCTGTCTATACCAGGATATAATGAAGTTTACAAGCTATACAGCATACACAAGATTAATATCTAAGTTCAATTGTCCTGTTAAGCATTCATGATTCCTTGACTACTAGGGGATTATACAAAGAAGCACAAATCAGCCTAAATGCTTACTGCCTGAAGGAATGCAACAGTCTGTCAGGAACTGGAAGGTATATTGTGACCCAAGAACCATGGACTTTAACCTGAAAAACCTATGATACAGGTCTCTCAAGCCAACTGCATGGTTCCCTGAAGATCCTACTGCCCACTGAAATCCTATGACCTTGACCTCTACTGTTTGTCATTACTCTCAACATTCCCACCTTCTAGGTTCTACAAGAACAGCTGATTAAGCTCTTTGTCGTCCAGTTTTCTGATATCTTGAGCATCCTTCTCAGAGTCAACATTCCCAGATCTTTTGCAGCAACAAAATCCCCTTTGAGTCCCATTTTTGTTCTGACTTTCTTCCCTGTTGCTGTTATTAAATTATGTAATCAAAAGCAACTCAGGTAATGAACATGTTTATTTGGTTGATAACCCTATTTCACAATTCCTCCTTATGACATCTTAGGATAGATTCTCAAGCTAATAACTAAAGGCAAAAATATGTGGAACCATTGTTTTTAGGCTTTCCCTCTTGCTTTGTCTCTGTCTTGTGCTCAGCTAGCTTTCCTATCTATTCCAGGACTGCTTGTTTAGAGATATTGTGAACTCAGTGGAACACCCTTTCTATATCAATCAAAATCAACACAATCTCTCTCAGATACCTTAATCAGGTATTCTGATCTAGTCATATTCTCAATTTGTATTTTCTCAGATCACTCTACACTATGTCATGCTGATAGCTGAGGCTAATTAGAAGAAAGAGATAAAAATATACAAGAAGTTTTTAAACATGATTACTACATTGCCTGTCAATCTTTAAGCAGCAACAACATAAGCATGAACATAGATATGCCAGGAAATGGAAAGAGACAAATATCTAACATAAAGAAGAGAAAATTAAAACTATCTCTTCACAGAAACTTCCCAAACCAACAAAAATCAAGGAACTCATAACATGAGAAACCTGAAAACAAAATTGGTGAAACCATTATTTTCCAGAAAATGAGCAATATACTTAAATAACAATTAATAAAAATCAATAACATAGAAGGGTAGCCCTGACAAACAACAACATAAAGACACACTATGGTCCTTTAAATAAAAACTACAAGATTCTAACCAAAATCAAACTCTAAGAAATCACTGACCATCACTCATCCTATACACTTTTGTTCTTTATCTTTTACCAATAACAGATAATGGCCAGGTGAGGAGGGTTGTTCCAGCAAAATTTGAGACATTCACTTGAAACCTTCTCATGTCTTAACTTTGTAGAAAATAATTTCGACTACTAAAAAATATGTCATTATCTTATAATAAAGAAAAGTATGTCTGTTAGGATCACTTAGACACCATTTTACTCCCGTTGATTGATGATTGCCTGTACATCTGCAATCAGAGGCAGGAAATGAAAACATTTCAAAACAAAATGCAAGATAACTAATTTTTTTAAAGAACCAGTGCACACCTAAAACAACTTGTTTTACTCTAATTGTTTATAAGTCACAAGCACTTTTGAAATCAAGTTTATTGCTATTTTTTGCACATGTTTGAGCAAGAGTGAAAATGTTTTCCATATGTGTGGCCCGCCAAGACTCGACCAGCGATGAAATGATGACCACCGACACAGGATCCTTCTCTATCACGCTTTATTGAAGTGCACTCGGTTACAGTTGACTGGTGGAAGTAGGGGGCCCCGAATGGCGGAAAGCGGCTGAATATATACAGGGAGAATGGGCATGTTCAGAACGAAAGAGACGTGGCCGCATGGGATTGGAAGCAGCTGTTGCTGGGCAGATCAAGAGCAAGATCAGGCGGTAGAGACGTTGGTCTAACACGCCAAAACACACTTGTTCATCAGGCTCTCGGCGCCATCTTGTAATGGCGGCGATAGTTCGCCACATCTCCCCCTTTTTTGTTTGATTAGAGAAAGAGACCTCCAGTCATGGCTGAAATTAGAGGGTTCCCCCCTGGGCAAAAATGATAATCTCTGTTTTTCCAGGGACGGGAAAATTAGTCAGAGGAAACCCGTCTGCACGGAACCATGATTTCCAGGGTGGCTCACCCTGTGCACTCTGTGGTGCAAGCCCCCCCCCCCGGGTAAGGCAAGCCATTCTTCCAAGTGCAATGGGCAACAGGACCCGTTGGGTGCAAAGACATGGCTTAAGTCTCTTTAAACATAGTGAGCCAAGCTTGGGGGGATGTGCCAGCCTCAAGTGCAGCGAGTGCTCGGACAATTGCCATCTTCTCCCTTTTGCGTGCTCTCATCATCTTTATAATCAAGAACAGTGCCACCATCAACCCTGCACACATCAGCACACCAATCACACCAACCCCAGCCCACTCTTTAATATAAGAGAAGGTAGTAACCAGCCAGTCCGTAAACTCTCCAAGTGTAATCACTTCTGCTTTGGTAGCATTTAAACTTAAAATTTTCAAGCTTAAATTGGATTGTAATTGCTCAAACTCCAAGCTCCAATTACCTTTCAAGTAATTGGATAATCGTTTTGATTCATTAAATGATGCAAAATAAGGAGTAACACATAAGTATTCTTTGCGTAAAACACAACTCATAGCCATAACATCAAACATCTTATATAAATTTTCTTCCACTAAATCTATCCTCTTATTAAGTAATAAAATTCCTGAAGCCAAATGCTTATTTATAGCTTCTTGTTGTATCAGGGCTTCTGAGGTTTTCTGCACTACTTCATTAATGGTATTTGCTACATGTACCTGGTTGGCCATAGCTACCCCAGCTGTAACAGCCGCAGCTGCGGAAACAGCAATAGCTGCTACGATAGCTGCTGTGATACCGAAATCTCACTTTTGCCGAATCAGGGACAAAACAGAAAATTCATTTGGGTCTGCCTTCACTGGTACCCACACAAAGGTAGGCACCTTCGCTAGCAGGCCGGTTGTGTGCCGAAAGGACCAGCATTGAGATAATACACAAGAAGTCTTTGAGCAGTTAAGCTGCTTGTCGGTAGAGTGATTGCTTAAAATCCATAAAAACGGGGCATCCACACAAACTGGATTTTTTGATTTGGAAATATTAGCCACCCCTTCACTCTCTTGGATCAACAACTTGGACCCATTTAACACTCCTGAACTATTTGTTAATATCCACTTGGAAGTGTTAAATAAAATAAAAGGTGACAGATCCACAAAACCTCCATAATGATTGGAATAAATCCAAGGTGAGGTAAGCAGACCCCTTTTTAATCCTTGTTTCGTTGACTTTGGTAGCTCTTTCCAAAGCCACCAGCCCAGAGAAGCTGGTTTGGGCTTGTCAAAGCGAGGGACACAATTTAAAAATGTAGGTGGCCATTGAAAATTTACCCTACGCTCACAGCGAGGTAAGGGTAGGTTGTAATTATGGGTATTGTCTTTTGTCCCGTTGGAATTACCTGTCTGAACAACAAATGGAAGGGCAGCGGTAACATTTAACGTATAGGTGGTAACATTAAAAACAGTCTGGTTGCTTATATCACCTGAGCCACTTGACTTGCCCCCATTCGCCTGCTTAAGAGTCTGAAATATGGCATCAAGCATCCACGATTCATGAATGCCATTTAAAGGATCTAAATAACTAGCAAACATCTTAAAGTCTAACATCAAACAAGAGGGAAGGGAGGCGCTACTATTACTAGTCAGGCAAAGGGTTCCCTGTAAATCGTAGCTGGTTGCATTATAAGCTTCTTCTCTATAATCTACTTGTTGGCAGGACAAATCAAAAAGGCAATCTTTTATATACAAATGGGGCAAGATTCTAGAAACATTAGTAACCGGCATGGGAATGGGCCAGGTGCGGGTAACTGCCCAAAAATAATTGTCTTGGCTATTAACAGTCATCAGAAGGGGAGCAAGGGCGAGTATGATGTTCAGGGTCAGACGGTGCTTCCTCGAGAATTGGCTCGTCATCCTGGGGCTGTCCGGCGTCTTCTTTGTCTGCCACTGTTCTGGTTAACCTCGAAGGCACCCACACCATATCGGGCCGCTCCTGAGGAAAAACACAAACAGCTCCCCTGGATCTCTGTATTACAGGATCCGGTCCATGCCATTTGTTATCTAACACATCTTTCCATTTTACATATTCTGTAGATGTTATAATGTGGCCAGCATGTCTATCTGCCGGTGAACGGCCATGATTATCCAAGATTAAAAAATTCAAGGTAAAGAGGGCTAGTGATAAACGATCCTTGGGAGAGGCAGAGCCCTCAATACCCCCCTTTTGTTTTTGTAGCATCTCTTTGAGGGTTCGATTTGCACGTTCAACAATCCCTTGCCCTTGAGGGTTGTAGGGCAGCCCAGTGAGATGAGCTACTTGCATTTGAGTGCAAAAGGATCTGAAGCCCTGGGCCACATAGGCAGGACCGTTATCTGTTTTTAAGGTTACAGGCTTTCCCCAAGCTGCCCAGGCCTCTAGACAGTGGGTTTTTACATTTCTCACTTTCTCACCCGTTAAGGCGGAAGCATGAATGACACCTGAATAGGTGTCCACAGAAACATGCACCCATTTCTGTTTGCCAAACTCAGGAACGTGGGTTACGTCCATTTGCCACAAGGTTAGGGGTTTCAATCCCCGAGGGTTAACCCTGGTGTGAGGCGGGTGATGAAACATCACACATGTCTGGCAGGATTTGACTATGTCTCTGGCTTGGTTCCTAGTGATATTAAAGCAGAGGCGTAACGTCTCGGCAGGTACATGAAAGTTGTAATGGAAGGATTGGGCTTGGAGTACTGGGTCGTATAATAGCAGTCCAAGCTGTTCTCTTGTAAGAGCATCCACCGTGGCATTAGCACCAGCGAGTGGTCCAGGCAAGCCTGAATGTGCCCTTATGTGACCAATATAGAACAGCGTGTCTCTTTTATAAATACACTGTTGTACTTGATAAAGGACTGCCGCAATCATACTTTGTTCTTTAATATGTGATGTAGCCTCCAAGTGTCGAACTGCATTAACAACATAGGAGGAATCTGATAACAAATTAAATGAGCATGAATGAAAAGCCTTGAAAACTTCCAAAACGACCAAACATTCAGTCACCTGGGGGGCTCCAGGGCGAAATTGTAACTGCACTGGCTCGCTCCCCATAACTTGATAAACTCCTAATCCTGTTTTTGATCCATCTGTAAAAATATGCAGTGCACCTGAAATCGGTGTTTGAGAGGTAATAATAGGAAAATATTATGGCACAAAAATTGTAACAATTTATCTTGGGGATAATGATTATCTATCAAATTTGAATAAGCTGTAACAAGAATGGCCCAACTATCTATTGTACCAGCAAGGACCTCTACCTGCTCTTTTGTATAGGGTATGATCAATTTATCTGGTGCATACCCAAAGGTAGAAATTGAAAACTTCAGCCCCAATAAGGCCAGAGAGGCAACAGCTTCAGGGTAATAAGTTAAAGTTTTTTGGCCTTGAGAATGGCTATGTATCCACCATACCGGAGCATCTTGCCAAAACACCCCTGTGGGGCTACCAGAAGTGTGAAGTATACAAAACGTTAATGGGCGCAAAGGATCAATGCGCATCACTTGTACTTTCTGAATTGCGGCCTCAACCAATTTGAGGGCTTCGCGTCCTTCTGCTGTTAAACTCCTTGGTGAATTAAGATCAGGATTACCTTCCAAAATCCTAAATAATGGTTTTAATTCTTCCCTCGTCATAGGGAGATATCCGCGCAACCAATTAATATCTCCTAAAAGCTTTTGAAAATCATTAAGGGTCTTTAGGTGTTGTGTGCCTATCTTAATTTTTTGTGGTCTGATTGTCTGTAATTCAATCTTAGATCCTAAAAATTCCACCGTTTCAGTCTTTTGCACCTTTTCTGGAGCTATATAAAGTCCTTTCTCTCCCAGGGCTGCCTCCAAGGCAATTAAGGCCTGATCTAACTTAACCTTCTCTGGGCTCGCTAGTAAGATATCATCCATGTAATGAATTATTCTTACATCAGGAAAACTCCTCCTAACAGGGGTAAGGGCCGCATCCACAAAGAGCTGGCACATAGTAGGACTATTTGCCATGCCCTGAGGCAGGACCCGCCATTGGTATCGTTTGTCGGGTTCCTCATGATTTAATGAAGGAATAGTAAAGGCAAAGCGCTCTTTATCAGCTGGATGCAAGGGGATGGAGAAAAAACAATCAACAATATCGATGGCATATACGTGCCATCCTTTAGGTAAAGCTGAAAGCACAGGAAGTCCTCTTTGAATCGGGCCCATTAAGGACATTTGTGCATTAATGGCTCTCAAATCATGCAATAAGCGCCATTTTCCTGATTTCTTCTTTATAACAAATATGGGAGCATTCCATGGCGACGTGGACGGCTCTATATGTCCTAGTTGTAATTGTTCTCTCACCAACTGCCATGCTGCATGGAGTTTTTCCTGAGAGAGGGGCCACTGGGGTATCAATACGGGCTTATTAGTCTTCCATGGAATTTTTATATAATCTTCAGTGGCCCCTAAGAAAAACCCAAACCCTTTCTATCATGTTTTCCCTCTGGGATAATAGGCTCAGGCCTACCTTGTAAATTACAGCCTAAACCTGCTCCAGGCATATATCCCTGCTTACTCATAAGTTCTTGGCTAGTACTTGAGTAACTTCCCTCATTGGTTAACATAAGTTTTAGTTGCTTTTGTACATCTCTTCCCCACAAATTTAATGGCAGATCTAGTACGAAAGGTTGAAAAAATCCTTCTTGGCCATCCACATTCCATTTTAAGCTCTTAGCACTCATGTCAGGTGTGTTCTGATATCCTAGCCCTTGGAGTGTTTGTGAAGCCTTTTGCAACGGCCAGCTCTTAGGCCAAAACTGATGGCTCATAACGCTCCTATCTGCCCCTGTATCTATCAGCCCTGTAAAGGACTTCCCTTCTATTTTTAATGTACACATCGGCCGATCGTTCAACTCCAAGGAAAGGCAGGCCATATCTACTCCGGAAGACCCGAACCCTTTGTCTCCTCTCTCCGCGGTATGAGCCGGAAAGCGCTCATGCATGGATGGCACGACTATCATCTGAGCTATTCGATCTCCCGGAGCTATAGAAACAATTCCAAAAGGAGAGTGACACATGATCTTAATGGTCCCTTGATAATCTGGGTCAATAACTCCTGGGAGTACCAGCAGCCCTCTCATTGTACTAGAGGATCTACCGATAACAATTCCCACTGAATCTTTTGGAAGCAGTCCCTTCATGTCAGTGGGGATCGCTTGTACTCCCATACTTTGAGTTAAAACCAACCCGGAGGTGGCACGGAGGTCCATCCCTGCGGAGCCTGATGTGGCTCGTCGGGCGATTTGGGAGGATCCATGTTCCCCTCCTGTATTGCCCCATAGATTTTGGGGCCCTGGGGTCGGGGGCCCCTCTGCATGTTTTTTGACCTGGGAACATATGGGTTGTTTATGGGTTGACCATTAATATCTTTTGTTGACCTGCATTCATTGGCCCAGTGTTTCCCTTTCTTACACCTAGGACAGGTGCCCGGTTGTCTGCCCGCCGGTGGGCCATTGCTTGAGCTCCCTTTGTTTGGACAATCACGTTTCAAATGTCCCTGCCTACCACAGGCAAAACAGCCATTCTGGCGGCTCTTTTGTTTTGTGGCAGCTATCATGGCACGGGCTAGCCCTTCGTTTGTCAATGGGCCTCCAATCTCACGACAGGCCTTTAGCCAGGCATCTAGCCCTTTTCCCTTCCAGGGAGTAATGGCCCTTTGGCAATCTTTTGTACATTGTTCATACACTAACTGCTGCACCAGCGGCATGGCTTCCTGGGCGTCACCAAAAATTTTTCCCGCTGCTTCCACCATTCTAGCTACAAAATCTGAGAATGGCTCATTTGGGCCTTGTATTATCTTAGTCAGATTTCCTGACACTTCTCCTCTTTTTGGGATCATTTTCCATGCCCTTTTATAAATATCATGGATTTGTTGATAAACCTGAACTGGATAAGCTGTCTGGTTCATGGCCCATTGGCCTTGACCCAGAAGCATGTCAGCATTCCATGGCGCTGTATTTTGTGCTTGAGCGTTGACTCTAGCCTGCGCGTGGGCTGCCTCTGTCACCACAGATCTATAATCTAGGTATTGCCCGGTGGTCAAGCAAGCCCACGCTATCTCCCACCAATCATTGGGTGTTAATGCTGAATTCAATATCCTGTCCAATAAGGTTATGGTATACTGTGCGTTGGGTCCCCAAGTCCGGGAGGCCTCGACTAAGTCTTTCAGCTGTTTATATGGAATTGGTTCATGATACCTCCGCTGGTCCTGATCCTCAAAAACAGGAAACGCCATAGACGGGATTGGGGTAAGTTCGGCTAGATATCGAAGAGTATTTTGAGAGAGTCTATGAGCTCCCCCTGCCGTACCACGCTTGTTCCGACCTGGGTATGGCGGTGGAGCATAGCTAGGCTGTGGTTCATATCGGCCCTCCTCATATCTAGCTGCCTCTTCCTCCAGCTCCTCCTCCTCCCACTCAATTAGTTCCTCATCTCCCTCTAGTCCTTCATCCTCATACAAGTCTATGGTGGCAAACTCATCTAAAAATTCATCGAGGGGTGGGTAGAGGGGTGCACTTGGCACGGGTCTCTCACCCTCCTCCCCTTTTGCTCCCTGATCGGGATTTCCTTTTTTCTCTATCCCATGATCGGGGTCCCTTTTTTTCTTACTGGGTTTCTCCTTCTCTCCCAGTTTGGATCCATTTCTTTTGCTATCCTCATCTCCCTTCATTGAGCTTAACTCTGAGAGGCTATCCTGATGCTCTGTCAACGCGCGTCGCCCTCTTTTCACATGCTCCATATGCTTGCCTTCTTTTAAACAAGCACGAATTAATTTCCAGAGCGGGATTGTACCTGCTCTAAGTTGATGTCTTTCCTCTGCCTTGTCGAGGTCCTTCCCCAGTTTCTCCCAACAAGGGATATTTAAGTCCCCTGACACTACGAACCACGGCGCCTGTTGGTCAATGTCTTTTAATATGGTTTTAATAGTGCCGTCAGAGACCTTCAATCCCCGTTCTTTCAATAAAGCTTGTATTGGGCTAACAAAGTCGGGCGCTCGACCCTTGCTGCTGTCCGAGCCCATCACCTTCCTTCTTTACGAGAGTCTTATGATGGGACTGAAATACCGAGTTGTCTACCCCGGATTTTACTTTCAGTTTGACACGCAGCAGAGGCACTCCTCTCCGGGACGATCACACCGCAAGCACAGGCAGCAGAAAAAAATTATCAACCCAAAGACTACCGCAGCGATGCCAAACCACACAGGCTCAACCCCCCCCACCAGCAAGCTCGACATACCTGAGGATACTTTACCGACGTCGACCACTTCGCGTGTAGAGTTCTGAATCCTCTTCGGCCCCCTACGGTGTCCGCCGAAGTTCCCGGGTTTCGGCACCAGCTGTGGCCCGCCAAGACTCGACCAGCGATGAAATGATGACCACCGACACAGGATCCTTCTCTATCACGCTTTATTGAAGTGCACTCGGTTACAGTTGACTGGTGGAAGTAGGGGGCCCCCGAGTGGCGGAAAGCGGCTGAATATATACAGGGAGAATGGGCGTGTTCAGAATGAAAGAGACGTGGCCGCATGGGATTGGAAGCAGCTGTTGCTGGGCAGATCAAGAGCAAGATCAGGCGGTAGAGACGTTGGTCTAACACGCCAAAACACACTTGTTCATCAGGCTCTCGGCGCCATCTTGTAATGGCAGCGATAGTTCGCCACACATATGTATACAAGTAACACAAAAAAAGAAGGGTTAAGATGTCCTGGATCTGAAATGGTAGACTTATGGGCTTCACAATTTAAGTGTAGGTATCTGAACTCAGGTCACCTCCAAAATGAATATGTGCTGAGCCACCTGTCAACATCCATAATACCTTTTATCCAATAAACCAAAAGTCTCTCACAGATTAACAACAAGAGCAACAAAACCTAAATAAATAAAGAAGTAAATAAATGACCATTGGAAACATGATGCATCAATGTTAAGATGATGAGTATGTTAAATTTACACCATAAATGAATACAGTACAATGACAATTCCCAACAATTTATAACAGAAAGGCTGATTACAAATCTACATTCGTATTGAAAGCACACAGAGTAATCAATGGGATTATGAAAAAATAGTACACAAACTGACATAATGTGACTTCTTTCTTGGTGGTGGTGGAACACACCTTAAACTCCAGCACTCAGGAGGCAGAGACCAGATGATCTCTATGAGTTTGAAGCCAATCTGGTCTACAAAGTGAGTTCCAGGACAGGCTCAAAAGCTACAGAGAAACCCTGTCTCGGGAAAAAAAATTACCACAAACCTGATCAGTCAAAAATGTATATGATATTTGGGAAAGAATAAAGAGAATGGAGACAAAAAGCCAAGAACAAAAACAGGGAAATATAGTCAGCTATTAATCAAAAGACCAAAGGAAACTTAGTCAGGAAACGTGCGATCTTGACCAATGTTATCCAGCTACCTATGATTCTATATGTATAGAAATTAAATAAAGGGAGGGGGTGGGAAATGGGAGGCAGTGGCGGGGAGGAGGCAGAAATCTTTAATAAATAAATAAATAATCAAAAAAAGAAATTAAATAAAGACTTCACAATTTTCACAAAATTACCTCAAAGTGACCCTTAAATTGATGTTTCTGACCCTCCGGCTACTGGTGTTTCTTCCAGAGAGACTCCATGCTCTGCAAAAACAGATTATATACTGCTATGGTTCTGCAGCCCCTTAGACCTCCTTGTGTTTTCAGGTGAACCCAGTCCCACTGATGCCAAATCCTAAAACAATAAAGAACAATTTCTGCTTCCTGTCTCATAGATTATAGCACAAGGTATAGATTTTGCCCTATCTTCCCAAAACCATACAAACCTAAGAAACCTCTGCAGCTCAGAAACTCCCTTTGTTCCCTGGAACTAAACATCAATGAATCACACCATTGCAGCTGGTGGTAACAGAAAGTTAGAGACATTTAAATCATGCATTGCTAAATCAACATCACTGTAGTTCTACCAGCTTATAAATTACTTGAAATATTATAAGACAAACTTGAAAGTAGGCTGCAATATTCAGAACTTCTAGGAACCAGATTATTAGTTTTCAAATCTATCTTTTTACTGTATACTAAAAGCAAGACCCTGTGTGTACACTGGACAGTGAGATTACAAGCATAATATCCTACCACACCAGCGCTGCAGAGTCTCCCTCTCCCCGGGAAATCCATACACAGCAAGGCTCAGAGGACAAGGAACACTGCCAAGGTCATTACATAGAGCAACATAACCACAGCCTGGCTAATGGTCTATCCAAATCCCAGCAGAAATGACAGCTCAACAGACCTTCTCTCAACACCCTACACTCACTATGGCATAGCTTGTGGTCTTCCTTACAACTCATTACAACAAAAGTAGAGAAGACTTTTGGAAAGCAACTGCCAGCTACCTGCCACTATTATTCCTGCTTGCTAAGACTTTCCAGAGTCCCTTACTGGCTAAGACCACCTTGATGGGCATCAGAATATTATCAGCTCCCCTTATGGGTGATTAGATATAAAATAACTCAGACAGCACAGTACTTCCTGCTCTGCCCTCCCAGCCCAGTAGACAGGGCCTTAGTCCAGAAAATTTGTATTTCAGTACACATTCATACAATTTCCTAGACCTTATCCTGTTCCTCATCCAAAGCACATGGTCCTTTGTATGTACATTCCATTACACACTCAATGTGCAGTGCAGCCAACCCATCACCTCATTCCTGGGAAATCCTGCAACCAAACACAAGTCACAATTACAACTGTTGTTAAAAAAATGGGGCATGAATTAGAAGATATTAAGGGGTCATTGTAAGGCATGGGGACAAGAAAGAGAATGTGGATATGATATAGTTATAATCTCAAAAATTATTTTGAAAATTTGAAACAGGATATATGACCATGTGCTTCAGAAACAAGGGATTTATATTAGAGCACATCAAAGATTTCTCAAACCTTTTATCTCAGGGTATACATTTAAAACCAGTAAAATAACAGTCCTGTTAGGCAGGGCCACATTTTACTCAGATCTATTTTGTTTGAACTACTGTAACTATAGCAATTTGTTTCCTTATAAGTTCAGTTCTTTATCCAGATTCTTGATTGCCCGGTCTGTGGACATCACAAAATGACCATCATGATATTTGTGGAGCACCTAAAATTGATTACCTGCTTCGGCAATGCTAATCTCAACTACTGTTGGTGTAGGAAAGTTCTCAACCACTGTCCTTTCTCTCCCTTTCTGCACTATGAATCTACCAGCTTCAAGTTTGACCTATGTATTCACCCTCTTCATCTATAATCATACACTGAAAGTCAGAGCAACTGGAGGTCACTCATCACCTGGTTTATTTTTCCTTCTCACTGACCAGTCAAGGCCCAGTCTTGTAGAAGCTGAAGGACTATCTACCTAGCACTAAACAGCAGAGGCAGGATTAGGTTTTCAAAGCAATTCTCAACTACATAGTGTGAGGCAACAATATTACAAGCTCATAGTCTCCCCCACTCTCAACAAAGTTCAGAGGCCAAGGGCCACTACCCAGGTCACCATGAAGAACAATAAAACCTGTCTGGCTCATGGTTCATCCTTGTCCAAGCAGCTCTGACAGCTCAGTCAACCTGCTCTTCCTGGTCTGGGGACAGTCACTCCTACATTCATCATGGCATGGCTTGTGGTCCTCCTTACAGCTCTGTAGGGGCATGGTTGATAGGAAGTTGTAATTAACCAGACCAACTTAAAATAATATTCAGTTTTAATAAACAGAAGAAAGAAAACTTACAAACCAGGGTTCCAGTGATCCAGGAAGGCAGAGGGCAAAGAGGAAGAACAAGTTCAACTGGATGTTTTTATTTGATTTGTGTGGCCCCAGGGGGACACACCTTAAACAGAATGTGATTGGCTGAAGTTCCCCATCAAAGCCCCTGTGAGCAGAACAAGAGAATCCTTGAAAGAACCTGTAAACTACCTCTGGTGCTGCTAATTGCCAACCAGAGTCCCTCTAGCTCCACACAGCTGGGCTTCAAGACATTAGCAGTTACCTTATTGGGCGAACAGAGATAGAATGTCTCAAAAAGCATCCTCCAGGTTTGTCCTTCTACACTATAGTCAGACAAGACCCTAATCTGGGAAATTTGTAGTTTAATAAATTCTTCCATTCTCCCAGAGCACTTCCTATTCCTCCTCCAAGGCACTGAATCCTGTGTGTGGTCTGTGAACCCATGAAATGGCCAGATGGGACATTTAAGGAACATCTAAAATTGATCACCTCACTACTCACAGCTAATGTCAACTACAGTCACAGCAGGAAAGCTTTCACCCTCCTTCTTGCCCATCTTGTCTGTTGTGACTACACTGGCTTTACAGTTAGTCCGTGAACTCAATTCTTACCTGGGTCCCACTTCACTTGTAAATTCACAATAAAACATACAGAAATTGGAGGATACTCATTCACTGATCTATTTCTCCTTCACACAGACCAGTCAAGGTCCAGCCTGGTAGGCATTGCAAGACTGTCTTTCCAGCACTACGTGGCAGAGGCAGGATTAGGTGTTCACAGCAATTCTCAGTTACATAGTATGATGCAAGCCTGAGCTACAGGAGACATTAATCTAAACCAGTTGTTCTCAATCTTCCTAGTGCTGTTACTCTTTAATACAGTTACTCATGATGTAGTGATCTCCCTGCCTATAAAATGATTTTTAATGCTACTTCATAACTATATTTTTGCTACTGTTATGATTGATAATATAATATCCAAACTTTCTGGTGGTCTTAGCTCAGTCCTGTGATAGGTTCATTTGATCTCCCAAAAGGAGTCATGGCCCACCAGGTTGAGAATCACTGCTATCAACTGATATAAATAAATAGATGAATAAATAAACAACACTTAAAATAGAATGAAATTAAAAAACTGGGAAACATTGGAAAAAATAGAAACAAAAAGATTATAGCAGTCATGCCATTGAAGAAAATAAAATCTAAAAAATAATAATCAATAATTGACTTCTTAAAATGATAAAAAAAATAATTGAACACTTAGTTATACTGACTTTGAAACAGAGTAAGCACTTCCCTGGTAGGGATAATGCCATTAATAAGAGAATGCATGACTTTGTCCCATGTAAAATGTTAGCTGCTGAGTGCTGTAAGCTGACACATGGAGTTACAGCCAATGGCCTGTGTTGCAAACACCTGAGCTGACTTCACTGTGTCAACCAGGATTGAACATATCTGCATGGATATGTTCAATAATTGGAAACTAAATACTTAGGAGTTCAAGCTCTCCTCTCTAAACTGTATACTCACTAGTGTCTGTCTTCATTCACAAGGAAGGAATTAATGTATGATGGGAATTACACATTAAGTCACTCAGTGTGCCCCATCACTTTGTCCTTCCTTGTAATGGACACCGCTGCAGCCCATGGCCTTAAACTTCAGTCTAAGATCTAACTATTGTCCAGTATGTTTATTCCCTCCAGTATACACAATACACCATTCCTACTTTTCTGGTCTGAAGGGAGAAACCATGCTCCACATGCAAATCCTTTTATTGTTACTGCAATGGACAGTCCCACTGTATGACTCAAACTGGTAATTTTAGAGCTCGGTGGAGCAGCATACTTGTAATCTAAGAATGTATGATGGTTAGCCAAGAGGATAGCAAGGGCAATGCCCTATGGGGCTGCAGACAGGATTCAAGTCCACCTCAATCAGCACAGGGGACACTGTGTCACAACTGCTTTCCTAAGAGCTGAAAACTACAGCTGTTGTAGAATTGTTATACTCTCCTGCCACACAAGGTTGTGACCCCATAACGGCCCCTGAGTAGCAGGTCAGAGGCCTTCGATGGAGAAGTGGCTTTAAGGGCTGGTTGCAAATCATGGTTGTCTCATGTGTTATAGGAATGTACCTTAATGACTGATTAATCCTGGTGAACAACATTTTCAAATCCTGATACTAATCTCTAACAGGCATAGTGTGAATGCTACTCATCTTTGGATATTTGGCATTGCAACCCTCTCTTACTTAAATTCTACTTTGTGTGACTTAATGTCTCCTAAGAACCAGTAAATCCTTATACCATTAATTCTATTATCAACTATACTCATCTACATCACAGTTTAGAAGTGGAGCGCTATTTTACACAGGAGAAACCATTTACAAGTCACACAAAGTTAACTACAGATGGATCCCAAACCTAAATGTTAAAAGTGCAGAACTTCTGAAGACACAGGAGACACCAGGAGTCTACGCGTTTGGAGAATGTGAAGATCTCTCTCCACATAGGATGATATAAGCATGACAGACACCACCATCTGTGGCTCCCGACACTCTGCTCCATGCAGACACAGCCCAGGCAGTGAAGTGATTCAGAGGCTGCCAGCAGAGAGCTGCAAGGTTAGGACTACTGAGGCAGGAAGACGCTAAACTCTGTATATGTCTGCTGGCTCCCATCTGGCTAGTGGAGGACCCACCACACTGTTCACGAGCCTCAGCGGCTGCTCCAACTAGGTTAGGAACACAGGCCCCTAGCTCACCAAGCTCGGCCACTCCTACCATCTGTGGAGAGCAACCCCTCACTCACCATGGTGCACCCGCCAAGCAGACATGCTCTCTGCCCACAAGAGAGCCCTAGAGGCAGTGCGTGAGAAAGCTGAACAGGAACAGAAGTCAGCTCCTGGAAGAGCCCTCCCATCTGACTGGCAGGTCTGTTGGAGGCTCTGATTGGCTGGTGAGGTCTGAGTGATGGGACCAGGGGAGCAGAAGGGATTCAGCATGGTGAATTAACTGGCTTTTAATCTAAACAAAGACCTGTCCCAGATTGGCTGGAATTTTATACCAAATTCAACAGTAAGTCACTACCAGATTCCAGCTATCCTACTACTGCAAGCCCTGAATATTCCAACACAGTTGAAGCACCTTTAAGACCAATTTATGAAAATGACAGAAGTTCTTAAAGAAGAAGTAAATGAGTCCCTTAAAAAAAGCAGAGAAAGGATAAATGAAGTATTGGAGAAAATTAATAAATCTCTTAAAGAAAGCCAAAAAATAAATGAAGAAACAGTTGACAGAAATGAATGAATCTGTTCAAGTCCTTAAAATGGAAATAGGAGCAATTAAAAAATATGAACTGAAGTAATTATGAAAATGAAAATCTAAGTAATCAAATAAGACCAACAGAGGCATGCTTCACTAAAAGAATACAAGACATCGAACAGGGAATTTCAGCCTTTAAAAGCATGATCAAAGAAATGGACATATTGATCAAAGAAAATGTTAAACCTAAAATTTCCTGAAACATAACCTCCAAGAAATATGAAACACTAGGAAAAGACCAATCCTAATAATAACAGGAAATGGAGAAGAATCTCACCCCAAAGGCACAGAAAAAAAAATTTCAAAAAAATTTATAGTCAAAATCTTTCCCAACTAAAATGACACAGGAGAACACAGGCCCCAGAATCAACTAAGTAGGGCTCACAGGAGCTCACAGAGACTGAAATAGCAATCATGGAGCATGTAGGACTTTGCACCAGGTCCTCTCTATATTATATTATCTTTGTGTAGCTTGCTGTTTTTGTGCAACTGATAACAGTGGGAGTGGGGGATGTCTCTGACTCTTTTGCCTGCTCTTGGAACCCTTTTTCTTCTACTAGGTTGACTCATCCAGCCTTTGATATGTGCCTAGTCTTATTTGAATTCTCTGGGATATTTGCTCTATTCTGAAGGGAAATGAAGATTGAGTGGATCTTGTGGAGAAGGGAGTAGTGGAGAGGACTGAGAGAAATGGAGAGCAGAAAAACTGCAGTTGAGATATATTATAAGAAAAGTGATGTGTGGTGTCCTCTTATAAGTGTTGCTTTTATTGGGTAATGAATAAAGCTGCTTTGGCCTATGGCAAGGCAGAATATAGCCAGGTTGGATGAGATATATAGAGAGAGTAGGAAGAATCTAAGAGATGTCATGTAGCTGCCAAAGCAGAAAGTCACCCCCAGAAACTCATGGTGACATGGAGATTAATAGACATTGGTTAAGATGAAAGAGTGAGTTAATAAAAAGCCTGAGCTAGTAGGCCAAATGGTGCTGTAATTAATATAGTTTCTGTTTGATTATTCAGGTCTGGGTGCCCGGGAAATGAATAAGCAGTCTCTGTTTACAAGAAGAATAAATTTTGAAAAGAGAGAGAGAGAAACGTGGACACAGTGAGGGAAGATTGGTTCATGATAACACTAAAACTCAGTTGGGCAAACAACAAACCCTTTAGCTCTTTACCAGACAGGTGGGGATTCATTTTCAAAGAGCTTAGATAGCACTATCCATGAAAAAAAAACAAACATATATATATAACCTTTGCTGCTTATACTTCCTGTATGTAGTTCTCCATGGCAGATACCTCATAGCTTGGGTATCTCAACATCCTGTCATCTAAAAATACATCTCTGTTTTCATCTTCACAGCTTCATGCAATAAAGTCTCAATCTCCTCAGTGGTTTTCTGACTGCCAAACATAGATGGATGCAACAGTGCTAAACTAAAACTAAAGAGGAAAATCTATGAACTATAAATTTTGCTTCTTTCTTTTTTCCAGAAAAACATCAACATGCCCCCCCAACACACAATTTGGCTTCTAAGTTGTTATGGATGCTACCATGCTTGGTTCAGAGTTCCAGCAGCTTCTGCATGAAGTTGCTTTCTCAGATTAGGAATCAAGTTGAATCCTTTGAGAAATTGAAGACTTAGATAGATAAAAACCTTCCTAGGCTTCAAATAATAAGGGCCTTCTTTTTAATGGTTCCAAACTTCTTGAAATTTTGTCATCTTTTTCAAGACAGGACTGCCATTTGAATCTTCCTAGTGTTGTTTTTCTCCACAAAACTGACTTTTCATTTCTATCCACAGCACTCATTTTTTTTCTACTGTAGACCTAAATAAATCATCAGTAATAAACAGCCAACAGAATCAATGCTTTGTCCAAGAAATTACCCACTTACTTTTTAATTTTCCCTTACACAACTTCTCAGGGAATGGAGAAAATTGGAATGATTTGGGAAAAAAATATTATACAAATGACCCATAGATAAATTTTTCATGAAGTCTATTTCCCACTGAAATCCTATAAACTCAAGCTCCACTGTGTACATTACTTTCAACACCTCCATATTCCCAGTCCTACAAGAATAGTTAATTAAGCTCTGTGTACAGTTTTCTATGGCTTTTGACATCTAAATTCCTAATATCTTCCACATTCCTCCAAAAGACAACATTCCCACATTCTACCCAGCAACAAAATCACTTTTTGTGTATCACATTTTGAACTAATTTGTTCCTTTCTTGCTGTTATTGAATTCTCTAAATAAAAGCATCTGAGGTAATAAACAAGTTTAACTGATATTTCCAGATCACAACCCACAACTGTGGAAGCTTAGGATAGAAACTCCAGTTAGGAACTGAAGGCAAGAGACATGTTTACTGGCTTTCTCTCTTGCTTAGTCACTCTCTCTTGTTTAGTTTTTTTTTTTTTTCAGGCTTGTATTTATTTTATTTATTTTATTTTTGTTTTTTTTTATTAATTAATTAATTTAATTATTAAAGATTTCTGCCTCTTCCCCGCCACCACCTCCCATTCCCTCCCCCTCCCCCAATCAAGTCTTCCTTCCTCCTCAGCCCAAAGAGCAAGCAGGTTTCTCTGCCCTGTGGGAGGTCCAAGGACCACCCACCTCCATCCAGGTCTATTAAGGTGAGCATCCAAACTACCTGGGCTCCCACAAAGCCATTACGTGCAATAGGATCAAGAACCCATTGCCATTGTTCTTTAGTTCTCAGTAGTCCTCATTGTCCATTATGTTCAGCGAGACCGGTTTTGTCCCATGCTTTTTCAGTCCCCGGCCAGCTGGCCTTGGTGAGTTCCCGATAGAACATCCCCATTGCCTCAGTGTGTGGGTGCACCCCTCGCAGTCCTGAGTTCCTTGCTCGTGCTCACTCTCCTTCTGCTCCTCCTTTGGATCGTGAGACTTCAGTCCAGTGCTCCAATGTTGGTCTCTGTCTCTGTCTTCTTTCATCGCCTGATGAAGGTTAATATTCAGGGGGATGCTTATATGTTTTTCTTTGGGTTCACCTTCTTATTTAGCTTCTCTAGAGTCACGAATTATAGTCTCAATGTCCTTTATTTATGGCTAGAAACCAAATATGAGTGAGTACATCCCATGTTCCTCTTTTTGGGTCTGGCTTACCTCACTCAGGATAGTGTTTTCAATTTCCGTCCATTTGTATGCAAAATTCAAGAAGTCATTGTTTTTTACTGCTGAGTAGTACTCTAATATGTATATATTCCATACTTTCTTCATCCATTCTTCCATTGAAGGACATCTAGGTTGTTTCCAGGTTCTGGCAATTACAAACAATGCTGCTATGAACATAGTTGAGCATATACTTTTGTTGTATGTTTGGGCATCTCTTGGGTATATTCCCAATAGTGGTATTGCTGGGTCAAGAGGTAGGTTGAACCCGACTTTCCTGAGAAACCGCCACACTGCTTTCCAAAGTGGTTGCACAAGTTTGCATTCCCACCAGCAATGGATGAGAGTGCCCCTTTCTCCACAACCTCTCCAGCAGAGGCTATCATTGGTGTTTTTGATTTTAGCCATTCTGACCGGTGTAAGATGGTATCTTAATGTTGTCTTGATTTGCATTTCCCTGATTGCTAAGGAAGTTGAGCATGATCTTAAGTGACTTTTGGCCATTTGAACTTCTTCTGTTGAAAAGTCTCTGTTCAGCTCAGTGCCCCATTTTATAATTGGATTGATTAACCTTTTACGGTCTAATTTCTTGAGTTCTTTGTATATTTTGGATATCAGACCTTTGTCAGTTGCGGGGTTGGTGAAGATCTTCTCCCAGTCAGTGGGTTGCCTTTCTGTCTTAGTGACAGTGTCCTTTGCTTTACAGAAGCTTCTCAGTCTCAGGAGGTCCCATTTATTCAATGATGTCCTTAGTGTTTGTGCTGCTGGGGTTGTACGTAGGAAGTGTTCTCCTGTGCCCATGTGTTGTAGAGTACTTCCCACTTTCTCTTCTATCAGATTCAGTGTGTTTGGACTGATATTGAGGTCTTTAATCCATTTGGACTTGAGTTTTGTGCATGGTGATATATATGGATCTATTTTCATTCTTCTACAGATTGACTTCCAGTTTTGCCAGCACAATTTGTTGAAGATGCTCTCTTTTTTCCATTGTATACTTTTAGCTCCTTTATCGAAAATCAGGTGTTCATAGGTTTGTGGGCTAAAGTCAGGGTCTTCTATTCTATTCCATTGGTCGACTTCTCTGTTTTTATGCCAGTACCAAGCCGTTTTCAGTACTGTAGCTCTGTAATAGAGTTTGAAGTCAGGGATGGTAATGCCTCCAGACAATCCTTTATTGTATAAGATTGTTTTGGCTATCCTGGGTTTTTTGTTTTTCCATATAAAGTTGATTATTGTCTTCTCCAGATCTGTGAAGAATTTTGATGGGATTTTGATGGGGATTGCGTTGAATCTATAGATTGCTTTTGGTAGAATTGCCATTTTTACTATGTTGATCCTCCCAATCCAAGAGCAAGGGAGGTCCTTCCATTTTCTGGTGTCCTCTTCAATTTCTTTCTTCAAAGACTTAAAGTTCTTGCCAAATAGATCTTTCACTTCCTTGGTCAGAGTTACCCCAAGGTATTTTATGCTATTTGTGGCTATCGTGAAAGGTGATGCTTCTCTGATTTCCCTCTCTGCTTCCTTATCCTTAGTGTATAGGAAGGCAACTGATTTTTTGGAGTTGATTTTGTATCCTGCCACATTACCAAAGGTGTTTATCAGCTGTAGGAGTTCTTTGGTAGAGTTTTTGGGGTCGGTTATGTATACTATCATATCATCTGCAAATAATGAAAGCTTAACTTCTTCCTTTCCAATACGGATCCCCTTGATCCCCTTATGTTGTCTTATTGCTATTGCTAGAACTTCAAGCACTATATTGAAGAGGTATGGAGAGAGTGGACATCCTTGTCGTGTTCCTGATTTTAGTGGGATGGCGTTGAGTTTTTCTCCATTTAATTTAATGTTAGCTGTTGGCTTGCTGTAAATAGCTTTTATTATATTTAGGTATGCCCCTTGTATCCCTAATCTCTCCAAGACCTTTATCATAAAGGAGTGTTGAATTTTGTCGAATGCTTTTTCAGCATCTAATGAAATGATCATATGGTTTTTTCTTTCAGTTTATTTATATGGTTGATTACATTGATAGATTTGCGTATGTTGAACCAGCCCTGCGTCTCTGGAATGAAGCCTACTTGATCATAATGGATAACTTTTCTAATGTGTTCTTGGATTCGGTTTGCCAGTATTTTATTGAGAATTTTTGCGTCGATGTTCATGAGTGAGATAGGCCTGTAATTCTCTTTCTTGGTTGGGTCTTTGTGTGGTTTTGGTATCAGGGTAACTGCAGCTTCATAAAAGGAATTTGGCAATGACTCTTCTGTTTCTATATTGTGAAATACATTAAGAAGTATAGGTATTAGCTCTTCTTGGAAGTTCTGGTAGAATTCTGCATTGAAACCATCTGGCCCTGGGCTTTTTTTGGAAGGGAGATTTTTGATAACTGTTTCTAATTCTTCGCAACTAACAGGTCTATTTAGATCGTTCACCTGGTCTTGGTTTAGGTTTGGTATATGGTACTTATCTAAAAAAGTGTCCATTTCTTTTGCATTTTCCAGTTTTGTGGCATACAGGCTTTTGTAGTAAGATCTAATGATTCTCTGAATTTCCTCTGTGTCTGTGGTTATGTCCCCCTTTTCATTTCTGATCTTATTTATTTGCGTGTTCTCTCTCTGTCGTTTAATTAGTTTGGATAGGGGTTTGTCAATCTTGTTGATTTTCTCCAAGAACCAACTTTTTGTTTCATTGATTCTTTGGACTGTTTTCTGTGTTTCTATTTTGTTGATTTCTGCCCTCAGTTTGATTATTTCCAGTCTTCTACTCCTCCTGGGCGCGTCTGCTTCTTTTTTTTTCTAGAGCTTTCAGGTGTGCTGTTAAGTCCCCAATGTATGCTTTCTCCGTTTTCTTTAAGTGGGCACTTAGTGCTATGAACTTTCCTCTTAGCACTGCTTTCATCGTGTCCCACAGGTTTGAGTATGTTGTCTCTTTGTTTTCATTAAATTCAAGGAAGACTTTAATTTCTTTCTTAATTTCTTCCTTGACCCAGGTGTGGTTCAGTAGTTGACTGTTCAGTTTCCATGAGTTTGTCAGCTTTCTGGGGGTAGCTTTGTTGGTGGCTTCTAACTTTAATCCGTGGTGATCTGATAAGACACAGGTGGACACTGATATTTTTTTGTATCTGTGGAGGTTTCCTTTGTTTCCAAGTATGTGGTCAATTTTCGAGAAGGTTCCATGAGCTGCAGAGAAGAAGGTGTATTCTTTCCTATTTGGGTGGAGTGTTCTATAGATGTCTGTTAAGTCCATTTGATTCATTACCTCCAACAATTCTCTTAATTCTCTATTAGTTTTCTGTCTGATTGACCTGTCCATTGGTGAGAGAGGTGTGTTGAAGTCTCCTACTACTAGTGTGTGTGATTTGATGTCTGCCTTGAGTTTTAGCAATATTTCTTTTACATAAGTGGGTGCTTTTATATTAGGGGCATAGATATTCAGGATTGAGACTTCATCCTGCTGAATCGTTCCTGTTATGAGTATAAAGTGTCCCTGTCGATCTCTTCTGATTGATTTTAGTTTGAAGTCAGTTTTGTTAGAAATTAGTATGGCCACACCTGCTTTTTTCTTAGGACCATTTGCTTGAAAAACCTTTTCCCAACCCTTTACTCTGAGTAGATGCCTGTCTTTGTGGTTGAGATGAGTTTCTTGCAAACAGCAGACTGTTGGATCCTGTTTTCGTATCCAATCTCTTAGCCTGTGCCTTTTTATTGGTGAATTGAGACCATTAATATTAAGTGATATTAATGACCAGTGGTTGTTAACTCCGGTTATTCTTACTGCTTTTGGTAGAAGAGTTTGTGTGTCTCCCTTCTTTGAGTTGTGCTGTTGAAGGGTCGCTAGATGCCTGGGTTATTGTAGGCAGTGTTGGCAATGTTGGATTCCTTGGGTTGTGATTTTCCTTCTATTACTTTCTGTAGGGCTGGATTTGTGGCAACGTATTGTTTAAATTTGTTCTTATCCTGGAATGTCTTGTTTTCTCCATTGATAGTGAACGATAGCTTGGCTGGGTATAGTAGTTTGGGTTTGCATCCATGGTCTCTTAGTTTCTGTAGTACCTCTATCCAGGACCTTCTGGCTTTCATGGTTTCCATAGAGAAGTCAGGTGTAAGTCTGATCGGTTTACCCTTATAAGTTACTTGGCCTTTTTCCTTTGCAGCTCTTAATATTCTTTCTTTAATCTGTATATTTTGTGTTTTGATTATTATATGGCGAGGGGACGTTTTTTTTTGATCCAGTCTGTTTGGTGTTCTGTATGCTTCTTGAATATTCAAAGGAATATCTTTCTTTATGTTGGGGAAGTTTTCTTCCATAATTTTGTTAAAAATGTTTTCTGGACCTTTGAGCTGTGCCTCTTCTCCTTCTTCTATCCCTATTATTCTTAGGTTTGGTCTTTTTATTGTGTCCCATATTTCCTGAATGTTTTGTGATGAGAATTTGTTGGTTTTGGTGTTTTCTTTGATCAGTCCGTTTATTTTCTCTATGTTGTCTTCAGAATCTGAGATTCTTTCTTCTATCTCTTGTATTCTATTGATTATGCTTGTTTCTGTAGTCTCTGCTCGTTGACCTATATTTGCCATATCCAGCTGGTCCTCAGTTTGTGTTTTCTTCCTTGCTTCCATTTCAGTTTTCAATTCTTGGACTGTTTCCATTACCTGTTTGATCGTTTTTTCTTGGCTTCCCAGGGTATCATTTACGTATTTACTCATTTCTTCAAACTTTTTGTTATACTTCTCATCCATTTCTATGAGGGTGTTTTTTACATGTTGTTTAAGGGACTCTATTGCTTTCAAAAAGTCAGTTTTTTCCTCTTCTCCTGTGATAGGGTGTTCAAGTCCTTGTGTTGTAAGATCATTGGGTTCTGGTGTTTTCATGTTGTTTTTCAGATTGTTGGGTGAATTCTTGCCTTGGCGTCTGCCCATCTCCTCTTACCGATGCTATCTATTGGGTTTGATTTAATTGTAGCGGGGCAATCTGTTCTCAGTGCAGGCTTCACTGTTTCTTGCCCGCACTATCCTGTATCCAGTGCCTCCGCCGCCCGGGCCTGCCTGCCGGTGCCTCCGCCGCCCGGAACTGTCTGTGCGCCGGTGTTTCCGCCGCCTAGGCCTGCCTGCCGGTGCCTCCGCCACCCGGGCCTGCCTGCACGCCGGTGCCTCTGCCGCCCGGACTTGCCTGCGTGCTGGTGCCTCCGCCGCCCGGGCCTGTCTGTGCGCCGGTGCTTCCGCTGCCTAGGCCTGCCTGCTGGGCCTGACTGCCGGTGCCTCCACCACCCGGGCCTGCCTGCACGCCGGTGCCTCTGCCGTCAGGACTTGCCTGCGTGCTGGTGCCTCCGCTGCCCGGGCCTGCCTGCGCGCCGTTGCTTCCGCCGCCTAGGCCTGCCTCTCTCTTGTTTAGTTAACCTTCTTATCCCTCTCAGTTCCACTTGCTTAGGGTATTGAAACCATCAGTGGAAGAGAAGAGTCTTCCCACATCAATCATCAATTAACAAAATTTTCCCAAACATAGTAAGTACCAATTTTGATCTGGGCAAAGCCTTAATAGATGGTCTCTCAAGATGACTCTAATCTACATCATGTTGACAGCTGAAGCTAACTAAGGTAGACATGATCTTTTAAACACAAAAACAATATATTAACCATATCAAACATGAAAAACTAGAAAACACAGATAGGCCAAGAAATGAGGAAAAGTAAGCCTCTAAGATCAAGAAGAGAAAACTAAAACTGTTTCTCTACAGAAACTTCCTAAACCAAGAAATGCTCAGGGACCTCATAATATAGTAAATTTTCTGGAAAAGAATGATGAAGATCTATAATTTTATAGAGAAACCAATAAATTTAGATGATAATTAATAAAATCAACAATATAGATGGTATCATAGGCAAAACAAGACACAAAGACAGGCCTACATATACATATTATAGTTCCTTAAACAAGAATCACAAGATACTAACCAAAATTAAATAAGAAATCACTGGCCAGCATTTATCCTGTGCACTCTAGTTCTCTCCTTCACTGATAATAGAAAATGGATTGGGTGAGGAGAGCTGTTCCACCAAAATTGTAGAAATTTCCATAAGACTTTCTGATGATTTAACTTTATAAAGAGTTTTGATTACTAAAAGGATCCCATTCTCTTATAAAAATAAAATTATATGATTAACATCACTTAGGCACAATTTTATTTCCTATGACTGAAGATTGCCTGTAAGTTTGCATAAGAGTGAGGAAATAAAACTTTTTCAAACCAAATGCAAGAAAACAAATTTTTAAAGAAACGGTGTATGATTTGTATTATATACTTAAAACAACTTGTTTTGCTATAATTGTTTTATGAGTCACAAGAATTTTTGAAAAGAAGTTTATCCCCACATTTTGTATATGTTTATTTGTGAGAAAGAATGTCTTCCATGTATATACAGGTGACATATAGGAAAAGAGGGTATCAGATCCCCTGAATCTAGAGTAGCAGGTGGTTCTGAGAATCCCAACTCAGATATTGGGATATAAACAGGCCTAATAATTTCAAGTCACCAAAATCTCTTAAAATATAGACTGATATGAGCTGAGCAGCACTTTAGCTATAACGCTCTGGTTATCTATGGGGAAAAACCTTTACAAACTTATATAGCTACTATGGAAATCAAAATGGCAGTTCCTCAGAAAATTGGGAATAGATCCACCCTAGGATTCTGTTGTACAAGTCTTGGGTATATACCCGCATATGATCCATCCTGTAGTTAGTTTTTTACTGTTTGGCTCTTTTGGGAGCCCACCACCCAGCTCCCAAATAAATCACATGGAGGATTATTCTTACCTATGAATGCCCAGCCTTAGCTTGGTTCTAGTCAACTTTTCTTAGTTTAAATTATTCTATCTACCTTTGCCTTTGGGATTTTACTTTTATTCTATATACCTTTCTTTACTTCTTAATCTGTGGCTAACTGTGAAGCTGAGTGGCTGGTCCCTGACATTCTCCTCCTTCTCTTCTTGGTCCTCAATCCTTCTCTCTTTCTCCTTTTATTTATTCTCTCTGTCTGGCATCCCAACCTATCCCTCTCTTGTCTAGCTATTGGCCATTCAGATCTTTGTTAGACCAATCAGTTGTTTTAGGCAGGCAAAGTAACACAGCTTCACAGAGTCAAAAAATGTAACATAAAAGAATGCAACACACTCTTGCATCATTAAACAAATATTCCACAGCATAAATAAATGTAACACACCTTCAATTAATGTTGTACAACATTTCCCATTTTGTCTAAATAAAAAATGAAAGGTTATAACTTTTAACTTTCTCCACAGCTGCCATTTCCTTTTCATTAGCATTAAAAAATTAAAGTTAAAAAACTACTATGCAATGTAAATCTAGATGTCTTAATTACCCCTTTCTGTTTATTAAGCATACATTTTAGGGGGTCAGATGAATTAATCAACTAATTAATCTTTATCAATAAAAATTGGGAGTCAGATATCAGGGGTAAAAACCTGAAAGATCAGAGAAACAGTGGAAGTCTATGGATATAAATTTAAGGTCAATTTTGTTAAATGAATCTCTGCTCTTGTTTAAGGTATTATATTTGTTCAGTTCATTTATGATAATGTATAGTTAAGAAATACAAATTAATAGATAGTCATTAATAATACTTAAACTTGTATTCATGTGAGTTAGGTTTTCTAAATGTACAGAGATATATTTCATATGGATAGATATTCTTCAAATCTTTCAAAGACATATAGAATATGGCATTTTAAATGTTTTTCAAACTTATGCCTTTTCATGACAATGAGACATGTCTCCTTCTGGTAGCCCCAATTATTTCAGAGGGGTTGATGGGCATTGAGGGAAGTTATTGTGGAATTTGCCTTCAATGTGACTAGGTTAGCCATTTGGGCAAGAAACTGCACTTGACTGGATTGCTTGATGGTATGTTGTATAAACTGAACATGCAGGACCTACAAAAAAATGACTGATAAAGTTGCCTAAAAAAGGTGAGATAGTTCCTGCTTCATGAAAGAGTCTGTTAGACAGTCTGCAGGACACAGAAAAAAGATGCCAATATAGGTAGAACTGTCTTTGAAATTTTCTGCTTCATGGAAAAATCTACCAGACACTATGGGCCTCTAGACTGAAGATGGATACCCTAATGTTACAGAAGAACTTTGGGAGATTGTCCAGGTAGCAAAATGTCTTTGTCAATTCTAGAGTTTTGGAAGTGCTTATAATTACTTAAGTAATATATATCCTTCTAAAGTCTTTGATGGAGTTGAAGCAAGACCATTTTATTATCATAAAAGATAGATTAGATATAAAAACTTTAGACTCACAAAGATAGAATACATGATAAAGTATTTTTCTTAATTTGCCAAATGTAAATGGACTAAATATTATAACTATAATTCTTGCTTGATAATTGTTTCGTTATATGTAATCTTGCTATATCAAAGTTAAAACCTTTCTTTTTATTTAGACCAAATTCCCCTCTGTATGCTGTGAATATGTTTTATTCCCATTGGTTAATAAAGAAACCGCTTTGGGCCTATGGTAGCACAGAATAAAAAAAGGTGAGAATTCCAAGCAGAGATAGAGGAGAAAGGAAGACAGAGTCAGGGAGATGCCATGTAGCCACTGAAGGAGACAGATGCTGGATGGAACCTTACTGATAGGTCACAACCATGTGACAATACACAGATTAATAAAAAGGGGGTAATTTAAGATGTAAAAGTTACTTAATAAGAACTGTAAGCTATTGGATATGCAGTTTTATAATTAATACAAGTTCTGTATAATTATTATGGGTCTGGGTAGTGGGAAAATGACCAAGCAACCTCTGTCTATACCAGTATATAATGAAGTTTGCAAGCTATACAGCATACACATGATTAATGTCTAAGTTCAAATGTCATGTTAAGTGTTCATGATTCCTTGACTACTAAGGGATCTTACAAAGGAGCACAAATCAGCCTGAATGCTTCACTGCCTGAGGGAATCCAACAGTCTGTCAGGAACTGGAAGGTATATTGTGATCCAGGAACCATGGACTTTAACCTAAAAAACTTATGACACAGGCCTCTCAAGGCAGTTAGGTCAGGGCAACTCCATGGTTCCCTGAAAAGCCTATTGCCCACTAAAATCCTATGACCTTGACCTCCACTGACTGCCATTACTCTCAACATTCCCATCTTCTAAGTCCTACAAGAACAGCTGATTAAGCTTTTTGTCCAGTTTTCTGATATCTTCAGCATTATTATAAGAGTCAACATTCCCAAGTCCTTTGCAGCAACAAAATCCCCTTTGAGTCCCATTTTTGTTCCAACTTTCTTCTCTGTCACTGTTATTAAATTATGGTATCAAAAGCAGCTCAGGTAATGAACATGTTTATTTCGTTGTTAACCCTATTTCACAATTCCTTTTTATAAGAGCTTAGGATAGATACTCAAGCTAATAACTAAAGGCAAAACACATGGAATCTGGCTTTCACTCTTACTTTGTCACTGTCTTGTACTCAGCTAGTTCTCCTATCTATTCCTGGGTTGCTTGCTCAGAGATACTACCAACTCAGTGGAACAGCCTTCCTATATTAATCAAAATAAACACAATCTCTCTCAGGTACCTTAATCAGATATTCTGATCTAGGCATACTCTCCTTTGGTATTTTCTCAGATCACTCTATGCTATGTCATGCTGATAGCTGAGGCTAATTAGAAGAAAGAGACAATAATATACAAGAAGTTTTTTTTATCATGATTAGTACATTGCCTTTGAATCTTTAAGCAGCAAAAACACAAACATGAAGATAGATATGCCGGGAAATGGAAAGAGGCAAATGTTTAAAATAAAGAAGAGAAAACTAAAGCTGTCTCTCCACAGAACCTTTCCAAACCAACAAGAACTCAAGAAACTCATAACATGAAAAATCTGAATACAAAATTGGTGAGACCATTATTTTCCAGAAAATAAACAATATACTTAGAAAACAATGAATAAAATTAACAACATAGATGGGTAGCACTGACAAACAAAGACAAATTATGCTCCTTTAAATAAAAACTACAAGATTCTAACCAAAATCAAACTCTAAGAAATCACTGACCAGCACTCATCCTATACACTTCAGTTCTTCATTCTTTACCAAAAATAGAAAACGGCTTGGGTGAGGAGGGCCATTCCACCAAAACTGGAGAGATTCATTTGACACCTTCTCATGTCTTACCTTCATAGAAAATAGTTTTGACTACTAAAGAAAAACCTCATTTTTTTTCTTAGAGTAAAGAAAAGGATGTCTGTTGAGATTACTTAGACACCGTATTGCTCCCCCTGATTGATGATTGCCTGTAAGTCTGCAATCAGAGTGAGGAAATAAAAACATTTTAAAACAAAATGCAAGATAACAGATTTTTAAAGAAACAGTGGACACCTAGAGGAACTTGTTTTACTCTAATTGTTTTATAAGCCTCAAGCACTTTGAAAACAATTTATTGCTATTTTTTTTGCATATGTTTGTGCATGAGTGAAAATGTCTTCCATATGTATACAAGTAACACAAAAAAGAGGGGTTCAGATGCCCTGGATCTAAAATGGTAGAGTTATGAGCCTCACAACTTGAGTGTAGGTATCTGAACTCAGGTCACCTCCAAAATGAATATGTGCTGAGCCACCTGCCAACATTCATAATACCTTTTATCCAATAAACCAAAAGTCTCTCACAGATTAACAACAAGAGCAACAAAACCTAAATAATGAAAGAAGTAAATAAATGATCCTTGAAAACATGATGTATCAAAACTAAGATGACGTGTATGGTAAATTTGCACCATATATGAATACAGTACAATGACAATTCCTAACAATTTATAACAGGAAAACTGATTACAAAGCTACATTCATATTGGAAGCACTCAGAGTAATCAATGGGATTATGAAAAAATAGTACACAGATTGGCATACTATGACTTCTTTCTGGGCGGTGGTGGTACATACCTTTAATCCCAGCACTCAAAAGGCAGAGACAAGATGATCTCTGTGAGTTTGAAGCCAGCCTGGTCTACAGCATGAGTTCTAGGACAGGCTCCAAAGCTACAGAGAAGCCCTGTCTCGGGGAAAAAATTACCACAAAGCTGATCAATCAAGAATGTGTATGATATTTGGGAAAGAATAAAGAGGATGGAGAGAAAAAGCCAAGAACAAAGTCAGGAAAATATAGTCAGCTATTAATCAAAAGACCAAAGGAAACTTAGTCAGAAAACATGTGATCTTGACCAATGTTACCCAGCTACCTATGATTCTATGTGTATAGAAATGAAATAAATAAAGACTTCACAATTTTTACAAAATTACTTCGAAGTGACCCTTAAACTGCTGTTTCTGAGTTTCCAGCTACTGATATTTCTTCTATATAGGCCCCATATTCTAGAGCCCTCTCTGCAAAAAGAGATGATCTCCTGCTATGGTTCTGCAGCCCCTTAGACCTCTTTGTTTTTTTTTTGTTTTTTTTTGTTTTTTTTTTGGTTTTTTGAGACAGGGTTTCTCTGTGGCTTTGGAGCCTGTCCTGGAACTAGCTCTTGTAGACCAGGCTGGTCTCGAACTCACAGAGATCCGCCTGCCTCTGCCTCCCGAGTGCTGGGATTAAAGGCGTGCGCCACCACTGCCCGGCCCCTTAGACCTCTTTGTGTTTTCAGGTAAACCCAGACACATTGATGCTGAATCCCAAAACAAAATAGAATAACTTCTGCTTCCTGACAAATGGATTATAGCACAATATATAGATTCTGACCTATCTACCTGCCCAACACCATAAAAAACCTAAGAAACCTCTGTAGCGCAGAAAATCCCTTTGTCCCCTGGAACTAAACATCACTGAATCACATCATTGCAGCTGCTGGTAGTAGAAAGTTAGAAGAATTTTAATCATGTATTGCTAAAAGACAACCAACATCACCATAGTTCTACCAGCTTTTAAACCATTTGAGACATTTATCAGACAAACTAGAAAGTAGACTGCAATATTCAGAACTTCTAGAAATCAGATTATCAGTTTTCAAATCTGTCTTCTCACTGCACACCAAAAGCATGACTCTGTACACTGGACAGTGATATTACAAGCATAACATCCTACCATGCAAGGGCTGCAGAGTCTTCCTCTCCCCAGGAAATCCATACATAGGGAGGCTCAGAGGACAAGGAGCACTGCCCAGGTCATTACACAGAGCAACAAAACCACAACCTGGCTCATGGTCCATCCAAATCCAAATCCCAGCAGAAATGACAATTCAACACACCTTCTCTGAACACCCTACACTCCTTATGCCATAGCTTGTGGTCTTCCTTACACCTCATTACAACAAAAGCAGAGAAGAATCCTGGAAAGAACGTGCAACCTACCTGCGACTATTAGTCCTGCTTGCTAAGATTTCCAGAGTCCCTCATTGGCTAAGGCCACCCTGCTGGGCCTCAGAATATTATGAGCTCCCCTAATAAGTGATCAGAAATGACCAGACAGCAAAGTACTTCCTGTTCTGCCCTTCCAACTCAGTAGACAGGGCCCTAGTCCAGAAAGTTTGTATTTTAGTAGAGCTTCATCCACATTCCTAGACCATACCCTATTCCTCATCCAAAGCCCAGGGTCCTTTGTGTGCACATTCCATTACATACTCAATGTGCAGTGCAGCCAACCCATCACCTCATACCTGGGAAATCCTGCAGCCAAACAGAGGTCACATTCACAACTGTTGTTAAAGAAAAATGGGCCATGAATGAGAAGATAATAAGGGGTCATGGTAAAGCTTTGGGACAAGAAAGAGAATGTGAATATGATATAGTTATAATCTCAAAAAATTATTTTGAAACGTTGAAATAGGATTTATGGCCATGTGCTTCAGAAACTAGAGATTTATATTAGAGCACATCAAAGATTTCTCAAACCTTTTATCTCAGGATGTATATTTAAAACCAGTAAAATAACAGTCCTGTTAGGCAGGGCCACATTTTACTCAGATCTATTTTGGTTGAATTACTGTAACTATAGCAATTTGGTTTCATGAAAAGGTCAGTTGTTTATTTAGATTCTTGATAGCCCTGGCCTGTGGACAACAAGAAATGGCCACCAGGACATTTATGGAACATCTAAAATTGATTACCTAATTCCTAATTAGGTAATTAGTAAATAGCTAAACATTGCTAATGTCAACTACTGTTGAAGTAGGAAAGTTCTCAACCACTGTCCTGTCTCTCCCTTTCTGCACTGTGAATCTACCAGCTTCAAGCTCGACCTGTGTACTCAGTTCTTGCACAGATCCCTCTTCAAAAAGACAGAGATACTGGAGGTCACTCACTAGCTGGTCTATTTTTCCTTCTCACAGACCAGTCAAGGCCCTGTCCTGAAGGAGTTTCAGAACTGTCTACCCAGCACTGGGCAGCAGAGGCAGGATTGGGTGTTTAAAGAAATTTCAATTACATAGCATGAGACAACAATATTATAAGCTCATAGTCTCCCACACCAGTATGACAGAACCTCCCCCACCCCCAGGGAATCTACACTCAACTAAGCTCAGAGGCCAAGGGACATCACCCAAACTAACAGAACCTGTCTGGATCATGGTTCATTCCTTTCCAAGCAGCTAATAGCTCATCAAACCTGCTCTTCCTGGTCTGGGGACAGTGGCCCCTACATTTACCATGGCATGGCTTTGTGGTCCTCCTTACAGCTCCATTCAGCAGAATAAGAGAATCCTGGGCTTCAAGACATTAGCAGCTAACCTACTGGGTGAACAGAGATCAAATGTCTCAGAGAGCAAAACCCCTCCAGGTTTGTCCTTCCACATTATGGAGAGACAAGACCCTAATCTAGGAAATTTGTAGGTTAGTAAAATCTTCTATTCCCCCAGAGCACTTCCTGTTCCTCCTCCAAGGCACATGGTCCTATGTGTGCATATTCTATTACGCACTCAATGTCCAGTGTAGTCAACCCTTTACTTCATAGCTGGGAGGTCTTGTAACCAAACACAGGTCACATTCAACAGTAATTGTTAAACAAAAAGAGTCCATGGATTAGAACACAATAAATGGTCCTTGGGAACAGTTGGAAGCAAGAGAGAGATGGTGAAAAAAATGTAATTACCATATCAAAATAATACAGTTAAAAAGTAGAAACAAGCTTCATGGTCATGTGCTCCAGAGACTAAGGATCTGTATTAGAGCACACCAAGTACAATTCACATCATTTCTCTCAGGGTATACAGTCATGTTAGGCAGGACCACACCCTTTTACCCAGTTCTTCTAGTTTGGTTGAACTACTGTAACTACAGTAATTTGGTTTAATTATAAGTTTTTATATAGATTCTTGAATGCAGGGTTTGCTAATGACAACTACTGTCCCAGCAGAAAATCTTTCACACTCTTTCTTGCCCATCCCTTTTTCCATTGTAACTATGCTTGCTTTACAGTTGGTCAGTGAACTAAATTCTTACACCAGTCCTACTCCACTTGTAAATTCACAATAAAATCTAGAGAAGTTGGAGGGTACTCATTCACTGATCTATTTCTCCTTTCCACAGACCAGTCAAGGTCCATCCTGGTTGGAGTTGCAGGATTGTCTTTCCAGCACTGGGTAGCAGAGGCAGGATTAGGTGTTCAAAGCAATTCTCAGTTACATAGTGTGAGGAAAGCCTGAGCTACAGGAGACACTGATATAAACCAGTTGCTCTCAATCTTCCTAATGTTGTGATCATTTAAAACAGTTCCTCTTGATGTGTTGAACCCCCAACTATAAAATTATTTTCACTGCTACTTCATAACTATATTTTTGCTGCTGTTATGAATTATAATATAAAATCTGTACTTTCTGATGGTCTTAGTCCAGTCCTGTGATAGGATCATTTGATCCCCCAAAGGAAGCTGTGACCAACAAGGTTAAGAAACCCTGCTCTAAACTGATATAAATAAATAAACAGCACTTAAGAAAGAATAGAATGAAATTCTTAAACTAGGGAACATTGAAAAATATAGCAGTAATGCATCTAAAGAAAATGAATGTTAAAAATGATACCAATAATTGATGCTTTAAAATGATAAAAAAAAAAGTAGAACACTTATCTATCTTAAATTTGAAATGGGGTAGTCCCTTCCCTGAGAGATAGAATGCCATTAATAAGAGACTGTATGACTTTGTTCCATGTAAAATGTTGGCTACTGAGTGCTGTAATGTGATGGTGTTATAGTCAATTGTTTCTCAAACCTTTCAGCTGACTTAACTATGACAACTAAGATTGTACATATCTGCATAGGAGAGTTCTCTAATTGGAAACTGAATACTTAGTAGTTCAAGCTATCCTGCCTAAATTGTTCACCCATCAACTCTGTCTATCTTCAATCATATGGAAGGAATTAATACATGCAGGGAAATTACAAAGAAAGTCACTCACCATGCCCCATCCGTCCTTCTTTGTAATGGAGACCCCTGCAGTGCAATCTGTGACCTAGCCATTATCTAGTCTGTTTCCTCCTGCAGTGAACACAGAACAATGTTCCTCCTCTTCTGGTCTGAAGGGAGAAGCCATGCTCCATACACAAATCCTTTCCCTATACTGCCATGGACAGTCCACTATATGACGCAAACACAATTTTAGAACTGTGTGGTAATTTTAGAACTGTGTGGTACAGCAGACATGTAATCAAGGTTTAGAGTGTTTAGTCAAGAGGAGAACAAGGACAATGCCTTGTGGGGCTACTGAGAGGGTTCAAGCACATCTCAATCAAATTAGAAGACCTTGACTCAAAATCACTTTTCAAAAAGAATGGAAATTAATTATTGAATTAATATATGTTTATGGGGGCTGGAGAGATGGCTCAGTGGTTAAGAGCATTGCCTGCTCTTCCAAAGGTCATGAGTTCAATTCCCGGCAACCACATGGTTGCTCACAACCATCTGTAATGAGGTCCGGTGCCCTCTTATGGCCTGTAGACATACACACAGACAGAATATTGTATACATAATAAATAAATATTTTTTTAAAAAAATATATATGTTTATGGCACAACAAGACTTAATGTTAGTTGTGACCCTGTAATGGCCCCTTGAGCAGCATTTAGAAGCCAGTTTTTTAATGGACGCATGGGCATTCGTGCTGGTTGTAAATCAGGCTTGTCTCCTTTGTGATGGGAATGTAGCTGGTTAATCCTGGGGAACAAACTTTTATATTTTATCATACTAATCTCTAACAGGTTAGAATACCATTGCCTTTGGGGTATTTGGGGTGCAGCTCTTCCTTACCTAAATTCTATTTTGTGACTTAATATCTCCTAAGAACTGGTAATTCCATTACCATCAATTCTACTCTTCTATAGTTTAGCAGTGGAGTGCTACTCTATACAGGAAATACTTTTTACAAGCTCCACAGAATTAACTCCAGATGGATCATAAACCTAAATATTAAATGTTCCAAGTGAAGAACTTCTGGAAGATACTAGAGGGAACAAAGCTATCTGACTTTGACAAATCTGTGTTTCATTGGGACAATGCAAGCACTAAGGGAACCCACATTTCACAGTGAAGTCAACAACAAGGGTATTTCAAAACACAGTCCCAAATCTCTGAACAGACGCAGTAAGGATAGTAAGTTACTCGGAGCTTCCAGCCAGCTCAGGAATTTCAAAGATCATGCAGAATCACACAGGATCATGCAGACCCTGCTGGGGCATGTAGGACCAGCAGGACCAGGCAGAAACATGATGAACTCTGCATCTGGTCAATGGCTCCTACCCGGCCAGAGGAGGACGCACCACATTGTCTCCCATGGCTAAACTAGTCGCTTTTCCCAGTCTGGGGATAGCTCCAAGCTCACCTCATTGTGATTTTTCAGCTTGCCCATGCTTCCTGCTCAGCTCCCTGCACTCACAGCAGAACATACAAAGCCACTGATGCCATCTTCTCTTCAAAGTCAAGCTTGAAAGTGGCCAATGCTGGAAGAATCCTGCACAACTTCTGACTGGCAGGTCACCTGGAGGGCCTGATTGGCTAGTGCGGCCTGAGTGACAAAAGCACCTCCCATACAGTTATACTGTGCTTAAAGACACAGCTCAGCCATGTGATGATGGTTGCTGCGCATGCCTTTAATCTCAGCACTTGGGAAGCAGAGGTAGGCGAATCTCTTTGATTTCTAAACCAGCCTGCTCTAAAAGAGCTAGTTACAGGAAAGGCTCCAAAGCTACAGAGAAACCCTGTCTTGAAAGACAATAGATGATAGATAGATAGATAGATAGATAGATAGATAGATAGATAGATAGATGATAGATAGATAGATATAGATGATTAGATAGATATAGATGATTAGATAGATAGATAGATAGATAGATAGATAGATAGATAGATAGATAGATATAGATAAATCTACAAGAGCTAGTTTCAGGACAGGCTCCAAAGATGCAGAGAAACCCTGCCTCGAAAAACTAAAACTAAATTAAAAAAGAAAGAAAGAAAGAAAGAAAGAAAGAAAGAAGAAAAAAAGGAAGGAAGAAAAAAAATCTGCAAAAGCTACTTCCAAGAAAGGCTCCAAAGCTACAGAGAAATCCTGTCTTGAAAAACAATAAATTAATTAATTAACTAATGAAATAAAAAAATTATTTTTTTATTTATTTTATTTATTTATTTATTTATTTATTTATTTATTTATTAAAGATGTCAGCCTTCTCCCCATCACCACCTTCCATTTCCCTATCAAGTCCCCCTCCCTCATCATCCCTAAGAGTAATCCGGGTTCCCTGCCCTGTGGGAAGTCCAAGGACCACCCACCTCCATCCTCTAGTAAGGTGAGTATCCAAACTGCCTAGGCTCCCACAAAGCCAGTACGTGCAGTAGGATCAAAAACCCATTGCCATTGTTCTTGAGTTCTCAGTAGTCCTCATTGTCCATTATGTTCAGCAAGTCCAGTTTTATCCCATGCTTTTTCAGACCCAGGCCAGCTGGCCTTGGTGAGTTCCTGATAGAACATCCCCATTGTCTCAGTGTGTGGGTTCACCCCTCGCGGTCCTGAGTTCCTTGCTCATGCTCTGTCTCCTGCTCTTGATTTGGACACTGAGATTTCAGTAACCCACTGACTGGAAGAAGATCTTCACCAACCCCACAACAGACAAAGGTCTGATCTCCAAAATATATAGAGAACTCAAGAAAGTAGACCGTAAAGGGCTAATCAACCCAATTAAAAAATGGGGCACTGAACTGAACAGAGAATTCTCAACAGAAGAAGTTCGAATGGCCAAAAGACATTTAAGGTCATGCTCAACTTCCCTAGCGATCAGGGAAATGCAAATCAAGACAACTTTACGATACCATCTTACACCTGTCAGAATGGCTAAAATAAAAAACACCAAGGATAGCCTTTGCTGGAGAGGTTGTGGAGAAAGGGGTACCCTCATCCATTGCTGGTAGGACTGCAAACTTGTGCAACCACTTTGGAAAACAGTGTGGCGGTTTCTCAGGAATTTCGGGATCCACCTACCCCTGGACCCAGCAATACCACTCTTGGGAATATACCCAAGAAATGCCCTATCATACAACAAAAGTATATGCTCAACTATGTTCATAGCAGCATTGTTTGTAATAGCCAGAACCTGGAAACAACCTAGATGCCCTTCAATGGAAGAATGGATGAAGAAAGTGTGGAATATATACATATTAGAGTACTACTCAGCAGTAAAAAACAATGACTTCCTGAATTTTGCAGGAAAATGGACAGAAATAGAAAACACTATCCTGAGTGAGGTGAGCCAGACCCAAAAAGAGGAACATGGGATGTACTCACTCATATTTGGTTTCTAGCCTTGAATAGGGGACTTTGAGCCTATTATGCGTGATCCTAGAGAAGCTAATTAAGAAGGTGAACCCAAAGAAAAACATTTAGGCGATGAAAGGAGACAGAGACAAAGACCCACATTGGAGTACTAAAAATGAAAATTAAAGACACAGCTCAGTGGTTCCTGACCCTGCCTTTCATCCCAAAGACCTTTTCTAGATCAGTAGAGATGTGTTTCCATAGCATGTGCCCCTGGCTCCAATAGCAGACCCTGCTATGTTCCTGCTCTCCACAGGCACTGCCCCATTCTTCTCCTTGACACAATGTGGCTAGCTAGCTTGTGCGGGCCACTATAATATACTATGTCCCTGTAATGAGCATGGAAACAGATTCCTCTGAATAAATACATAAAGGGGAATCTGTAGTGTAGATAGAGCAGGAAATTTATAGAATAGGAGTGAATGTAACTTGGTGTAATGTAAAAGCATTTCTTCTTGTGTGTGGTATGGAAAATTACTAAGGTGAAATATTAAGAGAACATTTGCCCACTTGAAGGCTACCACACCCATCTGGCCCTGCCAGATATGGGGGTTGCACCCAGAAACCATGGTAATGAAATAGTCTTGCCACACAAGAGGGACCCCCACCCCTCTGTGACCAGTCAATACTGATAACCTAAAACACCTGGTTATTGGAAGGATCAAACGAGGGACAATTTTGAACTGACTTAAAAGAGGTGGCTGAAGCAGGATGGTTATCTCACTTCTCACAATGGCTCTGACACCAGGCCCCCATGGAAAGAGAGATTCTCCTGGCCTACCTCCCAAAAAGCAGCAATATTAAATGCCTTGCCTAAACATTTAATGCTCTGTCTCCCGAATACAGAGCTTCGTCTCTCGAAAAAAGACATTTAACGCCTTACATCCCGAATGCAAATCCTCATTCCTTGAGAGTGGATATTGAAGGTCTGTCTCCTGAGAACAGACTAGATACTCTGCCTTTCAGAATGCTTTGCTATCCCGAGAGCAAAACTTCGTCTTCTGAGCAGACAGAACACTTTGCCATCCCGAGAGCAAATCCTCATCTTCAAGAGTAGAGAACTAAAAGCCTTGTCTCCCGAGACTCGGTCACTCAAATAGCTGAGTCTAAGACCCTACCAGATACCAGCCTGAATCATCAGAACCTTATCTCCCGAGCACAGACTACAAGGTCAAGAGTCGATCTTCGCTACCCAGCCCCCAGTGCGGATAAGAGCCCAGCCTGAAGAAATTCAAAAATCCCTTTTGAAGACAGGGAATACCAGGTCGTATGATGCTATTTCATGTGTGTATGAGAGGTTAAGAGAAGAGCATAGATATGTTAATACATATGTTTAGTGTGTGAAATGTTAAGAGATATTTTATGGATAATTGATAAGTTAGGAAATATTAATGGATAAGTTAAGGTTAAGAAGCATTTTGTAGATAATTAATGGATAAGTTAAGGTTAAGGAATGTTTTATAGACAAGTAATGGATAAGTTGTATTAAGGTTATAGATAAGTAATGGATAAGTTGTATTAAGGTTAAGAAGTATTTTATAGATAAGTGATAAGTTAGATTAAAGTTATGAATTGGTTTTATGTATTAAGGTTTAGTAGGAGTAATAATTGTGATATTGAATTGCCTGTGTGTTGCCAATCATCAATCCCCCATGCCTATTAAGATTGTAAACTCCATTGATGTATTGGATATTGAAGTTGCTAGTAAAGAATCATCATGAAAACAATTCTCTTGCTTGGTCTGGTTACTCATCACTCTCTGGGGAGAAGGGCACAGAGTTCTCATAGATATTACTTGAAAAGAACCTGGAGCTGAAATCCCCCAGCTCGTAACAGTCCCTGTCTCACAGGTGGAAGGATGCCTAGAATATTAACAACTAAAGGGATATTTAAAGATACAAAAGGAGATATTTGTTATGTGACACTGAGGCCAGATGAACTGAAGATAATTTTTACCTGGTTGTCACAGGGAATTCAGATAACCAGGAAAGAAAAGCAAGAAATAGATCACAGATTGAAAACAGATAATAAGTCTTTCTCCCACCAGAAAGCTGCATGATGGTTCCATTCCTTTGGAGTTTCATTCATGAAATTCAGAACAAACTGTTGTCAAATGGATAAAAATAAAGAGTAGTCTTCAGGAAAAGTTGAATGCTTAGAGAATCATGAGATAGGAAAAATAGTGTTTATGAGCACTAATGCCATCACATCTTCCTCAATGGGCAGGTGAAAAAACCCACAGCAGCATTATTCAAAGTTGTCTACATGAATTGGACTGGTAGACTGAATCTCTCCATGTATATAGAAAGTGGATTTATTAGAATGTCTTACAAGCTGTGGTCCAGGTAATCCAAAAAATGTCTGCCAAGCATAGGAATTTGAAGAGTCTAGTAGTTGTTAAGTTCATGAGGCTGCATATCTCAGCTGGTCTTCAGTAGATACCAAAATTTTAAGGAAGTAGGCTCTAATGCTGGTAAAGAAATGAGCTTGGTAGCCAGAGGTAGGGCAAGCAGACAAAGAGACAGCTTCCTTCTTCAGTAATAAAAAGTACAGAAATAAGATATAGAAATTAAGGGTCCAGTCCAGAAATGCAAAAATATAAAGTTGTGAGCTAAAACACATTTTGGAGAGAGAGAGAGAGAGAGAGAGAGAGAGAGAGAGACCTGCCAGCCACTGTTAACCTCTACCAAACACTTTCTGCCTTAAGAGCAGATATCCTGGCAGCCACTGTGTACAGAGATAAACTTTTAACAATCATTTCCTGCCTCCCAGCTTTCCAGATAGGCAGGTACTGGCGAAAAAAGTTAGCTTCTAGCTATTGCCTCTATGGGACCCTCTGCTTTGTTCTAATTTTTAACTGTCCCCTTATGTAACTCTACTCTCTGCCTTACATTCTTTCAGGTGCAATGAAAAGTGGCTGTGCCAGTCACTAACTTTCACCAACACTCTAAGTTAACATTCTAATGCTCTATAAACAAAAGTTGTAAAACTAATAATGTAATGTGACTTTAAGCCTGACCTCAAGGTTGTAAAAGCCCTTTGACACACACCTGGTGCTAGATTTTACTGTAGGAAGAGGCTCCAAACCAGCCCCCAGGGCCACAGTTTCAGAAACCAGGCTCTGGCTGTGATCACAGTTATAGGTGTCAAGCTTTGTGTGCCCGTGATGGGTTTTTTTTTTCTGGAATAAAGCTTGCTTCTGGTTTAATAGATTTGGGGGGTCTATCCCACCATTATTGTGTGACCACTGAACACAACATATATTCCTTATATATGTAGGTGACTACCAAAAGTGTGATCCAGATTTAAGACAGATCTTATTCTTTAATTGTTTTTTTTCTTTTTTCTTTTTTTGGTGTTTTTGAGACAGGGATTTTCTCTGTAGCCCTGGAATTCATTCTGTAGATAAGGCTGGTCTCAAACCTAGAAAATCTGACTGCTTTAGCCTCCTGAGTGCTGGGGTTAGAGGTGAGCACAGCAACCAAGCATTTGAACATGGAAATCACTTCAAATGATCCAGATTAAAGACAGGTCTTTAATTTCAAAACCTTTAGAAAGATCCCTCATTGGTATACCCATTGGGTTTTAGTTAATTCCAGATGTAGTCAATTTGACTTCCAAGATTAGCATAACAATAGTCAAGACAGAAGAAATAAGAAAAATTGTTACCTGCAGGAGGCAGGGAAAGCATGAGAGTTATTTCCAAAACAATGCTTTTCCAAAACAAAGGAAGCATGTGGATTTTACTAAGGGAGTCTCTACACATTTATGTAGAGTTCTGTCTTTTCTTAAGCAGGTTCAGTTAACAAATCCATTTCTGAATATGATGACAATATAAAAGTGGAGATGTTTAGGGACATTCTCACTTCAAAGTCATGTAGAAACATATAAATTATAATGATGATGGAAAGAAATGCCTCTGACATGTTTATCTTGTACCACAACTGTTAGTATTCAGGCATCTGTACTGGTCTGCCCTTGGGGTTCTGACAGGATATGTCCTTAGCTTCAGTCACTAAAATCACCACTTGTGCATATTAGAGGTGGGCCTTGCCCACTTCCTCTTTTTCCCTCTCCCTCTCCCTCCATTTCTACCTTTCTCCCTTTTTCTCTTTCTCTTTCTACTTCTTTGCCTGTCTCTGTCTCTTCCCCCATCTCTCTGCCTCTCTCTTCTCTTCTGCTTCTGCTGCTCCTTTACTTAAAGACTTTACCTAAAGACCCACCCTTTTCACATTCCCTTTATCCTAATAAAAAAAAATCCTTCTTTGTGAGCTCTCTTTTTGTGACACTTTTAAAATTTACAACAACAAGGTCTTAGCTGAAAATCAGGTAAACCACACAGTGAAAGAAGATTGCTATGGAGCCTGTGACCTGTCAATCTTTTTTTTTATTCTTTTTTAATTAAAATTTCCAACTGCTCCCTGTTTCCCATTTCCCTCCCCCTCCTCCCACATATTGCCCCCTCCCCTCGCTCCCCTCCCCCTATCCCCACTCCACTTCTCCTCCCACCAGTCCACTTCCCCTCCCTCTCGATACTGAAGAGCAGTCCAAATTCCCTGCTCTACAGGAAGACCAAGGTCCTCCCACTTCTATCTAGGTCCAGGAAGGTGAGCATCCAAACAGGCTAAGCTCCCACAAAGCCAGATCATGTATTAGGATCGAAACCTAGTGCCATTGTCCTTGGCTTCTCATCAGCCTTCATTGTCCGCCTTGTTCAGAGAGTCCAGTTTCAACCCATGCTTATTCAGTCCCAGTCCAGCTGGCCTTGGAGAGCTCCCAATAGATCAGTTCCACTGTCACAGTGGGTGGGTGCACGCCTCGTGGTCCTGATTTCCTTGCTCATGTTCTCCCTCCTTCTGCTCCTCATTTGGACCTTAAGAGCTCAGACGGTTGCTCCAAATTGGGTCTCTGTCTCTCTCTCGATCCATCGCCAGATGAAAGTTCCTGTGCCATTCTCCTTGGCCTCTCGTCAGCTCTCATTGTCTGCCACATTCAGAGAGTCCGGTTTTATCCCATGTTTTTTTCAGTAGCAGTCCAGCTGGCCTTGGTGAGCTCCCAATAGATCGGCCCCCCTGTCTCAGTGGTTGGGTGCACCCCTCATGGTCCTGACTTCCTTGTTCATGTTCTCTCTCCTTCTGCTCCTCATTATAACCTTGGGAGCTCAGTCCGGTGCTCCAGTGTGGGTCTCTGTCTCTATCTCCATCCATCGCTAGATGAAGGTTCCCGCTGCTGTCTCTCCTGGTGCCGAGATCAGATCTCCGTGCAGGTTGGGTAGTTCCTAAACAAAGCCCTTACCTTGCTTGGTGCAGGCAGGCCAGTGAAACAAAGGAAGTCTCACCTGCCTACTTGCCCTGAGGATTTGCCCCCAGCACCAGACAGACTGAGCTGGATGGTGTTATGTGCCCAAAGAGGAAAGGGGCGTGACCTGTCAATCTTGATGTTTGATCTAAAAGATAACTGTACCAATGTCACAATTCTCACAGATACAAAAGATAGAGAACATAAATACAAAATACTTCAAGGAAAGGTCACTTAACAGCACTGTTTACTCTGCTCTTAGATGGACGGTTATGATGAACTCTATTAACCTCAGAATAAAGCTGCTTTCACCTCTGAGCAGGCTGCCTCAGCAGAGGACCACAACTGTTTCCATGCAAGATCAGGAGTTCATTTTAACTAGCCCTGGCTGCTGTCTCAGGACTGTGACATCACTGTAGAGAATTCTATTCTTTCCTTTTCTAACTTTAAAAGATAAATAGTTGTATGGGTGTTTTGCCAGCATACATCTGTGCACAGTACCTACAGAGGCCAGAAGAAAATAGAAGATGCCTGGGACTGGAGTTACAGCAAATGGTTAGCTACCATGTAGGTTCTGGGAATGGAACCTTGGGATCTGTAACAACACCCAGTGCTCTTAATTGCTGAGTCATCTCTCTAGTCCCTCTTTTTATTTAAAACTTATTTCAATAATGGTGAGGGAGGTTCTTTCTGTCTATGTGCTGATTTTATTGGTTAATGAATGAAGAAAACTGGTTTGGTCTATAGCATGGGAGGAGGAAGGCAGAGTTAGGGGTAGCCATGGAGCTGCCAGAAACAGACACTGGCTGGAATCTAGCTGGTAAGCCACAGTCATGTGGTGATACACAAATTAATAGAAATGGGTTAAATTAACATGTAAGTGCTAGCCAATAAAAAGCTAGAGCTAGTGAGTCAAGCAGTGATTTAATTAATACAGTTTGGTGTAATTATTTTGGGTCTAAGCTAGCCAGGTGGCCAGGAACCAAGTAGCAGACTCCATACAATACCATAAAATGATAATTAAAAGATATTGTATCATTTTCCCTTTTATCTCTTTATTCCCTCCTTTCCCAATCCCTTCCAATTTCTTCCTTGTTAAGTTTGAGTGAATAAGAATGCTGAAACACATGAATGCAAACTGAAGAATCCATTTTGTTGATTGTGCATATATGAATAATTGGCTGATCATGTTGTATTGGATAAACAGTTAGGGAGCTCATCCCTGCCTGAGACTTATTTTCCCAAATAGAGGAGAATTTTTACTTTTTAATCAGCATCAGGTATCTGAGCCTAACTAGGCTGCCTTGGACAGTAAAACCAAAAATAGAAAACACCTTACCTGTTAAGAGCACTGAACATTCTGTCAGAGAATCCAGATTCTATTCCTGGTACATATAGAAGTTCTATCTGTAACTCTAGTACCAGGAGTTCTGACACCATCTTCTGGCCTCCTTGGCCTTGATAAGAACAGTCAATGTAGACCATAAAAATTATTTTCAAACTATATGTGGTAGTGCATTATTTTAGTGCCAGCAATCTGGACACCAGAGGTAGGAAGATCACTGTGAGTTTTAAAGCCTGTGCTACATAGTCTACACACACACACACACACACACACATACACACACACATGCACACACACAAGCACAAATATGGCCAATAAGATGAGCACATGCCATTTATCCCAGGCACTGGAAGAATCTGAACATTTGACAGTGGGCCACTAACTTAATATGAGACCTGAACTGCCCATCATGAGTTGTGTGTTACTGGGCCCACCAAGTCATAAAGTAGGACATGCATAGTATGTTTCCGTGTTATTATAATGGGAGTCTGGGCAGCTGGAAAACAAACAAGTGGCCTTCCTACAACAGTTAGCCATAGAGGCCAGGCAGTGGTGGCACACACATTTAATCCCATCACTTGGGAGGAGGAACAGGTAGAACAGGAGTTCAAGGCCACACTGGGCTACACGAGATTGAATCAGTCTAAAAGAGAAACAGAGCCAGGTGGTGGTGGCCCAAACCTTTAATCCCAGGACTAGGAGACAGGAATATAATGCAGGTGGAAACAGGATCTCGGCTGCCCATTCAATCTGATGACTTGTAGAGACAGGATCTGCCCTATTCAGTCTGAGATTTCATAGAGGTAAGAAGTCTCTGATAACTGGCTGCTCTGCTTCTCTGCTCTTTCAGCTTTCACCCTGGATATAGGACTCTGGGTTTCTTTTTTTTATATTTTTTTTTGTTTTTTTTAGGACTCTGGGTTTCATTGATTAAGACTAATAAGGATTCATACTTCATACTGTTGAAGGGAAATTTGTGGAACAATTGTCCACCCTTTTTGAGGTACTGAGTTCAGTTCCCAGCAGTGGGAAAAACATTCTGTTTTACTAGTAAAGCTTTTACTTTGATGAAATAACATTTTCTTTGATTATTGTGTAGTAATTGCATTTTCTAACACTGATACTATAACTGGTTTTACTCCCTTATGAGTGATTTTAAGAAAATAATAGTCCTTATGTAAAATGTTGATTTTATAAAGTGTTACTGTGATCTGCTGGCATCTCTTTTGAAAGAATTATGAGGGAATGAAAATATTCAACTTATTAATGAATAGCTCTTTCACAGGCAGTCTGGGCCCTTGGCAGCATTGCTGGAGATAAGACCATGTGCAGAGACTATGTCTTAGACTGCAATATCTTCTCCCCTCTTCTGCTGTAGGTTTCTTTTCTCTTTCTGAGTAATGTTGTATACATAAGAAGCATTACACCTTGGGAAGCCACGTTGTGTTTTCCGTGTGTTCTTTAGATTCCATCTATATTCTTGTTACCTTGTTAGGGTGATGTCTCTTATTGAAATTATAAAATACTGCATTAGAATTAATGTTTATCTTCAAAGAATGAATAATTTAAGAAAAGAATGAATATTTATTTTGGAGAATAAAGACATTTCTTATTGGTAGTATTATTTTCTTTATAGAGAAATAGGATCTTTTATAATTTACAGTGGGTTCATTATACTTGTAGGTTATTTTCAAAGCAAAACTGCTTGAATATGACTCAGAATTGCAGTATGAGCTTTATCTAATCTCCGTAGAGGGAAGAGTCTCCCTCCAAAATTTGCTAACATAAACAATTTGCTTGTTGGAAATCATTAGGAAACAAAATGCTCTTAAAGTAATATAGTAACCAATATTAATGTTTATAGAAAGATGATTTTTGTTTAAAATATTTAGTGTTAGAAAATGTGTTTGGGGACAGAAGAGATGGCTTAGTGTTTAAGAGCACTGCCTGCTCTTCCAGAGGTCCTGAGTTTAATTACCAGCATCCACATGGTAGTTTACAACCATCTGTAATGAGATGTGGTGCCCTCTTCTGGTCTCTAGGGATACATTCAGGCAGAACACTGTATACATAACAAATAAATAAATAAAATATTTTTTAAAAAAGAAATTGTATTTGTCTGTAGAAACTACGCTTTGGTAGTTTTTCCTTTAATTTAGGGTAATTTCTAACTGTCAGTATGAACCTCGATATCACTCTTAGAACCACAGCAGTTTTTGTTGATAACAGAGTTCTGTAACAGAATGTCTCTGCTGTAATATCTTTGAAAGTTCTTTTACTTTCTTTACTTTCTGTAAGTGTGTACTGTAACAAAGAATTCTAATTTAAGGATTAATACACAGCATTTTTTTTCCTGAAATCATTTTCATTGGGTTCTGACTACCTCAGCTCAGAAAACTGATTAAGTACTGGTCACATTGCTAGAGATCAAAATGTCCTTCAATTGCTTGAAGTGTAAACCACTCTGTAACCCACCCAGTGTCTGCCTGATAGGCTTCTTTGCCGCGCCAGCGCAGGCTGGAACCAAGAGTCTCGGTGGAGGGTGTCCTGGTTGAATGAATACACAGAGCAGGAGGTTGAGGTGGAACAGCTTTCTTTATTGTCTGCTGGGCTGGTTTTATACCATGGCACCAAATGAGGAGGGGGCTGCGAAGGGACTGTAACCTGACCCTGGCAGGGATCAAGGACTGGTCATCATGCACTCAAAATTCCTTCCTTCCCCGCTCCAGGAGCAGAGGGAATTTATTATGTTTTCCTTGCAGATAAGCACCTCAAATGGGGAAAGGGATATCAACTCGGGGCTGCAATTCCCACAATTCCCCCTACTTTATTTTATAATGAGGGGTCCTGTCTTAGGTCCTGTGAGAGAAGTACCTTCCCTTACCCGTCTTAGGGCCCCCGATGCCCTGTCTTAGGTGGGGGGTCTCCCCACAGGTTGCCCGTCCTTGGAGGCCCTCATTTTTTCAACATCTGTAGCCACACCTCATGACTTCCGGGAGAGTCATGTGCCAGACTGAGTAACACCTGACGGTGGGCAAGCTCAGTCAGAGTGAAGATGTTTAAGACTCGTTTTAAGAGGAGCAGGCCTACTGCCACCCCTATTAGTCCCAAGATCCCCAGGGATAAGGCACCTCCCCATCACTGTGCCCAACCCCCAATCTGGGCCATGGCATTCCACCATCCCTCAGCAGATACAGGTTCAACACGAGTTTCATTAATTGCAATAATTTGATGTACCAAAGAGTGGGTAAAGTTTACAAAGGAATCATTCCAAGGTTCCCTAAGGTAAGCATTAAGGCGTTGCACCTCAAAGGACATATTTTTCACTTCCATAAGGGTCACACAGGCAGAATGATAAAAATGAGAACAAGAAGCTTGTTGCACCATCCACAACACATTAATCTGTTACTGTAATAAGGCCATTTGATGGTTTAAATTTAACATCCCCAACTGAATATGTGAGTTAATAGTATTTTGAGTTTCTAAGGCCTGGGTAACACGGGCAGCAAGAGTGTTAACAGTCTATGCAGTAGCTGCACTCTGGGACACGGTGATTCCTGCAACGGTGGCAGCTGTGGCTGATATGGCGATAGCTGCGATGACTGCGGCGGTGATCCCAAAGTCTCTTCTTTCTCTATACAAGATAAGCTCTCGTCCATCATGTGGGTCTTCTACCACCAGGGGAACCAGGGCAGGAATCCTCACCATCAGCACGGACTCATCCATCGGGGACCAGCAGTTGCTCAAAAAGCAGGAGCTGGAAGAACAATTAAGGACACCATCCTCCCCGACCGACCCATTAAAGGAGACAAACATAAAGGGAGGTAGAACACAAGCTAGGCTGACAATAGAGAAATTCATTCCCGCTGCATAATTAATCTGGAGGGAGGTTTCAAAGATGTCTGATGTGTTCCATCGGGCTGTGGCATTGAAGGCCAAGCCCCTTTGAAGGGCTAAAGGTCTAATATCTGTACATGCACGAGGGCCACAGAGAAACATGCCTGAGAACGTAGGAGAAACTCTTGCCATATTTGGATTTCTATAGGAATAATCAAAGGCTCCTCCTAAGGAGTTTTAAAAGGTAGGTCGGTGACCAAACCACCATAAATATTTATCTCCCTCCAATTTCCATGGTTCCTTAGGAGCACAATTTCCCCCAAGGCAATGGTAAATATAATTTGAAGGATCGTGGCATCTTCCATCATAAGGGAGCTGGTCTCAGAGGGGTAGGGAGTCCAGAAACATTTCTTTTAAAATTTATTGGGTAAAAGATATCTCTCAATCCAAAACAGGGATGCCCAGAAGAATTAGAAGAAAAGTCTCCCAGAGAATAATTACTAAGGACCACACATGGCCCAGAAAGGGAGACACTAGGCATCTCTGAAATATTGTTAATCCTCCAGAAGCAGAGGGCATGAGATATATCAAACGTTAAATTACCCAGTGAGGATCTTTCTAATGCTGTATTTGCTGCAGGAACTCCCAAGGTATAATTGGTAGAGTAAAAGGATGGAAAAACAGAGCTTATTTTACTTACTGGCATCAGTATGGGTGGATTCCTCACCAGTGCCCATCTCAGGCCTCCCTCGATGTTCTTCACTTGAACCCATATTATCAGGGCCAGTACAACCCGACTCCACAGGCCGAACATTCCGCTCTGGCACCCAGATGGGTTTTTTTGTTCCTGGAGGGAAGACACAAATGGTTCCCCTCACCCTAGCCAGCATAGGTGTGGGTGATTGCCATTGTCCCGTGATACTATCCTTCCATATAACCCAGCCCAGAGATTGGGAGGGTTTCTGCCAATGTCTTTCTATTGCTGATAGACCTTGTTTATCTACTGTTAGAAAATTTAAAATGTATAAAATTGTAGATAATTGGGTATTTGGGGAGGTGATATACTCCCCCTTCTTTATTTTACAAAAGAACTGTTTAAGGGTAGCATGCATGCGCTCCACTATGGCCTGTCCTGTGGGATTATGTGGAATTCCAAAGGTATGTGTAATTTGTTGTCCTTGGCAAAATTTTGCAAACCGTTGGCTGGTATAAGCCGGTCCGTTGTCTGTTTTGAGAAAGTCTGGGATGCCCATATAGGCAAAAGCCTGTAGACAATGGGCAATAACATCCTTAATCTTTTCCCCTGAATGTAGGGAGGCATAAATTACCTTGGAATAAGTATCTATAGAGACATGTAAAAATTTAAGCCTGCCAGCTTGGGACAAATGGGTAACATCCATCTGCCAAAGGTGGTTAGGACTGAGGCCTCGAGGATTAACACCTTCATTGGGGGCATTATGAAATGGAGCACAAGCTGGACATTGGGACGTGATTTGAGTAGCCGTGGCTAAAGAACAGCCAGAGTGAAACTTTAGAGAAGAGGCATTTAAATGATACTTTTCATGAAGATGACGGGCTCATTGTTCCTCAGAAAGGAACAATGCCATTGGGCGGGTGAGGGAATCAGCAAGCTTATTTCCCTCTGTCAAGGGCCCTGGCAAATCAGTATGGGCCCGAATGTGACCAACAAAGGCAGGAAACACTCTTTGGCATATAAGACTTTGTAGCTGAACCAAAAGGTGGAAAACCTGAGAGGTTGATAATATGTATGGTGAGGTTTCCAATGGCCCGACAATTCTTGCCACATATATACTATCAGTATACAAGTTGAAGGGTTGATCCTTGAAAAGAGAAAAGGCCATAAGGCAGGCCGTGAGTTCTGCAGCTTGGGCAGAAATTGGACCTAGGGGCTGCTTTTCTTTAATTGAATCAGAAACTACCACTGCATAGCCCTTGGAAGAACCATCAGTGAACACTGAGCGCACTCCTTTAAGGGGGGAGGTTTTAATAATTTTTGGAAAAATAACAGGATGATTCTTAAAAAAGGAAATTAAACGGGAATCAGGATAATGGTTATCAAAAATGGCTCCAGTGGTGGCAATGAACAAGGTCCATCCATCTTGAACCCTCTGTAGCCTTGCTATTTCTTCCTTTTGATAAGGGATTAGAAATTTATTTGGGATCCTGCCAAAAACTTGTAAACTAAAATCATATGCCTTCCATAGGAGCTGTAGCACCATTTCATAATATGGAGTCACCACCTTCTTAGGGGAAGCAGGTAAATGTAGCCAATAAATTGGTCCCCTTTGCCAAAAAACTCCAGTAGGAGAAAATTGTGAAGAAAAGACCATGAAATAAAAAGGGCGGGCATAATTGAGGCGGTGGAGATGTGCTTGCTCAGGAGCATTAAGCAAGGCATACAGGGCTTCTTTTGCCGCTGGAGTCATGATCCTGCGGGAGGCAGGGGAAGGGTCCCCAGGCAGCATATCATAAAGGGGCTTAAGAGCTCCTGTAGGAATGGAAAGGGAGGAACGGATCCACTCAACATCTCCCAATAATCTCTGCCAGTCATGGAGGGTCTGTAAATGGGAGCAATCCAGTTGCAGTCTCTGAGGCTGAAGCCCAATGGATTGGATTTGAAAGCCCAGATAGGAATAGGGGGGTTGCATCTGCACCTTCTCTGTACCCATGTCCCTCCAGAGGGGTCTGTAACTTTCAAACATTAATAAACTTTCCTCTTTTGTTGGTACTGCCAGAAGTATATCATTTATATAAAGGACACTATGGAAGGAGGAAAACTTAAGCCAAAGTGGATCCAAAGAAGCTGCAACATATATTTGACAAATTGAAGGACTGGCAGCCCAGTCCTGGATTGTTAGGGTCAGGAATTTTTATAACAGGGGCAATCACTGGGCAGCACTTAACACCTCCGCGGGGAGCCTCCTCCTAGAGCCTCCTCGAGCCCAACCAAGTGGGAGGGGCCGGAGAGGTCCCGAACTGGTCAGAAAGAGGATAGGGAGGGGGCTTGTCCTGCTCCCCAGAGGTCCCCTTTGTCTTTTCTTTTAAATGGGCCCTGCGTAATTCCCGCTGCAGCGCTGCCATTTCTCCCTCCAAAACTTCTTCTTCTGAACCTGTTGATTCCCCCAAGCTCTCTTCAAAATCAGACAAAGAAGGGTAGAGGCGTGTTTGCGCCGAAGAATTTTGCTTGGGACGAGCCCCTAAGCTCTCAGACGAAACTTGGTCCTGGGATTCACTTCCCTCCCCCTTGTCTGGAGGTTTTCGCTTTCTTTTAATCTTTCTCTTTTCTACCTTACCAGGCCTCCCCTCAGCAGGCTGAGAGAGCAGTTCGGCCTCTGTTTCAGAGGCATTATCAGAACAAAGGGAAGCCTTAGTTTCACTATCTTGGATCTCAGATAACACCTCTTTTGGTGCTTCCAAAGCCTGCTTAACCCGGACTTTCTCTGTAAGCAAAGCATCCCTGATCAGTCTCCAAAGGGAGAACGTGGCCATTGGTAGGACTTCAGGCTCCTCCTTTCTCAATGTTTTCTGAAGATCCCCATGGACCTGTTCCCATTCAGAAATATTGAGGGCTCAACTGGTGACAAACCAGGGTCTCCACATCTCTATAGCTTTAAGAAAATCTTCTAAAGTCTTAGTTTTTACAGCTGTTCCCTGCTCTTTCAATAATCTCTTTAACTGAAACTTTAACTCCGATTTACTTGTAATATTACCCATATTAATTAATTAATTAATATTCCTTTATATAATTAATTCCCCAATGCATCCCGGCCGGCTTACGGGACGACCCAGTCCACTGTACCTCACTTTCCAATCTCGGTTGGGACCTCCAGATGCCGCGCCAGCGCGGGCTGGAACCAAGAGTCTCGGCGGAGGGTGTCCAGGTTGAATGAATACACAGAGCAGGAGGTTGAGGTGGAACAGCTTTCTTTATTGTCTGCTGGGCTGGTTTTATAACATGGCACCAAATGAGGAGGGGGCTGCGAAGGGACTGTAACCTGACCCTGGCAGGGATCAAGGACTGGTCATCATGCACTCAAAATTCCTTCCTTCCCCGCTCCAGGAGCAGAGGGAATTTATTATGTTTTCCTTGCAGATAAGCACCTCAAATGGGGAAAGGGATATCAACTCGGGGCTGCAATTCCCACACTTCTTTAGTCTTAATCTTATTTCAGTTTGTTTCTGTTTAGTTTCTAATCATCTTTTTTCCTAGGTTTCTCCCTCTTTGAATGCCCTTCTGTGGCTGCTGTTTGTCAATGACACTAACATGCTGGCTGATGCCTGCTGGGCCCTCTCACACCTGTCAGACAGACCCAATGATAAAATTCAAGCAGTCAACGATGCAGAAGTATGTGGAGACTTGTGGAGATTCTGATGTAAGATGATCTTCAAGAAAGTATGTCTGTGATAAACCACACCAAAAACAGCTTAGAGGACGAAGAGGTTTATTTGACTCTCACTTCCAGGTCAAAGTCTATCACTGAGGGAATCCAGGGAAGGAGCGGAAGTAGAAACTATGGATGAACTATGAACCAGAACTATGAACAATCTTCCTGGCTTGTTCTGCAAGTGGCTATGCAGACTGCCCTCTGTCATATCTGCTCCCAGCTCATGCTCAACCAGCTTATGACTAGGGTTGCTGTTACAGTGCACTAGGCCCTGCCCTTTCTTCTTCTTCTTCTTCTTCTTCTTCTTCTTCTTCTTCTTCTTCTTCTTCTTCTTCTTCTTCTTCTTCTTCTTCTTCTTCTTTCTGGAGTTTGTCTTCCCACTCCACCCCCATTTCTAACTTTTTTGTGCAGTGTTCTCCCTTTCTAATTCCTAACATGTTTATTTTCTAGATCACTTCTTTGGTATTTGAAAAATTAAATTTTGACTGTGTGATGGGGGCTTACACCTTTAATCCCAGCACTCTAGAGACAGAGGCAGGTGGATCTCTGAGTTTAAGGCCAGTCTGGTCTACAGAGCAAGTTCCAGGAGAGCCAAGGTTACACAGAGAAACCCTGTCTTGAAAAAAAGATTATATTCTGACATCTCTATGCAGTTTGATCTTTTATTTTCCTCCATTAGCTGGAGTTGTCAGTATTAACAATCCACCCCTCATACATATTTCCAAATGTTTATTTTTTGCTGTTTTGTGTACTTCTGTACAGCTGTGTGTATTGTTCTTTTAGTGTTTATGTAACATTCTCTTATAAGCTTTGTAATTTCTTTTGGGTAGATACCTAGAGTTATTTGTGTCAGATGGTAAATACGAAAGTTGGTTCATTACTTTTATTCAGTCCTTCCTTATCCTCGAATATTTAGCCTTTCTTGTTCTCTTTTCTCCATGTTATACTGTACCCCCATGCACATTTGCTTATAGAGATACACAAATTATTGGCTGGATTCCACATATCAGAACAGGTGGTGTTTTTTCTTTCTGAAATTGCATGAACTTTCTTAATATTACATGTTCTAAGCCCATCCAATTCTGAAAATTTTATTTTTTTGAGTACTGAATTATATACATATATATATGTATATATATATATATATATATATATAGAGAGAGAGAGAGAGAGAGAGAGAGAGAGAGATTTTTAATTATCTATTCACCTACTAATGAACAACTAGGTTTATTCAAATTTTTGCTATAATAAATAAAACAGTAATAGACTTGGGACTGCACATCTCTCTATGATAGGGTATGGAGTTCTTTGGGTATATGTGCAGGAGTAAAGTAGAGGTGTCATATGGTTGTTGTGTACCTGGCTGCTTTTATTGCTGTAGACAGATAGTGTAATTTGAGGCCTGATGCTGTAATACTGCCAGGAAGGTTCTTGCTCCTTAGGATTGCTTTGGTTACCTGTGGTCTTTTTTTGGTTTCATATGAATTCTTGTGTGTGTTTTTCTGAAGCTGTGAAACATAAAATGGAAAATTTGTTAGATATCACCTTAAGTCTATAAGTTAATTTTAGTAGTATAGCCATTTCCACCACATTCTGTCAATCTCCTAGCACGGCATATGTTTCTATTGTCTAGTATCTTCTGGAATTTCCTTTTTCATTACCTTAAAGTTTTCCTTGTAGAGGTCTTTCACTTCTTTGCCTAAATCCATTCCTTTGATACTTGATTTTGGGGGGTTATTTTGAATGGAATATTTTTCATGATTCCTCTGAGAATAGAATGTTGGTATAAATGAATGCCTGTTAGAGTTACACAGTAAGACCCTGTCTCAAAACAACAAAATTAAGACAAAAGAACAAAAACCAAATCAGAATCATGTCTACAAATGGGATAATTTAATTTTTTCCTTTCCTGAATTTACCCATTTTAAGTCTTCCTCTTGTTTTAACTAAAACTTTGGGCATTATTATGAAATACGAGAGAGGAGGTTTTCATACTTGTCTCATTTTTCATTTTGAGAACATTCTCTCTCTTTGTCTCCATTTAATATACTGTTGGCTATAGATTTATTGTATATAGCCTTTATTTTGAGGTATGTGCCATCTATTTCTGAAGCCTTAAGAACTTTTATCATAAAGGGGTGGTGAACTTTGTCAAATGCTTTTTAAAAGTTGGTTAAAATATTTGTGGTTTCTGTCCTTGAATTTACTTGTATGGTATATTACATTTAATGATTTACATATGTAAATCAACCTTGTGTTTCTGGGATAAAGCCCAGTTGGTTGTAATGTATACTCTTATTAATGCACCATTGAATTTGGTTTGCAAATATTTTGTTAAGAACTTCTGCATCTATGTTCATCAGGAAAATTGGTCTATAGGGTTTTGTTTTGCCTCCCAATTTCTTAGGTATGGGTATGTATTATCACACATCACAGTGTTTGTGAATGTACACAGTGAAACCAGATTCATAGTCTTCAATGTATTTCAGACTACCTTTTAATATTATTCTAATAGACTGGCACTTTGGCTCAAATGGTAAAGGCACTTGCCACTGAGTTTGATTCCTAAGACACACAATGAAACTAGAGAACCTACGCCTGCAAATTCTTCTCTTACCTCCATGTGTACTGTGGCAGGCACTGTGGTGTTGCCTAGATCTGTGCCCTATTTCCAGCTGCAATATTAGATATTGTACAATAGGCTTTCTTTTTGATGCTACTCAGTAAGTGCAGTAAACTCTGAAGAGGAAAGCAATTCAAAATTACCTAAAAGAAAAAACAGGTTTTTCAGTTTTACTCATAGCATAGTTCCACACACATACATGTTTCCCATGAATAAATACAATTTAAAAACACTATGTATGTATGTAAAGTTAATTTTCAGAATTCTGGAAATTTTCCCTCCTACATTGTAGTAAAATAAGCTTGTTTTTTTTGTTTGTTTGTTTGTATTTTTTTCTTTTTTGAGACAGGGTTTCCCTGTGTTTGTTTTTCAAGGCAAAGTTTGTCAAATTAAATATTTACTTATTGCCCCTTGGGAGGTGGACATAGGAAGATCCAGGAATTCAAGCTCATCTTCCAATATGCATTGAGTACAACCTGTGCTACATGAGACCTTGCCTCAGCAAACAAAACTTGGAATTATGGCCCTTTTGTCCACAGTGTCCTTGGGCTACCAGGCATCCCTGTTTTAGTGCTGAAGAGTTCCATCCAGACAGGAACAGTTCCTGCTCCTGCACTGAGGAGATACACCCAGAGAGTCAGTCACAGCAAAGACTAGACCAAGACACCAGGCCTCTCCTGGCATTATTAAAGGAAGAGATGGGCAGGTGCCAATGCAAGAATTCCTCCAACAACCTGAAAGGCATAATGACATCACCAGAATCCAGGGATCCCAAAACAATAAGAATTGAACACCCTACTCCAGAACAAATAGAAGAAATTGATTTAAAACAGAACTTTTTGAAAATAATTGAAGACCTTAAACAGAAGGTGAAAAACTGCCATAAAGAAATGGAGATGACAAACAAAAAGGTGGACAAAATGAATAAATCTCTCAAAGATACCCAAGAAAAACAAGAAAAAGCAATCAAACAGGTAAGGGAAACAGTTAAAGACTTGAAAAATTATATGGAGGTAATGAAGAAAACACAATCCGAGGGAAGGCTGGAAATGGAAATTCTGGGTAAATGAGTAGGAACTACAAAGACAAGTATTACCAACAGAATACAAGAGATAGAAGAAAGAATCTCAGACACCGAAGATACTACAGAGAAAATGAACTCACTGATTAAAGAAGAAAACAAATCCAACAAATTCTTAACAGAAAACATCCATGAAATCTGGGACACCATGAAAAGACCAAACCTAAGAGTAATAGGGATAGAAGAAGGAGAAGAATTACAGCTCAAAGGCCCAGAAAATATAATCAACAAAATTATAGAAGAAAACTTTCCCAACCTAAAGAAGGATATTCCTATGAAGGTACAAGAAGCATATAGAACACCAAATAGACTGGATCAAAAGAAAGCATCCCCACACCATGTAATAATCAAAACACAAAACATACAGAATAAAGAACAGATATTAAGAGCTGCAACGGAAAAAGGTCAAGTAACATATAAAGGGAAACCTATCAGAATTACAACTGACTTTTCAATGGAAACCATGAAAGCCAGAAAGTCATGGATAGATGTGCTGCAGACACTAAGAGAACATGGATTCAAGCCCAGACTACTATACCCAGCAAAGCTTGCATTCACCATCAATGGAGAAAACAAGATAGTCCAGGACAAAAACAGATTTAAACAACCAGCCTTACAGAAAATAATAGAAGGAAAATCACAAACCAAGGAAGCCAACAACACCCATAATAACACAAGCATCTGACAACCCTTCACCAGCACACTCAAAGAAGGGAAACACACAAACTCTTCCACCAAAATAATAACTGGAGTTAATAACCACTGGTCATTAATATCACTTAATATCAATGGACTCAACTCACCTATAAAAAGGCACAAGCTAAGAGATTGGATACAAAAACAGGATCCAACATTCTGCTGTTTACAAGAAACACATCTCAACCACAAAGACAGACATCTACTCAGAGTAAAGGGCTGGGAAAAGGTTTTTCAAGCAAATGGACCTAAGAAACAAGCGGGTGTGGCCATACTAATTTTTAACAAAATTGATTTCAAACTAAAATCAGTCAGAAGAGATGGAGATGGACATTTTATACTCATAACAGGAACAGTTCATCAGGATCAAGTCTCAATCCTGAATATCTATTACCCTAATATAAAAGCACCCACTTATGTAAAAGAAACACTACTAGAAATCAAGGCAGACATCAAACCACACACACTAATAGTATGATACTTCAGCACTCCCCTCTCACCAATGGACAGGTCAATCAGACAGAAACCTAACAGAGAAATAAGAGAATTAATGGAGGTAATGAATCAAATGGACTTAACAGATATCTATAGAACATGCCACCCAAATAGGAAAGAATATACCTTCTTCTCTGCAGCTCACAGAACCTTCTCGAAAATTGACCACATACTTGGTAACAAAGCAAACTTCCACAGTTAGAAAAAAATATTAGTAATCACCTGTGTCTTATCAGATCACCATGGATTAAAGTTAGAATTCAACAACAATGGCACCCCTAGAAAGCCTACGAACTCATCGAAACCAAACAGTCAACTACTGAACCACACCTGGATCAAGCAAGAAATAAGGAAAGAAATTTTTTTCCTTCATTTTGTTTTTATTATAGCATGTTTGCTTAATTTACAGCAAGCAGAAAATAAGTTGGGTCTTGTTTTGATCCAAACATCGATGTTTTAAAGGTTGTACACAATATTTGTTAAAAAAGAACACATAAAATACCTTTTTAGAAGGTTCTATGAGAAAGAAAACACAAAGTTTAACCCCACAACTTTCCTCTTTGCTAGAACTGTAAACTACTGCTACAGTTTTAAATAGACTTTTTGTTGTTTAAACTATACATCCAGGAAAATCTAAAAAATTTAAAGAAACATGCATATAAATGATTGCATAGCAGAACAAGAACATTAAATGCAAACAGTAAAGAAATGAAAGTTAAAATTACTATTAAATATACAAAGATTCTAGAATTAATCCTCCAAACACATTCCACAAACAGTTCTTATAAACCATCTTTTATTCTCTACAAGCAAGGCCTAAATTTCAAAAATCAAAATTGAAAGAAAAAAAATCAGGTTATTCTCTAGAAGGATCACCCCCAAGCTATCTCCACTCACCTCCACAAGCAAGCAATCTGAGATTTTAAAGATGCTTACTTTTAATTCTGAAATGACACTGGACATTTCAAGTCACTTTACTGTCTCCTAAAGATCTTGAAGAGAAATACTAGAAATTATAAATATTTAAGGGTATCACTTATAAGGAAAGAAATTAAAGTCTTCCTTGAATTTAATGAAAATACAGACACAACATAGTCAAACCTATGGGATACTATGAAAGCAGTCCTAAGAGGAAAGTTCATAGCACGAAGTGCCCACTTAAAGAAAACAGAGAAAGCACACATTGGAGACTTAACAGCTCACCTGAAAGATCTAGAAAAAAAGAAGCAGACTCACCTGGGAGGAGTAGAAGACAGGAAATAATCAAACTGAGAGCTAAAATCAACAAAATAGAAAAACAGAAAACAATCCAAAGAATCAATGAAACAAAAGGCTGGTTCTTGGAGAAAATCAACAAGACTGACAAACCCCTATTCAAACTAATCAAATGGCAGAGAGAGAACACACAAATTAATAAGATCAGAAATGAAAAGGGGGACATAACCACAGACACAGAGAAAATTCAGATAATCATTAGATCTTACTACAAAAGCCTGTATGCCACAAAACTGGAAAACATAAAAGAAATGGACTATTTTGGATAAGTACCATATACCAAAGTTAAACCAGGAACAGGTGAACAATCTAAATAGACCTGTTAGTTGTGAAGAATTAGAAGTGGTTATCAAAAACCTCCCTACCAAAATAGCCCAAGACCAGATGGTTTTAATGCAGAATTCTACCAGAACTTCCAAGAAGACCTAATACCTATACTCTTTAATGTATTTCACAATATAGAAACAAAAAAGTCATTGCCAAATTCCTTTCATGAAGCTACAGTCATTCTGAGACCAAAATCACACAAACACTCAACCAAGAAAGAGAATTACAGGCCAATCTCACTCATGAACATCAATGCAAAAATCCTCAATAAAATACTGGCAAACAGAATCCAAGAACACATTAGAAAAATTATCCATTATGATCAAGTGGGCTTCATCCCAGAGATGCAGGGCTGGTTCAACATACGAAAATCTATCAATGCAATCCATCATATAAATAAACTGAAAGAAAAAACCATATGGTTATTTCATTAGATGCTGAAAAAGCATTTGAAAAATTTCAACACCCCTTTATGATAAAGGTCTTGAAGAGATTAGGGATACAAGGGTAATATCTAAATATAATAAAAGCTATTTATAGCAAGCCGACAGCTAACATCAAATTAAATGGAGAGAAACTCAAAGCCATCCCACTAAAATCAGGAACATGACAAGTCTGTCCACTCTCTGCATATTTCTTCAATACAGTGCTTGAAGTTCTAGCAATAGCAATAAGACAGCATAAGGGGATCAAGGGGATTCAAATTGGAAAGGAAGAAGTTAAACTTTCATTATTTGCAGATGATATGATAGTATACATAAGCGACCCCCAAAACTCTACCAAAGAACTCCGACAGCTGATAAACACCTTTAGTAATGTGGCAGGATACAAGATAAACTCCAAAAAATCAGTTGCCCTCCTATACACAAAGAATAAGGAAGCAGAGATGGAAATCAGAGAAGCATCACCGTTCATGATAGCCACAAATAGCATAAAATATCTTGGGGTAACTCTAACCAAGGAAGTGAAAATTCTATTTAACAAGAACTTTAAGTCTTTGAAGAAAGAAATTGAAGAGGATACCAGAAAATGGAAGGATCTCCCTTGCTCTTGGAATGGGAGGATCATAGTAAAAATGGCAATTCTACCAATGCAATCCCCATCAAAATCCCAACAAAATGCTTCACAGACTTTGAGAGGTCAATAATCAACTTTATATGGAAAAACAAAAAACCCAGGATAAGCAAAACAATCTTATACAATAAAAGTACTACTGATGGCATTATCATCCCTGACTTCAAACTCTATTACTGAGCTACAGTATTGGAAACAGCTTGGTATTGGCATAAAAACAGAGAAGTCGACCAATGGAATCGAATAGAAGACCTGGCTTTTAACCCACAAACCTATGAACACCTGATTTTTGATAAAGGAGCTAAAATATACAATGGAAGAAAGAAAGCCTCTTCAACAAATGGTGCTGGCATAACTGGATGTCAACCTGTAGAAGAATGAAAATAGATCCATATCTATCACCATGCACAAAACTCAAGTCCAAGCCAGGCGGTGGTGGCGCACGCCTTTAATCCCAGCACTCGGGAGGCAGAGGCAGGCGGATCTCTGTGAGTTCGAGACCAGCCTGGTCTACAAGAGCTAGTTCCAGGACAGGCCCCAAAATCACAGAGAAACCTTGTCTCGAAAAACCAAAAAAAAAAAACCTCAAGTCCAAATGGATTAAAGACCTCAATATCAATCTGAACACACTGAACCTAATAGAAGAGAAAGTGGGAAGTACTCTACAACACATGGGCACAGGAAATCACTTTCTGCATATAACCCCACTAGCACAGACATTAAGGGCAACATTGAATAAATGGGACCTCCTGAAACTGAGACGCTTCTGCACAACAAAGGACACTGTCATTAAGACAAAAAGACAACCTACTGAGTGGGAGAAGATCTTCACCAACCCCACAACAGACAAAGGTCTGATTTCCAAAATATATAAAGAATTCAAGAAACTAGACTTTAAAATGCTAAATAACCCAATTTAAAAATGGGGCACTGATCTGAACAGAGAATTCTCAACAGAAGAAATTCAAATGTCCAAAAGACACTTCAGGTCATAATCAACCTCCTTAGCAATCAGGGAAATGCAAATCAAAACAATCTTACACCTGTCAGAATGGCGAAAATCAAAAACACCAATGATAGCCTTTGCTGGAGAGGATGTAGAGTAAGAGGAACACTCATCCATTGCTGGTGGGAATGCAAACTTGTGCAACCATTTTTTAAAGCAGTGTGGTGATTTCTCAGGAAATTCGGGATCAACCTACCCCAGGATCTAGCAATACCACTCTTGGGAATATACCCGAGATGTTCTATCATACTACAAAGGCATTTGTTCAACTGTGTTCATAGCAGCATTATTTGTAATAGCCAGAACCTGGAAACAGCCTAGATGCCCCTCCACAGAAGAATGGATAAAGAAAGTGTGGAATATGTACACATTAGAGTACTACTCAGTGGTAAAAAACAATAACACCTTGAATTTTGCATGCAAATGGATGGAAATAGAAAACACTATCCTGAGTGAGGTAACCCTCACCCAAAAAGATGAACATGGGATGTACTCACTCATAATTGGTTTCTAGCCACAAGTAAAGGACATTGAGCCTATAATATGAGATCCTAGAGATGCTAAATAAGAAGGTGAACCCAAAGAAAAACATAGATATCTTCCTGGATATTAGAAGTAGACAAGATTGCCAGACAAAAATTAGGAACTTGGGAGTGGGGTAGGATGGGGGTGAGGTGATATGGGGAGAGAAAAGTGAGAAGGGGGATGATGGGGAGAGCTTGGGGGAATGGGATGGTTTGGATAAAGGAAGGGTGGATATGGGACCAGGCAAGAAGTTATCATAACTAAGGGAGCCATTTTAGGGTTGGCAACAGACTTGACTCTAGAGGGTTCTCCAGGTGTCCAGGGAGGTGTCCCCGGTTAGTTCCTTGGGCAGCTGAGGAGAGGGAGCCTGAAATGGCCCTATCCTATAGCCACACTGATGAATATCTTGCATATGGCCATAGAACCTTCATCTGGCGATGGATGGAGATAGAGACAGAGACCCACATTGGAGCACTGGACTGAGCTCCCAAGGTCCAAATGAGGAGCAGAAGGAGGGAGAACATGAGCAAGGAAGTCAGGACCACGAGGAGTGCACCCACCCACTGTGACAGTGGATCTGATTTATTGGGAGCCCACCAAGGCCAGCTCGTCTGGGACTGAATAAGCATGGGTTGAAACTGGACTCTCTGAGCATGGCGGACAATGAAGGCTGATGAGAAGCCAAGGACAATGGCACTAGGTTTCGATCCTAATACATGAACTGGCTTAGTGGGAGCTTAGCCTGTTTGGATGCTCACCTTCCTGGACCTAGATAGAACACCTTCGTCTTCCCGCAGGGCAGGGAATTTGGACTGCTCTTCAGTATCGAGAGGGAGGGGGAATGGTGTGGGGGGTGGAGAAGAGGAGTGGGGATGGGGGAGGGGAGTGGGGGGAGGGGGCATTATTTGGGAGGAGGGGAGGGAAATGGGAAACGGGGAGCAGGTGGAAATTTTAATTAAAAAAGAATAAAAATAAAAAAAACAAATAAATACTAATATATATATCAATAAAAACAATTTTAATTAAAAAGAATAAAAATAAAAAAAACAAATAAATACTAATATATATATATATCAATAAAAACAATTTTAAATAAAAAAAAAGGAAGTCAGGACCGCGAGGGGTGCACCTACCCACTGAGACTGTGGGGCTGATCTAATGGGAGCTCACCAAGGCCAGCTGGACCGAGACTAAAAAAGCATGGGTAAAACCAGACTCTGGGCCGGGCGGTGGTGGCTCACGCCTTTAATCCCAGCACTCGGGAGGCAGAGGCAGGCGGATCTCTGGGATTTCGAGGCCAGCCTGGTCTACAAGAGCTAGTTCTGGGTTGGGCACCAAAGCTACAGAGAAACCCTGTCTCGAAAAACCAAAAAAAAAAAAAAAACAGACTTTGAACAGGGCCGACAATAAGGGCTGCTGAGAAGCCAAGGACAATGGCACTGAGTTTTGATCCTACTGCATGTACCGGCTTTGTGGGAGCCTAGTCTTTTTGGATGCTCACCTTCCTAGACCTGGATGGAGTGGTTAGACCTTGAACTTTTCACAGGGCAGGGAACCCTGACTGCTCTTTGGACTAGAGAGAAAGGGGGAGAGGAATTAGGGGAGGGGGGAAATGGGAGGCGCTGAGGAGGCAGAAATTTTTAATAAAAAAAAATTTGGAACTGTGCTATAAGTAAAACTGAAAAACCTGTTTCTTTAGGTAATTTTGAATTGCTCCACTCTTCAGAGTTTACTGCATTTACTGAGTAGCCTCAAGGAACCTATGAAAAAGAAAGCTTGTTGGACAATATCTAATATTGCAGTTGGAAATAGGACACAGATTCAGGTAATGCAGGCATACCTGCCTTTTTTATCTCTGTGTATGAGACACATTTTCATAAAACTTTTTTATTATTTTTTATGTGTATATGCCTGTATAACTGTATTGTGTCATGTGCATGCTGTGCTTGGAGACCAGAAGAGAGCATTGGATCTCCTGGAACTAGAGTTACAGAAAGTTGTGAGCCATCTGTTGGTGTTGGAAGTAAACCTGGATCCTCTACAAGAGCAGTACACAGCAGAGCTCTCTATTTTATTGATAGGTGAGGTTGTTTTGGTCAGTATAAAACTGTCAACATCCCGTGTCACTATTTCAGTCTAAATTTACTTTTTTCTAATGTTAGTTTTTGATACTTAGTCCATGCATTTTCTCTCTACCTTTAAAGTTTGATGATTTTACTAAAGATCCAAGAAAAGGTCTGTGTTTTCAAAATGTTTTGATGGACCATGTGCTAAATAGGTTTTCTTTATTTCTGAGTAAACTATATTTTCCAATGAACCTATGCTTTAGAGTTTGTAAATTTTTCATGGACTATTAAAGACCTAAATGTTGTGACTTTCATTTTGAGCTTGCCATCACATTTTACATTTCCAGTGGTTTCTAGATATTATAACTGCTTGCCAGTACTGTGGCGAGCACTTTTATCCACTAAACCATCTCTTCTGCCCTGATGAGACTAAAGACCACAAACTCCATAAAAGTAATATTAATTATGCTACAGAACCCATGAAACAAACATCATTTGTCCTGTTAGTTCAAAAGTTATTCTTTTTAATCCCAGCACTTGGAAACAGAAACAGATGGAACTCTGAGTTGAGGGCTAGCCTGGTCTACATAGCAAGTTCCAGGCTGTAGGTGGATACTGCTTGTTCATTCTTGGTCACCCAGGTCTGAAATAGTCACACAGGAACTATTAATTAAATCACTGCTTGGCCTGTTAGCTTGTGTATATTTCTAGCTAGCTCTTACCTCTGAAGTTAACCCATTTCTATTAATCTATGCATAACCACTAGGTCGTGGCCTACCATGGCCTATGGGCAAGGTTCCAGTGTCTGTCTCCTCTGCAGCTACACAATGTCTCTCTGAATCTGCCTCCTTTCTCCCAGCATTCAGTTTAGTTTTTCTGTCTAACTCTATTCTTCCCTATCACAGCCAAAACAGCCTCTTCATTCATTAACCAATAAAAGCAACACATATACAGAAGGGAAGCCCACATCACCTCCCCTTTTTGTCTAAATAAAAAGGAAGGTTTTAACTTTAACATAGTAAAATTACATGTAACAAAGCAGGTATCAAGCAAAAGTCACAGTTACAATATTTATATCTACTTTATCTTTTATTACTTAAGTAAACAGGAAGTACATTGTAAGCAACTTCCAAAACTCTAGAATTGACAAAGACATCTCATTGTCTGGACAATCACCCAAAGTTCTTCTGTAACATTCTTCTAGGCATCCATCTTCAGCCTACAGGCCCCTAGAATTTGGTAGACTTTTTCATGAAGCAGAAAATTTCAAAGATAGTTCTGCCTATATTGGCAGTTTGTCAGTCACTTTATTCTTTGTCCTGCAGAATGTCTCTTTCATGAAGCAGGAACCCTGAAGGACTGTCTTACCTTTATGCAAGTTCAGCAGTCATTTTTCTGTGGGTCCTGCATGTCCAATTTATACAGCTTAACATCAAGCAGTCCAGGCAAGTGCCATTCCTTGCCCAAATGCCAACAAACTCCATAAGGAACTTCTTAGATGCCCAACTTCTCCTTGAACTAGACTGATGCTGCCAGGAACAGATGTGTCTCATTGTCATGAAAAGTCCTAAGTTCTTAAAATACTTTAAATGCAATATTCTGTTAGTCTTTGAAATATTTGAAGACTATCCATCTGAAATTTATCTCAGTACATCTAGAAAACCTAACATGACTACAAGCTTGACTATTATTGATGATTATCCATTAACCTGTATTTCTTAATTATACATTACATTCTTAAATGAGCTACACAAACATAATACCTTAATCAAGAACAGAAATATATGTATAACAAAATTGACCTTAAATTTGTATCAACAAACTGAGATCCATACCAATGCAAAATATTTATCTCTATCTCATATCCCCCTTTAAATGTAAACAAACATTTATAAACAATAATTTAGGGAATTTGGGTGTTGTATTCTCCAAAGGGTTTCTGCTTTTTGTTGTGCAAAGTAATTTTAGGGGTTAATGGAGACCTTAAAGGGGGTTTTGTTCCATTGAACCACATTAGTCTAGAAGGAATCCACAGGTTCTCATCCTCTGTGGAAATAAATGCAGAACATGTTTTCCAAAGCAACAAATCTTTAGAGCCAAAATTTAAAGTCAATGTACCTTTAAGTATATATGTTTGTTTAGCTTAGCAGCCCATACAATGAAATGTCTCTCTGTGCTTAGCTCACTCAGTCAAAAGATTAAAAGAAAACCACAATAATATAAATAATATACATAATCCAGACTGTGTATTTTCCATTTTACATGGCTTGTTTTTCTTTAATCCTTTCATCTATGACTGTGTATACTCTTAAAAAGTTTGTTTTAGTTTTTAAAATCATTGCTTTTATGGAATCCACATCACCATGCTAATTAGAGCTATTTAATGAGACCTGGTTTCAGAAACAAAACAAGAACAAAATAAGTTGTAATGACCATTAGTGATATTTCTACAAATAGTGTAACATTCTCATTCTTTTAGCTTTTTCTTCAAGTTCAGACTGTGATAGATGCTAACATGTTCCAAGCTCTCATTAGTATATTGCAAACCACTGCATTCTGAACAAGAAAAGAAGCTTCTTGGGCCATCACAAATGCAACTTCTGGAGGGTCAGCTGAGCAGATCAAGTAAGTACTACCTAGGTAGTGTTTTGCAAATTAAAGGGAATCAAGTTATCCTCTTCATCCCATCCCTAATATATAAGACAAAAGAAAAGATTGGTTTTCTTGATCACTAAAAATTGAACTTCTTGACTATGAAGAATTAAGTCTGGCCCTTTGGGAGATTGTTTTGAGTGTTATAATTAGACTCAGAAGTACATTTAGTCTTTTTAAGTGTTTTTTAAAGGCTGTTCTAATTCATATGTGTATGTGTGTGAGTATGTGTGTGTATATAAATGCCAGTACCTGGAAGACCAGACAAATCATGTCTGAGAACTGGAGTTAGGGGTGTTGTGAGCAACCTGACAGAGTTATGGGAAGTAAACTCAGGTTCTCTATAAGAGTAGCAAGTGCTCTTAGTCATCTCTGCAACCTATATTTTGAATTTTTAGCACTCATCTTTCCTCTCTTCCTTTTAGTTTTTATAAAAGATTTATATATGTGTACATTTGTATCTGTCTTTTTCTCACTGTCTCTGCATGTGTACCTCATGTTCTTAGGTGTTCATGGAGGTCTTCATATTCCATATAGCTGGAGTCACAGCATTATGAGCTTCCAGATGTGGGTGTTCAAAACAGATCTTGGATTCTCTAGAAAGCAATGTCATTCTTAACTGATGAGCCATCTCTGCAACCCTTCACATTTAGGTTTTTGTTTTGTGTCTTTTTTTAAAATGGAGGCTTTTTTTTAAGACAGGGTTTCTCTTTAGCTTTGGAGCTCATCCTGGAACTAGCTCTTGTAGCCCAGACTAGGCTCAAACTCACAGAGATCTGCCTGCCTCTGCCTCCCAAGTTCTGGGATTAAAGGCATGTGCCACCACTGCGCGGCTCAAGATGGAGTTTTCTGTGTAACCCTGACTGTCTTGGAACTTGCCCTGTAGATCAGACTGGCCTGAAACTCAAGGATCTGCCTTTCTGCTTCTAGAGTACTGAGATTCAAAGTGAACATCACTGTGCCCCAACAGATTTATACTGTTTTCTACCTTAGTGTTTTTTTTATTTCAGAGTCTAACTGTTCATTACTAGTGTATAAAAGTTAAATTTGTGAATTAATTCGCTTTCTGTTATGCCTTATATAATGAACTCTTTTTTACTTATTATCCAGGCCTGTCTTGGCCAGTTACTTTGTTTGTTTGTTGTGTCTGCCTCCTCCACATAGACAATAATGAAATACGAGTTTTCTTCCATTCCTTTTTATATATCTTTTTCAAAACATACTGTTTGGAATCATATGTAGTATGCAATAGGAATAGAGTACCCTTCCTTATTCCTTATCTTTTTATTTTATTTATTTATTTATTTATTGGTTTTTCGAGTCAGGGTTTCTCTGTGGCTTTGGAGCCTGCCCTGGAACTAGCTCTGTAGACCAGGCTGGTCTCGAACTCACAGAGATCCGCCTGCCTCTGCCTCCCAAGTGCTGGGATTAAAGGCGTGCGCCACCACCGCCCTGCCTTATTTCTTATCTTTGTTCTCAATATGATGTTAGCTGAAAAGTTTTTGTTAAGGCTCTTTATACTTAGTTTTCTGGGAGGTATTTTTTTAAATAATCAAGAATGGATTTTGATTTTCTTAATCTTCATGTCATCAGCAGCGATATCCCTCTTTACCATATAATGTTAGTAATTTTGTGTGTTTTCTCTCTCCTTCTTGAGATTTATCTATGTACTTTAAGTTTGAAGTAGTGTAGGAAGAAAATAGATAAAAGACTAGTACCAAGTTCCACAATGACATTATTCACATATACAAGTTTCAGCTACATCAGTTATCTTTGTTTTTTTTCCCCACATACAACTTGAGAAAATAAAATGATAGGGGATTGCATGAATAACTGGCATGAATATGATATACTAATCTATACCTTGTATCCATTATACTTAATCTGGATTACATGTTAAAAGAAATACAACCATAGAGTTCTTCCATTTGTTTTCTTATTTCACACAATTTGTATTTGAGAAGTATTACTACACACAGAAATAATGCTAACATTAACTCACTGAAACTACATGTACTGTTAGGGGTGAGGGAGATAGATGGCTTAGTGGTTAAAATCCTGATTCTGTACCAAGTAAGTGTGGCATAAGTCTGGCAGTCCACAGAAGGACAGCTTCTGCCCTTCTTTGTCTTTGAAGCAAAGTGAAGGCTGTGGTTCTATTTTGTTTACCTTATACCTGTATCTACCAGAATGATTCTCCTAAGTGCAAGGAGTTTGAGAGCCCCTCCCAACATTGTCCTATTGACTTCCAGAGCTGCTAGATAGAAAATATGGTTTGCACCTTGAATAATCTCTGGAACTCTGACAGGGGCTAACAAAGTCTGTTTCTATAGGACATATGTGCAATGTATTCCTGTTGGGTCCACTGTCCTCCCTCAGACCATGTTTGCTCTATACCTGATGATATTCTACCAATACCATGAACAGTTAAGTACCGATGTCGGGGAAACAGAATTCATTTCTCAGAGGAACATCACCTGGGTGATACTGGCATAGCTAATGTGGGCTCCAGTCTCAGTCTGTCTGAGGAAATGGGACCTTGCAGGGATGGCTGTTTTATATATAGGTAGGAGTGGCAGATAGAGGTTGACTGGAGCTCATCATTTTTTGTGATGGTTAAGAACCCTCCACAGCCAGCTTCTGGACACAGTTGGAGGAAAAAGTGGGCATGTTAATAGATGACAACAGAAAGCTGCAGGAGGAGCAGATTTTCCTGCAAGAGTCCTGTGAGAAGATGAAGAGGCTCTGTGAGGAGGCCTATGAGAAAATCTACGACCTCTGGGCAAAGCAGCAGCAGATAAACTGAGGCAGCAGGAGCAAGCTGCCCACCTATTTAACCATACACATACATATATACACAGTCATGTAACCATCCACTCACTTACCCAGCTGACCACCTACATTCCATCCAATAGTTAATTTCTGTGATCTTTCACAAGTCTTTCTGTGAAGTTAACCTCTTGGAAGACACAACATGATTGGCAAGCAAACCATCCCACTCTGGTAGAAGCTGCAGTCCTAGAGGGAGATGGGTAAATCTCATATAGCATACCTACATGTCAGTACGGTAGGAAGGGTGCTAGGCTGGGAGCCACGTTGGGAGTACACAGAGCTTTGAGTGAGTGAGTGAGGTCAAGGGCCTGTAGATCATTTGCTTGGTAGAACAGAAAATTTCTGTTCTGGCTAAGCTATCTAGTCAGAGCTCTTTGAATCTCCTGTCTATTCACAGATAGAGCTTCCTATCCTTTTCTGTTTCATCTTATTGCTAAATGGTTCATTTGGTAAGAAAGAGAAAGGACTTTGAGTTTTTTCTTAAGTTTTCCACAGTTTTACTATTTTGTAATTAATATGCCTTATAATAAAAGAATTTAGAGCTATTTTGGAAATAAAAAGTAGACCTCTTTTCTTCCACTGAACACAGGTAACCTCCCAGGAAATGTCTGGTTTGTCTCATTAGCTTCACAACACAGCACCTGGCAGTATATCTCTTTGTTGACATTTTGATACTCACTCTATCATGTACGCAGTTATGTCAGTACAGATTAATATACTCATAATTATATAGAGTGCTGCATTTCAGAAAAGCACTGTGAGTGATCTCTCTAGCCTCCTACTGACTGATCTGTGGCTATTTTCATATTATGTGCACTGTATTATGGTCAAAAGTTGTTGAGTAATGACGTTGGGTCAATTCCATTCTCTGGTGCTATCCAGGTCTTCTGTGAAGGAGCATGGGTAAGTTTTCTTTGGAGACTCTAATGGGTCAACTTAGAGCTATCTGGAGGTTTAATATACAGCCCTCTTCCTTTGGGACTCGGTCTTTTGTGGTCAAGCCCACTTGTGCAGAGGGTTTTACTTACCTATATGATCAGTGAGTCTTGAGATGAAGAACTTTCCTGGAAGGGGAAAGAAATTTAGGCTAGGGCAGAATAGTCTGACTGAGTGTAAGAGCAGTAAGAGACAGCATTGATGACCTGCAACTTCCCCCTGGAGCAAAAAAGTACAGCAACACTCTAGTCTTCTCCTGTGTTTTGGGGGGTTTAAGAAAGGGGTGTGTGTGTGTATGCATGTGTGTGTGTGTGTGTTTTGTTTTTGTTCATTTGGCAAGGCTCCCAGTCACAGCCAGGAAAAGAAAGTTCAAAGTATCGAGTTAGTTAATCACCAGGAATTTTGTCCAGGCAACAATATGCTTGGTTATTAGTCTTCTGGGGATTGTGACCCCTTCTTTTCTTCTGAGATCTCTAATGTGGTCTAAGTATCTCATCCCTTAGGTTATGTCTCCCCACAAATATTCCTATGGTATCCCCAAACCTAGAAGTGGGAGGTCAATTGTGAAGGACAGGGTGTTTTCTGCCACTTTATTTTCCTTCAAGAATATCACATTTAGAGATGAATTTCTATTCTTCAGATTATTTGAATGCAGCACGCTCCTGCTGATTCCAGGCTCTCTGCAGGGTTTGTCAGTTTCCAATGAGAATATTTTTTCTGACCATAAATAGTTTAGAAGTTGACAAATTAACTCCATGCAGAATCTGAGCTAGAGGAATGATCACAGCCTTCTCTGCAGTGCTGTGTAAGGTCCATTAGAGGTCAGACATAGAGTTTTACAGGTTGCTCACATTCACCTGGTATCAAGGCCATGAATGTCTTTCCTGAACCATGACTCAAATAATATTTCTCCAAAATAATGTTTTTGGGCTGTTGGATAAATACGCTGTTTTTTTTCTAGTTCAGCGGAGTGTATTTTCCAGTTCAACTTCTAGCAGTTTTTAAAAGTTGAAAAAAGAATCCATTCCAGGGGCTCTCTGACCTTTTTCCCTTGGGAAAGCAAAGAATGAGCTCAGCTAAAAGGTAATGCTGGATTGTCTAGCGGGTGGGGGCTCAAAAGCTGACATGGCAGGGCCCCACCAGGCCTTTGTCCCAGCTGCCTTCCTCCTCTAGTTTTGAGCAGATTCAACATGAACTGGAACAGACCACAGCCCAAGAGGAGAGCCTCCTGCCTGATGGAGCAGCTGCAGCAGGAGCACTACATGCCAGGCTAGTAAGCCACCATTGAGCCCCATTCCCACCAACCACGTGATTAATGGTGTAGGTTTTCTTCCTTGACTTTACTAGAGGTAAATAGGCCCTGAAATTTTTTTCTTGCCAGTGGCCCAGACGGACTGTTACTATGTCTAATTTCCATTTCTTCTTTGACAGCACCTCTTAAGAGAACTGAGAAGGCTAGAGGAAGCCAGACATACCTTGAAGGCATGACATTCTACACTAGGATCAAGGACTCCTCAGAAAAAGCCATGAACTCACCAGAGAGACAAAAATCAACCTACCATCAGAGGACCCAGTCCCAATCTGGTCCACATCTGTTGGCTCACTATTTCTGGAGAATTGACTGCATCAGAAATAAGCTTGAGATACACAGGACACACCACAAATTACTCAGAAGCCTAACATCCATCCCCAAGTGGCCCCAGTGTGGGGAAAAACAACATGGAGGAAGATATGTGGGTAAGGAAGAGTTATTCTCTCAGCTTACTGTCAAGGGCTTTGGCAAGCTGACTCTATATGTAATGTGACATCTGACAAGGAAGACTCTGTCTGTCACACTGCTAGCCAGCCATACCCAAAAGCCTAAGATTCTCTCTCTAGTATAGTGCTGAAGATGACCCCATATCATGCACAAGTGTTGCTGAAGATAATTCACTACAGAGACTAATCAAGTTCCTCATGGCTCACATTATTCATTTGATTTTCCTTAAAGAAAATCCAAAAGAAAACTAGGAATTCTGCTTAATGTTGTTTGGTTGGTTGTTTTTGTTTTGTTTTGGTTTGATTTGGTATATACCTCGGGATATCTGTGCTTTGGTTTTTCTGTTTTCTTAATTTTAGTGTAAGGGTTTGTTATTTTTGTTATTTCTTTTATTCTTTTGTTTTAATAGTTTGCTAAGACTACACACTTTTTATAATGGCTACTATTTTAAAACCCCCATCGAATAAAATGAATATTTTATGAATAAAAAGCAATTTCCAACTTTTCACTCTTAAGACTCTTCTTTAGTACAGTGAGATGTCACACTTCTGTAAACCCAGATCTCATAGTCATGGATCTATATCAGCAAGTTCCAGGCACCTTGGGCTGCAAAATGATTTCCCAGCCATGGGCTACACAGGCACATGGCACCTTGGATATGGACATGGATGGCATGGCCTACTCTGTGTATACCCATGAGACAATAGAAAAACAAGACATATTGCATCCTTGAGGTCATATATTTAGCTACCAGTAAAATGTTGTACACTGTTCAGACATGTTTATAAATCATCATGCAGACCAAGTTAAAGGGGAACACAACTGACTGTAACTAGAAGCTTTTATGTGTTCTGTCCAATCGTACAGCTGCTTGTAAAATAATTACTCTGTGGCTTAACATTAATTATAATTGTTTGGCCAGTGACACAGGCTTATTACTAGCTAGTTCTTACATTTAAATTAGCCCATTTCTATTAATCTGTGTATTGCCACATGGTTGTGATTTATCACTAATGTTCTGACATCTTATTCCTCCAGTGGCTACATGGCATCTCCTAGACTCCACCTTCCTTCTCACTCTTTGGACTTCCTGCCTAGTTATATTCTGCCTGACTCTTGGCAAAATATTCTTCTTTATTAATCAATGAGAGTAAAACATATTCACAGCATACATAGGGGCTTCCAACATCACACAACTACGTTGTTCAGGCCTCTTAGGAAATGAGAACATTCAACCAAAGGTGGTCAAAAGAAATCAGGAAATAGCAATCAATCTGCCTCTAGTTTTCTTGAAAGGTGAGTGAAAAATAATAACCACTCAGCAGAAATAATGTACTCCAAGACATGTTGGGTCATTTTGTAGTGCTTTTATTTCCACTTGTGAGTGTTTTGCCACAACATACATGCAATTCCCACAGAGGCCAGTTAAGGGAAATGGATTCCACCTGGAACTTACATTACAGAGGTTTGTTTGCTGTCATGTGGACATTTTGAGACACCCAAAAATGCTCTTAATGCATGAGCCATCTCTCCAGTCCCTACACTTGAACTTTGTTCTCCCAGTCATATGTGCTCTGTTAGTTGGATTGGATCACCTCCAACAAAAGACAGAAATTACTTGAGATCTCTAGGGACAGGTACATGTAGTAGGTATGCTAATTGTCTTAGGCTGCCACACATCCATGTAGGGCTCACACAATTTCATGACCCTGCCTCAAAATCACTGACTGCCAGATTGGAATAGATTTTTTCACCTCTCATCTAGGATGACAATTCATGTTATGACTGTCTGATGAAATGCAGAATTGAAAAGACCCTTCTGTGGGTAGAGGTGGGGTAAGAAACCACTCTTGATGGTCTAGCTAAGCAGTGTTAGTAAGAGCCTTAAGTCTAGCTGGAATGAAAGGAGCCTGTATCAGGAGCCACATACTTCCCGTGGAAAGTGTTTCCATGCAACACTAAAAAAGGAGAGGGTTGATGCTGCTCTGTGATGATATTTTGTTTGGGTTCTAACAAATCAAGCTTGCCTGAAGATCAGAGGGTGGAGCTAGCCATGTGTTAGCCATAGAGGCCAGGCATCGATGGCACACACCTTTGATCCCTTGGGCTCTCATGTCTTTGAGCCCAGTACTTGGGAGGTACACATCTTTAAACCCAGCACTATAGTGGTGGAGACAGTAATATAAGGCAGGTAGAGACAGGATCTTAGCCCATTCAGTCTGAGGATTTATAGAGACATAAGCTCAGCCCCTTCACTCTGGAGAATGGGTAAAGTAAGAAGTCTCTCTAGTGGCTGGATATTTTACTTCTCTGATCTTTCAACATTTACCCTGATATCTGACTCCCAGTTTTTATTAAGACCAATTAAGACTCTTGCTACACTGCTCTTTTAACACAACAGATCTCAGATTATATTGAGAAAGTGTTTCTTCCAGATGACTGCTTTACTTTTGTGAAACCCCTCTGGAATGGATCTGACTTCTGAGAAAGAGAGTGAGCCAAAGTTAGTATATGAAGGAAGTGATCCTCTGATTCTCCAGACTGGATCTGTCACACCAAGGGTAAAAAGAATCTACTGTCCTCTGATCTTCATGTACCTGGGGGTGCTAGATCTTGGGCCACAGAAGCTAAGACATCTGGTTTTCCATTTCTTATCAAAGCATCTTCTGAAGACAGGTTAACAGAAAGTGAACACCTGGAATTTGTAACTGAAATGAAGCTAATGCATAGCCCAAACTACTCGAAAATTCTTCTGTACATGTCTGGTGTATTGGCCAGGGTTCTGTGAAGTAAGAGAATTTATAGAATGGATTATGGAATGAATTTCTCTATATACACAAAGAGTATATTTTTAGAATGACTTAGAGGCTGTGGTCCAGCTAATTCAACATTGACTGGCTATGATGGCAAAGTCCAAGTATCTAGGAGTTGATCAGTCCATGAACCCAGATGTCTCAGCCCATCTTTAGTGTAATCTGGAATCCCAACATCGATGGCTCCAATACCTGTGAAGAAATGGATTTCCTAGCAAGGTGAGAACAATCAGCTAAAGAGGAAAAGCTCCCTTCTTCCATTTCTTTATACATGCTTCCAGCACAAGACATGATCGAGATTAGAGGTGGTGTTTTTCAGCTCAAAACATCCAGGTTAAAGTTGTCTTTCCCCATAAAGATCCAGGTTAAAGGTATGTCTCCCTACCTCAAAGATCTGGAATGCATGTAAATCTTCACTTTAAATTAAACAGAAATTCCTCATAGGTGTGCCCCTACATTGTTGGGTTTTAGTTAACTTCAGATGTAATAAAGTTGACAGCCAAATATAGCTATCACAACTGCACCTCATGTCAACTGAAAACACATTTTTATCTTCTTATGTCACAATTAATTTCTAAATGTAAAACAATAGCCAGGTCATAACAATTCCTAAACATGATATAACTATTCCAAGAATAAGGCAAAAACATTATGTATTAGATCCGATCAAAATTATGCCTAATTTTATTTAACTATTTCTTTTTTTTTTTTTTTTTTTTTTGGTTTTTCGAGACAGGGTTTCTCTGTGGTTTTGGAGCCTGTCCTGGAACTAGCTCTTGTAGACCAGGTTGGTCTTGAACTCACAGAGATCCGCCTGCCTCTGCCTCCCGAGTGCTGGGATTAAAGGCATGCGCCACCACCGCCCGGCTTATTTAACTATTTCTATACAACTGCAAACACATTATAAAATTACAGTAAGTGCCAATGTCCCAGGGCCATTATTTTAATACCTCAAGTTTAAGCATGATAACCATCTATATTCTCCTTTTTGGGCATGAGTTTACTTTTATTATTTGTTTTTCTTATTTTTTACATCCCAGTCAAAATTTCCTCTCCTTCCTCTCAGTAACTCCCTCCTACCTCCACTGCTCCCACTCCCCATCCATTCCTCCTCCTCTTTTTACTCTTCAGAAAAAGGTGGACTTCATATAGATACCTGCAAGACATATTCTATCAAGTAGTGGTGAGATTAGGCATGTCCTCTTCTATTAAGGATGGATGCAGCAATTCAATAGCATGAATGGTTCCCAAAAGCAAGCAACAGAGACAGGACCTGCACCCACTGTTAGGAGTCCCACAAAAACACCAAGTTACACAACTGTAACATATATACAGAGGGCCTAGGTTAGTCCCATGCATGCTCTCTTGATGGTGGTTCAGTCTCTGTGAGCCACTATGATCCCAGGTTAGTTAGTTCTGTGAGATTTCTTGTGGTGCTCCTGCCCCCACTGGTTCCTACAAAAATTTAGTTATTTTTTATTATTTTATATGTATTGGTGTTTTGCATTCAAGTATGCCTCTGTGAGAGTGTCAGATCCTTTGGAATTGGAATTACAGTTTTGAACAGTCTATATTTTTTTCATTATCATAAACATTACTTATTTCTCTATTCTGACATAAAAATAAAAATAAACTTTCATATAGTGAATGTGTGAAGAGCTACTGATAGGTATTTGAAATAATAATATCTATTGAATTATTTAGAGAGAGCAGAAATATATAATACATATTCACTGATATATTGATATTATATAATATATTTATAAATATAAAGGTATGTTTGTATACACACACACACTTATATGTTTCTGAGAGATATAGAGAGAATGAACATGTGATACATGCCATACCATTCTCTCATTCTCTTCATGTGGAGGCAAAAGGACAAATTAAGAGGAGTAAGTTCTGTCCCTCCACCCACCTAGCCATCACTGACTCTTTCCTGGTTCTCTTTGTGATTAACTTGTGGTTTTCCCTTAGAGGGTTTTCTTCTGGCTCTGAAATTTAGAGACCATTGCACATTAAAGTGCGTTGTGAAAGATTTGTGCAGACTTTTGTCTCAAATGACTGGTTATCTTAATCAAAGCTCATCCTGGTGGTAAGAATTCTTGATGGAAGGATTGTTGTCTGCCTAGCTTGAAGAAACTGCTTGTCCAAAATTATGTGTGGGGAAAATGCAAAAGGGAAATTACAAGTTGTATAGGTATGTAATGCACAATAGAAATCACCAGTGAATATAAAAATGCACCAAGATGCCTGGGACCAGCCTCAGTCAAGAAGTGGGTCTCAAATATGGGATGTCTGGAAGGCAAAATGAGTATACAAACTCAGGATTCTGATGCAAGCTGACAGGGTATTATCTGCAAGGCAAGTTCTTCTTCTTCTATCCTGAGCTTCAAACCTTAGTCTTTTATTGTAAATTTTACATACAAAAAATGATTCCTTATTCTTGTCACAGGTTAAACATTATATGGGCAAAACAGTTCATAATGAGAGACCCTCTGAGAGAGGTGTCTATCAAAGAGTCCTCCACCCAAGAACCAGAACCAATCCACTGGATGCAAAAGCACGAGGCAGTTTATTAAATACACAGGCACCTATGGATGCTGCAGCAACTAAGTTACAATTAAGTTACTGAGCATGCCAGGCTGATGGCACATCATGTATTTATAAGGATTTAGAAGTTACATAAGAGGCTTGTCTAGCAACAGCATTTCATTGGTTCTCAAATTGGCGGGCTTAGCTCACCCTGGGGACGGCCCTGTGTCTATTCCCGAATTTCCCTGAAAAAAACCCATAAAGCTAGATAAAACACCCTGTAGCAGGTTGACAATTTAGATAGGATGTCTTGGAGTAGCCCCGAAAAACCACAAAGCTAGATAGAGCACTCTGCAGCAAGTTTGACAATTTAGATAAACTGCCTTGGGGGGTGGAGGATTCCCTCTTCTTAGCCTAGTCAGTGAGTCTGCAACCCATAGATACCCAGTTTTAGCATTGGCTGAGCTGAAGGGCCCAGCTAAATTTCAGCAAAGTTTAACATAGTACATGGGCATGGGGGTCTTTCAAGTACGGGGTCTTTCAATAAGAAGTTCAAAGATTCTTTGAAATCAGAACATCATTCATCATAATATTTTCCCATTTCCCAAGCCCCACGACAATCATTATATTCTTAGTTCTTGGCTTATTTAATCATAAAACAACTTCTGATGTTTTCACCTCGGAGGCTAACTAATTGCAGACAACAGAAGCATAGTTCAGTGGGTTTTTACTCCATTGTCATACCTTTCTTAATGTTGTTCCTCGCAATTCTAATTTTGATTTATAAGGCCATAGGCAGTCAGCCCTTAAGGCCTAGATTCTTTAGAAACTTTATCTATCATAGCCAAGTTCCTTTCTGTTTCAGTGTAACTTTTTGCCAAGTTTTATAATCAGGCAAAGAACAATTTCTGCATTTTTCCAAAATTTACCCAATTTTTCATCAATCAGGCTTTTTTCCCATAACCTGCTTTATAGCTTTAATGCCTGCCCACTCTATCAGATCAGGGGGACTTATGTTACCATATTTTCAGAAGCCACTGGTGTGGAAGGAGAAAAAGAACATGAAGAACAAGTACAATAATAGAATTACTATAACCATAATATCTGTAACATTGCCAAATCCTTGTCCCTCAAGTAACAGACTCATTTAGCTGCCACTGGATTGCCTAGAGGGTATTGCTTTCTGCTTCTCAGGAACCACACACAGAGGGGGGCTATGCTTTGCCATCTCAGGCACTAAGGAAAGTTCCAGGGTGAGTTATTGAAATGGCATGTGCCTTCTTAGCATTGTGTCTCTGAGAGGCTGCCCTATGTGCTCCATGAGCTTATCTGCTCTACAGCTATTCATTAGTGCTATGCATGTCCCTGTGGACAGTCCTTTTTTTTATTTAACCAGCTACAGCCGTCTACACATACTTACTCAAATATAACATTCTTACACATGTCAAAATTTCCAAGGTATCAGAAGTTAAATAATCTTCATGATTGTTGTACTTTTTGGAATACAAAAGGCTCAAAGACTTAATGAAAAACAGTCTAATTAGATAAATTGCCTTGTATATCTCAGTCTCTAGATATTTTTTAAGCAAGAAATACTGAAAAGATGATGCAAAACAATGTGCACAGAAGATGGAATACTGAAGTAATCGTTTAAATCTGTAATTGTTCTCAATGTCACATTTCAGGATCAAATATGAACACAGTCATTAATTATACCCATATCTTTGCCTTTATTTCATAATTGATGGAGCTCAGAATATGTTATTTAAAATCATGGTGACTAGACATATGGAGTATCTTGAGCAGAAAACTGAATGTGAGGGTGACTCTGTTCTTTCCTGGAAGCTGCTCATAAAACCTAGAAAGGGCTTCCTGACCATTTCCTGTAGCACATGTTCCTCCATGGAGGAAAGAGCAGCCTCATATCTGAAGACTGACGAAGGCACACACAGAGGACATGAACCAAAAGCCCTCACTATTTGCCACTAACCTGCTTGGCTCATATTGATTTTATTCAGTCACATACTCCATAGTGTTCCACTTTCCAGCAACTCTAGCATAAAATCTCAGGTCTCAGCACTTGTTGGGGGCTTCCCTTCTTCAGAAAGGCTCTGGTGCTATGAAAGTTTATACTAGCAAGTCTTCATACTGCTATTTGATAATCACAGTTTAGTTTTAAAGTCCCCAACAAGGAACCTAAGATGGGTAGAAGGAAAATGTATTTTCCCTCCTCTATTTACTACTTTTCTTGTAAAACTCTTATTTGAGAACTCTCCTTTTTATACAAGTTCTCTGCTCTTCAAAAATGTCTTCTATTAGTGCATCATAAAACTGTTTTATTCTACCTTCTAAGGACTTGGAGGTGAGGAAATTTGAATGTAATTGGCCCCCATAAGCTCATAGGGAGTGACATGGCGGTTCACTGAGGCACTCAAGAGTGAGGCATTGAAGCAGTGTAGGGGGCACCATAGCAACATTGAGGGACAGTTGTGGGGGAACACCAACAAAGGTCAGGACACCCATGAAGCCTGAGGGGACTGTTAGGCAGTAGGGGGTTGGGTGAGGACACCCATGTAGCCTCGGGGAACTGATGCAGCTGGCCTGTGCTGAGGCAAGGGTGGGGGTGGGGAGCATTGAGGCAGCCAGGGGAAGGAAACTGAAACAGTCTGGAGAACATTTACATGGCTGTGGGGCAGGGAGCATTGTAGGGTCAAACAAAGTCACTTTACCAGAGTAAACAATAAAACAGAACAGTTGTTTTGTAAAAGGAACTGTGACCTCAAGGAAAATCTTGTTAGAAGTCAGTGGTTATTTTCTGTTGTTTACAGATTGTTTTTCTGAAGCATCTTTACAGTCTTTGCATGCTTGTGATCACAGATGTTTCTGATGTACCTGAAGGTCTTGGATTATTTGGTACTGCCAATGGTACACAATAAGGACTAAAGTAGAAGGGGCATGATGCTATAGAAAAACACATATATTAGATTAGGGGCTTTGTTATGACGAACTTGTTTGCCCAAAAAATAACTTTATGTAACATTTAGTAAATATGCCTTTGTACTGCTGCTTGAGATTCAGTCTATCAAAGGCTGAACATTTCCTGCTACCAAGGCTAAAAGCTGAGAGATTTCATTTTGGAGTGACCTCTTTCTTCATCCAACTCGTGCAACACAGAACACAGTGGAGCTCCAAGGCAGCTGGGGTTGTTCTGTGGTTGCCAGGGTTACGTGGTAGCAGTAGAGAAAAGGAGTACACACCAAGACAGCCAGGGACACACTGAAGTAGTTTTGGCCACACACTGAGACAGCCTGGGTCATATCCATGCAGTCATGGTTACACCAAGTCAGCTAGTGAGATACTGAAGCAGTCAGGGTGGGGGAGCACAGAGGCAGCCTGAGGGGCCCCAAACAGTCTGGGAGGAGGGAGACAATGAGGCAACATGGGAGCACACAGCAAAGCAGCATGGGAGCCCCTGACACAGCTGGTGATGTTTAAACATGCCTGGGGACTATGAGGTAAAGGACATGGGGGTGAGGAGGACAGACACTGAGGCACCTGGGGGTATACTGATGCATTCATGGGACACACAGGTTGTGATCTGGCTGCCCTCACTCCCTCTGACTGACAGCTAAACTTCCTTGAAATCAACAAGGATGTTTGTGTTCCTTCTGGCCTTCTGCCCTGAACTTGACCTCTGACTGCTCAGCATGTCTCTGGCCAGCCTAAAAGGTATAAAAAGGCTCTAGCTTGGGGCAAAATAAAGGTTGTTCTTCCTTAAGCATTGCAGCCTCCATGTCTCAATCCCGGCACACCCCCCCACAGTCTTGGCAACCAAGCTGTGCAGGCGCAGCACACACATGGGCATCTTGGTCAACTGACACAGCCAGGCAGACTTTAGTGAGGGGAGGAGTACACTGAGGCAGCCTGGGGAAACTATGGAACTCTGGGGGAGGGAACACTAAGGCAGCCATGGGGAGACATCAAGGCAGACCATGTGACCCTAAGTCAGTCATGGGAAAACAAAGCATGAGGGGACACTGAGGCAGCACAGAGGGGTGAGGCCACCAGGGCAGCAGTGGGTCACCTAGACAACCACTGTTACTGAGGCAGTTGCAGGTTGTGTATTGAGGCAACTGGGGGTACAGCAGAGAAATATGTATGGACACGGAATAAGCCTGTTGAACACTGTGAAAGTGTGCAGGGGGGACGACATTGATGACACTCCCACGCATGTGGTGGGTCAATGAGACAGGGTGGGAACATCGAGGTAGCTGGGGTGGCATAACTGAGGCAGGTGGTGGAACATGGAGGCAGCCAGCATCACCAAGAGATCTTGGGTGGGTGGGGCTCCAAGACAGCCTGGCCATTTTTTTGGCAGTCCAGGGCCTCTGAGGCAGGCTTGGGCACACTGAGGCAGCCTGGGGGTTGCTGAGGACCTCGGGAGGCATGCTGAGGTCCACTGAAGGAGCCATGGTGACACAGAGGCAGCCTGGTTAGGGACACAGAAGATAACCTTGGTGAAATTGTGGCAGTTCTGGTGTGTGGGACACTGAGACAGCTGGAGGGCAGGTGAGCAGGGGGTGTGGAGGCAGGTGGGGCACTAAGACCTCAGAGGTCAGGCCCCAAGGCAGCTGGGGTGGGATCCCAAACAACAAGGTAGGGGGGCACTGATACAGTAATATTGTTTGTTATATTTATTATTTGTTATTATTGTATATAGTTGTATTTGGTTTAGTTCTATCTTATTTAGACAAAAGGGGGAGATGTAGGGATATAGCCCCACCCATTGGGGGCGTGTTCGCCTCGGGCTAATGTTTATGGATAAATCTGTCGGGCGTGAGCCCAGCAGCCCTTTTTCTTTTGCTCCGCTGTGCTCCGCGGGAACCTGTGGTCCTGTAAGTCTATTTCCTTATTAAAGCTGTATATATCTATATAATCTGTCTGCATTCATTTGCGCCGCCACACCACACTGAGGCAGCCCGGTAGTCAATAAGGCAGCCCCGGAAATATTGAGGCATCCAGGAATTGATGGGCTGAGACAGTTTGAGTGACCTTGAGACAGCCTGCAGGGACACCGAGATCGCTTGGGAAAACTACTGTCGCAGTGGGTAGGTGAGGGGTGGAGACAGCTGGGAGGGGGACGCTGAGGCTCCTGGGAGACACTGAGGTAGCCTGTGGGACACTGAGGTACTCCAGAGCAAGACCAGGGCAGTTTGGGGTCCACTGAGGTAGCCGTGTGGGTGGTGGGTGGGGCACTAGGCAGTGGTGGAAGGGCAGCACTGAGGAATCCAGAGGACACCCAGGCAGCCATGGGTTGAGGTGCTGTGCAGCTGAGAGCACGCTGAGGTAGCCTAAGGGGGAGTAGCACACAGTCTGGGGAAACTCTGAGGTAGTTGTGGTGCCACCAACTGGGCGTGGGTGTGGCACTGAGGTAGTCAAGGGACTTGAAGCTACGGGTTTGGAGGGAAAACTGAGGCAGCTACAGGGGGACATTGAAGTGGGGGACACTGAGGGAGCCTCAGGGAACAGTGAGGCAGCTGCAAGGGGACACTGAAGTAGCTACAGGGGACACTGAGTCAGCTACAGGGGACACTGAGTCAGCTACAGGGGGACACTGAGATAGCTACAGGGGACACTGAGATAGCTACGGGGGACACTGAGGTGGCTGCAGCGGACACTGAGTCAGCTACAGGGGACACTGAGTCAGCTACAGGGGGACACTGAGGCAGTTTGGGGACACTGAAGTGGGGGACACTGATGCAGTGGGGAGAGGCACAAGGCAGTGGGGGTGACACTAAGGAAGCTGAAGAGCCCTGGCCTAGGGTGTTTCAAAAGCCCTTGGCTGCATCTTCTTGGTACTGCATAAACTTGGGTGTACTGGCCCATGTCTATAATCCCTCTTAGAATGATAGCTATAGTTTTCTGACCAAAGTGCAAACAAAATGCATAAAAAAAAATCACTATGAAAATGTATTCCTTGATATAAAATACAAACAGAAATTTTAATTATTCCACTGCAGTTTTAATTTCCTCTAACTTTATTTTCTTTGAGAACCTGAAGTGGAGGTATGTGGGCAGCATTGGCAGCAACAAATTGACACCAATACCACCACAAACACCACCAACATACCAACACTACAAAACCCCAAGCGGTGAAGTGTTTATAAAAGGAAACTTAAAGTCAGTCGATGGTGGCACACACCTTTATTCTTGGTACTCTGGAGGCACAGGCAGGGGATCTCTATGATTTTGAGCCAAGCCTGCTCTATAAAGTGAGTTCCAGGACAGCCAAGTCTACACAGAGAAACTGTGTCATAAAAAACTGAACAAAATTAAAAACCAAACTGTATTGGTTTAAAGAAAAAGGGATCCAAAGGGAGTGGCACTGTTATGAGGTGTGGCCTTCTTGGAGTAGGTGAGGTATTATTGGAGGAAGTGTGTCACTGCTGGGGGGTGGGGAGCTTTGAGGTTTCTGTTTCTCAAGCTATCCATGGTGTGATTGTCAGTTGACTTTCGATTGCCTGCAAGATGTAGGACACTTGTCTACTTCTCCAGCATCATACCTGCCTGCATGCCACCATGTTCCCTGCAATGATGTGGTGAATCATTGAGTTGTAAGTGAGTCCCCTCAATTAAAATTTTTCTTTATAAAAGTTGTTATTGTCCTGATGTCTCCTCACATCAATAATAAACTCTGAAATAGAAATTGATACCAGTGTGGTGGGGTATTTCTGTGACAGACCTGACCATGCTTTTGTTTGAAGTCAGATGAACTTCAGGACTTTGGGTTAGGAGAGCAGTGGAGTGCATTAAGCACTGCCCAATGGGGCATAGGAGAAGAAACATGGAAGAAAACAGTGTTGATAATGATTTGAAATGTTGGGAGCTGGCTCAAGAGGTTTCAGAGAAGAATTTTAGTATGTTGCCTAGAAATTGTTCTTGTGATATTTTGCTGAATATACTTTTGCTACCTTTTGTGCTTGTCTGAAAGTATTCCTGAGGCTAAAGAGAAGAGTTTTTAATTAGATCTGTTTACAGAAGAAATCTTAAAACAGCCTAGTATAGACTGTCGTATGGTTATTAGTGGTAACTCTAATGCCGCTTTCTGCTTGACCATAAGAATGTGGAAACACCCATTGGGGGATTCATGAGAATTGAGATCTTGCTAAAAGGTGCTTTATTGTACTTGCACTGTTTCTTGAGATTTGGTCAAGATTCACAGAGTCTTTCTGCTAACTCTTTAATAGTGTTCCCAATAGAAATGTGCTCTGTATTGCTCTGTATCATTCTTACTTTCTAAAGGGGTATTAGCTGCTTCACATATAATGAATCTTTGGAGGAGGAGCACTTTTCTGGTCTGAGGTCTGATTCCACTCCACATACTACGGGATTGCCTAAGTGTGGCATTAATTCATTGTTTGCAGAGGATGTGTATTGGTTTTGGTGTTTTATTGTGGCGGAGCAAATGAATGTAGACAGATTATATAGATATATACAGCTTTAATAAGGAAATAAACTTACAGGACCACAGGTTCCCGCGGAGCACCGGAAAAGCTGAGCCAAAGAAAAAAAGGGCTGCTGGGCTCACGCCCGGCAGATTTATCCGTAAACATTAGCCCGAGGCGAACACGCCCCCAATGGGTGGGGCTATGTCCCTACATCTCCCCCTTTTGTCTAAATAAGATAGAACCAAACCAAATACAACTATATACAATAATAACAAATAATAAATATAACAAACAATATTGAGAACAAAACTTTTGCTAAACATTCTATCTCAAGGAGTCTAAATAACATAGAGAGTAACTACAATTATATAATCTTCAACTCCGTCAAAGATCTGAGAAGGGAATAAAGATTACTTAACAATCGAGAGATATCCAAAATGTGCAACAATTGACAGAGACAACTGACTACCTGGGCAATCACCCAAAGTCTCGTTTGCAATGTTGAGTCAACCAACTTTGGCTAAGGCCTAACATAACTGGCATACCATTATTAAAGGCAAGGAACTTTCTTAGGACTATCCTACCCTGTCTTGGCAAGATAAGACAATCCTGTTTCATCCACTTAGGGATATTCTGTATCTTTGTCAGAAGTTGAGGTATGGGCTTTTCTTAACCCAAAGGCCAGTTCTGCCAAGAAGACAAACTCCCAGTGGAGTGTCTTTGGTGCTCAACGTTCTCTCGGGAGTAGAGTGGTGTTGCCAGGAGTAATTGTGTCTCTTTGGCATAGAAATTTTAGGTTAGATTAAAGGCCATTTTCTACAGCTCTTCGAAGAGGCTGAAGATCATACTATCTATACTAAATATAATCTCTATGTAACTAAAAGACCTGATAAACTTAAAAATAAATATGACAAACATATAATTCTCAATACCTATCTAACTTTGAAGACTAAAAGAATAAACAACTGTGCAATATATGAAGACAATGATCTTCAACTGTAAACAATGTCATAGTATCAGAGGTAGAAATGTACAATGTAATATGGTAGAAGTATCAATACAATATAGACAAAGTTATAAGCATACTCATACAAAAATAGAGGTAGGAACACTCACATTCAATATTCAACATATCAGTATACAAGAAACAGTACCAGTACAATTTTCTATAAACAGTAATTCACAAATACCAATCATCCCAAAAAACCAGTTAATCCCCCTTCTTCTTCCTCTTCTCTCTCTTTTTTTTTTTTTTTTTCAAAAAATTATCACCCCATCCCCTCAACCCTAAACCAACCACTAAAAGATGTCCCCAACCCTGAGGGCAAACTCTGTTGGGAGAGGGGACGTCGTCCTCTAAGATTGCTTCTAGCTGACATGGGGGCGACGTTCTTCTTAGGGGGTCCTGTGAAAGCAAATGATGGTAAAATTCCCAAATTAACCTTTGACCTAAGAAAATTGTAACTAGTCTCAGAGCATTTTGAGAAGGTCCGACCAGAGTGTTGTCAAAAATGTGCACCATTCGAAATTGTCTCTTGTAGTTGGTACCAAAAAACAGGTCTAATATTAGCGCTTTTTAAAAAAAAAAATCATGACGTCATAAAAACCAGATGGAGTTGATGTTGTGGGGCCCCATCTTCATCCTGGAAACTTCAAAGATTACTGTAGGAAAATTTGTTGCTTGTTATGGGAAATTTAAACATTAACAACAAGGACATATACTGACATATAAAGAAAGACACAGATATGAGGAAAAGCAAAGAAAGTTTAAGACATATATATATATATATAAATTAATACTTACAGAACAAGTCCCTCCATCAGTAATTAAATATTAGGGGTACCTTAAATTCTTTGAAGATGGGTATTTTCCTGTGGAGATAAGAAGAGAACCCTGCCCCCAACCTATTTGTATTACTTACCATCAGTATGATTGCCATCCATGTGATTGAATTGTTATTTATCTTTCCCAACTGGCTTCTCTTCATCAAAACGAACCTTTATCAATTTTGTTGGAATCCACAATTTTTCCTCACCTGTGGAGACAAGAGCAAATCCCCTTCCCCAACGCAGCACATCTCCTGGCTTCCATTGTGAGGTCAGCACATCCTTGAAATAAACTGGTTGATTTAGTTCAGTAGACTTTTCCATTATCCAATGTCTTTCTGCAGCCGATGTTCCCTTCTCATTAGCGTTGAGGAAATTCAAGGTTAACAAAGCATTATGTAACCTATTTCTGGGGGTGTTTTCCACCCCTTTCTGTTTGTTCAACATATCCTTTATAGTTCGATTTGATCTTTCTATGACTGCTTGACCTGTAGGATTGTATGGTATACCTGTAACATGCTTGATATTGTAATAATCAAAAAACCGTTTCATTTTTCTAGAGACATAAGCAGGACCATTATCTGTCTTTATTTGTGTAGGTATACCCATAATAGCCATGACTTCTAATAAATGAGTGATAACTGAATCAGCTTTTTCTGAACTTAAAGCCGTTGCCCACTGAAAGCCTGAATACGTGTCAATGGTGTGATGAACATATTTTAATTTGCCAAATTCTGCAAAGTGGAACACATCCATCTGCCAGATTTCATTCCTTTGGGTGCCCTTTGGATTAGCCCCTGCGGGCAGTGGCGTTTGGTTATAGAAAGAGCAAGTAGGGCATTTCTTTACAATCTCCCTAGCTTGTTGCCATGTAATAGAAAACTCTTTCTTCAAACCTTTGCTATTAACATGATGTTTTTTATGAAATTCAGAGGCTTGTAGCACACTACCAATCAATAATTGATCAATTTCTGCATTACCTTGTGCTAGAGGACCTGGCAGACCCGTATGGGATCGGATGTGTGTTATGTACATAGGGCAAAGCCTGTTCCTAATCAAATCTTGCACCTGGATAAACAAAGAGGTTAGTTCTGTATCATCAGGTATAAATTCAGCAGTTTCAATATGTAAAATAACTCTTTCTGCATATTGTGAATCAGTAACTATATTAATAGGTTCTTTAAAATCCCTTAGCACCATAAGAATGGCATATAATTCTGCCTTCTGGACAGAATCATAAGGACTTTGTTCCACCTTACCCAAGTCTTCTGATTTGTAACCTGCCTTCCCTGATTTATTGGCATCAGTATAGAACGTACGGGCTCCAGTTATTGGAGTATCACGGACGATTCGAGGAAGAATCCAAGAAGTTCTCTTTATGAAGTTAAGCCTCTTGCTTTTTGGATAGTTGTTATTAATGTCTCCCAAGAAATTAGCACAAGCTCTTTGCCATGGTTCATTATCTTCCCATAATTTCTTTAGTTCATCAGCAGTGAAAGGCACTATAATTTCTGCTGGGTCTATGCCTGCTAGTTGACGAAGTCTCAACTTGCCTTTTATAATTAACTCAGAGACTTTTTCTACATAAGTTTTCAGTTTCTTACTTGGTTTATGTGGTAAAAAGATCCATTCCAAGATAATATCATCTCTCTGCATTAAAATTCCTGTAGGGGAAATTTTTGATGGTAGTATGACGAGAATACAGTCGAGCTCTGGATTTACCCTGTCCACATGCGCCTGTTGTAATTTTTCCTCAATCATTGTCAGTTCCTTTTCTGCTTCAGCTGTTAATTCTCTGGGACTGTTTAAATCTTTGTCACCATCCAAGGTTTTGTTCAAATGAATTATTAGATCAGGTGTTATCCCAATAGCTGGCCGTAGACTGGAAATGTCCCCTAATAGTCTTTGAAAGTCATTAAGAGTCCGTAGGCGATCTCTCCGAATTTGTGCCTTTTGTGTCTTAATTTTTTGTAAACCTATTTTATAACCTAAATAATTAACAGAATCTCCCTTCTGAATCTTTTCAGGAGCAATTTGCAATCCCCATTTTGGTAAAAGTATTTTTATTTCTTCAAACAGTCTGTTCAAGGTATCCATGTTTGAATCGGATAACAAAATGTCGTCCATGTAGTGATATACTATCGATTTGGGAAATTTCTTGCGTATTATTTGCAATGGTTGATTCACAAAATATTGGCACAGGGAGGGGCTATTTAACATACCCTGGGGGAGGACGGCACAGTGGTACCTCCTCGAAGGTTGAGAATTATTATAAGTAGGCACTGTGAAGGCAAATTTTTCTCTATCTTCTTTTTGTAAAGGTATAGTGAAAAAACAATCCTTTAAATCAATAACTATGAGAGGCCATCCTTTTGGCAATAAAGAGGGCAAAGGAATTCCAGATTGCAGAGGGCCCATAGGTTGAATAACCTTGTTGATAGCCCTGAGATCTGTCACCATTCTCCATTTACCTGATTTTTTCTTAACCACAAATACAGGAGAATTCCAAGGGCTGGTAGATTCTTCTATATGTCCAGCATCTAATTGCTCTTGTACCAACTGTTCTAAAGCCTGTAACTTTTCCTCAGCTAAAGGCCATTGCTTTGTCCATATTGGTTTCTCAGTCAACCATTTTAAAGGCAAGGCTGTTGGTATCTCTGAAGGGACATCAATTGCTTGTTCTTGTACAGCCCGAATGGCCGGTTTTCTCCGTTTGTAATATCTTTTAATATTATCCCCAGAAATATAGGCTCTAGAAGTAGCAGGGATGTTAATTTGGGTATTCCATTGTTGTAATAGGTCACGACCCCATAAATTCATTGCAATATTGGCTACATATGGCCTTAATTTTCCTATTTGTCCCTCTGGACCTATACATTCAACCCATCTCGTGCTCTGCCTTACTCGAGATAGGGTTCCAATTCCCAGGAGCTGAACATTTACATTCTGAAGAGGCCAATATGGATGCCAAGATTCTGGGGTAATGATACTTACATCCGCACCTGTGTCCAGCAGGCCAGTAATAAAAATGCCATTTACACACACTCTCAGCTTTGGTCTTTGGTCATTTATAGAAGTTTGCCAAAACACACGGAACTCATCTTTCTGATCATTATTGCTTGTAACAGTAGGCATGGGGCTTTCTAATTGTCCTGACGAGTCACGTTCTCTGTAGTAACTGGAAATGACTGAACCATGTTTGCCATGGGGGCCTGTGAGGCCCCCCCTCTCACGTTTCCCGTCTGTATCAGGTTGCCTTGTCTATCTCTTGTAGACCTGCACTCATTCGTCCAGTGTCTGCCCTTTCCACATCTTCTACATAAACCTGAAGGCTGAGTCCTCCTATTTCTGTTATTTCTAGAAGATGCATTATTATTATTCCTGAAAATCCGTTGTCTACAATTCCTTTTCATATGACCCATTTTGCCACAATTAAAACATTTGGTATTCTGATGTCTCCTTTTACCATTGGAAATTGCTTCTTCTACCCATGCTTCAGTGCCATAGTCAAATGTATCAACATCTAGTGTATGCAAGACCCATTCTTCTAATGGCGCTGATCTGAGCTTTAAAGGTCCCAAAATCCTTTTGCATTCCACATTTGCATTTTCATAAGCCAAAGTCTCGATCATTATACGTCTTACTTCTGGGTCAGATATCCCTATTTGTACAGCTTTAGTTATTCTTTGTAAAAAGTCACTAAAGGGTTCTCTCTGACCCTGTTTAACTCTGACAAATGATTCCATCCTCTGTCCTGGGTCTTGCACCCTGTCCCAAGCCCTTAAGGCTGCTGTAGTACACACAGAGAGTATGTTTTCATCCAAATTAGCTTGTTCCTGAGGCTCAGAAAATAGCCCCTCTCCCAAAATTTGATCTATGGAAATCTCAATTCCCTTTGCTCTTTCCTGCTGTTCTAAAAGTCTAGCCTCTTGCCTGAATAAGCATTTCCATTTCAATTGCGTTCCACTCTCAAGGACAGCAGAGCTCAGTTGAAACCAGTCATTGGGCGTGACCCTATTCGTCGTGGCCCAAGATCTTAGCATCTCTTTAACAAAAGAGGCATTCATTCCAAAAGTCATTACAGCCTGTTTAATTTCTTTGAGATCATTCATACGGACAGGTTCCCATGTATCTTCCTTGATGACCCTAGGGTTTCTGGAACCAACTACTTTCTCAGTTGTTACAACTGGAAAGGCAGGTAGAACTGTAGGTAGAGCTTTGTGGGAATTGTCCCGGAGGGATTTACCCACAGATTTAGTTAAAATATGCCTTTCTACCTCTTGCTCTTCTTCCTCAGAATTTAGAAATTCCTCAATCTTTTCAATTCTATTCACCATTGCCTTCTTTAATGTCTGAATCTCCTGTCCAGAATTATGTTCTAAAGCCTTCATTGAGGATTCTAAAGTATGAAGTTTGTCCATTAGAGATAATGTCTCATCTTTGGACATAAGTTTTATAGCATATACCGTGCCTTCTTGTACAGATAATCTTTCTGTCAATCTGTCATAAGCTTTAGACAAAATCCGATTGTCACATTCAGCAGTTTTGATTCTCTCAGTTAATGTTTCTGTTCCTACTGAAAGGGACTGAAGCTTACGATCCAAATCAGCTGTTCCTTCTTCCACAGTAATGAATTTCTCCTTAATATCAGCCGTTAATGTTTCAGAAAGGGATTGAAGCTTACGATCCAAATCAGCTGTTCCCTCTTCCATAGTAATGAATTTCTCCTCAACATCAGCCTGTACCTCTTCTAAGTTTTTTTCAGTTTGTCGAGTTGTGTTAAACAAAGATCTGTTCTCTGCCTGGAGAACTTCAAACTGATTTTTGAGAAGATTGTTGTCATTCTCAATTGTTTTTAAGCGTTTTTCAGTTTGTCGAGTTGTGTTAAACAAAGATCTGTTCTCTGCCTGGAGAACTTCAAACTGATTTTTGAGAAGATTGTTGTCATTCTCAATTGTTTTTAAGCGTTCAACCTCGTCTCGTAAAGACTTTATCATATTTCTATTATCAAACCATACAGTACCAAGGAAAACTACGAATCCCAGAAAGATCCATATCTGTGGGCTGACAGACACTTCTTGTAAAATCTCCCACATGGTACAACTGAAAAGGCTGTTAAAGTCTTGAATGGTAATGTTTTCAGACATTTTTCTTATTTATAAAAGAAAATTATGTACCTGTAATGAAGTTTTCCTGCCAGTGGTGGCTAAAGAAATGCACCTGAGTCCACGTGGTCTAAGCCAGAGCCGGTCTGAAACAATTAACTCAAAACAAAAATTATTGTACTGCCTGTTAAGGGAAGGGGTTGGTGGCTTTTACTTCAAAACCGCGGGTGCTTCAGTTAAATCAGGCAGTGAGGGTTTGGAAGAAGCAGGGAGCTATTAACTGCTCTGTGGGGGGGTCGCTGCTCTGCGACTGTAGTGGCCTGGAGTGGGGGAAGGGAGAGCGAGCAGGGAGCGCGCTGTAAATCGCCTTCCTGAGCTCAGGCAACTGGCCGGGAAAGGTGGAGCTTGCGCCCCCCCTGTGCCGGGTCGGGGGCAAAATAGCCCGACGTTGGGACGCCAAATGTGGCGGAGCAAATGAATGTAGACAGATTATATAGATATATACAGCTTTAATAAGGAAATAAACTTACAGGACCACAGGTTCCCGCGGAGCACCGGAAAAGCTGAGCCAAAGAAAAAAAGGGCTGCTGGGCTCACGCCCGGCAGATTTATCCGTAAACATTAGCCCGAGGCGAACACGCCCCCAATGGGTGGGGCTATGTCCCTACATTTTATTGTTTTTGAAAACAGTGTTTCTCTGTGTGACAGCACTGGCTGTCCTGGAACTCACTCTGTAGACCAGGCAGGCCTCAAACTCACAGAGATCTACCTGCCTCAGGCTCCTGAGTGTTGGCATTAAAGTCTTAAAGGTGTGTGCCTATTGAGGATATGTTCTGAAGCAGAGGATGTGTCTGGGATTTGAGAGACCCTAGGTTCTGCCTATGGGTGAAAAGGTACTGGAACCACACTTCTGAACTTGTCTGTGACATTTACAGTAAAAGAACTTTAGATTTAGACTTTTTTGAGAGATATTTTTTGTGGATAAGAACCTAAAGAAAAATTGTCAGTCATCTCTCAAAGTTTACTGTATGTTATGAAGATGTACTTCTTTAAGCACAAAAGTATATAGGAGAGGAGAATGGGAAGAAACTTCTAAATGATAACAATTTATAAGTCATTCCAATTAAAAATGTCCCTGCATTTAGTTTTAAAATATTTTATGTGTAACTGTAAACTACTTTTAAGAGTAGTTTTTTGAGTTGAAAAAGTATTGATTTTTGTATTTGCTAATCCTCGGGGGGAGGGTGTCTTTTATGTCACATGAACTCCCTTTCATCAGCTCATTTTAAAAGTTTCCTTCTTGTCATCTATTTGTTTATAATGTTTACTTAAACTTTTATCTTTTGTTTGCAAGTGGAGTTCCATGAGACTTGTTTCAAATATATAACAGGTGATTATTCTGCAGGTTTTCCCTCTTAAGAAAGCTTGAGAAATGGGCCCTGTGCCACTCCACCAGTGTTGCTGTTTTGCATGTCACTGTATTGTACTTAATTTAAAAGGTTCCACGATGACAGCAATTTGCAAAAGATCTTTCGATATGTACAATTCATTAATTTCATGTGTTCCATTAGTTTTATGTGTGAATATCTTGACTAAAGACTTTGGGACTGAGGAGATGGCTCAGTAGTTAAGAGGGCACAAGATTTGTACTTTATTTCCATCATATTGAGTAAGTTACCACTGCAAAGAACAGCATATAAATAATATAATTAAAAATGTTGGAAAGAAGAAACATGGTTGTAAGCAATAATAGTCACTCAAAAGTAGTCTTTTTAACTGATATTTGGAAATACAATCACAGTGTTCATACTGAAAGATACTGATGTGCCAGGAATTTTCTTCATTCTATATGCAAATATTTCTTTCGTGACCCTTTGGCAGTAGAAGAAAAGGAGACTTCACTGGTCTCTGCTTGTTCCAATAGTTCAGATCATCACAGTGCTGTAGTTGGTGCTGTGTTGATCCTGACTTATGACTTCCAACAGGTAAGGCAATCCTGAGGGAGATGTCTTTACTGTGGTCTTTTCTTCCTCTTCACAATATTGATAGTAGAACAAACAAAGCCTTTCAGAACTTCACCAAAAGAGATGTGTGATCTTGGAGTCTCAGTTCTCCTGGATATGTATATATTTACTATACAGATATAGTAAAAACTATTTTAGAGTATTTAGCTCTTTGGTTTCCTTTAAATGCATCATGAATGATTTCTTTAATAAATAGTCTCTTTGAGACTTCAGTACTAGCCTCCATTACTGAAAAATAGACATCAAAAAATAAAATTAATACACTGTTTGTTCCTTTATCATTATCTCACTTAAGGGAGGTCACTGTATTTATCTCAGGTTGGTTCCCCATATACCTGACACAGCTGGATATGTTTATATGTGAAGGTGAGGCTGGTGAAGAAGTCTGGTCTTTCTTGTTGCACTGACCCAGCCAGGACAGTTTTACTTTAAGTCCTACTATGACTTATGCCTACACTGAAGAGTATTCAAGGGATCCAATTCCTTCTTATGACCTCCACACATTCTTGCATGCATGTGATGCATTTAAACTCACTCAAACCAATACACATACATACATATAACTTTTAAAAAATATCTTAAATGAAAATAGATTTTTTTCTTAGTTATTATGAATCTGAACTACATGATCAGAATGGTCTGAATCCTGGCTTCAGTAGTCCTGGTAGGGGTGCTCAATTTTAACTTAGGAATTTTTCCAGAAAAGGAAATTAAAGATTTATTTTCAGATACCCACTGTCAAATTTTGAGGTGTGACAGCAACAGTGCCCTCTATCAAGTTTACTTTCCCAGGCTATCACTGATGGCAATGACAGAATTCATTCACCTGTGTATATTGAGAAGTACACTACTAAAGTTTGTACTGAAGTTCATCCAACTCCCAATCCCCCCAGTTTCAGTGTGACACACAATAATAAAGAAAAATAAAGGACAGATGAATGGATTGATGATGTGGGATTCCCCTCTGTATGCTATGAATATACTTAATTACCATTGGTTAATAAAGAAGCTGCTTTGAGCCTATGGCAGTGCAGAATAGAGCAAGATGGGAATTCCAAGCACAGATAGAGGAGAAAAGCAGGTGGAGTCAAGGAGACACCATGTAGCTGCTGAAGGATAAAGACACCTGCCTAATGGAAACTTATTGTTAAACCACAAAATAATAGAAATGTATTCATTAAAAATATAAGCATCAGTTAATAAGAAGCCCATGCTAATAGACCAAGCAGTGTTTTAATTAATATAGTTCTGTGTGATTATTTTGGGTCTGGGTGGCTGGGAATGAAGAAGCAGCCTTCATCTACAGATTGACATAGATAAATTATAGAAATGAAGGTAAAGAGTATGTAAAGGAAGAAACAGAGCAGGGAAAGGAAAGAATTATTTATGAATTTATAGCCTCATTTCATCCATGGTTTCTGTTTGATGGTAGTTTGCCTAAACTATAAATGGATCTTAAAGTTCAAATCATATAAAGAGAATCAAACAAAAGGTTAGCAGAAGCATTCCTTTCGAATGGCAGATAAATCTCTACACTAAGTTATCAATTGTATAACTTTGAAGTTTACACTAAGAAGAAGCACTCACTAGAACAACCTATATTTAGTTGGTTGTTGCTCAGCAAAACAGGATTTCTCTATTTTGTTTTAAAATTAATGGGCTGGAGAGATGGCTCAGAGGTTAAGAGCACTGACTGCTCTTCCAGAGGTCCTGAGTTCAATTCCCAGCAACCACATGATGGCTCACAAACATCTGTAATGATCTGGTGCCCTGTTCTTGTGTGTGAGCATACGTAGAAGCAGAATGTTGTACACATAATGAATAAATCTAAAAAAGAATAAAATAAAATTAAGATGTCTCCAACTTAGACAAATAATAAAGGGTCAATGTCACAAACTGTAGAGTGCTTCCCCAGTATAGTTTGGGGGCTATTCCTCAGACACACTCCAATATAAGAAGCAGGTTTACCTATAGACTGTGACCAGTTAAGACAGTGTGTCATGTTTTCAACCTGCTTAGCAATTTAGGATTGCAGTGTCAACATTTTGTACTCTAAGTGCCCCCATGTGGGCCACCTTACAGGTGTTCATGAAACCAAAACAAAACATCCATCCAGAATACAGACAGTCATGAGTAAAATCAGAATTCAGTGTTCATGTCACCCAGGTGGAGAATGGGCTTTAAGCTCACAAAATTTCTTAGTGCACACTACATCCTAAGATGTGACTCTTCTCTTCCCTGTTCTGCCTAGGAGTCCTAGCATATATGTGGAAACTTTAGTAGGGCCACCAGCTGTCTCTGTTTGAAGAGATCTCCAAGTTTTAGGTTCCAAGTTCTAAGAAAACTGTCAATGGTCAGAGAAGCACTTGACTGACATTTCTTCATGACAGGCTCTTGATTTCAACCCAGTTCCCACTTTCTGAGGAAACTATTATCAGAACTAAAATGCTGATCTGTCATTTCTTTCTTTTTGTTTGTTTGTTTGTTTTTTGTTTTTTTGAGACAGGGTTTCTCTGTGGCTTTGGAGCCTGTCCTGGAACTAGCTCTGTAGACCAGGCTGGTCTCGAACTCACAGAGATCTGCCTGCCTCTGCCTCCTGAGTGCTGGGATTAAAGGCATGCCCCACCATCGCCTGGCCGTCATTTCATTCTTGCTCTACATTCAGCTTGCAATATTGGAGGTCATGTTACCAGAATCAAGCAGCTATAAATAATTCTACACTGAAGGAACTGGCTGAATCTAGCTTCCCTTGTGTTTGGAAGAACATGGCTGAGAGCTGCTTGAGAAGAAATTCTTAGGAGTGGCAGGTTTCCAGTGGGAGGTGTGTGTATGTGTGTGCATTTCACACAACTCTAATGATAACTGAAGGTCTCATTGCTCTAGGTATGAGGGAACTTCTTAGATCAAAGAACTATCAAGAAGGAATTTGAGCCCAAATTTTCATAACTCATACTCTTCAGTAGGCTAGTTTAGGGAAAGTATTTAATGTGTACCAGGGTTTCTTACCATCTAGTGATCACAGTCTGACCCAGCCCACCAAAACCTATACTTGAGCTGGCATTTTTCATCATATGCTACACTTGAATTTCTGGAAGGACCTGTAGTTTGTTAGCTGAGAATGGAGCCACAGTGATGCTGATGCTGCTCCATACTTCATACAGGGAAACAATTCAAAGCAGTAGATTTCCATAATGCAGGGAAGGGCTCCTGTTTGAGTTGATGTTAATAAATTTATGTAAGGTGACATAGCTTGTAACCTCTGGGTTAGGCATTGTCTCTGCTATGGGAAACCAGCAGCATCAAGGGGAGCACAGGCTTTAGTAAACACTATCTGGAAATAACAAGAAAGGTAATGGGTTGAGCAAAAAACATTAGGTTAACTGAAAAATAAAGACTGTAAAGTAAGGTAATCTGTATCTGAGTTTTTTCTTGAGATTCTAAAATTTCCTTTGTTGGGGCTGGAGAAATGGCTCAGCAATTAAGAGCATTGCCTGCTCTTCCAAAGGTCCTGAGTTCAATTCCCAGCAACCACATGGTGGCTCACAACCATCTGTAATGAGGTCTGGTGCCCTCTTCTGGCCTGCAGGCATACATGTAGACAGAATATTGTAACATAATAAATAAATACATGTTAAAAATTTTCCTTTGTTCAGACCTAATGCTTGGTGCCCCTATTATAAAAAGATGGGTTCAGAAACTGTCCTTTTCCAGTGTCAGAAGCTCAAATTCTGCCTGTGGTCAGAACTAGCTGACAAACTTCTGTGCCTTGCAGTGTTTTGTTTTGTTTGATCTTTAAGTTTGTTTCTGGTGTTTCTGGAATCTGTTTTCTGGGAATAAGTTTGCTTCTGGTTTATTAGACTTTGGTGGTGTTCTCATCTTTGCCTGATACCCCAAGACCTAACATTTTGGTGGCCCATACAGGGAAGCACAAACCTGGTTCTGAAGGGACCTCCTGTTGTGCCCAGATCATGACCCCACCCCCAGAGGGAGACCATCAGAAACCAGAGCAGACTGGAGTGCAAATTGCAAGGTTAACTCTTTTTTTTTCTTTTTTTGGTTTGGTTTTTCGAGACAGGGTTTCTCTGTAGCTATGGAGACGGGCCTGGAACTAGCTCCTGTAAACCAGGCTGGCCTCAAACTCACAAAGATCTGCCTGTCTCTGCCTCCTGAGTGCTGGGATTAAAGGCGTGCGCCACCACCTCCGGGCGCAAGGTTAACTCTTATTGCAAGTACAGGCCAGTACAGACAATTACAGGCTAGCCAGGAACTTTCTCTTTACTACAGAAAAACAACAAGGTAGGGAGAGAAGTTAAAAACTCCTTTGTGGGGTTAGATTTTTAAAGGTGGGACTTCAAAAGAACCTTTTGAAGCTGCTTTTGCATGGGTGTTTTTACCAATTGGTAAGTTTCTGGTTTTGGTTTCTGCTGTCTGGACAATCTGGAGGCTCAAGAAGACCTAGAGGATGCACTTCTAGTATCAGAGCTGGAGGAATATAGGGGACACTATTATTCCTCCTCTGGCCATTGGGTTGTGAGGTTGCAGCCTTTTGGAAATGAAATGGGATCATGTGACCCTATGTGTAGTGTTTCCCCTTCTGTGTCTGCTGGCTTCTTGTCTCCTCATTTTTGTTTTCTTGTTGTTTTATTTGTTGTCAGTCTTCTTGTTGTGGTTGTGTGTGAAGTAATTGCCATTATCGGAAAAGCTTCTTCCAAACCTAAGGTTCCCCTAGAACTTGTCCTTTCTTATTTCCAGGATTGCCAGGAGGCCACTGCAGTCTCTGCAGCCCTGTGGAGCAGAGTGACTTAAAACCTTCTGCTCTTTACAATGGCCAGCTTTTCAGGTAGGTTGGCCCTCTGCAGGATCCTTTGACCTTAAGCTTATCCTTAATGTCCAGGAGGTTATTTTTAGTCATCCAGCACAACTGAACCAAGTGCCCTATATCACGGCCTGGCACTACCTCCTGATACATCCTCCTTCATGGCTGAAACCCTTCCTTCCTTCCACAAGGAATGAAACCAACATTCTTCCTGTTCTTCTGAAGCGATCAAAAGGAAGCACCAAAGAATCTGATACTCCTGCTGTCTTGCCCCCACCAGCTGATCCAGACAGAGACCTTTTCCCTCCCCATATAACCGTCTGATTCACAGACAGGGTAGGAACTTCCCTCCGAGTGCTGATTCTACCACTGCCTCCTTCTCATTAAAATCTTCTGTTCCCTTGCAGAGTACTTTTCCCTCCCCTCCACCTCCTCCCCAACCTTCTTCTTCAGAGCACTTGTTCAGGGAGCCACAGGTGGCAGCATCTCTTGCTCTCCCCCTCTGCACTATTTGACCTCCAGATGAGGATGACAACCCCTCCCCCAACCCCCACCCTAGCCTGGTATGTTTCCCCTTTTCAACAAGTGATCTGTATACCTGGAAACTTCAGACTCCTTCCTTTACTGAGAAACCCCAAGTGCTAGTAGACCTCTTAGATACCATCCTGTTTACCCACTCCCTGACCTGGGAGGACTGTCAACAATTGCTCCAAATATTGTTCACCACTGAAAAAAGAGATAGAATTCTGCAAGAATGCCATAAGCAAGTTCCAGGGTGGGATGGTTGACCCACCGATGATGAGGAAATAATTAATGAGGTCTTCCCCCTTATGCATCCTGAGGAAGGGTGGGATTACAATATTGCTGAGGGTAGAGAATGGCTAAAAGTCTATCACCAGATTTTCATAGGTGGTCTCTGAGCAGCTGCTAGACAATTTGTCTAAGGTAAGCCAGATAAAGCAGAGGAAGGATGAGTCACCAGAAGCATTGCTCGAGTGCTTGATGGAAGCCTATTTTACATACACTGTACTGAATCCAGAGGCTTCTGAGAACCAAATAGCAGTCAACTTGGCTTTCATCAACCAAGCAGCCCCAAATATTAAAAAGAAGCTTCAGCCACTCAAAGGATTTGAAGGTAAAAGTCTGACTGAATTGATTACCATCACCACTGAGGTTTATCACAATAGAGAAGCACCCAAGGATAAGCAAACTTGGGGACTGGCAAAAGTCTTATTGGCAGATAAGACCTGAGGCCTGATGGCCAGAGGGAATACAGACTGTTTCAAATAGTCAATGGGGTCTCTCCCATAAAATAGGATCAATGTGCTTATTGCAAAGAAAGGGGCCATTGGTAAAAGGAATGTCCACTAAGGAAGAGGGGACAAAAAGTCCTGGAATTGGTGGGCCCAGACAAGTGAAGGGGGCAGTATTCAAAGCCTCTCCTCAAACCTTGGGTAACCCTAAAAGTGGAGAGGCAAACTGTTGATTTCCTAGTGGACACTGGTGCTCACCATTCAGTGTTAAAATCTCCACTGGGTCCTCTATCAGACAAATAAACCTGTGTTCAAGGGGCTTCCAGTTTGGCTCTACAACCATGGACCACACAATGAATCATGGATTTGGGAAAGAAGAAAGTTATATATTCCTTTATAATTATCCCTGAATGCCCTTACTCCCTCCTGGGAAGAGAATTGTTGGCTAAGATGAAAGCCTAAATTTATTGCACTCAGAAGGGGATGATGACCTCCCCATGGCCCAAAGTCTATGCCTTATGCTTAGATCTGGAGGAAGAATACAGTCTCTTCTCACAGACTTTCACTTGAGAGACATCTCCTATAATGGCTAAACTCCAGTGCTCCATCCCAGAAGTGTAGGCAGAAACTAACCACCAGGTTTAGTGATTCAGCAGCTCCCAGTTGTAATCACGTTAAAAGCCAATGCCTAACAAATCAGGGTGAGGCAGTATCCCATGACCCTGGAGGCCAAGTCAGGTATTACTAAACATTAATTGGCTCCTGAAGCATAGAATCCTAGTGCCTTGCCAGTCTCTATGGAACACTCCACTTCTACCAGTTAAGAAGCCAGAAACCAATGGTTTTCAACCTGTGCAACATTTTAGGGAGATTAGCAAATGGATTGAAGACATTCATGCCACAGTTCCCAACCCCTATAATCTTCTGAGCTCCCTCTCCCCAGAGCATCAAGTGTATTCAGTTCTAGATCTTAAGGACACCTTCTTCAGCTTAACTCTTGAAGCCAAGTCAGTCGCTTTTGCTTTTGAATGGCACAACCAACACTGGGGCTTCAGTGGTCAGCTCACCTGGACTCCCCTACCACAAGGGTTCAAAAATTCCCCAACTATTTTTTTACGAAGCCCTACATGGAGACTTGAAGGATTATCAGTCCTCACACCTACAGGTAAGCCTCATGCAGTATGTTGATGGATCTTTTGATTGCCTCTAAAGACCGAGACTCTTAACCTGTAGACAACTAGAGGCTTGCTACAGACCTTATGCCAATTGGGGTACAAAGTGTCAGCTAAAGGGGCTGGAGAGATGGCTCAGGGGTTAAGAGCACTGGCTGTTCTTCCAGAGGTCCTGAGTTCAATTCCCAGCAACCACATGGTGGCTCACAAAGTGTCATATAAGAAGGCCCATATCTGTGCCCCAAAAGTTACATACCTGGGACACATACTGAAATAAGGCAAGATATGGCTGTCATCTGCTCAAAAACAAACTCTACTGGATATCCCAACCCCAAAACCTGAAGACAGTTCTGAGAGTTTCTGGGTTTAGCCAGATTTTGCAGACTCTGAATACCTGGATTTGCTAAATTGGCAAAACCCTTGTATGAGGCTATGCAGGGGACAGAGGAGTCTTTTCTTTGGACTGAGACTCCAGACAGAGCTTTCAAAACCATAAAAGAAGCTCTGCTAAAGGCCCCTGCTTTAGTCCTACCAGACATAAATAAACCTTTTCAACTGTTTATAGATGAAAGAAGTGGGGTGACCAAGGGGATTTTGACTCAATGTCTTAGACCTTGGGAGTGACAGGTGGACTATTTGTCCAAGCAACTGGATCCTGTGGCTTCTAGGTGGCCTAGCTGCCTCTGCGTCATTGCAGCTACAGCCTTCCTAGTCAAAGATGCTGACAAATCGACTCTGGGCAACCCTTAATATTAACCACCCCTCATTCTATAGATGGGGTCCTCAGAAAACCCCCGACAGGTGGATGACTAATGCCCAGTTAACGTACTACCAGGCTTTATTTTTGAACCCCCCTCGTATCAGATTCCTTCTTAGCACCTCACTCAACCCTGAGACCTTGCTTCTTACTCCAAACTCTGATGTCATCCATGACTGCACAGAGATACTTTAGCAGGTACATGGAATCTGGTCGGACTTGACTTGGTTAAATCCAGATCTCACGTACTTCACAGATGGCAGCAGCTTCATTGGAGAAGGGACCAGGTATGCAGGGGTAGCAATAGCAACACCTTCAGAGACAATTTGAGCTACCTCCTTGCCCCGGTACCTCAGCACAAAAGGCTGAGCTAATTGCATTAACCAAAGCTTTACAATTAGGGAAGGATAAAACTATCAATGTTTACACAGACAGTCAATATGCCTTTGCCATGCATGTCCATGGATCCATATATCGGGAAAGGGGTTTACTGACTGCAGAGGGAAAGACTATTAAAAACAAACAAGAAATTTTGGATCTATTGTCTGCCCTCTGGCTTCTACAAAGACTGACCATTATTTATTGCCCAGGGCATCAAAAAGGAGACTCCTACAAGGCCCAAGGCAATAAAAGGGCAGACCGGGCAACCAAGGAAACAGCCCTATATGTTGCTAATTCATTGATAATAATGCCAGATCCCATGTTCTCTGAAAAGCCAGAATATTCTACACAAGACAATAAAGATATTGAATCCTTATTGAACACTTGAGTTAAAAATGTTCATACAACAGACAAATGACTCATTTTATCAGCTGAACTGGCTAAGTCCCTAATCTACCAAATTCACAAGGGGACACATTTAGGCCAAAGAAAATTAAAAGAGCTCCTGAGACACTTGAGGTTTAAAATTTTCAACATGGATAAATTGGTAGAGGACTGTGTGACTAAATGCCTCCCATGCCAGGCAACTAACTCACAGAAGAAGAAATTCTCTCAAAATAAGAGAGAGACAGGAACTTCCCCTGGAGTCCACTGGGAAATGGATTTCACTGAAGTAAGACCTGGCAATTATGGGTATAGATATCTCCTAGTTTTTTAGATACTATCTCTGAATGGATTGAAGCTTTCCCCAATCAAAAAGAAACAGCATCAACAGCGGTTAAGATTCTTGATAAACTCATTCCAAGGTATGGACTCCCTTCTGTGACAAGGTTAGATAATAGACTATCTTTCATCTCCAAGGTAACTCAAGACTTAGTTAAGGCATTGGGGACCAATTGGAAATTACATTGTGCATATCATCCCCAAAGTTCAGGACAGGTAGAGAGGTCAAATCAGACATTAAAGGAGACTTTAATTAGATTAACCCTAGAAATTGGTGATGATTGGACCCTTCTCCCTATTCTGAGTATAGAACACTCAGAATTGTGGGTTATCACTTTCTGAGATTATGTTTGGCAGGCCCCCTCCCTTCGTCCCCAGTCTTCCATCAGAAGTTATGGCTAAAATGTCTACAAGTTTCTTAAGTCCATCCAGGCTCTCCAGACTATCCAGGATGATGTCTTCCCACTCCTGAGATACATCTATGAGTCACTACCTGCTAAACCCCATTGCTACAAGCTACCTTATTTGGATCTGAAGACACCATAAGGAGACTCTTGGATCATGCTGGAAGGGACCAGTATCCTTTCCTGTCATTTTTATATGGAGACCCACAGACTTCTGCACAGGACGATTAATATCTGAAGTGTTCCTCTCAGATCTCAGGGCTGCCCCAATTTTTGAAACTGACCTATGCCACTTAATGCCACACCTCTTACTAAATAAGGTGCCTAGCAAAAATACAAATAGGAAGGCTATCAAGGTTGACTCCCAGCCTATGAAAATATCTAAATCCCTAATTCTTAACCAAAAGCATCTCAGAGGATACACAGGAGAAACATTATTATGTTTCCCAGCTGCCTCTACTCAAGCCTGTTCCAATCAAAATGATTTCTGGCATCATTTCTAGGGCTGTGTGACATGGGCCCCATCTTAGGACGTTGATAAGGATCCCTTTATAACCCTATCAGCTACAGTCAGCAGTTCCTGCACAAAACCCTTGTACTGTAACCCTATTACAATCAATGTTAAAAATGGGATGCAGTGCACCCACAAGCTTATAGCTCCTGGGACTCAGGGAGATCTTGGGGATTGAGGATATGGAAAACGGACATTGTTAGGAATGTTTCCTAAGTGAGATCTCTGGTGATGCAAAATTTCCCAATCAAGCCAAATCAAAACAAACCAAATTAAGAAATATCCATGTTTAATGGGAGATCTGTGCTCTTGGGTGGCCCCGAGAGGGAAACTGGGAAGCTACAGGAATGCAACCCCCGCAGGAAGAAAGGGAGACCACGTGTTTTTCTTTTGGGGGATCACTTAAGTACCCTGTGGAGTGGTCTTGACTGCACCCCCAGGGAGGGATTTGAAGTCCAGACCAGGCCTGGGTGCTGGGATAGATGTGAGGGGCTGGGGCCTAGGCTCCCTACCTAACATTCCAGACTCTTTGGCTATAAGGGTGACAGAAAATTGGAATGGTAATTATGACATTTAGGCTCTCTTTGGAAAAAAGGGTGTAGACTCAAATCTGGCTACTTCCTGCAGGCACGGGGCAGCATGGGGAAGGGGAGAGCCAGGTGTCCATGTTTAGCGAGAGCTGTGGCTGGAAAGGCATCCCATGAACTGTCATCCCAGAGAAGGCAGGCATCTGTTCCTTGGGGGAGATGAGAAGGCAGGTGTCTAGAAAAAAATAGTTGTTATCGATAAAGATGAGTGTGCCAGAATGAGGAGCAGGTAGGACCTTCATTGCAGCATCCTGGAAAACCAAAGGGTGGAAGGTCTTGTCTGCTGGATAGACCAAGTGTCTTGAGTAGGTGTCCGCTTGAGCCTGGAGAAATGGTACCAGCTTGGGTGGCCCAAGAGCTTGGCAGCTGAGGGGTTGGTGAGGTTTACCATGTGAGGTCCAGTCCATCGAGGCTCGAGGGAGATCTGGGAGTTAACTGTTTAAGGAGTACTCTGTCCCCTGGGGAGAGCGGAGCAGGTTTAGGGGCATTAGGGTCCACTGGTGTGGGGGCAGGGAGACAATTGGCAGCATGTGAATGGAGAAGAAACCTTAAAAGGGAGAGGTAGATTAGGTACCCCACCAGTGGAGGAGTTTGAACTGGGAGGTGATGGTTAAGGATAAAGGGCTTGCCATAAAGCAACTCAAAAGGGCTCAGGCCCATAGGGGAACATGGGTGGCCCTGAGGCGAGGGCCAAGACAACCTGAATTTAGTGGAGAGCTTGTTTAGTTGTTTGATGAGTCCCATTGTCCAGGAGATATTGAGAGCTTCTGACAGGAGCTCCATGACTCTGAGCCATCACATCTGCTGTTTCCCTGGAGACTGGAAGCACTTCCATCCTGTAAAAGCATCCACAAGTGTTAAGAGACAACAAAGTTTTTTATGAGTAGGCATATGGGTGAAATTAACCTGCCAATCTTTTTCCGGTTGGTGTCCACGAAACTGGAGTATGTGGAGAGCTCCTTGTGGGTTGGCCTGGGCACACATCTGGCAGGAGGAATGAACCTGTAAAATAGAATCTTGGAGATGGGCGGGGTTAAAAGGGGCTCCAAGAAGCAGAACAAAGCTTTGGGGAAGAGGCTAAGGATATCTCCACTCAGTAAATGTGCTGGACAAGCCGGTATCACTAAGAAAGAATGAGAAAAAAAATTGTCCTACAAGAATGTAGGACAGTGGTAGAGTTTTAAGTGGGAAGGAACAGGTCCCGTCTACCCCTATAACTGAAATTGGTGAGGGAAACTTAAAGCCTGAGTGAAAATAAAAGTAATGGACTTACCTACCACTTGTAGCATGACCCCAGGCTAGGAGAGGGTTATGGGATATACCACGTTTGGGCAGCGTCGATCTTCTGCAAGGCTGAGACATTTGGAGGCTGGCACAGTTTCACTTGCCGATGGTGATGAGGCCGGACTTCCATGACTTGGCATAGAGGACAAGCCCGCATGGGGGCATTGTGATTTCCAGTGTCCAGGTTGCTGGAAGATAAGGCACAACCTCGGAGCAGGTGCAGTGCAATATCGTGCCTTGTGACCATTTAGGCCACACTTGATAGAGCCCTGTGATTGACTTCCCTTGTCCCCCTTCCTGTGACTTTAGGGCGGCTGGTAAGGGCTGGGCCTGTAGATTGTTGTAGCTTTGTCTGTCGGGAAGATTTTTTTCAGGCATTAAAAACTTTAAGGTCATTTTCACCAATTCCTGTATAGGAGTTTGGGGACCATCCTCAACTTTTTTTTTCTAATATCTGGTTCTGACTGAGGAAGCAGAATGATTGGCAGAAAAGGAAGCTAGCCACTTTTTTTAAACCTGAGATTGATTTGGGATAGAAAATGGAGCAGGGGAAGGACTAGCCCAGTGCGCAGAGGGGGTCCAGGAGTGGAGCAGTGAGGTAGGAGGGGGAGGGAAAGGTGGAAGTTGACATTGAACCTCCAAATTGGGAAAGGGAGGGGAAAGAATGTTGCTCCACAGGAGGGGTTGGGTGTGGGTTTGAGGGAGTGGGGGAGGGGCCAGTGCCTCAGGCAGCACGGTGCTGTGAGACTGGCTAAGGGGAAGGGGCGAGAGCACAGAGACCAAAAAGCTATGGACAAAAAAAAACCCATCTATATGTAAGTTTTGTTTATCTGTATCAGGTAGACTCAATTTAAAAGATTTCTGTAAGAGGCTTACAGGGACAAAAACAGACCTGGCTTTGAACTGGAAGTGCCCATTTTAGAGTCTATGCCCACCTACAAGACCTAAGTCCACCTTAGTGCATCCGCCAAGGTGGCTCTTAGGTCCACAGGGGTCGTGGAGATTGGATGCCTGGCGTCCCAAAACACACAGATGTCCACCTCAGCCAATCCTGATTCTCCAGGATTGACTGCAACCTGATTCGAATTCACAGCGTGAGCTCACGACTTCATTGGGAATCCAAAAACCACAAAAATAAGTATGAATGGGTCCCCCCAAACCCTATAGCATAGACAAGAAAAGGGACTCACCAAGACGCAGCTGCTGTAGCCCAGAAGCTGGTTTTAAGCATGACATAGAGGGCTCGAACTGTAGACTAGGGACCTTTCAAAACGAGGCCTGCCGCATGGAAAGGACCTGCCCTAGCTCAGCAGGAACCTCCAAATGTCAGAAATATTTCTTAACGCGAGCTCTCTGATGATGCAAAAATTCCCAATCAAGTCAAATCAAAACAAGCCAAATTAAGAAATACAGGTTTAATGCGAGATCTGCGCTTTCGGGTAGCCCCAAGGGGAAACTGGGAAGCCACAGGAATGCGACCCCTGGCAGGAAGAAAGGGAGACCACATGTTTTTCTTTTGGGGGATCACTTAAGTACCCTGTGGAGTGGTCTTGACCCCACCCCCAGGGAGGGATTTGAAGTCCAGACCAGGCCTGGGGGCTGGGATAGATGCGAGGGGCTGGGGCCTAGGCTCCCAACCTAACAGACATGACCAAAGAATGGCATTTACTATACAGCAATCACATGTCAAGATGCCTGTCCTCCCTATAAGTCCCCTGCAGGACCTCATCCGGCCTCTCCCATGTCCCATCTAGGTCCCCATAGCTCCGCTCCTGACCACTAAGTCACCCGAGTGCCTCAACCCCCTGGGGTTTACTGTGTCAACAACTGTACAGAGTGAGACAAGCTCCATAGATTCTCTTATGCCTGCAGACCCTCTCCTTGGGATGGTCCAGACTACTTACCCCTTCCTAATTCTACAAAGGGACGATTGCGATTGCTGGCTGTGTCTAAACCCCAGGCTCCTTTTTACATAGGATTAGGCCTTCTGATGGCACAACCATCATTAACATTTAAAACTGTGTCTTTAACTAACAGAACAGCTTGTCCCTGGGAGGCCCCTCTCACCCTGGAGAGAGATTCGAGGAGAGGCTACCTGGTTCCACTCCTACAACTATCCCTTAGACAGAACCACTTATTCAGTTGTATGTAAAAAGAAATATGTTTTCTCAAAGTCTACAAATACTTTTAACCTAAGCAACTCCCATCTATTGGTCACTCTAGATGATCGTGGTGTGCTGGCGCCATGGGCATCCCTGCATGTCAACCAGTCTTTCCACCATGGGAAACCGACCTGGACTCTGTGTCTTAGTACAAATTGTACCACAGATATATTACTATGATGGGCCACCTGGCAGGGTACACTTGGACTCCTCTCTAGAAGGACAGCATAAAAGAGCAGACCAGATCCTTGTTCCAGTAAAAGTGGGATTAGGTATCACTGGCTCTGTTGCCATAAGAGCAGCAGCATTGTCAAACCAATTATAATAGTCTTTCTGAAGCTGTGGAAAAAAGATTTATTTTGTAACCAATCAACTACTGCATACTTAGAAAAAGAAGTAGATTCTCCGGCAGAAATGGTTACAAAATAAAAGAGGACTAGAGTTGCTACTCCTAAAGCAAGGAGATCTACATGCTGCCTTGAGAAAATCCTGTTGTTTTTATGCAGACCATTCAGGTGTTGTCAAAAACACTTTTCAGGAGCTCAAGGTGCATCTCCTTAAAAGACAAGAAAAAAACACCCCAACAGAAACCATTCTCCTGGTTCCACAGGCTGTCTGACTGGTCACCATGGTTAACAACCCTAATATCTGCCATTGCTGGTCCACTTGTTAATTTTTTAATGCTCATAATAGCAGGGCCTTGTATAATTACTATGTTGTTTAAATTTATAAGGAGTTGTGTCTCCTCAAGAGAACTCCTGGTCTGAAGAGATGGCTCAGAGGTTAAGAGCATTGATTGATCTTCTAGAGGTCCTGAGTTCAATTCCCAGCAACCACATGGTGACTCACAGCCATCTATAATGAGATCTGGTGCCCTCTTCTGGCAAGCATACATAGAAGGAATTTTGTATACATAAAAAATAAATAAATCTTAAAAAAAAGAACTCCCTTTAGAAAAAAAAGAGAGAACTCCTGATTCCCTGCTCACAATATACTGTGGTCAGAGGCTTGGACACCAGTCTAATTTCAAAGACAGACCCCAACTCCAGCTCAGATGTAGACTTAGAGAAACGAAGAGCTTGACTCAAGTCACAATTTTGAGGATGAAGCCCCCCTTCCATTTTTAGGTTGGAATTTCTCTCTTTTTTGAGACTTATGACTGTTATTCTTTCTTAAGTTCCTCAAAGTTTAATTTTGTCTCTAATCTATATCTGTTTCAACAAGCCCCCACATAACTGACAGGGCACATCTAGACCTCAGCTGTTGTCTTCAACCCATGAACCCTAAACTGCAAAGAACTGATGCAGATCAAGTCATTTTACAAGAATGCAGCTTAACTCCAGCTGGGTTCCCAGTTATCTCCTCCCTACCTTTGACTGCCCTTGCAGCCTTCCTGGACCCTGACCATTTAAGCCCCATTTCAGCTTGAAGCAGCTACAAAAGAGAATACTTCCTCCAAGTTCCCAAACCAGGCTGAGGGAAGGCCAAGCCAGAAACATTAAGATAATCAAAATGAATCAAATATTTAATTCAGGTAACAAATTCAAGGGGGAACATTAAGGGTCTGGAAATAAGACTGAAAATATAGAAATAGAAATCTAGACACCAAAGATTAGAATGTAGAAGCTTAAGATATAGTAAGAAAGCTGTAAACCTAAGCAAACTACCAACAGCTTTTCAAGAATCAGTCATTTACAATGAACTATTTTCTCAGACACTTAAGAAGCTTTTCTCAGCTTAGGTCATTTTATCTTACAACTAGCTGTTTTATTTACAAGGCCAGAGCTTTTCTCTGCAAACTGAGAGTAGTTTCCTGGCCATTTTTGATCAACCACAGATATGAGCTGAGTTAAACTTTAGGAGACAGAGATATGTGACCTCTGGGTTAGGCATTGTCTCTGCTATGGGAAACTATTATATACTCTTAATTATAGCAATCACAATATACAATAAGTATCATACATTGCACTAAATATATATGATATACATATTATATATATATTACACAAAAGAAAGAGCATGGTAGTTTTCATATCTGCCTACATTATACTTGGATCATATTTTCCTGCACTACTTGAGTTCCTCCATCACATCTTTGTGTCTGATACAATGACTTTTACAAAAACTCAGCCTCTCTCCTTCCTCGTGACCCAAAAGAGAAAAAGTAGATCTTATTTCTGTTTTTGGACCTGATCTGTTTCGTATAAAGCTATATCCAGTTTTAGCTACTTTCCTTATAACAAAACAGTTATCACTGTGCTGATTGCAGACTCTTCCCCCAGTCTTCTTCTTTATTAGGCTGTTGTTCAATTTGATTGCTACAGATTTTACTTTAGCTCATGGGTGAGGCCATTTTGATTGTGAACAAAGGGCTCTTTAGTGTGTTGTTGAGATGGATGTGAAGTATCAAGGATTCCCATTAAGGATTTTCACAACTGCATTTATTGAGGAAAGGAACTTTTACTTGTTCTAATTCATTGAGTTTTTTGGGGTGTGGAATCAGGGTAATACTGGCACAGGGATGAGTTTGGATGTATTCCTTTGCTTTCTCTTTCTTAAAGTATTTTCTGTAACCTTAGTCTTCATTCTTCTGCAAAGTTTTGAATGATTCAGGAAATCCATGTGATCTGGGCTCTGCCTTGTTGGGAACTGGTTTTGTTGCCAGTCCAAACTTGCTTATGACTCATGTTTTTAAGTGTTTTTATTTGATTTTAATTCAATTTTCAAACATGTCTAAAAATTCCTTTGCTAATTTCTTTCTTTCTTCCTTCCTTCCTTTCATTTATTTATTTATTTATTTATTTATTTATTTATTTATTTTGTTTTTCAAGACAGGGTTTCTGTGTAGCTTTGGAGCCTGTCCTAGAACTTGCTCTTGTAGACCAGCCTGCTCTTGAAGTCACAGAGATCTACCTGCCTCCCGAGTGCTGGGATTAAAGGCGTGTGCTACCAGCAACCTTTTGCTAATATCTAATTTTCTGCAGTATAAAAACTACATCCCTGAAAGACCCTCTGGACTGAATTTCTTCAGTTACAACATCAGTTTTTCTATAATATAATTTGTATCTGACCTCCTGATCGGTTTCATTGAGGGATTTGCATTGTGACATACATATCCTTGAAAATAACCAGCCGGGCAGTGGTGGCGCACGACTTTAATCCCAGCACTCGGGAGGCAGAGGCAGGCGGATCTCTGTGAGTTCGAGACCAGCCTGGTCTACAAGAGCTAGTTCCAGGACAGGCTCCAAAACCACAGAGAAACCCTGTCTCGAAAAACCAAAAAAAAAAAAGAAAATAACCAGCTCTTTCAGGGATCTCTTTATTATCATCATCATCATTATTGTTAATTTGCATGCTCACCTCACTGCTTCCAACTCTGAACTTTCCTATTAGTCCTCATCTGCTGTTTTGGGTTTGGGTGCTTCTAGATTTCTATGCCCTTGAAGAGCATCCTTAGGTTGTTTTGGATATCTCAGATTTTATGACAGAAAATTAAGTTATAAACTTTCTGACTAAAACTGGATTAACTTTTTTTGCATTGTGTGACTCTGAAATTCCCCACAAGCCAAAGTTGTTGAAATTGAGCAGAACACCATGACCAACCACATGGAAGAGGACATTCTTGAAAGGGATTTCAGGTTCTTACTATCTCTAGGTTGTGGTGTGTCATGAATATTTTGGCATGGGTGTGTGGGTTCACACAGGTCTGAGAAATGAAGACTCAGAGACCCTTTGAGAAGACACTTAGCCTTTGCGGTTGCAGACAGAATACAATGCTTCCACAATACAATGCTGTGTACATACCTGATTCATAAGGTACCACGGTTTTTCAGATTTCCCCTGAATCAAGCTTTGCATAGTCTTTGTATCCATGGAAAACTCTCAGTCAAGAATCACATAGGAAAACAAAAGGTATTTGTAACCCAAAGGAAGGCCTGGGGGCTGTGTGAAAACTCAAGCCCAGCCAGGGGGAACCCAGCAGGTGTCACTGCTAGTGGAGGTTACTTGCGATCCCTCTGGCGCCAGCCTTCAGGACATTCTGCTACAGTGGTGCTCACACACCTGTACCCAGACAGACAAACAGAGACATGTAGGCAGAGAGAGAGAGAGAGAGAGAGAGAGAGAGAGAGGAAACCTAAAGAAGAGGGGAAAGAGTAATGTGATAACATTTTGTCTTTCAGAAATGATTGCTCCTATAATGTGTGAGGATCTATTATTCAACCTTCAATAATCACGCTTTTTTTTCCAAGCAGTATGCTAGTGGCAGGCTATGACAAATTGTAGTTGACTCTGACTCTCCAATCAATAGATCTTCCAGAGGACACAGGTTCAAGTCTCAGCACCCACATGGCAGCTAACAACTGTCTATAACACCAAGATCTGATACCCTCACACAGACATACATGCAGGCAAGAGAGGAATGCACATAAAAAAGTAAATAAATTACATTCATATTGAGAGGATAGAGAGAAGCACTAGCTGCTCTTGCAGAGGACCCAGGTTCGGTTCCCAGCACCTACAAGGAGGCTCACATCCATTTAACTCCAGTTCCAGATGATCCAACTCCCTCTTCTGATTTTCATGGATACTAAGCAGTCAAGATGTCCACATGCAGGTTGTGTATGTGTGTGCGTGAAAGACCCTCGTTTTCAAGGGTGGTGGGAGAAATCCCCCAGACTCAATAATTCAGGCCAACAGATGCAATCAGCAAGAGGTATCTTTATTGATTACACAGGCACCTGTGGGTGCAACAGTAGCTTACGTTAACTGAGCACCACAGGCAAATTCAAACAGCCATATTTATAGGGAAAAATGATTACATAAGAGGATAGTATAGCACAAGCATTTCATTGGCTCTGAAATCAGTGGGTTTAGCTCATCCTGGGATTGGCCCCATGTCTATTCTCGAATTTCCCTGAAAAACCATAAAGACAGATAAAACACCCTGCAGCGAGTTGACAGTTTAGATAGGATATCTTGGGGGGTGGAGTATTCCTTCTCCTTAGTCCCGAAAAACCACAAAGCTAGATATAGCACTCTGCAGCAAGTTGACAGTTTAGATAGAATGCCTTGGGGTGAGTGGAATATTCTCTTTCCTTAGCCTAGTCAGTGAGTCTGCAACCCATAGATATCCAGTTTTAGCATCATCTAAGCCCGGGGGTCCAGCTAAATTTTCAGCAGAGTTTAACATAGTACGTGGGCATGGGGGTCTTTCAAGTATGGGGGGGGGTCTTTCATGCATTTATCTATGTGTTCATAGTGGGCCAGAAATATGGTGAGTCAGGTAAAGGGGTTTGCCAAAGAAGCTGGTACTTAAGTTCAATGTCCAGGATCCATGTAGTAGAATTAGAACCAACCAACTCCCACAAGTCCTCTGACCTCCACACATATACTGGGTTGCACACACCCCACACACAAAACAATGTAACATTAACTTAAAAGTTCAAGGCTATCATGGACTACATGCTGAGTTCTAGTCCAGTTTATTGGGCATATCTGTCCAACCATCACCATGATCTCTCTTCAGAGTTCTCCCACCTTGTAGCCACATCCCCAACACCTCATCAGCTTTTACCCACTGTCTGTTGCAGAATATTCCTTTACACTGTGTGAAAGGCTTTTATCTTTCTCTATTTCTGTATACCTTCCTTTGCTTCTATTGCTTCTACCTCCATGGCTTGTTGTGTAGCTGGGTGGCTGGAACCTTATGTCCTCCTCTCCTTGTTCTCTTGTTTTTGCTCATTCTCCTCCTCCATTCTCTTTTTATACTTTCTGCCTGTGAGCCACACCTTTCCTTGCTTCTGCCTTGCTATTGGCTATTCAGCTCTTTATTAGACTATCAGGTGTTTTAGATAGGCAAAGAATCACAGCTTTACAGTTAATCAAATGCAGTCATATACAAAAGTAACACACCTGAAAATAGTATTCCTCAAGAGTCCTTAGAAAATGACTTACAGCAGGTATTCAGTGTCAGGTCTAAGCAAGGGCATCAATGCCCTCAGCTACTCTCAAAAGACCCTATACTCACAAGGATATCTTTTTTTTTATTTTTTGGTTTTTCGAGACAGGGTTTCTCTGTGGTTTTGGAGCCTGTCCTGGAACTAGCTCTTGTAGACCAGGCTGGTCTCAAATTCACAGAGATCCGCCTGCCTCTGCCTCCCGAGTGCTGGGATTAAAGGCGTGCCCCACCACCGCCCAGCAGGATATATTATTTCTGTACCTCACTTTATTCAAGGCCAGTCAAATACCTGAGATAAAAGAAGTATCCATATGGCATGGTGGCTACCCCAAGAGGATTTGTGGTACTCTGGGAAGCAACAATTGTTGATATGGTCTTTATAATATCTTTTATTACAATAAACATTTACTTATTTATGTATTAAATTATTTGAGATAAGGTCTCATTATGTAGCCCTAGATGTCCTGGAACTCACTTTGTAGATCACCAGTCTTTGAAATCACAGAGATCATCCTGCTTATGCTTTCTGGAGTGCTGGGATTAGAGGCTTTCACCACCATTTATAGCATTTTATGTGTGTGTGTGTGTGTGTGTGCTTGTAAGCATGCACGGATGCCAAGGTGTGTTATAATAAGAGTGGCGGGCTACGTTCCTGGCACCCAGCTGCCCACACGGCTAGCTTTTTTTTTTTTTTAGAGACAGGGTTTCTCCGTAGCTTTTGGTTACTGTCCTGGAACTAGCTCTTATAGACCAGGCTGGCCTCGAACTCACAGAGATCCGCCTGCCTCTGCCTCCCTAGTGCTGGGACTAAAGGCGTGCACCACCACCGCCCGGCCCGCATGACTAGCTTTATACCCGAAATAATTACACGGAAACTGTATTCTTTTAAACACTGCCTGGCCCATTAGTTCCAGCCTCTTATTGGCTAGCTCTTACATATTGATCTAACCCATTTCTAATAATCTGTGTAACATCACAAGGTGGCTTACCAGGAAAGATCTTAACCTGCGTCTGTCTGGAGTGGGAGAATCATGGCGACTGACTGAAATTCTGTTCTGTCTACTCTGCCTATCTAAGCTGCTGTCCTATCAAAAGGGCCAAGGCAGTTTCTTTATTAACCAATAGACAAATGACCCTCCTCCATAATTTCCCCTTTTTCTGTTTAAACAAAAAAGAAAGGCATTCACTTTAACATAGTAAAATTACATATAGCAAAAAATTATCAAGTAAGAATTACTATAACTAACCATTCTTCAACTCCATCAAAGACTCCAGAAGGATATAATATTACCTAAGCAAAGAAGAAATCCAAAACTCTAGAAATAACAGAGACATCTCACTGTCTGGACAGTCATCCAAAGTTCTTTTGTACCTTTGGGGCATCCATCTTCAGCCTACAGGCTCATAGTATCCAGAGGACATTTCCATGAAGCAGGAAAATTCAAAGGCAGTTCAGTCACTTTCTGTTATGTCCTACAGATTGTCTCGCAGACTCTTTCATGAATCAGGATCCCCAAAAGACCATCTCACCATTAGGCAAGTTCAGCAGTCCTCTCTCTGTGGGTTCTTTGTGTCCAGTTTATGCACCAGTCCATGCAAGAGCAGTTTCTTGCCCAGTTAACCAACTCCATAAGGAGCCTCTTCGATGCCCATCTTCTTGAAGTAGATTGGTGCTGCCAGGAGCAGACATGTCTCATTGTCATGAAAAGCCCTAAGTTATTAAAACATTAAATGCCATATTCTGTAGTCTTTGAAAGATATGAAGAATGCCTATCTAACTGAAATATATCTCTATATATCCAGAAAATCTAACATGACTACAAGCTTAACTATTATCAATCATTATCCATTAACAACCTATATTTCCTAATTATACATTACATTTTAAGTGAACTACACAATTACAATACCTTAATCAAAAGCAGAAATACATATAACAAAATTGACCTTAAAATCCATACCAATGTAAATTATTCATATCTATATCATATCCCCCTCTAAATGTAAAAGAACATTTATAAACAATATTTGAGAACATGGGCACAGTTTTTTCTCTCCAAACTGCTTCCTGCTGAATGGGGCGCTGTTATTCAGGTATTTTATGGGATAACCTGTCTGCTAGGTTCATCTCAGTCGGCAGTTGAGCAAAGTAATTTTTTGAGGTTGTTCACATCAACCTTTCGGGAGGGCATGGTCTATCATACCACATTGGGATAGAGGCAACCCAAAGGGTCTCATCCTCTGTGAAAACAAGAGAAGACCCTCTCCAAAGCATCATATCCTTAGACCCAAATTCTGAAATTATAATACCCTTATATCCATTCTGGTTTAGCTTGGCAGCCCATGTAATGAAAAGTCTTTCTGTACTTAACTCCTTTTCAGTCAAAAAATTTAAAGAAAACACAATGTACAAAATCCAGACCCTCTGTGAATTTTTCATTGTTACATGGCTTATTTTTCTTTATTCTTTTAATCTATAACTATCTGTACTCTGTCTCTTTAAAGACTTTACCCTTTTTTTAAGACATTAACTTTATTCTTTATATATTTTTTCTCTCTCCCAAGGCTATGTACATTTATCCAACATTGTGACTCATTTAGTGGTCTTTTATGTCTGAATCTGTCTTATTGTGAATCTGTACTTTTTTTTTACTATCCAGGAGCATTTCTTAAAATGTTAAGCACTTCTTAAAAACTTAAGTTGCACCATGTAAGGGTAATACGGTACCACCTGTTTACTGCCAGTCTAAACCTTAATTGTGCTGTTATTACAGTAATTATGATAGTTCCTGCCTGAGACCAGCACAGTTCAGCCTGGCGGAGCTGGGCTGCTCCTGCCTCGGAGCCATTTGGTGCCCCTGAGCCACACACAATTCCAGGCACACAGCAGTCCACATTGCCATCAAGCAAGCTGTAGCATTTTAATCCAAATGCTCCATTCAAAAGCTCTGTCTCCCACAGGAGCCAGACAGATTGCAATGGCAGCACAGCACAGAAAGCCGGCATTTTAAAACAGCAAGTTTTTTCCTGCTGCTTAGTCAGGAAAATTTCTTTGCAGCAAGCCACCCACAAACAGCCAAAAGCTGTGTTAAACTCCCACTCCCTTTTTTTTAAAGCCCTCTCAGGTTTTTAAGTGAATTTAGTCCATCACATTGGAGTGCCACTCTGTTGTAATGAGTGACGGGCTACATTCCTGGCACCCGGCCACCCGCACGGCTAGCTTTATACCCGAAATAATTACTTGGAAACTGTATTCTTTTAAACACTGCCTGGCCCATTAGTTCCACCCTCTTATTGGCTAGCTCTTGCATATTGATCTAACCTATTTCTAATAATCTGTGTAACATCACAAGGTGGCTTACCAGGTGAAAGACTCTAAATGCATTTGTAAGCCCTCTCAACCCTAAGAAAATGTAAAACTTTAAGAAAAATCTGAAGCCATTTCTGATGACTCTCAGTACTTCCCCACCTCCCCTGGGAACCAAGGACATAACAGCTATGCATGCACGTACTGAGATGTTGGAAACTTTCCATCTCCCTGAATAGGGGCATGATAACCCTTAGGTGTTGACTCAGTTACTGATGTTTTGACTTAGTTCCTGGGAAGGGGCAAAGTGACCTTCAGAAGTTTCCTTTTACCTCATCTGATCTGGCAATCACTCTCCAGCTAATTATTGGTAATAGCCTTTTTGAATAAGCCAACCCAATAAGTTACAAAACAACCTACAGGTCCCCCCCCCCGTCTCTGTGGCTTTTTGCTTTAAAAGATGGGCTGTAACAGCTGTGGATGTCCTTCATATCCCGAACCTGAAGGACCCTGTCATGACAGAATAAAAAATCCTCTTGCTGTTTGCATCCACACGAGTGGTCTCGACTGATCCTTGGGTAGGGGGTCTCTCCAGAAGAAAGACATCCTTCGGGGGGTCTTTCACAGGAAAGATCTTAACCTGCATCTGTCTGGAGTGGAAGAATCATGGCGACTGACTGACTCGGCTTCTTTCTTCCAAAATTCTGTTCTGTGTACTCTGCCTATCTAAGCTGCTGTCCTATCAAAAGGGCCAAGGCAGTTTCTTTATTAACCAATAGACATATGACCCTCCTCCATCAAAGGTGTACATATGGAGGTCAGATGGCAACTTGTGGTAGTTCATTCCACCATGTGGATCTTGCAGAATTAACTCAGGCTACCAGGCTTAGTGGCAAGCGCCTTCATCTGCAGTATCATCTTGCTGGCCCTTGTTGGTCTACTCTGACAAAGCCAGGATTCCTGGCTATGGACTACTGTCTTAGCACCCACAGGGAAGTAGTGGGTAGCTTCAGAAAGGGCTAAGAACCCCATGTCAGGGTGATCTGGAGGGCTGGACCCTTGTCCAAACAGGGTTTATTTTTTGACTAGCCATCAGGAGTTGGCCACTTGGTTCACAGATGTTTCCTGGGCTGGGAGGTGCTAGGGGTAAAAGTAGAGCTGAAGCCCAGGATCCTCTTCTCCATTCTTGTCCCAGTGTTGTGAGGCATCTTGGAGAGACAGGAAGACCTGGGTAAGATACTCAAACCTCCCAAGCACACACAGGAACCTCCCATGCACTCCAGGGTGAGCAATCAGACCCTAGTGGACCTGTGGGTGTTGGAGCTCTGCTGTAGGGTTATCTCCTCAAGGTATAGTCTTCTCTCCATTAGAGCTCTGGAAGCCAAGGTGACATTGACAGGGCAGGAAGTCCCAGGCTGCAGGTCAGAAATAAAGTCTAATGAAGGCAGCATGTTCTGGCTACTACTGTGTCCACTAGTGTTGGGGCAAAGGGCACCCAGACCACCAGTGTCTATGATGATGGAAAGAGTACCAGGGGAGGCCATGGTGAGTAACTGTTCCTTGAACGGGTAAATCATAAATAAAGCTATAGTCTTAGGTCTCTATACCCTGAGCCTTTTGGGCTTGTGTATATCTTTCCATTCACCAAACCAGGGTTTCTTGGGTGCTGGAGTGGGGATACTAAGTCACCCAGAATGTCTAAGACTCAATAGGTTACCCTCCCAGGATCTTGTGTCCCCAAAGGCAGGGTATCTGGAGGCCCACAGAAATGGCTCTGCTCCATCTTGATATAAGGTCAGAGAGTTCAAGCATATTATTGATCCTTCAAGGTCAAACAATAGGATGTTTGGCCCAAGATGTAGCTACTGGATGTTTTGCTTCAAATTACAGGATGTTTGACTTAGGGTATAGCTGTTAGATGTTTTGAATATGAAGGAAGTAATCAGTCTTGTTTTTTCCTTATATCATGATTAAAAAAACAATCTTTTGTCCCCCCCTTTGGCTTGGGGTATAAAAGGGCTAGAAAAATTAACAAGGCAGATTCAGTATTCAATATAATGCCTTTCTAACTCTGTCTTCAGACTTTTGTGTATTTCTTTTTTTATATTTATCTATCTATCTATCTATCTATCTATCTATCTATCTATCTATCTATCTATCTATTATGTATACAGCTATCCAGAAGAGAGCACCAGATCTCATTACAGATGGTTGTGAGCCACCATGTGGTTGCTGGGAATTGAACTCAGGACCTTTGGAAGAACAGGCAATGCTCTTAACCACCGAGGCATCTCTCCAGCCCCCTTGTGTATTTCTTTCGTCAATCCACACTCCACTTTTCAGGAACATATGCACAAGTTGGCTGGACCAAGACAAATGGTGCTGGATGTTGGGCCTTGAGAATGGGATTAAAGTGATGAACACCACAAGTTAAAAGTGAGCACTCAGATAAAAATGAAGTAATGGTATGCTGAGTTACTCAGGAGTAAAATGGTAAATATATAGCAAAGGCTTTTGTATTCTTGCTGAGCTTCTATGTGTAGGTTTGTAGAGAGCTGCATTGTGCAGTGCTATGAGGGTGGCGCTGGTTTCTGCCCATCACCCCCTCTTGAGAATGTGCTCTAAGTCATGTACTATTCCCATATATGGCTAAGACTGAGAAGGTGGTCTCAGTCACATACCATCCCATATATGGCCTAGACTGAGAATGTGGCTTGCTTTCCTGTACCTAGACCTATCCTCTTTTCCCATGTAGCTTGCTGGGGCTGGCTGACCAGGGGCTACTTTAGCTGTGGGTTGGCTTTCCCCAGTATTTGAAGATTGTTCAAGGTTCCTGAATAAACTGCTGAAAGAAGAGTCCGGTGTTGTGTCTTCCTTGCTGGTCTGAGGCAGTCGCAACATAGGTTGTATGTTTGTTTTGTTCCTATGACCAGAGACATCATTGTAAATATATATGCATTTATAAATAATATTTTTATCATTGGCCTTGTGTGTTGGTTACAGTGTGATATTTTTGATATTCCCAAATATGTATAATGTCTATGGTTATTGTATGGGCAGCAACTTCTCAAGGTCACAGTTGTTGCATACTTGCTTTGGTGAGGTCTACAAACTCTGTTTAAAGCTCTAACACTGTTTGTTGCATAGCTTATGTAGAGAAGGACAAGGGAAAAAAGACTGACCTGCTTTGGGGGGTGACCATCAGAGCATGGCATGAGCCCCATGGGATTCCAATTGTGCGGATGGACAAAGAGACAGACAAAACCTTACTTGGCCTCTTCCTCTGCCTGAGGCTGACTACCAGCAATCAAAATTCCTCTTTGGCTCATCTAATTTTTGCTTACCGAATTAACAGTAACTACCTCATCCTAATGCAAGATTTCCCATTTTACCTTTATCAACCACCATGCCTATGGGCTATATCTATCTCTCCTCTATTGAGAGGCAGGTAGTCCTTTATCCCTCTGGAACAAATATCCCTGCCCCCATTCTCTTGTTCCCCTCCCCTTCTCTCTCATCTTCTATCTCCTGTGTTTGTTTCTTATTCACTGCCCTCTGTTCCTCTGACGCAAAGAAATCATCTTTGTGCTGAGAACTTTTACCTTGGGGATCCTGAGCAGATAATGTTTTTCTTTCATACACTGTGCTTTTTTTTTCTTTTTGAGACAAGGTCTCACTCTGTAGACCTGGCTGTCCTGAAACTTACTATGTACACTGAAGAGTCCAAGAATAAGAAAATAAAAATATAGATTTTAGAAATAAGAATGTATAAAAAATATAAAGTTATAAGTCCAGAATTATGAGAACAGACTGTCAGCAGTTTTCTTAGCAGATCAATGATCAATCATTTACAGTGAACTATTTTTTCAGATACTTAAGAAGCCTCCACTCATGCCACAGTCCCCATCCCCTATAATCTCCTGAGCTCCCTCTCGCTGTAGCTTCAAGTGTATTCAGTTCTCATCCTAATGCCTTCTTCAACCTAACACTTAAAGCCAAGAGTCAGACGCTTTTTGCTTTCAAATGGGACAACCAAGACCAGGGCTTCTTTGGTCAGTCACCTGGACTCGCCTGCCACAAGGATTCAAAAATTTCTCAACTGTCTTTGACAAAGCCCTACAATGAGACTTAAAGGATTATCAGTCCTTATACCTGGAGGTTCCTCTGAGCCTCAGGCCCTTTTGGATCCTATTCTATCACTTCTAGGATTTCAGGAATCTAACAGGAGATTTTGCCAACCTTCCCTGTGCCTCTTTTCCTCAGGACTCCAGGCTTCAGCAGGCTTCTGTCTGTGCTAGCACTGCAGGCAGCCAGGGAGAGGATCACCCCTCCCCCCACAGGTACTGCACTCTCAGACCAAGGAGGAGCCAGGAGGACAGAGGTGAGCAGAGACAACTACAAGGCCAGGTACCAAGGATGGCCACTGTCCATCACTTCTCCTGGATGATAATTGGTTTTGGCCTCACAAGATGACTCCTGCTCCCAAGTGGCACAATGGGAAACACCAGAGCAGGGAGGGCAGCTGCAGGAGCAGACCCACCAGGAAAGTACAAATGGCCTGCAGCCCCTCCCCCTGCCTAAAAATTCAACTGGAAAGAAAAGTTTTGTCTGGTTTAAATGCATAAACATGACCACCAACTGTTTATTTCTAATATGTAAGTTAACCATGTTTAGTGTGTACTGGCTGTAGCCCTTACTGACTGCCCAAGCTTAAAATTTACCTCTAAATGTTCTGATTATTGTCTGATATAATCACTTTTCTTTGCCTTCTCAGGAGACAGTCTCAATGTGGTATAAACTTGTTCTGCTGTTACCCAAAGAATGGTTATCCCAATTTCTTTACTAAACTCATCATCTATAACTAAAATGTTTTATTTTGATACTAAAAGAGTTTCAATTCAAAATCATTATTCCTGACTAAATCTGACAAAAATGTAATGTGAAGTCATAGTCTTATAAAAGCTGCTAACGCTTTGTCATAGCCAAAACCTGGAAATAGCCTAAATGCCCCTCAATTGAACAATGGAGAAGGAAAATGTGGTGCATTTACACAATGGAGTACTACACAGCAGAAAAAATAATGACATCTTGAATTTTGGAAGAAAATGGATGGAGCTAGAAAACATTATTTTGAGTGAGGTAACCCAGACCCAGAAAGACAATTATCACATGTACTCACTCATAGGTGGTTTTTAAACATAAAGTAAAGAAAACCAGACTACAAACTACAATCCCAGAGAACTTAGACAACAATGAGGACACTAAGAGAGACTTACATACATCTAATCTCCATGGGAAGTAGAAAGTAGAAAAAGACAAGATCTCCTGAGTAAATTGGGAGCCTGGAGACCTTGGGGGAGGGTTGTAGGGGGGAGGGCAGAACTATGTGGTAAAGCAGGACATTGTGTTCAGTGTCTTGATGACCCTCAACACCAGCATACCCTTGACACTGATTCAGGATCCACAAAGTCAAAAAAACCCAAACAGGTTCTGGCTTCTGGAAGGCCTCAGTTTAATCTCCCCTCATGACATCGTAACCAACAAGCCAGGTTAGATGTGGTGACCCAAGCCTTTCATCCAAGTCTTCAGGAGGCAGAGCAGTTGGATCTCTGTGAGTTCCAGACCTGCTAGGGCTATGTAGAGAGACCCTGTCTGGAAAGATAAAGACAATTCTATAATGGAATATTGGTCTTTTGAAAACAAATCTAGAAATTCTGCTCATTAGGACATGAGAACCACTGGCTGCAGCTGCTGACGACAGACTGAAAAAAAAAAACCTTGTACTCAGTAATGAGAAAATGTTCAATTTAGAACATATTTGAACAGAAATGTCAGCAATGATATGAGAATTTAATGGCCAACGATGGGGCTGTGAAGATACTTGGAGGGTCCAAGCAGTCACTCCGCAAGCCTGAAGACCTCAGTTTGAATTCTCAGCACCTTTATAAAGACAAGTTCTGGAATGCCATGGGAGTCTCTAACCTCATCAAGGGATGAGTTACACAAAAGGATCCTGAGAGCTGATAGTTCAGTGAAATCCTTGTCGCTGAAGGAAGGTACATGATATTTCACTCTGGTATCCACATTTGCACACGTAATTATACAATCTGGCATAGGCACCTCTCTCTCTCTCTCTCTCTCTCTCTCTCTCTCTCTCTGTGTGTGTGTGTGTGTCTGTCTCTTTCTCCCCCCCCCACACACACATACACACAAGAAAAAAGACAAGCAATTGGTATAGGGCAATGGCCAGAATCAACTGATGTCCCAGGAGGACTGCTCCAGTGTGCCTGGAATGATGTGGCAATTTGAATAATCACTGGGTAGATTTAGTGATGCCAAATGTATGAGTCCCATATGAGCTAGCTTCTGGGAGGAATGGAAACACAGCACAACCTGAACATCCCTAATTTGAAATCTGAAATTTGAGAACACTGAATTTCAAATCAAGGTGTTCACCTGTGCCTTACTACGGGAAAGGGCTGCTTAACTAAAAGTGGCTTCATTTAGGATATGGAGATGAGATCCTCTAAGAATCTTCAACCACTGAGAAAACACCACCCTTGCCCACCCTTCTGAAATCCATTCAACCTCAGGAGAAAGCAACAGGCATTACCATGACAACATAGACACTGAAGATTGCAGCCTGAGCTAGGGACCACCTGATGGGGTCTGTGTGTGGGGGGCAACTGTGATCAACCCTTCAAGGCAGCATCAGCAACAGGGTGAATAGAAGCAGGGATTTCCCTCAAGCCAGACATCCAGTCAAACACCATCGTCCCCAGGGCACAGGCCCGGCAGACCTGGGGATTATCATAAACCAAGATTTTAGCAGAAGATGACATTGTTTGTACTCAGCAGTAGGCCCTGACTTTGCCAGACAACCAGGAACCAGAAGAACCATGCTCCAGGGGTAAGGTGTCACTATAGGAATGAACTTGCTGCTGACTGAACTCTCCAGGATACTCCCTGACCTGAACATGTTTTCCCCATTCTCTCTAAGCACTGAAGCTGAAAATATCATACAGGAAGTTCCAGAGGTGAACACCACCAAAGTTGTACATTTAAACCATTCTGGTTGGGATAGCAAAACCTCCCATGCCAGCTGTGCCTGTGACCCACATCAAATGCCCGCTGTCAGTGCCCATCACCAGGAGCCACTTAGGTTATGGAAGGGATGGTGCTGAAGGAGAGACTTAACATAATGCGACCCCCAAATCAGGAAGAGCCACAAATAGGGTGCGGGTGCTGAACATAGAGACTTTCTAACGCTGAGACTTGTGACTGTGCCCCGAACCTGGAGGCAGCAGTGGTGCCTGGCAAAGGTCCAAAAGGTGTCCTCCTGAATCAGGCTGTGGCTGCCCATGTGTCCGCTACTCATAGTGGTTCCAGGAGTAAAGGACTCCATCACCTTCCCAGTTTTCTTCTCAAATTGTAGGTATTGGACTGAACCACTCTTCCTTCAGCAAACAATACAGTGTCATAGAACATGAATGCTGCAGCATGAAGACACCGAGCATGAGCAGGACCCCACAATAGAGAGTAAAGTACCCCCCTTCTTCAGACTGACTCCTTCAACCTCCCCAGGCATGCCCAGGGCAGATACTGCATGTATAACCTTTATAGGATACTTAGTGTTTACGAGACATTCATAGAATGCCCTTGCATGAAGTTCCTTGGAGTAAGAGAAAAGAGCAAGCAAAAGATAGAAACATCCTAGAAAGTGAAAGCTAGGGGCCACTGGGATGGTTCATTGTGTAGAGGGCATAACTGGTATAGCTCAGTGGGTAGATGGCTTGCCATCCATCCTCACAACCTCAGTTCAATCCCTGGAATCGAAGTGGGAGGAGAGAAACAACTCCCAAGAGCCATTGTCTGACCTCTACATGTGCCCCATGGCATCTCCCCCAACACCCCCAAGTAAATTGTTGTAATTTTTAAAGGGGGCAGGAGAGATCACTTGCTGGTTGAGTGCTTGATGCTTCTGCATCAAGTTCCCAGTACCCACTGAAGGGTCACAGCCATTTCAGTTCTTGGGATTTAGTGCCCTCTCTGGCCTGCAGGAGCACCTACATTTATGTACACATTCCCCCACCTCCCACCCAACAAAAACAAAAACAAAAACAAAAAAAATCCAAAACAACAAAACTCCACACCATCTTGTATTGGCTCCTCCATGGTGGGGTCCGTCTGTTTTTTGCTTCACCCTTTGTCTTAGTCAGGATTATTATTGCTGCTATGAAACACCATAACCAAAAAAAATTAGCAAGTTGAGAAGGAAATGGTTTATTTGGCCTACACATCTATAGTGCTGTTCATCATTGTAGGAAGTCAGGACAGAAACTCAAACAGTGCAGGAACCTGGAAGCAGGAGCTGATGCAGAGGCCATAGAAGGGTGCTGCATACTGGCTTGCTTCCACTGTGATGATTATAGTTTCTGTCAAGTTGACATAAAACCAGCCAGTATATCCATAGTAAAGCTTGGCTGGCTGACTGCTGAGATCTTGCTTTCCCTGCCTTCTTATTTTTTAAATCAGCAGAAGAAAAAGGATTCATTCCTGTAACTGTCTAACCTGTCCCAGCATAGACCAGCAAGTCCTAACTACATCACAGCCTCACCCATGGCCCCTCTTTTCCCACACTCTACAGTCCCTCCCTTGTCCGCTTTTCCTCACCTCCTAGGCCCAGCACTTCAGCCTCTGATGGAGACTGTCCTGGGAAGAAAAAAACCACCTCCTCTGGGAGACCCTCCGGCCCCATTATGCATAACCCCTGGATGGTCCCCGGGCTCTGGGAACTCTTTCCTTGGACTTCCCCAGCTCTACAGACATGGCCTCTTGCTCCCCTTCACCTGTATCTCACTTCCCAGCTCTTCTTCATATAAGCACTAAAAGATCTCTGCAACCTTTGTCTGTTCTCCTTTGCTCCTTGTCTGCCATTCAGATGCTCTGCTGCACCCTCTGATTACAGCAGAACCCCAATATGGCCCTTCTCCTGAACACAGCAGTCCACAGCAGCACAAGTCATGGGGCCACCAACAGCTTGGGCCCAAGACTCAAGGCTTTTTACTCCTTAAATGGTCACTCCAGGCTGAGACAGGCTGGCCTGCTGCTGGGTCTTTCTGCCCCTAGGCCTCAGTGCCTCTGAGCATTCCTGGGCCCTGTCTCTCACTACAAACTATCAGCAGCTGCTGTCTTCCTAGCCTTTCCTCTTCAGTCACAGCTGCCCCATTGGAGCAGCCTGGGTCTCACTGGGTTTTTGGTGTGCCTTGTGGCTTCCATCTCAGGAGTGGGGAAATCTGTATGATTTATTTGTGGTTGCACCTGGCTGAGTCGTGCAGGCTGGCCTCACACTCTCCATGAGATTCTCCTGCTCCCCAAATGCTAGGATGACATGTGTGCTACCATTCTGGCTAGAAAATAGGTTCTATAAAAGACAGGCATGTGAGATCCTGGCTACTTCAACAGCAGGGGCACCAAAGTTTAAGGCCAAACATCTTGGACTATGTCAGACAGTAGGGATCTCCATGAAGATACTGTCACCCTCAGCACATGGCTATGTTAATAAAACTAGGCAGTAAGCAAGCCTGTCAGAGGTTACAGACAAGACTGCCAGGCTGGGGCCACTCAGTGGCAGGGTGCTCACTTGGCATTGTGAGTGCCCAAGTTTCATCCCTGCCATCACAGTAAACAACACATCTGCTGGGGATGTAGCTAAGCAGTTGGATGATTGCCTAGCATATGTGAGGACCTGGGCTCCATCCCCAAGACTAAACCCCAACACCACAAAACCCCACCAGGTCCAGCGGTCACTGTCAACAATGACGGCCTGACAAATCGTGTGACCCTTTCGGTGCAAGGAGAGAAACAACTCCCTCAAGTTGTCCTTAACCCCTACATGCTCCTACACTCTCCACACACACAAAGTGTTATTAAGAAAAACAAGAAGCAGGGCAGTTGCTGGCGCACACCATTAAACCTATCATGTGGGAGACAGGTCAGTGAGTTTGAGGCCAGTTTTGTCTACAGAGCAAGTTCCCAGACACCCAGAACTGCACAGAATTCCTGTTTTGCAAACAAAACAAAGTAAAAAAAAAAAGAAAGAAAGAAAAGAAAAAAGAAAGAAATTGGGTCTGAAGAGCACTTGCTGCTCTTCCAGGGGATCAGTTTGTTTCCCAACACCCACACTGGGAGGCTTATCTGGTTTCCCAGTGCAACTTGTATCTGTGTCCCTGTCCCACTAGAACCCATTCACCATGAGGACTGCATCTTCTTAGGAGGAATGCAGATCTGATTTCCAGTCCCACACCTTCAAGGACCCTGTTCCGCATCCATTCAAAGGCAAATTTTAAAGGGCCCCACCTGCCAGAAGGACGGGAGTACCACTTAGAATAGAGACTGGAGGAGGGTGTTCTTCACATACAGAACACAAGACAAGTCCAGAGGTCCTACTTAGTATCTCCAGCTAAGGGGTGGTGTGAGTGGGCGTGGCTTCAAAAAGTCCATCTAATACCCGGCAGGCTTCAGAGCAAGCTAAATGCTTGAGTCCTAAGCTGGGAAGGAGGTATGGCTACTAAAGCTCCCCGCTCCTCACAGCTCTATGGCTCCTGTACCAGGAAAAGGTGCACCTACACACATCCGAGTCCTGGGGTGTACGATAGGCCTGCTGGGGACTCAGAGAACAGGGCAAAATCTGTGGCACTTCTATATTTGGTGTGAAACTTTCAAAAGCTGGGCCTGGAAAGCCACAGAAGAACTGCTCCTAAGAAGTCCCAAAGAGGGGAAAAGAAGAGGAAAGAGCTCCAGAAGCCCAGGAGATGATGGGGTGCAGCCTCTGGAGAGTCACCTCCTCATTCCTCCACTGGTTAAACACAGCACAGACTTTTCTGTCTCCTGCCCTGTAATTCTGGTGGTGGAACTCAGAGCATTAAGCATACATGCTGGGTAAGTGTTCCACCATGGACCACACCCCCAGACAGGTATCCAGTATGCTTCTCCAACAAGTGCAAAGTCTGGCTTGGACCTCCTAGTTGGGCAAAACCCTCTTTCAAGTCCAGCTGGTGACTGTGTGGGTCAGGTGGGGACTCAGGACTCCTGGTTTAACTCCCCTTCTGACAAGAGACCATGAACATAGCATGTGCTGGGTGGGTCCAAAGTCCAACCCAGAAAGACCTGCTTGTGCCTATTTCTTGGCTGCCTCCTGAGAGCAGAGATGAGCCATCTGAGATCTCCTTATGCCTCAGAGGTACAACAACTACTGTCCCTTTACAAGGAAAGAATGACACTTCCATCAGGGACGTCCTGATAGTGACAGGTGGCATGCATTATAACTGGGGCAGAATTGGGGACATAGGGATAAAGGTTTGGAATGAGGGGAGTCTATTATATTTCCTGTGAAGAAGCGGCTGACTCCAGCCAAACATGGAAAGCCATGTCAAGGATTAACACATGATGACAAGAGCAGAGACCCCATAGCTCTGCTCTTTGGGACACTTGCTGTGGCCCCTGCTTTTGTTTGTCTCAACTGACTTTTCCAGTCAACTACCAGGACAGGGTCCTTGTTCATTCCTATTTTCCCAAAAAGGACTCAGGCATGTTTTGGCTTTGGAGATGGACCTAGGATTTCTAGAACCAGGCAGGAAGTGTGGCTAGGATGCTGGGTTTGTGCTCTGGATCTTAACACATGCAAGGCCCAGGCTTCCTCAGCTCCCCAGGAGATGAAAAAGACAGTGTTTTCCTAGAACCTCATCGTCTTCAATAGTTCTTAATCCAAATTTGGCTGTCTAACTGTCCTGATGCGGGGTCCTTCTTTGACCCTAGGACCACCCTTTGCACTATGTGATGCTGTAGTGTTTCCAGCTTGCATCAAAATGAGTGTGGTGACCAAAGATGATGACCGTTTTATGTAGAATTGGCCACATGGAATGGACTGAAGGCAAAAATAGATGCTGTGTATGAAGTCTGGCTAAAGTTCCTACTGGTCTCAGTGTACCTCTGGGGCATCTGCAGGAGTCAGGAGAGAGGTGGGAAGAGCTTGGTTTCTTGTGATGGTTGCTGGGTGGTAGAAGGGATTGCCCATGAGTGACCATGGAAAGAACGCCAGCTGAAGCAGCCCAGGGGCACAGTATGGCCATTGTCTCTCTAGCTCTTGTATCACCACTAACATGGGTTTCTGGATACTTGGTCCCCATTTGGGAACAAACTGTCACTTTTCTTGCAGGGTTAGCTGTGTGATACTCCATTCTCAGAGGTTGCCTGATCACCATGCCTCTCATAAACTGCATTATTTCCTCCACAGTCCCAGTCCCCCAAGGTACCCATCTTTTTCCATCTGCCTACAGTTAAGGTTGTGTGTGTCTGTGCATGTGTATGTGCTCTTTCATTCCCATTGCAGTCCCTTCTCTGCCTCTTCCTTTTGACAACAATCTCACTATGATATTGCTGCTTCACCTTAGTTGGGGAAGGTCGCCTACTCTGGGGCTCACAGCTGATGATCCTCTCTCAGATGTGGCCCGCCCATGTCCAACCTACCAACACTTTTTGTCTTCGAAGTCCCCAACCCACCTGTGCTAGAAAGCCCCTGCCTGGCTCATCATTCAGCCAGGGTCCTCCAGTCATGGCCTCCTCACAGAACAAGACAGGCCCTTCTCTTTTGCCCTTGTGGTCTTTCAGTTTCTCCTGACAGTGCCTACAGATCAAAATTTTACCCATGACCAGCATGGATTGCAAATACTCCAGAACTAAGAACTTTGCTATCCTAAGTGTGCTCCTGTGCCCTCCCTCAACCTAGACTCCATGATCACTAGTTGGACTGTGTCTTTCTGATGCTAAAGTCCAAATTCAGTAAAGTGGAGCCTGATTTGCAATAGGATCTTGTAGAGATCAGAAGTTGAGGCCACATTGGAGTTACTTGATCTCCTCAAGGACAGCAAGGTATGGATAAAAAAAATATTTCAAATACTTGGGTGGGATACCAGGGAAATCAAGTCTTTGAGCTCAAAAGTACTGCCGACATTGCTCATTTTTATTACTAACGCGCCCTCTAGTGACTGTCCTTGGTTGTCAACCTGACTGCAAAGGAATTAACTAAAACACAAAAGACTGGGTACAGTTGTGAGAGATTTTTTCTTAATTTATTTGATTTGGGAAGACACAATTCTATTCGAGGCCACAGGAATTATGTTGTCACTGTCTCCTCACAGACTGACCATACAGAATTTAGTCACAAAGCCAAAGGGCATCTGAAACTTCCAGCCAGGACTCTCAGTGTGAGCCTGTATGTCTTTTGTCTATCTCACCTGCCTAGTGACACTTATTATATACTGCCAATCTCTTCCTCTAGCATAAGCACTGCCTAGCCCACTGCTGCTTCCATCCTAGACAGACAGAATATGTATATTTTATTTTAAGAGGCAATAACCAGAAGTCTGTTCCCCAGCACCTTTGCTGGCCTTTTCTTTGGTGCATCATATCCCCTTCTGTGCCTTTTCTCCTGGAGCACAGATGGAGCCAGGCTCTAAAGTGGATGCACTCTGAATACAAACCATGGGCTGTCCAGACACCCAGATGATATCAGAGACTTTCCCCTAAGCAAGCATCCATGGACATCACCCTGGGTTTGCCTCTGATCAAAGAGATTATTGTTTCCAAGGCCACCAGGTAGTTGCTCCCTTGTATGTTTCTTGAGAAACAATGTTGTTCCTTGTGCTCATGTATGCTTGTGATTTGTTAACAGGCGGTGTCTGGTGTCCAGAGGGGAGCTTTACTGGGTTGATCAGTATTTGGATTTTTAAAAAGTTGGTAAATTCAAAATTGGATACATGCAGAATAGACTCTGTGGTCCTTTTTAAAAACACCAGTTTCATGAAAGAGAAAATACTAAATGATCTAGCAATATTGAACACTAGCTCAGTAGATATTTCATCCCTTTGATGTCATTACTTCATGCCTAAATAACCCTGGTGGTTGAAGTTTTTCCTACTTAGTTTGTGACTATTCTTTGTAAACCCTACTGCTTTAGTCAGGTTTTCCAGAGACCTGAGACTAGAAGAACTAGAGATATATCACATTGGTCTAGAGATAAAAATAATTTTGCCTATTGTCTAAATCTTGTGAAACAAATAACATCAAATGAAAAACAGCTGCTCCTGGTTGTAAATGAGCAATTTAGATAATCAGGGATTTGGAGGTGTGACTACCTCCTCCAGACTGGTTATATCAACCTTAAGTGACTTTGTGAAGGGTATGCTGCTCCCTGTGAAAATAAACAGGTGATAGTGTTGCTTAGAGGAGTAGCAGTATTGCTGGAGAACACCAGGAGGAGGCAAAATGCACAAGGAGTCTGTGTGTAAATCAATAGGAGTTGGGCTGAACAGATAAATAAATAGATAAATAAATGCTTCCTGGGGAGCACAATGTCAAGAATGGCTTCTCAGGTACAGAGAGGAAGAGGGAGGACTCCCTCTGTCAGGAACTGCTTCTCAGGTACAGAGAGGAAGAGGGAGGACTCCCTCTCTCAGGAACTGCTTCTCAGTAACAGAGAGGAAGAGGGCGGACTCCCTCTGTCAAGAACTGCTTCTCAGGTACAGAGAGGAAGAGGGAGGACTCCCTCTGTCAGGAAAATTTCTTTTAAATCTTGTCTTAAACAGAATGGGTTCTCTTGAAACTAGTAAGCTTCTATAAGAAGTCTGTGCCGGGTGGTGTTGGTGCAGGCCTTGGGAGGCAGAGGCAGGTGGATCTCTGTGAGTTCGAGGCCAGCCTGGTCTACAAAGGGAGTTCCAGGACAGGCTCCAAAGCTACAGAGAAACCCTGTCTCGAAAAACCAAAAAAAAAAAAAAAAAAGAAAAAGAAAAAGAAAAAAGAAAAAGAAGTCTGTGAAGTTCTCTGTTGCTGTGAGTTCTAGCACTTAGAGTTAATGAAGTATTGCACCATATGCAGTCCTGCACCCTTCCTCATGTACTGACCTCTTCTCCTTCTTGATGCACTGCAGGTATCCCAGCTCAGCTATACAAAGCTGATGATACAGATTAATCCAGCCCTGGAAAAGGCAGAATTGAGAAAACCTTCTTATGGGAGGGAAGGAATTGTTCTTGATAACAGGAAAATAAATTTCCTCTCAGTGGGGTTGAGGAAGTGGCAGAGCTTCTGCTGGGGCTGTGGATTGAGCCAACAACAGAGGCCATGTGACTTGGTGAGCAGTGTGCCTTTGCAGATTTGGTTTGGGAGAGGGGACACAAGAGCAGAAACCAAAGCTCTCTGCTCTCCCCTTTTGCCAGGCAAATTTCAGAGGGTTTTGTGGATGTGCTTCTTTCCAATGACTGGTTTATTCTTGTCAAGCATTTCTGGAATAGATCTGACTTCTGAGACTCTAGGTGAGTCAGAGAGTAAATGTGTGGAGGTGGATGACAAACCAGGGCTTTTCAAAGCTCAGCTATAACAGGGGAGTAGATGTTTGACTGGCTTTACCTTTCTCTGACTTTGTTTTGCAGTGCTTGGTACTAAACCTAGGCTTTGTAAATGTTAGATAAGGGCTCAGAGGTTGAGGGCACTGACTGCATTCCAGATGTCCTGAGTTCAATACCCAGCAATGGCATGGGGCTCACAACCATCTGTAATGCAATCTGGTGCCCTCTTTTGGCCTGCAGGTATACATGAAGACAGAACACTGTATACATAATAAATAAATAAATAAATAAATAAATAAATAAATAAATAAATCTTTAAAAAAATGTTAGATAAGTGCTCTCCCAATAAACTATATCCCCAGGCCTCCACGGGAACTGTATAAACATATTTTCACTCTGGAGTCTTCGGGCCTGCAAGTGCAGTGGTCTGAGAATGATGCATTTAGGCCCATACATTTCAATGTTTAGTCTGTCCTTGTGAGACTGTTGGGGAAGGTGTGACCTTGAGGGAGGTGTGTCACTGGGAGTAGGCTTTAAGGTTTCAAAAACCCAAGTCATTCTCAGTTACTTCTCTCTGACTCCTGCTTGTGAACCAAGTTGATACAAGCTTTCAATTACTGCTCCTCCACATGCCTGCTGCCATGCTCACCACCATGATGGTCATGGAATCATGAGCCCAGAATTAAATGGTTTTGAAAGACTCCCCATACTTAAAAGACCCCATACTTAAATACTATGTTAAATTCTGCTGAAAATTTAGCTGGGCCCCCAGGCTCAGCCGATGCTAAAACTGGATATCTATGGGTTGCAGACTCACTGACTAGGCTAAGGAGAGGGACACTCCACCCCCCCAAGACATCCTATCTAAATTGCCAACTTGCTACAGGGTGTTTTGTCTGTCTTTATGGTTTTTCGGGGAAATTTGAGAATAGACATGGGGCCATTCCCGGAATGAGCTAAGCACAACAATTTGAGAGCCAATGAAATGATTGTACTATACTACCCTCTTATGTAATCATTTTTCCCTATAAATGTGGCTGTTTGAATTTGGCCAGGGTGGGCAGTTGCCGTAAGCTACTGTTGCACCCTCAGACGCCTGTGTAATAAAGACACCTCTTGCTGATTGCATCTGTTGGCCTGAATTATTGAGACTGGGGGATTTCTCCCACTGCTCTTGAAAATGAGGGTTTTTCATCTTGGAGGTCCCAGGGAGATGGATTTTTGGGGGGAGCCCCCCTCAATAATTCAGATAATCATCAGGAGGTAAGCTGGCTGGCCGTTGTGTGTTTCATTGTGTGGTTGTATGTTTCCGTCTGCCAGTCTGTCCATTTGAAGTCGTTTGTGCATACAAATGCTCCGTAGGCTAAGTGAAGGAGGGAGCTGACGAGTTCCGTACTCCTCACTAGCCACCTGGCAGACGTGCCAGGGATTCTGGGGGCCCTAATTTTTGGGGTCCAATTTGTATCTGAGGGTGATCAGGTTGGAGGATCGGAGACACTTTGCCTCTGCGCCTCCGTCTGAACTCAGCTTTAGGCCGGTCTGTTGCTGCACAGCTTATGGCCTGCTGTCTGTGCTGTCTTTGTTAGCTTTGTTTTATGTTTCATGTTTTTAATTTATGTTATGTCTTTTGCACTTGAGTTTAAATCTGATACCATGGGGCAATATGTAACCACTTCTGTGACCCTAACTCTAAAAAAAGCCGCAGACCCAGCTGTGAAAATCTGAAAGAAACGCTGGCAGTTTGCCCCCTTCCCTGCCTCTCTAGGCTGTACCTTCCTGGGGCTGAGCTGCTGAACCGCACTGCTGAACCGTCCTGCTTGCAGTTGCGATTACTGGAGAGGGCAGGTCTCTGGGGGAGGGAGCGGAGCCGGCCAGAGCAATGTGTGGCAAGGCAGCCTGGCCACTGTCAGATTAGGGGGCAGCTGTGATCCCCACTGTAGGGACTCTCCCTGCAGCCGCCCTCACCATGGGCGAAAAAGCAGGCCCGGGGAAAATTCGTCACAAGCTCCAGCTATGTTGCCCAGGCGAGGAACCTCTGCGCTCAGTCCCGGGCACCATGCTCTGGGGACGGTCTCAACAGCTGAGCGAGGAGCCTCTGCTCCTAAGCTCAGCTGCCAACAATCCTTCCTACCTCTACTCACAGCTAGCTCTTGCTGCTACTGGGCGGAGAGATGGCTCAGCGGTTAAGAGCTCTTCCTGTAATGTGAGAGGTCTCGGGTTTGATTCTCAGTGGAGACAGGGTGGCTTTCGGTGTCTGTCCTGAGGTCCTGCACCCTCTTGTGGTATGAAAAAAATGTGCTTAGATTAAGATGGCTCTTTTAATTCTTTATAATGTTTATGGATATTTAAAAACACGATTTTCATTTATTATTGATATAAAAAAATAAATTTGGGGTTGTTTTAGGTTCTCTCTATGATAAAATAATTCTGCTATGTAAAATAGGCCCAAAAGGGATATTGCTAAGTTTAAGATAATATGTTACGTAATTCTGAAAATCCACCATACTAATGTTCAAAGTAGCTGTATCAGTTTGCATTTTTATCAGCAAAGGAGGATTTTTTTCCCACATTCCCTTAAGCATAAATTATCAAATAATATTTTTTTAATATTTATTTATTTATTTATTCTGTCTGTATGTCTGCAGTCCAGAAGAGAGAACCAGACTTCATTACAGATGGTTGTGAGCCACCATGTGGTTGCTGGGAATTGAACTCAGGACCTTTGGAAGGGCAGGCAATGCTCTTAACCACTGAGCCATCTCTCCAGCTCCTCAAATAATATTTTTAATTTGGTCATTTTTACAGGTATAAGATAAAAATTTAAAATTGTTTAATTTACATTTTCTTATGATTAAGGATGTTATATTTAAGCAAATTTTAAATATTTTTCAGTCATTTTAAGTTCATTTGTTGAGGGTTTACAGTTTTGGTCCATAACATAATTTTATTATATCTGTTTTTATGATGATTAAATTTTAAGTTCTTTATATGGTTTTAAACTAATTGATAAAGATACCTTCCTATTCTACAGGCTGGTATTATGTTCTGTTAATTATATCCTTTGTTATACAAAAAAGTTTCCCAGTTCTAGAGATCTTATCCATTGATTGTTTATCTCTAAGTGTCCATGCCACTGAGGCTATGTTTAAAAATGTATTTAAAACTTTTTTATGAGGTTCAATGTTGTTGGTTTTATGTTAAGGTCTTTTGATTTGTTTGGATTTTAGTTTTGTGCATAAGAGATAAATATGGATCTATCTTCATTCTTCTACATGATGATGTCTAATTAATCCTTAAAGGGAGAAAGTGACAGTCAAAATGCCGGGCTCATGGCAAATCTCAGGGGCAAGGCACCCTACTAATTCTGCCAAGGAAAGAGAGGTTCTCCAGGGGCCAGTTAGAATCTGTGTTCCTTAAATGTTTAATGGAGGTTTACAGGCATTTTTACCCAACCTCTGAAGGTCAACAGGTAGTGGTAGCCATGGCCTTCATAGGACAGTCAACATCAGATATAAAGAGAAAAGTTACAGCAGGTAGACAGGCTGCAAGATGATAGCTTGCAAAATTTGGGAGATAAAAAATGTTTAAGAGAGAGAGAGAGAGAGAGAGAGAGAGAGAGAGAGAGAGAGAGAGAGAGAGAGAGAGATGGGAAGCAAAAGAAAGAGAAAGGCAGGACTCAGACAGATAAGGAGCCTGGGCAACAGAAGATCAAAGACAAATGAAGATGGACAGAGACACCCCCTTGGACAAAGGCCAATGTGCTTATGACAAGAAAAAGGACATTAGATACCTCTATAGATTTTCTAAGGGACACAAGAACTGAGCACTCTTTAAAAATGGTTAAAACAGCCATTAAACAAATTGGACACCTTACAAACTATAAATTTGAAAAAAGGACAAATAAATGACTCGTTCCTCCCTGGTCACCTCTGAATGTATGATCAAAGCCTTTTGCTGACCAAACGAGGGACTTTCGCCTTCCCTGTTGTTCTCAGTTCTGCAGGAGATGGAGGCTGCTTATCTGCCTCTGCCATGCCCTCCTCACTGAGGAAGACCACCTCCCCCTGCCATCACCTCTGGAGAAATCCTTGCCTCCTAGCAACTGCCTTGGTGCTGTGCTTACCCTAAAGCCCACATGAGCCCTGGCCGCTCACCCTGCAATCTTGCTCCCCTGACCCATGTCAGACTGTGATAGAGCACTCACAATGCTAACACAGGTGCCCTCCTGCACCGGGCTGCTGCTCCTGTGCCATGCTCACATCAATGGACTACAGACCCTACCAGCATCTGCAGAAAGGACAGCTGGCAGAACAACAGGCTGAGCTGTGCCAGGCAGAGTCGGAAATGATAGCAAAGCTTGCCTGGGGCACAAGGCTGGGGTCCTAGCCAAGCAGGGATACAAAACTGAAGGTAAGTGGAAGGCAAGGGCAGCAATGGCGGACAAAGAGCAAATGATCTAGGTCAATAGCCTCCCTGAAGGGATGTCAGCCCTCCCAGAAAGCTGAACTTATGACTTTGATACAAGCTCTACATGGCAGAGGATAAAGATAGCCATTATACATTGACCAGGACTGAGATAACCAATGTAATGGCTAAGAAGATCATAGAAATCCTCCCCAGGTTTGGTATGCCCAAGGTAATCATGTCTGATAATAGATCTGCCTTTGTTGCCCAGGTAAGTCATTGGGGATCAATTGGAAATTGTACTTACATACCCCAAAACTCAGGTCAGATAGATAGGATAAAAAATTCTAAAGAAAAATTTTCACAAATTGATATAATTGGCCCTGGAGACAGGCAAATAAAAAAATGACTGGACAGACCTCCCTCCCTCTGTTCTGTTCTGGGTTCAAAACACCCTGGGACCACATGGATTAACCACTTTTGAGATCCTGTATGGAGGTCCTCCTTCAGCCATTGCTTTCTTTGATGCTGATATCTCTGACTTTGCCACCTCCCCTTCATGCAGGCCCATCTGCAAGGATTGCAGTTGGTGCAACAAGAGGTCTGGAAACCATTGACAGCTACTTGCCAGGAGGGACTAGGTACACCCCTGATGCCACACCCCTTCCAGATCAGTGACTCCATTTGGGTCTGGAGACATCAGACTAAGAATCTTAAACTCCGCTGGAAAGGATCCTACACCGTGCTCCTGACCACCCCCATGGCGCTAAAGGTTGACGGAATTGCTGCCTGAATCCATGCATCACATGTCAAAGCGGTCCAGCCAGGACACCTCACCGACAATCAGAACCTGGGGTCATTATGGAGGCTCCAGCGCACTCAAAACCCATTAAAGATAAGACTTGTCAGGGCCTAATATTAATCATGACCCTGGCCCTCCTTGTCCTAGATGCCAGGGTCTCGGGGAGCCCTCACATACCCAAACAACTTACTTGGCAGGTGTTCTCCCAATTGGAGGATATGGTCTGGTCTGCCACTGGCCTTTACCCTCCTGGTGCCTGGTGGCCTAATCTTAGCCCTGATTTTTGCCAGCTGGCTGCAGCACTTGGGACTTGAGACACAGCTGCTTTTAAACATGATCAGCTAACACTTAATATGGAATCAACCTCAGGAGGCAATTTGGTAGAAGGCTGTTCCAATCTTATTAGGCAGTGTCTTCTTACTCCACTTGATTTTTATGTCTGCCCCCAGGATGGAAGAAATCAGGCTACTGCCCACCGATGTGGAGGCCTTGGGAAATATTTTTACATTACCTGGGGATGCGAAACCACAGGTGATGCATATTGAAAACCATCCTTCTCCTGGGATAAGATTATAGTCCACCATGGTTAAAAAAAGCCCCCCCCCCCCTTAAAAAATACTAAAAACAGAGGACTACAGGCATGGAACAGGTAAATGGTCCTGCACCACGGGATACTGTCTTCCCCTTAATATTTCTTTTACCCTCCAAAAAAAGCAGGATTATCAAAGCTGGATAAAGTAACCACCTCGCCTCCTAATATTGGGGAGAGATTACAATCTGATAGAGGGAGCATACTCGGCCATTAACTCCACTCAGCCAGAGTTAGCACAAGCCTGCTGGCTCTGCATGGCCCCTAGCCCCCCTTATTATGAAATATAACTTATGCTAGCAGCATCGCAGAGTCTGCAAGCATCAGAACATATACAAGTTAACCCTCCCTCAAATAAAAAGAAAAACATGCTGAAGAACTGTGCCCCAAACCTATCAGCCTTTTTGTAACCACACATTGACACTCCCCAAGGAAAACTATTACCTGCTTCCTCCCCCTGGGACATGATGGGCTTGTAACTTGGGCCTAACTCCATGTGTGCCAATCCAGGTTTTTGACCAAATTGCAGACCATTGTATATTGGCACAGATATTGCCCCACATTACCTATCATGCCCCTGAGACTGTCCTGGACTATTTTTAAAGCAGCTCTCACTCCAAGAGAAAACCCATTACCTTGACTTTGGCTATGCTACTGGAGGTAGGCGGGGTTACTGCAGAAATAGAAATAGGGGCTGCTGCACTGATACAAGGAAACAAGCTGACCTACCTTCAGTATATCTAGTGCAGATTTGCAGGCCCTCGAAAACTCCTCTCCCTGTTAGAAAACTCTCTTTCCTCCCTGTCTAAAATGGTCCTACAAAACAGGAGGGGACTGGATCTGCTATTTCTTAAAAATGGGGGTTATGCCCCACACTTAAGTAAAAATGTTGCTTTTATGCTGATCAGACAGGAATAGTAACTGAAACCCTGGACAAACTCAAAGATAGACTAGCCAAATGTCAAAAGGAATCTGAATCACAACAAAATTGGTTTAAAAGCTGGTTTAATCGATCTCCCTGGTTTACAACCCTTATCTCCACAATCACGGGTCCTATAATTATTTTGATGCTCATACTGACCTTTGGGCCTTGTATCCTTAACAGGCTAGTCCAATTCGTTAAGGACAGGCTAACGGTTATCCAGACAATGATCCTCACTCAGCAATACCATGCGCTTAGGCAAATCGACCCTGAGGCCAGCCAGACCCCAGAGCAAGACGAATGGATATAAGATTCTATCCATGATAAGACGCAAGGGGGGTAATGAAAGACCCCCATACTTAAAAGACCCCCGTGCCCACATACTATGTTAAATTCTGCTGAAAATTTAGCTGGGCCCCCAGGCTCAGCTGATGCTAAAACTGGATATCTATGGGTTGCAGACTCACTGACTAGGCTAAGGAGAGGGATACTCTACCCCCCAAGACATCCTATCTAAATTGCCAACTTGCTACGGGGTGTTTTATCTGTCTTTATGGTTTTTCAGGGAAATTTGAGAATAGACATGGGGCCATTCCCAGGATGAGCTAAGTCCACCAATTTGAGAGCCAATGAAATGCTTGTACTATACTACCCTCTTATGTAATCATTTTTCCCTATAAATATGGCTGTTTGAATTTGCCCGGGGTGGGCAGTTGCCGTAAGCTACTGTTGCACCCTCAGACACCTGTGTAATAAAGACACCTCTTGCTGATTGCATCTGTTGGCCTGAATTATTGAGACTGGGGGATTTCTCCCACTGCCCTTGAAAATGAGGGTTTTTCAGTTTCTTTTGTGAGTTTCATTGGTGCCAGTTCCTTATCACATCAATAGAAAAGAAACTAAGGCAGCAGGTGAAGGCACTTACCACCAAGCTTGATTCCTAAAACTTAGAGGTGGAAGGAGAGGACCAACTCCCACAAATTGTCTTCAGACCTCCACACATGCCCCATGACATACATGCACCTATATATATATAAACACAATCATTAAATAAGTCAATAAATTTAAACAAGACATATTTTTAAAATTGTCTTAAAGGACCTTAGAGCACTTGAATGTTGAGAGTAATATTTAAATAATCTTTTGACCTTAGAACAAAACATATGACTACTTACATATGGTACATTTGGATTTCTCAGTAATATGTGTAGTTTTAGCATATCGATCTTTATCTGCTCAGCACATTTATCTCATCTCTATTAATGATACAGTATAATTTTAAATTCTGCTTATACGTTTTTATAGTTAAATAATATATGGCTGTATTTATCATGTGGTCCAATATGACATGCATGTGTCCCGCATGGGTGATTAAGTGTGAGTGGTTGTCATATCTCTTGCTTCATATATTTGCCATTTCTACCTTGTCATAGCACCATCAATCCTTTCTGTTATTTTGAAATAATCATTCAGATGTTGTCATTCTTAATTATCTTATTGTTCTATGTTATATGGGCTCTCCATATGTAGATCCAGGTCCTGGGGATCTGATTCTTTCTTCTACTTCCTTGTGCACCAAAACTTCATGTGATGCACAGATATACATGCAGGCACAACACCCGTGCACATAGCAATAAAGTCTTAAAGTAATAGAAACAATTAAAATTATTGTTGGAAATGCTATCCATATTTAGATACAATATTTCTAATAATGAAATTACTATTCCATTCTTCCAAAATAAGAATAGCAATAAATAAATATTATGACTGTTTTCATGATTCTGATACTATTAATACTTCAAAAACCATAATTTATATATTTTATAGTATTTATTTTGAATGAATGCTTCAACATAATTATTAACTGAAAAATGTAGGAACCTTTCACAAGGGATTAAGTCGTACCAAAGTTAGTTCACATTAATTTTAAGTATACCACAAGAACATAAATGATCATTATCCTGAACCAAACTTATTTTCTTAGAATATAAATAGTTGTAATCTTTAGCTAACTTCACTGCCCAGGATCAACTATATGATAGAGAATCCAGACCATTTAGATACTTTTCTTTTTTGCTTTTTTCTTTTATCCTTCTTTTTCCCCTTGGTTTTTTGAGACAGGGTTTCTATATAGCTTTGAAGCCTGTCTTGGAACTAGCTCTTGTAGACCAGGCTGGTCTCAAACTCAGAGATCTGCCTGCCTCTGCTTCCTGAGTGCTGGGATTAAAGGTGTATGTCACTACCACCCAACTTGAAAAGGTAATTTTCAATTTGCACCATGGCTGAATAATTACAATATGACTTTTAAATATTCTATACCAGAGTTACTTTGAAACAAACTTACAAATCAATAAAATGTTGTTATTACTTGTCAAGTAAACATGATATTTCAAAGATACTGAAGTGAGAAGTAAAATCATGAGAACTAAATGGGAAAAAATAGTGGTGACAAAGCAATTTTATTAAGTAAATAAGGATGTTGATTTCTTAGTGTAGTGAAATTCTCAGTTATAAAAATTTACATTTTCTGTTATAAAATATGAATGTTTTATTTACTTTTCTACTGCCATAACAAAACATCATGACCAACTAAACATATATAAAAAACTTTTATAATTTAGGGCTCACAGTTCCAGAGGGTTAGAGTCTATGACTGTTGTAGAAAGGAGAATGACATCATGAAGACAGGCAAGATGTTAAAGCAGTAACTAAGATCTTACATCTTCAGACACAAGCTTAAAGCAGAGACAGAGTGTAATCTAACTAGAAATGGTATGAGAGTTTAAAATTTCAAAGCCTACCCCCTCGTGACACACTTCCTCTTAACAAGACCATAACTTCTCATTCTTCCCAAACAGGTTCCCCAGCTGGAGACCAATCATTGAAATATCTGAGCCAATGGGGGCCTGTTCTCATCCAAATAATACAATGAATATTATTAATGTATTTAATTGCAGGTCTTGCTAAATAGAAAAAGTGAGAAGCAAGAAAATGATTATTGGGGGGGCTAGAGAGATTAGCTGGCTCAGCAGATAAGAGCACTGACTGATCTTACAGTGGTTCTGAGTTCAACTCCCAGCAATCACATGGTGGTTCACAACCATCTGTAATGAGATCTGATGCTCTTTTCTGGCATGCACTCATAACTAAAAAAAAATGCATAAACAAAAAAAAATAAAGAAAATGATGACAGTTTCTATGGAAAAATGAAGACTAACTTAAGAGGCAGGGAGAGGCAATAGCAAGAAGTCCCCTCCTGGGACTGGCCTCAGGTCACCAGGACAATAAGAAACCACATGTGGAACTTTTGAAAACTTGTTCTTGTGCTCGCAAAAGTGGTGACATATTGGAGGCTTGCCACAGCTTCTCTCTTCCCCAGGGACAGAGTACTCCTCGAACATTTAGTTCCTAGGTCTCTCGAACCTCAATGAACAGCACCTCACACAGTGAGGGGTCAACACTTTGGCTGCCAAGCTTCTGTAACACCATACGGCTACCATTTCTCCAGTCTCAAGTGGGCACATATTCAGGATACTTGGTCTGTCCAGCAGTTAGTTCTTACCACCCTCCAGTTTTCCAAGATGCCACAATGAAGCGCCTATCTGCTCTTCTTCCCGGCACACTCATCTTTGTCAGTACAACAAAAACATGATAACAATCTATTTTTTCTTCTAGCAACCTGCCTTCTCATTTCCCTCAAAGAACAAATGCCTAAGGTCTCCAGAATGGCAGTTAACAGCATATCTCTCCAGCCACAGGTCCCATTGAGGGTGAGTTCACCAACTCCCAGCTCTCCCCTCCTACACATTACCCATGCCTCCAGGAAGCAGCCAGATATGAACCAGCAAGAGTCTGGGATGTTTGGGTGAAAGCTTCAGCTCAGTCTCTGGCATTCATATACCCAAAGAGTCCAGTATGTTTGATGGAAATCCCATTCCAAGCACCTGGCATCCATATACCAAAAGAGTCTGGGATGTTTGGGTGGAAGTTTCATCCCAAGCCCCCTCCCCTGGGAGTTTCCTCAGTCCAGACTCCACCTCTGAGTAAGCCCCTCCCCAGAGATGCTCAAGACCATTCCCACAGGGTATTTAAATTGTACCCCAGAAAATAAGCACATGTTTATCTGTTCTTTGTGCACTTAGGAAAATACTAAAGATGAGCACTTATGGCTTCTTTTTTTTAGATTGTTTATTTTTCTTGAAGAGGCGAGATGCTGTTTTGTCATTGAAAGAAGGGGTGCATTCTCTGATCTGCTCTGGACTTTATTGTATAATTTAAGGCAAAAATTTAAAAATGCATGTTTTCTGAAAAGCTATTTTCTTGAAATGATGTTGAATAAGTTTGAAAAAACTCTATATGTTGTCCATTTCTTTTTTTAGAAAAAAGGAAGAAAAAAACCAAAAAGAAAGACTCACTTATAGACATGTTGTCTAGACTGATGAGTCTACTTGCAAGAGAGAATGGAGATTGTGGAGAGGCCAGAGTGAGGAAGAAGAAAGCTGGCCCCAGATCTCACAGGAAAACATGGAGAAATAAGTGATCCTAGAGAAGATGAAGTGAGTTCACCACTAGCAGAGACTAGAGAGATTTCTGGATGTGATGTCCTTAAGCCAACTTGTGATGTTACACAGATTATTAGAAAAGGGTTAAATCAATATGTAAGAGCTAGCCAATAAGAGGCTGGAACTAATGGACAAGGCAGTGTTTAAAAGAATACAGTTTCTGTGTAATTATTTCTGGGCATAATCTAGCCATGCGGGAGCTGAGGCGGCTGGGATCCGGGCGAATGCAGCCCCACAGCTCTTACTACAATTGTCCTAGAAGATATCTTTGGTGAGTGGCATATGCTCCCTGAGAAACCTCACACTCCTTCCAGGAGCCTCAGTTGATAGTGAAGTGCTGGGTAGAATCAGATGCTGATGAGAATGTACCTGTCAAATGTTAAGTTCTTTGATGACATCTGTTGATAACACTGAAAGGCAAAGCAAGTCTCACTGTGATTGCTTAGTCACACAGGCGGGAGGGGTTTGCAGGAGTTTACTCACATTCCCTTAAAAATATTTCCTGGGATGGGTGTGGTAGCTATGCCTTAATCCAAACACTGAAGAGGCTGGGGAAGGCAGATCTTTGATTTGCAGTTCAGTCTGGTGTACTTAATGAGTCATAGATTGCTGGGGATAAAGTTTTCTGGATTCCCTGTGTTTCTGGGCGCTGGTGGTGCATGCCTTTAATCATACCACTTGGGAAGCAGAAGCAGGTGATCTCTGTGAATTTGAGGCCACATAATTGCTCACAAAAGGAGGTTTGGTGCCCTCTAGTGGCACCACAAGGAAGAGGCAAGAGAGATGGCTCTGTGGTAAAGAGCATTGCCTGCTGAGTTTGATGAGACCACATACAGACATAGAGTCAGGGCCAAGGGCCAGGGCCCGCGTTTTTGTGACTGAATGAGGCAAAAGCTTTTGTTAGGATGTTAAAGGCTCACAGCTCTATCACCACGAGCCAGCGTGCTTCAGAGACAACACCAAGGAGAGTAAGGCAAGATGACTAGAAGAAGAAAATACAGGCATGTTCATGTTCCTGAAGAAGAACTCACATCCAAGACATCCAAAGGACGACAAACACCAGCAAAAGGTTTACCAATTTTCAGCCAGAGAAACAATTTATCTAGACCTCCTCTATGAGGTACACGAAGGGCCAGTAGGTCCACGGAGACCCCTGTACTCCACATGTTAGTGGAATGCAGATGTGATCCACAAAACACATTGAGGAAACCTGGTTTAGGTAAAGAAGTTGAAAAACGTTTTGGAGAGATGGCTCAGTGGTTAAGAGCATTGCCTGCTCTTCCAAAGTTCAGAAGTTCGATTCCTGGAAATCACATAGTTGCTCTCAAAATGAGGTTTGGTGCCCTCTACTGGCAACAGAGGGGAGAGGCAGGAGAGATGGCTCAGTGGTTAAGAGCATTGCCTGCTGAGGTTGATGAGGCCAAGTGGACACATACAGCCAGGGCCCACGTTGTTGTCTCAGAATCAGGCAAAACATTTTGTTAGGATAATAAAGACTCACAGCTCTATCAGCATGAGCCTGCATGCTTCAGGGACATCACCAAGCAGAATGAGGAAAGATGGTTAGAAGAAGAAAATACAGGCATGTTCATGTTCCTTAAGAACTCACATCCAAGACATCCAAAGGACGACAAACACCAGCAAAAGGTTTACCAATTTAAAGCCAGACAAACAATTTATCTAGACTTCATCTATGAGGTACGCGAACGGCCGATATGTCCATGGAGACCCCTGTACTCCACATGTTAGTGGAATGCAGATATGATCCACACACCACATTGAGTAAACCTGGTTTAGTTCAAGAAGTTGAAAAACGGGTTGGAGAGATGGCTCAGTGGTTAAGAACATTGCCTGCTCTTCCAACCTCCTGAACTGAATTCCAGGCAACCACATAATGGCTCACAACCATCTGCAATGAGGTCTTGTGCCCTCTTTTGGATACAGAAAGAAGAGCTGGGGAGATAGCTCAGTGGTTAAGAGCTTTGCCTGCCCTTCCAAAGGTCAGAAGTTCGATTCCTGGCAACCACATAATTGCTCTCAAAAGGAGGTTTGGTGCCCTCTACTGGCAACAGAAGGAAGATGCAAGAGAGATGGCTCAATGGTTAAGAGAATTGCCTGCTCTTCCAACCTCCTGAATTCAATTCCAGGCGACCACATAATGGGTCACAACCATCTGCAATGAGGTCTTGTGCCCTCTTTTGGCTACAGTAAGAAGAGCTGGAGAGATAGCTCAGTGGTTAAGAGCATTGGTTGCCCTTCCAAAGGTCAGAAGTTCGATTCCTGGGAACCACATAATTGCTCTCAAAAGGAGGATTGGTGCCCTCTATTGGCAACAGAAGGAAGAGTCAGGAAAGATGGCTCTGTGGTAAAGAGCTTTGCCTGCTGACTTTGATGAGGCCAAGAACAGATATAGAGTCGGAGTACAGGGCCAGGGCCCACGTTGTTGTGACTGAATGAGGCAAAAGCTCTTGTTAGGATGTTAAAGACTCACAGCTCTATCACCATGAGCCAGCGTGCTTCAGAGACAACACCAAGAAGAGTAAGACAAGGTGGCTAGAAGAAGAAAATATTGGCATGATCATGTGCCTGAAGAAGAACTCATATCCAAGACAATCAAAGGAATACAAACACCAGCAAAATGTTAACCTATTTAAAGCCAGAGAAACAATCTATCTAGACCTCCTCTATGAGGTACACGAATGGCCAATAGGTCCATGGAGACCCCTGTACTCCACATGTTAGGGAAATGGAGATGTGAACCACACACCACATTGAGTAAACCTGGTTTAGGTAAAGAAGTTGAAAAACGTTTTGGAGAGATGGCTCAGTGGTTAAGAGCATTGCCTGCTCTTCCAAAGTTCAGAAGTTCGATTCCTGGAAATCACATAGTTGCTCTCAAAATGAGGTTTGGTGCCCTCTACTGGCAACAGAGGGGAGAGGCAGGAGAGATGGCTCAGTGGTTAACAGCATTGCATGCTCTTCCAAAGTTCAGAAGTTCGATTCCTGGAAATCACATAATTGCACTCAAAATGAGGATTGGTGCCCTCTACTGGCAACAGAAGGAAGAGGCAGGAGAGATGGCTCAGTGGTTAAGAGCATTGCCTGCTGAGGTTGATGAGGCCAAGTGGACACATACAGCCAGGGCCCACGTTGTTGTCTCAGAATCAGGCAAAACATTTTGTTAGGATAATAAAGACTCACAGCTCTATCAGCATGAGCCTGCATGCTTCAGGGACACCACCAAGCAGAATGAGGAAAGATGGTTAGAAGAAGAAAATACAGGCATGTTCATGTTCCTTAAGAAGAACTCACATCCAAGACATCCAAAGGTCGACAAACACCAGCAAAAGGTTTACCAATTTAAAGCCAGACAAACAATTTATCTAGACTTCATCTATGAGGTACGCGAACGGCCAATATGTCCATGGAGACCCCTGTACTCCACATGTTAGTGGAATGCAGATATGATCCACACACCACATTGAGTAAACCTGGTTTAGTTCAAGAAGTTGAAAAACGGGTTGGAGAGATGGCTCAGTGGTTAAGAACATTGCCTGCTCTTCCAACCTCCTGAACTGAATTCCAGGCAACCACATAATGGCTCACAACCATCTGCAATGAGGTCTTGTGCCCTCTTTTGGATACAGAAAGAAGAGCTGGGGAGATAGCTCAGTGGTTAAGAGCTTTGCCTGCCCTTCCAAAGGTCAGAAGTTCGATTCCTGGCAACCACATAATTGCTCTCAAAAGGAGGTTTGGTGCCCTCTACTGGCAACAGAAGGAAGATGCAAGAGAGATGGCTCAATGGTTAAGAGAATTGCCTGCTCTTCCAACCTCCTGAATTCAATTCCAGGCGACCACATAATGGGTCACAACCATCTGCAATGAGGTCTTGTGCCCTCTTTTGGCTACAGTAAGAAGAGCTGGAGAGATAGCTCAGTGGTTAAGAGCATTGGTTGCCCTTCCAAAGGTCAGAAGTTCGATTCCTGGGAACCACGTAATTGCTCTCAAAAGGAGGTTTAGTGCCCTCTATTGGCAACAGAAGGAAGAGTCAGGAAAGATGGCTCTGTGGTAAAGAGCTTTGCCTGCTGACTTTGATGAGGCCAAGAACAGACATAGAGTCAGGGCACAGGGCCAGGGCCCACGTTGTTGTGACTGAATGAGGCAAAAGCTCTTGTTAGGATGTTAAAGACTCACAGCTCTATCACCATGAGCCAGCGTGCTTCAGAGACAACACCAAGGAGAGTAAGGCAAGGTGCCTAGAAGAAGAAAATATTGGCATGTTCATGTGCCTGAAGAAGAACTCATATCCAAGACAATCAAAGGACTACAAACACCAGCAAAATGTTAACCTATTTAAAGCCAGAGAAACAATTTATCTAGACCTCCTCTATGAGGTACACGAATGGCCAATAGGTCCATGCAGACCCCTATACTCCAAATGTTAGGGAAATGGAGATGTGATCCACACACCACATTGACTAAAGCTGGTTTAGTAAAAGAAGTTGAAAAACGGGTTGGAGAGATGGCTCAGTGGTTAAGAGCATTGCCTGCTCTTCCAAAGTTCAGAAGTTCGATTCCTGGAAATCACATAATTGCTCTCAAAATGAGGTTTGGTGCCCTCTACTGGCAACAGAAGGGAGAGGCAGGAGAGATGGCTCAGTGGTTAAGAGCATTGCCTGCTGAGGTTGATGAGGCCAAGTGGACACATACAGCCAGGGCCCACGTTGTTGTCTCAGAATCAGGCAAAACATTTTGTTAGGATAATAAAGACTCACAGCTCTATCAGCATGAGCCTGCATGCTTCAGGAACATCACCAAGCAGAATGAGGAAAGATGGTTAGAAGAAGAAAATACAGGCATGTTCATGTTCCTCAAGAAGAACTCACATCCAAGACATCCAAAGGACGACAAACACCAGCAAAAGGTTTACCAATTTAAAGCCAGACAAACAATTTATCTAGACTTCATCTATGAGGTACGCGAACGGCCGATATGTCCATGGAGACCCCTGTACTCCACATGTTAGTGGAATGCAGATATGATCCACACACCACATTGAGTAAACCTGGTTTAGTTCAAGAAGTTGAAAAACGGGTTGTAGAGATGGCTCAGTGGTTAAGAACATTGCCTGCTCTTCCAACCTCCTGAACTGAATTCCAGGCAACCACATAATGGCTCACAACCATCTGCAATGAGGTCTTGTGCCCTCTTTTGGATACAGAAAGAAGAGCTGGGGAGATAGCTCAGTGGTTAAGAGCTTTGCCTGCCCTTCCAAAGGTCAGAAGTTCGATTCCTGGCAACCACATAATTGCTCTCAAAAGGAGGTTTGGTGCCCTCTACTGGCAACAGAAGGAAGATGCAAGAGAGATGGCTCAATGGTTAAGAGAATTGCCTGCTCTTCCAACCTCCTGAATTCAATTCCAGGCGACCACATAATGGGTCACAACCATCTGCAATGAGGTCTTGTGCCCTCTTTTGGCTACAGTAAGAAGAGCTGGAGAGATAGCTCAGTGGTTAAGAGCATTGGTTGCCCTTCCAAAGGTCAGAAGTTCGATTCCTGGGAACCACATAATTGCTCTCAAAAGGAGGATTGGTGCCCTCTATTGGCAACAGAAGGAAGAGTCAGGAAAGATGGCTCTGTGGTAAAGAGCTTTGCCTGCTGACTTTGATGAGGCCAAGAACAGATATAGAGTCGGGGTACAGGGCCAGGGCCCACGTTGTTGAGACTGAATGAGGCAAAAGCTCTTGTTAGGATGTTAAAAACTCACAGCTCTATCACCATGAGCCAGCGTGCTTCAGAGACAACACCAAGAAGAGTAAGACAAGGTGGCTAGAAGAAGAAAATATTGGCATGATCATGTGCCTGAAGAAGAACTCATATCCAAGACAATCAAAGGAATACAAACACCAGCAAAATGTTAACCTATTTAAAGCCAGAGAAACAATCTATCTAGACCTCCTCTATGAGGTACACGAATGGCCAATAGGTCCATGGAGACCCCTGTACTCCACATGTTAGGGAAATGGAGATGTGAACCACACACCACATTGAGTAAACCTGGTTTAGTAAAAAGAAGTTGAAAAACGGGTTGGAGAGATGGCTCAGTGGTTAAGAGCATTGCCTGCTCTTCCAAAGTTCAGAAGTTCGATTCCTGGAAATCACATAATTGCTCTCAAAATGAGGTTTGGTGCCCTCTACTGGCAACAGAAGGGAGAGGCAGGAGAGATGGCTCAGTGGTTAAGAGTATTGCCTGCTGAGGTTGATGAGGCCAAGTGGACACATACAGACAGGGCCCACGTTGTTGTCTCAGAATCAGGCAAAACATTTTGTTAGGATAATAAAGACTCACAGCTCTATCAGCATGAGCCTGCATGCTTCAGGGACACCACCAAGCAGAATGAGGAAAGATGGTTAGAAGAAGAAAATACAGGCATGTTCATGTTCCTTAAGAAGAACTCACATCCAAGACATACAAAGGACGACAAACACCAGCAAAAGGTTTACCAATTTAAAGCCAGACAAACAATTTATCTAGACTTCATCTATGAGGTACGCGAACGGCCAATATGTCCATGGAGACCCCTGTACTCCACATGTTAGTGGAATGCAGATATGATCCACACACCACATTGAGTAAACCTGGTTTAGTTCAAGAAGTTGAAAAACGGGTTGGAGAGATGGCTCAGTGGTTAAGAACATTGCCTGCTCTTCCAACCTCCTGAACTGAATTCCAGGCAACCACATAATGGCTCACAACCATCTGCAATGAGGTCTTGTGCCCTCTTTTGGATACAGAAAGAAGAGCTGGGGAGATAGCTCAGTGGTTAAGAGCTTTGCCTGCCCTTCCAAAGGTCAGAAGTTCGATTCCTGGCAACCACATAATTGCTCTCAAAAGGAGGTTTGGTGCCCTCTACTGGCAACAGAAGGAAGATGCAAGAGAGATGGCTCAATGGTTAAGAGAATTGCCTGCTCTTCCAACCTCCTGAATTCAATTCCAGGCGACCACATAATGGGTCACAACCATCTGCAATGAGGTCTTGTGCCCTCTTTTGGCTACAGTAAGAAGAGCTGGAGAGATAGCTCAGTGGTTAAGAGCATTGGTTGCCCTTCCAAAGGTCAGAAGTTCGATTCCTGGGAACCACGTAATTGCTCTCAAAAGGAGGTTTAGTGCCCTCTATTGGCAACAGAAGGAAGAGTCAGGAAAGATGGCTCTGTGGTAAAGAGCTTTGCCTGCTGACTTTGATGAGGCCAAGAACAGACATAGAGTCAGGGCACAGGGCCAGGGCCCACGTTGTTGTGACTGAATGAGGCAAAAGCTCTTGTTAGGATGTTAAAGACTCACAGCTCTATCACCATGAGCCAGCGTGCTTCAGAGACAACACCAAGGAGAGTAAGGCAAGGTGGCTAGAAGAAGAAAATATTGGCATGATCATGTGCCTGAAGAAGAACTCATATCCAAGACAATCAAAGGAATACAAACACCAGCAAAATGTTAACCTATTTAAAGCCAGAGAAACAATTTATCTAGACCTCCTCTATGAGGTACACGAATGGCCAATAGGTCCATCGAGACCCCTGTACTCCACATGTTAGGGAAATGGAGATGTGAACCACACACCACATTGATTAAACCTGGTTTAGTAAAAGAAGTTGAAAAACGGGTTGGAGAGATGGCTCAGTGGTTAAGAGCATTGCCTGCTCTTCCAAAGTTCAGAAGTTCGATTCCTGGAAATCACATAATTGCTCTCAAAATGAGGTTTGGTGCCCTCTACTGGCAACAGAAGGGAGACGCAGGAGAGATGGCTCAGTGGTTAAGAGCATTGCCTGCTGAGGTTGATGAGGCCAAGTGGACACATACAGCCAGGGCCCACGTTGTTGTCTCAGAATCAGGCAAAACATTTTGTTAGGATAATAGAGACTCACAGCTCTATCAGCATGAGCCTGCATGCTTCAGGGACACCACCAAGCAGAATGAGGAAAGATGGTTAGAAGAAGAAAATACAGGCATGTTCATGTTCCTCAAGAAGAACTCACATCCAAGACATACAAAGGACGACAAACACCAGCAAAATGTTTACCAATTTAAAGCCAGACAAACAATTTATCTAGACTTCATCTATGAGGTACGCGAACGGCCAATATGTCCATGGAGACCCCTGTACTCCACATGTTAGTGGAATGCAGATATGATCCACACACCACATTGAGTAAACCTGGTTTAGTTCAAGAAGTTGAAAAACGGGTTGTAGAGATGGCTCAGTGGTTAAGAACATTGCCTGCTCTTCCAACCTCCTGAACTGAATTCCAGGCAACCACATAATGGCTCACAACCATCTGCAATGAGGTCTTGTGCCCTCTTTTGGATACAGAAAGAAGAGCTGGGGAGATAGCTCAGTGGTTAAGAGCTTTGCCTGCCCTTCCAAAGGTCAGAAGTTCGATTCCTGGCAACCACATAATTGCTCTCAAAAGGAGGTTTCGTGCCCTCTACTGGCAACAGAAGGAAGATGCAAGAGAGATGGCTCAATGGTTAAGAGAATTGCCTGCTCTTCCAACCTCCTGAATTCAATTCCAGGCGACCACATAATGGGTCACAACCATCTGCAATGAGGTCTTGTGCCCTCTTTTGGCTACAGTAAGAAGAGCTGGAGAGACAGCTCAGTGGTTAAGAGCATTGGTTGCCCTTCCAAAGGTCAGAAGTTCGATTCCTGGGAACCACGTAATTGCTCTCAAAAGCAGGTTTGGCGCCCTCTATTGGCAACAGAAGGAAGAGGCAGGAAAGATGGCGCTGTGGTAAAGAGCTTTGCCTGCTGAGTTTGATGAGGCCAAGAACAGACATAGAGTCGGGGCACAGGGCCAGGGCCCATGTTGTTGTGACTGAATGAGGCAAAAGCTCTTGTTAGGATGTTAAAGACTCACAGCTCTATCACCATGAGCCAGCGTGCTTCAGAGACAACACCAAGGAGAGTAAGGCAAGATGGCTAGAAGAAGAAAATATTGGCATGTTCATGTGCCTGAAGAAGAACTCATATCCAAGACAATCAAAGGACTACAAACACCAGCAAAATGTTAACCTATTTAAAGCCAGAGAAACAATTTATCTAGACCTCCTCTATGAGGTACACGAATGGTCAATAGGTCCATGCAGACCCCTGTACTCCACATGTCAGGGAAATGGAGATGTGATCCACACACCACATTGACTAAAGCTGGTTTAGTAAAAGAAGTTGAAAAACGGGTTGGAGAGATGGCTCAGTGGTTAAGAGCATTGCCTGCTCTTCCAAAGGTCAGAAGTTCGATTCCTGGAAATCACATAATTGCTCTCAAAAGGAGGTTTGGTGCCCTCTACTGGCAACATAAGGAAGAGGCATGAGAGTTGGCTCCGTGGTTAAGATCATTGCCTCCTCTTCCAACCTCCTGAATTCAATTCCAGGCAACCACATAATGGCTCACAACCATCTGCAATGAGGTCTTGTGCCCTCTTTTGGATACGAAAATAAGAGCTGGGGTGTTAGCTCAGTGGATAAGAGCTTTGGCTGCCCTTCCAAAGGTCAGAAGTTCCATTCCTGGCAATCCCATAATTGCTCTCAAAAGGTAGATTTGGTGCCCTTTACTGGCAAAAAAGAAGAGGCATAAGAGATGGTTCAGTGCTTAAGAGCATTGCCTGCTCTTAGAACCTCCTGAAATCAATTGCAGGCAACCACATAATGATTCACAACCATCTGCCATGAGGTCTTGTGCCCTCTTTTGGCTACAGTAAGAAAAGCTGGAGAGATAGGTCAGTGGTTAAGAACATTGGCTGCCCTTCCGAAGGTCAGAAGTTCGATTCCTGGCTACCAAATAATTGCTCTCAAAAGGAGGTTTGGCGCCCTCTAGTGGCACCACAAGGAAGAGGCAAGAGAGATGGCTCTGTGGTAAAGAGCATTGCCTGCTGAGTTTGATGAGACCACATACAGACATAGAGTCAGGGCCAAGGGCCAGGGCCCACGTTGTTGTGACTGAATGAGGCAAAAGCTTTTGTTAGGATGTTAAAGGCTCACAGCTCTATCACCACGAGCCAGCGTGCTTCAGAGACAACACCAAGGAGAGTAAGGCAAGATGACTAGAAGAAGAAAATACAGGCATGTTCATGTTCCTGAAGAAGAACTCACATCCAAGACATCCAAAGGACGACAAACACCAGCAAAAGGTGTACCAATTTTAAGCCAGAGAAACAATTTATCTAGACCTCCTCTATGAGGTACACGAATGGCCAATAGGTCTACGGAGACCCCTCTACTCCACATGTTAGGGAAATGGAGATGTGATCCACACACCACATTGAGTAAACCTGGTTTAGTAAAAGAAGTTGAAAAACGGGTTTGAGAGATGGCTCAGTGGTTAAGAGCATTGCCTGCTCTTCCAAAGGTCAGAAGTTCGATTCCTGGAAATCACATAATTGCTCTCAAAATGAGGTTTGGTGCCCACTACTGGCAACAGAGGGGAGAGGCAGGAGAGATGTCTTGGTGGTTAAGAGCATTGCCTGCTGAGGTTGATGAGGCCAAGTGGACACATACAGCCAGGGCCCACGTTGTTGTCTCAGAATCAGGCAAAACATTTTGTTAGGATAATAAAGACTCACAGCTCTATCAGCATGAGCCTGCATGCTTCAGGGACACCACCAAGCAGAATGAGGAAAGATGGTTAGAAGAAGAAAATACAGGCATGTTCATGTTCCTTAAGAAGAACTCATATACAAGACATCCAAAGGACGACAAACACCAGCAAAAGGTTTACCAATTTAAAGCCAGACAAACAATTTATCTAGACTTCATCTATGAGGTATGCGAACGGCCAATATGTCCATGGAGACCCCTGTACTCCACATGTTAGTGGAATGCAGATATGATCCACACACCACATTGAGTAAACCTGGTTTAGTTCAAGAAGTTGAAAAACGGGTTGGAGAGATGGCTCAGTGGTTAAGAACATTGCCTGCTCTTCCAACCTCCTGAACTGAATTCCAGGCAACCACATAATGGCTCACAACCATCTGCAATGAGGTCTTGTGCCCTCTTTTGGATACAGAAAGAAGAGCTGGGGAGATAGCTCAGTGGTTAAGAGCTTTGCCTGCCCTTCCAAAGGTCAGAAGTTCGATTCCTGGCAACCACATAATTGCTCTCAAAAGGAGGTTTGGTGCCCTCTACTGGCAACAGAAGGAAGATGCAAGAGAGATGGCTCAATGGTTAAGAGAATTGCCTGCTCTTCCAACCTCCTGATTTCAATTCCAGGCGACCACATAATGGGTCACAACCATCTGCAATGAGGTCTTGTGCCCTCTTTTGGCTACAGTAAGAAGAGCTGGAGAGATAGCTCAGTGGTTAAGAGCATTGTTTGCCCTTCCAAAGGTCAGAAGTTCGATTCCTGGGAACCACGTAATTGCTCTCAAAAGGAGGTTCGGCGCCCTCTATTGGCAACAGAAGGAAGAGGCAGGAAAGATGGCGCTGTGGTAAAGAACTTTGCCTGCTGAGTTTGATGAGGCCAAGAACAGACATAGAGTCGGGGCACTGGGCCAGGGCCCACGTTGTTGTGACTGAATGAGGCAAAAGCTCTTGTTAGGATGTTAAAGACTCACAGCTCTATCACCATGAGCCAGCGTGCTTCAGAGACAACACCAAGGAGAGTAAGGCAAGATGGCTAGAAGAAGAAAATATTGGCATGTTCATGTGCCTGAAGAAGAACTCATATCCAAGACAATCAAAGGACTACAAACACCAGCAAAATGTTAACCTATTTAAAGCCAGAGAAACAATTTATCTAGACCTCCTCTATGAGGTACACGAACGCCCAATAGGTCCACGGAGACCCCTGTACTCCACATGTCAGGGAAATGGAGATGTGATCCACACACCACATTGAGTAAACCTGGTTTAATAAAAGAAGTTGAAAAACGGGTTGGAGAGATGGCTCAGTGGTTAAGAGCATTGCCTGCTCTTCCAAAGGTCAGAAGTTCGATTCCTGGAAATCACATAATTGCTCTCAAAAGGAGGTTTGGTGCCCTCTACTGGCAACATAAGGAAGAGGCATGAGAGATGGCTCCGTGGTTAAGATCATTGCCTCCTCTTCCAACCTCCTGAATTCAATTCCAGGCAACCACATAATGGCTCACAACCATCTGCAATGAGGTCTTGTGCCCTCTTTTGGATACAAAAATAAGAACTGGGGTGTTAGCTCAGTGGATAAGAGCTTTGGCTGCCCTTCCAAAGGTCAGAAGTTCCATTCCTGGCAATCCCATAATTGCTCTCAAAAGGTAGATTTGGTGCCCTTTACTGGCAAAAAAGAAGAGGCATGAGAGATGGTTCAGTGCTTAAGAGCATTGCCTGCTCTTAGAACCTCCTGAAATCAATTGCAGGCAACCACATAATGATTCACAACCATCTGCCATGAGGTCTTGTGCCCTCTTTTGGCTACAGTAAGAAAAGCTGGAGAGACAGCTCAGTGGTTAAGAACATTGGCTGCCCTTCCGAAGGTCAGAAGTTCGATTCCTGGCTACCAAATAATTGCTCTCAAAAGGAGGTTTGGCGCCCTCTAGTGGCACCACAAGGAAGAGGCAAGAGAGATGGCTCTGTGGTAAAGAGCATTGCCTGCTGAGTTTGATGAGACCACATACAGACATAGAGTCAGGGCCAAGGGCCAGGGCCCACGTTGTTGTGACTGAATGAGGCAAAAGCTTTTGTTAGGATGTTAAAGACTCACAGCTCTATCACCACGAGCCAGCGTGCTTCAGAGACAACACCAAGGAGAGTAAGGCAAGATGACTAGAAGAAGAAAATACAGGCATGTTCATGTTCCTGAAGAAGAACTCACATCCAAGACATCCAAAGGACGACAAACACCAGCAAAAGGTGTACCAATTTTAAGCCAGAGAATCAATTTATCTAGACCTCCTCTATGAGGTACACGAATGGCCAATAGGTCTACGGAGACCCCTCTACTCCACATGTTAGGGAAATGGAGATGTGATCCACACACCACATTGAGTAAACCTGGTTTAGTAAAAGAAGTTGAAAAACGGGTTTGAGAGATGGCTCAGTGGTTAAGAGCATTGCCTGCTCTTCCAAAGTTCAGAAGTTCGATTCCTGGAAATCACATAGTTGCTCTCAAAATGAGGTTTGGTGCCCTCTACTGGCAACAGAGGGGAAAGGCAGGAGAGATGGCTCAGTGGTTAAGAGCATTGCCTGCTCTTCCAAAGTTCAGAAGTTCGATTCCTGGAAATCACATAATTGCTCTCAAAAGGAGGTTTGGTGCCCTGTACTGGCAACAGAAGGGAGAGGCAGGAGAGATGGCTCAGTGGTTAAGAGCATTGCCTGCTGAGGTTGATGAGGCCAAGTGGACACATACAGCCAGGGCCCACGTTGTTGTCTCAGAATCAGGCAAAACATTTTGTTAGGATAATAAAGACTCACAGCTCTATCAGCATGAGCCTGCATGCTTCAGGAACATCACCAAGCAGAATGAGGAAAGATGGTTAGAAGAAGAAAATACAGGCATGTTCATGTTCCTCAAGAAGAACTCACATCCAAGACATCCAAAGGACGACAAACACCAGCAAAAGGTTTACCAATTTAAAGCCAGACAAACAATTTATCTAGACTTCATCTATGAGGTACGCGAACGGCCGATATGTCCATGGAGACCCCTGTACTCCACATGTTAGTGGAATGCAGATATGATCCACACACCACATTGAGTAAACCTGGTTTAGTTCAAGAAGTTGAAAAACGGGTTGTAGAGATGGCTCAGTGGTTAAGAACATTGCCTGCTCTTCCAACCTCCTGAACTGAATTCCAGGCAACCACATAATGGCTCACAACCATCTGCAATGAGGTCTTGTGCCCTCTTTTGGATACAGAAAGAAGAGCTGGGGAGATAGCTCAGTGGTTAAGAGCTTTGCCTGCCCTTCCAAAGGTCAGAAGTTCGATTCCTGGCAACCACATAATTGCTCTCAAAAGGAGGTTTGGTGCCCTCTACTGGCAACAGAAGGAAGATGCAAGAGAGATGGCTCAATGGTTAAGAGAATTGCCTGCTCTTCCAACCTCCTGAATTCAATTCCAGGCGACCACATAATGGGTCACAACCATCTGCAATGAGGTCTTGTGCCCTCTTTTGGCTACAGTAAGAAGAGCTGGAGAGATAGCTCAGTGGTTAAGAGCATTGGTTGCCCTTCCAAAGGTCAGAAGTTCGATTCCTGGGAACCACATAATTGCTCTCAAAAGGAGGATTGGTGCCCTCTATTGGCAACAGAAGGAAGAGTCAGGAAAGATGGCTCTGTGGTAAAGAGCTTTGCCTGCTGACTTTGATGAGGCCAAGAACAGATATAGAGTCGGGGTACAGGGCCAGGGCCCACGTTGTTGAGACTGAATGAGGCAAAAGCTCTTGTTAGGATGTTAAAGACTCACAGCTCTATCACCATGAGCCAGCGTGCTTCAGAGACAACACCAAGAAGAGTAAGACAAGGTGGCTAGAAGAAGAAAATATTGGCATGATCATGTGCCTGAAGAAGAACTCATATCCAAGACAATCAAAGGAATACAAACACCAGCAAAATGTTAACCTATTTAAAGCCAGAGAAACAATCTATCTAGACCTCCTCTATGAGGTACACGAATGGCCAATAGGTCCATGGAGACCCCTGTACTCCACATGTTAGGGAAATGGAGATGTGAACCACACACCACATTGAGTAAACCTGGTTTAGTAAAAAGAAGTTGAAAAACGGGTTGGAGAGATGGCTCAGTGGTTAAGAGCATTGCCTGCTCTTCCAAAGTTCAGAAGTTCGATTCCTGGAAATCACATAATTGCTCTCAAAATGAGGTTTGGTGCCCTCTACTGGCAACAGAAGGGAGAGGCAGGAGAGATGGCTCAGTGGTTAAGAGTATTGCCTGCTGAGGTTGATGAGGCCAAGTGGACACATACAGACAGGGCCCACGTTGTTGTCTCAGAATCAGGCAAAACATTTTGTTAGGATAATAAAGACTCACAGCTCTATCAGCATGAGCCTGCATGCTTCAGGGACACCACCAAGCAGAATGAGGAAAGATGGTTAGAAGAAGAAAATACAGGCATGTTCATGTTCCTTAAGAAGAACTCACATCCAAGACATACAAAGGACGACAAACACCAGCAAAAGGTTTACCAATTTAAAGCCAGACAAACAATTTATCTAGACTTCATCTATGAGGTACGCGAACGGCCAATATGTCCATGGAGACCCCTGTACTCCACATGTTAGTGGAATGCAGATATGATCCACACACCACATTGAGTAAACCTGGTTTAGTTCAAGAAGTTGAAAAACGGGTTGGAGAGATGGCTCAGTGGTTAAGAACATTGCCTGCTCTTCCAACCTCCTGAACTGAATTCCAGGCAACCACATAATGGCTCACAACCATCTGCAATGAGGTCTTGTGCCCTCTTTTGGATACAGAAAGAAGAGCTGGGGAGATAGCTCAGTGGTTAAGAGCTTTGCCTGCCCTTCCAAAGGTCAGAAGTTCGATTCCTGGCAACCACATAATTGCTCTCAAAAGGAGGTTTGGTGCCCTCTACTGGCAACAGAAGGAAGATGCAAGAGAGATGGCTCAATGGTTAAGAGAATTGCCTGCTCTTCCAACCTCCTGAATTCAATTCCAGGCGACCACATAATGGGTCACAACCATCTGCAATGAGGTCTTGTGCCCTCTTTTGGCTACAGTAAGAAGAGCTGGAGAGATAGCTCAGTGGTTAAGAGCATTGGTTGCCCTTCCAAAGGTCAGAAGTTCGATTCCTGGGAACCACGTAATTGCTCTCAAAAGGAGGTTTAGTGCCCTCTATTGGCAACAGAAGGAAGAGTCAGGAAAGATGGCTCTGTGGTAAAGAGCTTTGCCTGCTGACTTTGATGAGGCCAAGAACAGACATAGAGTCAGGGCACAGGGCCAGGGCCCACGTTGTTGTGACTGAATGAGGCAAAAGCTCTTGTTAGGATGTTAAAGACTCACAGCTCTATCACCATGAGCCAGCGTGCTTCAGAGACAACACCAAGGAGAGTAAGGCAAGGTGGCTAGAAGAAGAAAATATTGGCATGATCATGTGCCTGAAGAAGAACTCATATCCAAGACAATCAAAGGAATACAAACACCAGCAAAATGTTAACCTATTTAAAGCCAGAGAAACAATTTATCTAGACCTCCTCTATGAGGTACACGAATGGCCAATAGGTCCATCGAGACCCCTGTACTCCACATGTTAGGGAAATGGAGATGTGAACCACACACCACATTGATTAAACCTGGTTTAGTAAAAGAAGTTGAAAAACGGGTTGGAGAGATGGCTCAGTGGTTAAGAGCATTGCCTGCTCTTCCAAAGTTCAGAAGTTCGATTCCTGGAAATCACATAATTGCTCTCAAAATGAGGTTTGGTGCCCTCTACTGGCAACAGAAGGGAGACGCAGGAGAGATGGCTCAGTGGTTAAGAGCATTGCCTGCTGAGGTTGATGAGGCCAAGTGGACACATACAGCCAGGGCCCACGTTGTTGTCTCAGAATCAGGCAAAACATTTTGTTAGGATAATAGAGACTCACAGCTCTATCAGCATGAGCCTGCATGCTTCAGGGACACCACCAAGCAGAATGAGGAAAGATGGTTAGAAGAAGAAAATACAGGCATGTTCATGTTCCTCAAGAAGAACTCACATCCAAGACATACAAAGGACGACAAACACCAGCAAAATGTTTACCAATTTAAAGCCAGACAAACAATTTATCTAGACTTCATCTATGAGGTACGCGAACGGCCAATATGTCCATGGAGACCCCTGTACTCCACATGTTAGTGGAATGCAGATATGATCCACACACCACATTGAGTAAACCTGGTTTAGTTCAAGAAGTTGAAAAACGGGTTGTAGAGATGGCTCAGTGGTTAAGAACATTGCCTGCTCTTCCAACCTCCTGAACTGAATTCCAGGCAACCACATAATGGCTCACAACCATCTGCAATGAGGTCTTGTGCCCTCTTTTGGATACAGAAAGAAGAGCTGGGGAGATAGCTCAGTGGTTAAGAGCTTTGCCTGCCCTTCCAAAGGTCAGAAGTTCGATTCCTGGCAACCACATAATTGCTCTCAAAAGGAGGTTTCGTGCCCTCTACTGGCAACAGAAGGAAGATGCAAGAGAGATGGCTCAATGGTTAAGAGAATTGCCTGCTCTTCCAACCTCCTGAATTCAATTCCAGGCGACCACATAATGGGTCACAACCATCTGCAATGAGGTCTTGTGCCCTCTTTTGGCTACAGTAAGAAGAGCTGGAGAGACAGCTCAGTGGTTAAGAGCATTGGTTGCCCTTCCAAAGGTCAGAAGTTCGATTCCTGGGAACCACGTAATTGCTCTCAAAAGCAGGTTTGGCGCCCTCTATTGGCAACAGAAGGAAGAGGCAGGAAAGATGGCGCTGTGGTAAAGAGCTTTGCCTGCTGAGTTTGATGAGGCCAAGAACAGACATAGAGTCGGGGCACAGGGCCAGGGCCCACGTTGTTGTGACTGAATGAGGCAAAAGCTCTTGTTAGGATGTTAAAGACTCACAGCTCTATCACCATGAGCCAGCGTGCTTCAGAGACAACACCAAGGAGAGTAAGGCAAGATGGCTAGAAGAAGAAAATATTGGCATGTTCATGTGCCTGAAGAAGAACTCATATCCAAGACAATCAAAGGACTACAAACACCAGCAAAATGTTAACCTATTTAAAGCCAGAGAAACAATTTATCTAGACCTCCTCTATGAGGTACACGAATGGTCAATAGGTCCATGCAGACCCCTGTACTCCACATGTCAGGGAAATGGAGATGTGATCCACACACCACATTGACTAAAGCTGGTTTAGTAAAAGAAGTTGAAAAACGGGTTGGAGAGATGGCTCAGTGGTTAAGAGCATTGCCTGCTCTTCCAAAGGTCAGAAGTTCGATTCCTGGAAATCACATAATTGCTCTCAAAAGGAGGTTTGGTGCCCTCTACTGGCAACATAAGGAAGAGGCATGAGAGTTGGCTCCGTGGTTAAGATCATTGCCTCCTCTTCCAACCTCCTGAATTCAATTCCAGGCAACCACATAATGGCTCACAACCATCTGCAATGAGGTCTTGTGCCCTCTTTTGGATACGAAAATAAGAGCTGGGGTGTTAGCTCAGTGGATAAGAGCTTTGGCTGCCCTTCCAAAGGTCAGAAGTTCCATTCCTGGCAATCCCATAATTGCTCTCAAAAGGTAGATTTGGTGCCCTTTACTGGCAAAAAAGAAGAGGCATAAGAGATGGTTCAGTGCTTAAGAGCATTGCCTGCTCTTAGAACCTCCTGAAATCAATTGCAGGCAACCACATAATGATTCACAACCATCTGCCATGAGGTCTTGTGCCCTCTTTTGGCTACAGTAAGAAAAGCTGGAGAGATAGGTCAGTGGTTAAGAACATTGGCTGCCCTTCCGAAGGTCAGAAGTTCGATTCCTGGCTACCAAATAATTGCTCTCAAAAGGAGGTTTGGCGCCCTCTAGTGGCACCACAAGGAAGAGGCAAGAGAGATGGCTCTGTGGTAAAGAGCATTGCCTGCTGAGTTTGATGAGACCACATACAGACATAGAGTCAGGGCCAAGGGCCAGGGCCCACGTTGTTGTGACTGAATGAGGCAAAAGCTTTTGTTAGGATGTTAAAGGCTCACAGCTCTATCACCACGAGCCAGCGTGCTTCAGAGACAACACCAAGGAGAGTAAGGCAAGATGACTAGAAGAAGAAAATACAGGCATGTTCATGTTCCTGAAGAAGAACTCACATCCAAGACATCCAAAGGACGACAAACACCAGCAAAAGGTGTACCAATTTTAAGCCAGAGAAACAATTTATCTAGACCTCCTCTATGAGGTACACGAATGGCCAATAGGTCTACGGAGACCCCTCTACTCCACATGTTAGGGAAATGGAGATGTGATCCACACACCACATTGAGTAAACCTGGTTTAGTAAAAGAAGTTGAAAAACGGGTTTGAGAGATGGCTCAGTGGTTAAGAGCATTGCCTGCTCTTCCAAAGGTCAGAAGTTCGATTCCTGGAAATCACATAATTGCTCTCAAAATGAGGTTTGGTGCCCACTACTGGCAACAGAGGGGAGAGGCAGGAGAGATGTCTTGGTGGTTAAGAGCATTGCCTGCTGAGGTTGATGAGGCCAAGTGGACACATACAGCCAGGGCCCACGTTGTTGTCTCAGAATCAGGCAAAACATTTTGTTAGGATAATAAAGACTCACAGCTCTATCAGCATGAGCCTGCATGCTTCAGGGACACCACCAAGCAGAATGAGGAAAGATGGTTAGAAGAAGAAAATACAGGCATGTTCATGTTCCTTAAGAAGAACTCATATACAAGACATCCAAAGGACGACAAACACCAGCAAAAGGTTTACCAATTTAAAGCCAGACAAACAATTTATCTAGACTTCATCTATGAGGTATGCGAACGGCCAATATGTCCATGGAGACCCCTGTACTCCACATGTTAGTGGAATGCAGATATGATCCACACACCACATTGAGTAAACCTGGTTTAGTTCAAGAAGTTGAAAAACGGGTTGGAGAGATGGCTCAGTGGTTAAGAACATTGCCTGCTCTTCCAACCTCCTGAACTGAATTCCAGGCAACCACATAATGGCTCACAACCATCTGCAATGAGGTCTTGTGCCCTCTTTTGGATACAGAAAGAAGAGCTGGGGAGATAGCTCAGTGGTTAAGAGCTTTGCCTGCCCTTCCAAAGGTCAGAAGTTCGATTCCTGGCAACCACATAATTGCTCTCAAAAGGAGGTTTGGTGCCCTCTACTGGCAACAGAAGGAAGATGCAAGAGAGATGGCTCAATGGTTAAGAGAATTGCCTGCTCTTCCAACCTCCTGATTTCAATTCCAGGCGACCACATAATGGGTCACAACCATCTGCAATGAGGTCTTGTGCCCTCTTTTGGCTACAGTAAGAAGAGCTGGAGAGATAGCTCAGTGGTTAAGAGCATTGTTTGCCCTTCCAAAGGTCAGAAGTTCGATTCCTGGGAACCACGTAATTGCTCTCAAAAGGAGGTTCGGCGCCCTCTATTGGCAACAGAAGGAAGAGGCAGGAAAGATGGCGCTGTGGTAAAGAACTTTGCCTGCTGAGTTTGATGAGGCCAAGAACAGACATAGAGTCGGGGCACTGGGCCAGGGCCCACGTTGTTGTGACTGAATGAGGCAAAAGCTCTTGTTAGGATGTTAAAGACTCACAGCTCTATCACCATGAGCCAGCGTGCTTCAGAGACAACACCAAGGAGAGTAAGGCAAGATGGCTAGAAGAAGAAAATATTGGCATGTTCATGTGCCTGAAGAAGAACTCATATCCAAGACAATCAAAGGACTACAAACACCAGCAAAATGTTAACCTATTTAAAGCCAGAGAAACAATTTATCTAGACCTCCTCTATGAGGTACACGAACGCCCAATAGGTCCACGGAGACCCCTGTACTCCACATGTCAGGGAAATGGAGATGTGATCCACACACCACATTGAGTAAACCTGGTTTAATAAAAGAAGTTGAAAAACGGGTTGGAGAGATGGCTCAGTGGTTAAGAGCATTGCCTGCTCTTCCAAAGGTCAGAAGTTCGATTCCTGGAAATCACATAATTGCTCTCAAAAGGAGGTTTGGTGCCCTCTACTGGCAACATAAGGAAGAGGCATGAGAGATGGCTCCGTGGTTAAGATCATTGCCTCCTCTTCCAACCTCCTGAATTCAATTCCAGGCAACCACATAATGGCTCACAACCATCTGCAATGAGGTCTTGTGCCCTCTTTTGGATACAAAAATAAGAACTGGGGTGTTAGCTCAGTGGATAAGAGCTTTGGCTGCCCTTCCAAAGGTCAGAAGTTCCATTCCTGGCAATCCCATAATTGCTCTCAAAAGGTAGATTTGGTGCCCTTTACTGGCAAAAAAGAAGAGGCATGAGAGATGGTTCAGTGCTTAAGAGCATTGCCTGCTCTTAGAACCTCCTGAAATCAATTGCAGGCAACCACATAATGATTCACAACCATCTGCCATGAGGTCTTGTGCCCTCTTTTGGCTACAGTAAGAAAAGCTGGAGAGACAGCTCAGTGGTTAAGAACATTGGCTGCCCTTCCGAAGGTCAGAAGTTCGATTCCTGGCTACCAAATAATTGCTCTCAAAAGGAGGTTTGGCGCCCTCTAGTGGCACCACAAGGAAGAGGCAAGAGAGATGGCTCTGTGGTAAAGAGCATTGCCTGCTGAGTTTGATGAGACCACATACAGACATAGAGTCAGGGCCAAGGGCCAGGGCCCACGTTGTTGTGACTGAATGAGGCAAAAGCTTTTGTTAGGATGTTAAAGACTCACAGCTCTATCACCACGAGCCAGCGTGCTTCAGAGACAACACCAAGGAGAGTAAGGCAAGATGACTAGAAGAAGAAAATACAGGCATGTTCATGTTCCTGAAGAAGAACTCACATCCAAGACATCCAAAGGACGACAAACACCAGCAAAAGGTGTACCAATTTTAAGCCAGAGAATCAATTTATCTAGACCTCCTCTATGAGGTACACGAATGGCCAATAGGTCTACGGAGACCCCTCTACTCCACATGTTAGGGAAATGGAGATGTGATCCACACACCACATTGAGTAAACCTGGTTTAGTAAAAGAAGTTGAAAAACGGGTTTGAGAGATGGCTCAGTGGTTAAGAGCATTGCCTGCTCTTCCAAAGTTCAGAAGTTCGATTCCTGGAAATCACATAGTTGCTCTCAAAATGAGGTTTGGTGCCCTCTACTGGCAACAGAGGGGAAAGGCAGGAGAGATGGCTCAGTGGTTAAGAGCATTGCCTGCTCTTCCAAAGTTCAGAAGTTCGATTCCTGGAAATCACATAATTGCTCTCAAAAGGAGGTTTGGTGCCCTGTACTGGCAACAGAAGGGAGAGGCAGGAGAGATGGCTCAGTGGTTAAGAGCATTGCCTGCTGAGGTTGATGAGGCCAAGTGGACACATACAGCCAGGGCCCACGTTGTTGTCTCAGAATCAGGCAAAACATTTTGTTAGGATAATAAAGACTCACAGCTCTATCACCATGAGCCTGCATGCTTCAGGGACACCACCAAGCAGAATGAGGAAAGATGGTTAGAAGAAGAAAATACAGGCATGTTCATGTTCCTTAAAAAGAACTCACATCCAAGACATCCAAAGGACGACAAACACCAACAAAAGGTTTACCAATTTAAAGCCAGACAAACAATTTATCTAGACTTCATCTATGAGGTATGCGAACGGCCAATATGTCCATGGAGACCCCTGTACTCCACATGTTAGTGGAATGCAGATATGATCCACACACCACATTGAGTAAACCTGGTTTAGTTCAAGAAGTTGAAAAACGGGTTGGAGAGATGGCTCAGTGGTTAAGAACATTGCCTGCTCTTCCAAACTCCTGAAATGAATTCCAGGCAACCACATAATGGCTCACAACCATCTGCAATGAGGTCTTGTGCCCTCTTTTGGATACAGAAAGAAGAGCTGGGGAGATAGCTCAGTGGTTAAGAGCTTTGCCTGCCCTTCCAAAGGTCAGAAGTTCGATTCCTGGCAACCACATAATTGCTCTCAAAAGGAGGTTTGGTGCCCTCTACTGGCAACAGAAGGAAGATGCAAGAGAGATGGCTCAATGGTTAAGAGAATTGCCTGCTCTTCCAACCTCCTGATTTCAATTCCAGGCGACCACATAATGGGTCACAACCATCTGCAATGAGGTCTTGTGCCCTCTTTTGGCTACAGTAAGAAGAGCTGGAGAGACAGCTCAGTGGTTAAGAGCATTGGTTGCCCTTCCAAAGGTCAGAAGTTCGATTCCTGGGAACCACGTAATTGCTCTCAAAAGGAGGTTTGGCGCCCTCTATTGGCAACAGAAGGAAGAGGCAGGAAAGATGGCGCTGTGGTAAAGAGCTTTGCCTGCTGAGTTTGATGAGGCCAAGAACAGACATAGAGTCGGGGCACAGGGCCAGGGCCCACGTTGTTGTGACTGAATGAGGCAAAAGCTCTTGTTAGGATGTTAAAGACTCACAGCTCTATCACCATGAGCCAGCGTGCTTCAGAGACAACACCAAGGAGAGTAAGGCAAGATGGCTAGAAGAAGAAAATATTGGCATGTTCATGTGCCTGAAGAAGAACTCATATCCAAGACAATCAAAGGACTACAAACACCAGCAAAATGTTAACCTATTTAAAGCCAGAGAAACAATTTATCTAGACCTCCTCTATGAGGTACACGAACGCCCAATAGGTCCACGGAGACCCCTGTACTCCACATGTCAGGGAAATGGAGATGTGATCCACACACCACATTGAGTAAACCTGGTTTAATAAAAGAAGTTGAAAAACGGGTTGGAGAGATGGCTCAGTGGTTAAGAGCATTGCCTGCTCTTCCAAAGGTCAGAAGTTCGATTCCTGGAAATCACATAATTGCTCTCAAAAGGAGGTTTGGTGCCCTCTACTGGCAACATAAGGAAGAGGCATGAGAGATGGCTCCGTGGTTAAGATCATTGCCTCCTCTTCCAACCTCCTGAATTCAATTCCAGGCAACCACATAATGGCTCACAACCATCTGCACTGAGGTCTTGTGCCCTCTTTTGGGTGCAGAAAGAAGCGCTGGAGAGATATCTCAGTGGTTAAGAATCCTGGCTGCCCTTCTAAAGGTCAGAACTTCGATTCCTGGCAACCACAGATTAGCTCTCAAAATGAGATTTGGTGCCATCTACTGGCAAAAGAAGGAAGAGGCAGGAGAGATGGCTCAGTGCTTAAGAGCATTGCCTGCTGAGTTTGATGAGGCCAATTGCAGACAGAGATTGAAGGTAAAGGCCAGGGCCCACGTTATTGTGTCTGAATTAGGCAAACGTTTTTTTAGGATGTTAAAGACTCACAGCTCGGTCACCATGAGACAACGTGCTTCAGAGACAACACAAAGGAGAGTAAGGCAAGATGGCTAGAAGAAGAAAACACTGGCATGTTCATGTGCCTTAAAGAGAACTCACATCCAAGACAATCAAAGGACTACAAACACCAGCAAAATGTTAACCAATTTAAAGCCAGAGAAACAATTTATGCTGACCTCCTCTATGAGGTACATGAACACCCAATAAGTCCAAGGAGACCCCTGTACTCCACATGTTAGGGGAATTCAGATATGATCCACACACCACATTGAGTAAACCTGGTTTAGTTAAAGAAGTTGGTAAACGGGTCGGAGAGATGGCTCAGTGGTTAAGAGCATTGCCTGCCCTTCCAAAGATCAGAAGTTCGATTCCTGGACATCACATAATTGCTTCAAAATGAGGTTTGGTGCCCTCTACTGGAAGCAGAAGGAAGAGGCAGGAGAGATGTCTTGGTGCTTAAGAGCATGCCTGCTGAGTTTGATGAGGCCAAGTGCAGTCATACAGCCAGGGCCCAGGTTGTTGTGACTGAATCATGCAAAACATTTTGTTAGGATAATAAAGACTCACAGCTCTATCACCATGAGCCAGCATGCTTCAGAGACACCAACAAGCAGAGTAAGGCGAGATGGTTAGAAGAAGAAAATACCAGCATGTTCATGTGCCTGAAGAAGAACTCACATCCAAGACATACAAAGGACCAAACACCAACAAAAGTTAACCTATTTAAAGCCAGTGAAACAATTTGTCTAGACCTCCTCTATGAGGTACACGAATGGCCAACAGATCCATGGAGACCCCTGTACTTCAAATGTTAGGAAAATGCAGATGTGATCCACACATCATTGAGTATATCTGGATTAGGTAAAGAAGTAGAAAAACGGGTTGGAGAGATGGCTCAGTGTTTAAGAGCATTTCGTGCTCTTTCATCCTCCTGTGTTCAATTTCAAGCAACCACATAATGGCTCACAACCATCTGCACTGAGGTCTTGTGCCCTCTTTGGGGTGCAGAAAGAAGCGCTCGAGAGATATCTCAGTGGTTAAGAATCCTGGCTGCCCTTCTAAAGGTCAGAACTTCGATTCCTGGCAACCACAGTTTAGCTCTCAAAATGAGATTTGGTGCCATCTACTGGCAAAAGAAGGAAGAGGCAGGAGAGATGGCTCAGTGCTTAAGAGCATTGCCTGCTGAGTTTGATGAGGCCAAGTGCAGACAGAGATTGAGGGCAAAGGCCAGGGCCCACGTTATTGTGTCTGAATTAGGCAAACGTTTTTTTAGGATGTTAAAGACTCACAGCTCGGTCACCATGAGACATCGTGCTTCAGAGACAACACAAAGGAGAGTAAGGCAAGATGGCTAGAAGAAGAAAACACTGGCATGTTCATGTGCCTTAAAGAGAACTCACATCCAAGACAATCAAAGGACTACAAACACCAGCAAAATGTTAACCAATTTAAAGCCAGAGAAACAATTTATGCTGACCTCCTCTATGAGGTACATGAACACCCAATAAGTCCAAGGAGACCCCTGTACTCCACATGTTAGGGGAATTCAGATGTGATCCACACACCACATTGAGTAAACCTGGTTTAGTTAAAGAAGTTGAAAAACGGGTCGGAGAGATGGCTCAGTGGTTAAGAGCATTGCCTGCCCTTCCAAAGATCAGAAGTTCGATTCCTGGACATCACATAATTGCTAGAAAATGAGGTTTGGTGCCTTCTACTGGAAGCAGAAGGAAGAGGCAGGAGAGATGTCTTGGTGCTTAAGAGCATGCCTGCTCAGTTTGATGAAGCCAAGTGCAGTCATACAGCCAGGGCCCAGGTTGTTGTGACTGAATCAGGCAAAACATTTTGTTAGGATAATAAAGACTCACAGCTCTATCACCATGAGCCAGCATGCTTCAGAGACACCACCAAGCAGAGTAAGGCAAGATGGTAAGAAGAAGAAAATACCAGCATGTTCATGTGCCTGAAGAAGAACTCACATCCAAGACATACAAAGGAACAAACACCAACAATTCTTAACCAATTTAAAGCCAGTGAAACAATTTGTCTAGACCTCCTCTATGAGGTACATGAATGGCCAACAGATCCCTGGAGACCCCTGTACTTCAAACGTTAGGAAAATGCAGATGTGATCCATACATCATTGAGTACATCTGGATAAGTTAAAGAAGTAGAAAAACGGGTTGGAGAGATGGCTCAGTGTTTAAGAGCATGTCGTGCTCTTTCATCCTCCTGTATTCAATTTCAAGCAACCACATAATGGCTCACAACCATCTGCACTGAGGTCTTGTGCCCTCTTTTGGGTGCAGAAAGAATCGCCCGAGAGATAGCTTAGTGGTTAAGAATCCTGGCTGCCCTTCTAAAGGTCAGAAGTTCGATTCCTGGCAACCACAGTTTTGCTCTCAAGATGAATTTGATGCCATCTTCTGGCAACAGAAGGACGAGGCAGGAGAGATGGCTCAGTGCTTAAGAGCATTGCCAGCTGAGTTTGATGAGGCCAAGTGCAGACAGAGAGTGAGGGCAAAGGTCAGGGCCCACGTTATTGTGACTGAATTAGGCAAACGTTTTTTTTGGATGTTAAAGACTCACAGCTCTATCACCATGAGACATCGTGCTTCAGAGACAACAATAAGGAGAGTAAGAACAGATGGCTAGAAGAAGAAAACACTGGCATGTTCATGTGCATTAAAGAGAACTCACATCCAAGACAATCAAAGGACTACAAACACCAGCAAAATGTTAACCAATTTAAAGCCAGAGAAACAATTTATGCTGACCTCCTCTATGAGGTACATGAACAGCCAATAGGTCCAAGGAGACCCCTGTACTCCACATGTTAGGGGAATGCAGATGTGATCCACACACCACATTGAGTAAACCTGGTTTAGTTAAAGAAGTTGAAAAACGGGTCGGAGAGATGGCTCAGTGTTTAAGAGTATTGCCTGCTCTTCCAAAGATCAGAAGTTGGATTCCTGGACATCACATAATTGCTTCAAAATGAGGTTTGGTGCCCTTTACTGGAAGCAGAAGGAAGAGGCAGGAGAGATGTCTTGGTGCTTAAGAGCATGCCTGCTGAGTTTGATGAGGCCAAGTGCAGTAATACAGCCAGGGCCCAGGTTGTTGGGACTGAATCAGGCAAAACATTTTGTTAGGATAATAAAGACTCACAGCTCTATCACCATGAGCCAGCATGCTTCAGAGACACCATCAAGCAGAGTAAGGCAAGATGGTAAGAAGAAGAAAATACCAGCATGTTCATGTGCCTGAAGAAGAACTCACATCCAAGACATACAAAGAAACAAACACCAACAAAAGCTTAACCAATTTAAAGCCAGTGAAACAATTTGTCTAGACCTCCTCTATGAGTTACACGAATGGCCAACAGATCCATGGAGACCCCTGTACTTCAAATGTTAGGAAAATGCAGATGTGATCCACACATCATTGAGTACATCTGGTTTAGGTAAAGAAGTAGAAAAACGGGTTGGAGAGATGGCTCAGTGTTTAAGAGCATTTCGTGCTCTTTCATCCTCCTGTATTCAATTTCAAGCAACCACATAATGGCTCACAACCATCTGCACGGAGGTCTTGTGCCCTCTTTTGTGTGCAGAAAGAAGCGCTCGAGAAATAGCTCAGTGGTTAAGAATCCTGGCTGCCCTTCTAAAGGTCAGAAGTTCAATTCCTGGCAACCACAGTTTTGCTCTCAAAATGAGATTTGGTGCCATGTACTGGCAAAAGAAGGAAGAGGCAGGAGAGATGGCTCAGTGCTTAAGAGCATTGCCTGCTGAGTTTGATGAGGCAAAGTGCAGACAGAGAGTGAGGGCAAAGGCCAGGGCCCACGTTATTGTGACTGAATTAGGCAAACGTTTTTTTAGGATGTTAAAGACTCACAGCTCTATCACCATGAGACAACGTGCTTCAGAGAAAACACTAAGGAGAGTAAGGCAAGATGGCTAGAAGAAGAAAACACTGGCATGTTCATGTGCCTTAAAGAGAACTCACATCCAAGACAATCAAAGGACTACAAACACTAGCAAAATGTTAACCAATTTAAAGCCAGAGAAATAATTTATGCTGACCTCCTCTAGGAGGTACATGAACAGCCAATAGGTCCATGGAGACCCCTGTAGTCCACATGTTAGGGGAATGCAAATGTGATCCAACACCACATTGAGTAAACCTGGTTTAGTTAAAAAAGTTGAAAAACGGGTCGGAGAGTTGGCTCATTGCCTGCTCTTCCAAAGATCAGAATTTCGATTCCTGGACATCATATAATTGCTTCAAAATGAGGTTTGGTGCCCTCTACTGGAAGCAAAATTAAGAGGCAGGAGAGATGTCTTGGTGGTTAAGAGCATGCCTGCTGAGTTGGATGAGGCCAAGTGCAGACATAAGGCCAGGGCCCAGGTTGTTGGGACTGAATCATGCAAAACGTTTTGTTAGGATAATAAAGACTCACAACTCTATCACCATGAGCCAGCATGCTTCAGAGACACCACCAAGCAGAGTAAGGCAAGATGGTAAGAAGAAGAAAATACCAGCATGTTCATGTGCCTGAAGAAGAACTCACATCCAAGACATACAAAGGAACAAACACCAACAAAAGCTTAACCAATTTAAAGCCAGTGAAATAATTTGTCTAGACCTCCTGTATGAGGTAAACGAATGGCCAACAGATCGATGGAGACCCCTGTACTTCAAATGTGAGGAAAATGCAGATGTGATCCACACAACGTTGAGTACATCTGGTTTAGGTAAAGAAGTAGAAAAACGTGTTGGAGAGATGGCTGAGTGTTTAAGAGCATTTCGTGCTCTTTCATCCTCCTGTATTCAATTTCAAGCAACCACATAATGGCTCACAACCATCTGCACTGAGGTCTTGTGCCCTCTTTTGCATGCAGAAAGAAGCGCTCGAGAGATAGCTCAGTGGTTAAGAATCCTGACTGCCTTTCTAAAGGTCAGAAGTTCGATTCCTGGCAACCCCAGTTTTGCTCTAAAAATGAGATTTGGTGCCATCTACTGCCAACAGAAGGAAGAGGCAGGAGAGATGGCTCAGTGCTTAAGAGCATTGCCTACTGAGTTTGATGAGGCCAAGTGCAGACAGAGAGTCAGGGAAAAGGCCAGGGCCCACGTTATTGTGACTGAATTAGGCAAACGTTTTTTTAGGATGTTTAAGACTCACAGCTCTATCACCATGAGACAACGTGCTTCAGAGACAACACTAAGGAGAGTAAGGCAAGATGGCTTGAAGAAGAAAACACTGGCATGTTCATGTGCCTTAAAGAGAACTCACATCCAAGACAATCAAAGGACTACAAACACCAGCAAAATATTAATCAATTTAAAGCCAGAGAAACAATTTATCCTGACCTCCTCTATGAGATACATGAACAGCCAATAGGTCCATGGAGACCCCTGTACTCCACATGTTAGGGGAATGCAGATGTGATCCACACACCACATTGAGTAAACCTGGGCTAGTTAAAGAAGTTGAAAAACGGGTCGGAGAGATGGCTCAGTGGTTAAGGGCATTGCCTGCTCTTCCAAAGATCAGAAGTTCGATTCCTGGACATCACATAATTGCTTCAAAATGAGGTTTGGTGCCCTCTACTGGAAGCAGAAGGAAGAGGCAGGAGAGATGTCTTGGTGCTTAAGAGCATGCCTGCTGAGTTTGATGAGGCCAAGTGCAGACATACAGCCAGGGCCCAGGTTGTTGGGACTGAATCAGGCAAAACATTTTGTTAGGATAATAAAGACTCACAGCTCTATCACCATGAGCCAGCATGCTTCAGAGACACCACCAAGCAGAGTAAGGCAAGATGGTTAGAAGAAGAAAATACTAGCATGTTCATGTGCCTGAAGAAGAACTCACAACCAAGACATACAAAGGAACAAACACCAACAAAAGCTTAAAGCCAGTGAAACAACTTGTCTAGACCTCCTCTATGAGGTACACGAATGGCCAACAGATCCATGGAGACCCCTGTACTTCAAATGTTAGGAAAATGCAGATGTGATCCACACATCATTGAGTACATCTGGTTTCGGTAAAGAAGTAGAAAAACGGGTTGGAGAGATGGCTCAGTGTTTAAGAGCATTTCGTGCTCTTTCATGCTCCTATATTCAATTTCAAGCAACCACATAATGGCTCACAACCATCTGCACTGAGGTCTTGTGATCTCTTTGGGATGAGAAAGAAGCGCTCGAGAGATAGCTCAGTGGTTAAGAATCCTGGCTGCCCTTCTAAAGGTCAGAAGTTCGATTCCTGGCAACCACAGTTTTGCTCTCAAAATGAGATTTGGTGCCATCTACTGGCAACAGAAGGAAGAGGCAGGGGAGATGGCTCAGTGCTTAAGAGCATTGCCTGCTGAGTTTGATGAGGCCAAGTGCAGACATAGAGTCAGGGCAAAGGCCAGGGCCCACGTTATTGTGACTGAATTAAACGTTTTTTTAGGATGTTAAAGTCTCACAGCTTTATCACCATGAGACAACGTGCTTCAGAGACAACACTAAGGAGAGTAAGGCAAGATGGCTAGAAGAAGAAAACACTGGCATGTTCATGTGCCTTAAAGAGAACTCACATCCAAGACAATCAAAGGACTACAAACACCAGCAAAATGTTAACCAATTTAAAGCCAGAGAAACAATTTATCCTGACCTCCTCTATGAGGTACATGAACAGCCAATAGGTCCATGGACAAACCTGTACTCCACATGTTAGGGGAATGCAGATGTGATCCACACACCACATTGAGTAAACCTGGTTTAGTTAAAGAAGTTGAAAAACGGGTCAGAGAGATGGCTCAGTCGTTAAGAGCATTGCCTGCTCTTCCAAAGATCAGAAGTTCGATTCCTGGACATCACATAATTGCTTCAAAATGAGTTTTGGTGCCCTCTACTGGAAGCAGTAGGAAGAGGCAGGAGAGATGTCTTGGTGGTTAAGAGCATGCCTGCTGAGTTGGATGAGGCCAAGTGCAGACATACAGCCAGGGCCCAGGTTGTTGGGACTGAATCAGGCAAAACATTTTGTTAGGATAATAAAGACTCACAGCTCTATCACCATGAGCCAGCATGTAGACAGATTATATAGATATATACAGTTTTAATAAGGAAATAAACTTATAGGACCACAGGTTCCCGCGGTGTACCGGAAAAGCGGAGCAAAAGAAAAAGGGCTGCTGGGCTCACGCCCGGCAGATTTATCCGTAAACATTAGCCCGAGGCGAACACGCCCCCAATGGCTGGGGCTATGTCCCTACATCTCCCCCTTTTGTCTAAATAAGATAGAACCAAACCAAATACAACTATATACAATAATAACAAATAATAAATATAACAAACAATATTGAGGACAAAACTTTTGCTAAACATTTTATCTCAAGGAGTCTAAATTACATAGAGAGTAACTACAATTATATAATCTTTAATTTCGTCAAAGATCTGAGAAGGGAATAAATATCATTTAACAATCGAGAGATATCCAAAATGTGCAACAATTGACAGAGACAACTGACTACCTGTGCAATTACCCAAAGTCTCGTTTGTAATGTTGAGTCAACCAACTTAGGCTAAGGCCTAACATAACTGGCATACCATTATTAAAGGCAAGGAACTTTCTTAGGACTATCCTACCCTGTCTTGGCAAGATAAGACAATCCTGTTTTATCCATTTAGGGATATTTTTTATCTTTGTCAGAAGTTGAGGTATGGGCTTTTTTTAATCCAAAGGCCAGTTCTGCCAAGAAGACAAGCTCCCAGTGGAGTGTCTTTGGTGCTCAACGTTCTCTCGGGAGTAGAGTGGTGTTGTCAGGAGTAATTGTGTCTCTTTGGTATAGAAATTTTAGGTTAGATTAAAGGCCATTTTCTACAGCTCTTTGAAGAGGCTGAAGATCATACTATCTATATTAAATATAATCTCTATGTAACTAAAAGACCTGATAAACTTAAAAATAAATATGACAAACATATAATTCTCAATACCTATCTAACTTTGAAGACTAAAAGAATAAACAACTGTGCAATATATGAAGACAATGATCTTCAACTGTAAACAATGTCATAGTATCAGAGGTAGAAATGTACAATGTAATATGGTAGATGTATCAATACAATATGGACAAAGTTATAAGCATACTCATACAAAAATAGAGGTAGGAACACTCATATTTAATATTTAACATATCAATATACAAGAAACAGTACCAGTACAATTTTCTATAGACAGTAATTTACAAATACCAATCATCCCAAAAAACCAGTTACCCCCTTCTTCTTCTTCCTCTTCTTCTTCTTTTTTTTTTCCAAAAAAAAAATATCACCCCATCCCCTCAACCCTAAACCAACCATTAAAAGATGTCCCCAACCCTGAGGGCAAACTCTGTTGGGAGAGGGGATGCCGTCCTCTAAGATTGTTTCTAGCTGACATGGGGGCGACGTTCTTCTTAGGGGGTCCTGTGAAAGCAAATGATGGTAAAATTTTTAAATTAACCTTTGACCTAAGAAAATTGTAACTAGTCTCAGAGCGTTTTGAGAAGGTCCGATCAGAGTGTTGTTAAAAATGTGTATTATTTGAAATTGTTTCTTGTAGTTGGTATCAAAAAACAGGTTTAATATTAGCGCTTTAAAAAAATCATGACGTCATAAAAACCAGATGGAGTTGATGTTGTGGGGCCCCATCTTTATCCTGGAAACTTTAAAGATTACTGTAGGAAAATTTGTTGCTTGTTATGGGAAATTTAAACATTAACAACAAGGACATATATTGACATATAAAGAAAGACATAGATATGCGGAAAAGCAAAGAGTGTTTAAGTCATATATATATATATATATATATATATATAAATTAATACTTACAGAATAAGTCCTTTTATCAGTAATTAAATATTAGGGGTACCTTAAATTCTTTGAAGATGGGTATTTTCTTGTGGAGATAAGAAGAGAACCCTGCCCCCAACCTATTTGTATTACTTACCATCAGTATGATTGCCATCCATGTGATTGAATTGTTATTTATCTTTTCCAACTGGCTTCTCTTTATCAAAACGAACCTTTATCAATTTTGATGGAAGCCATAATTTTTGCTCACCTGTGGAGACAAGAGCAAAAAAAGGCTGCTGGGCTCACGCCGGGCAGATTTATCCGTAAACATTAGCCCAAGGCGAAAACGTCCCCAATGGGTGGGGTTATGTCCCTACAACCAAGCAGAGTAAGGCAAGATGGCTAGAAGAAGAAAACACTGGCATGTTCACGCTCGTTAAAGAGAACTCACATCCAAGACAATCAAAGAACTACAAACACCAGCAAAATGTTAACCAATTTAAAGCCAGAGAAACAATTTATGCTGACCTCCTCTATGAGGTACATGAACAGCCAATAGGTCCAAGGAGACCCCTGTACTCCACATGTTAGAAGAATGCAGAAGTGATCCACACACTACTTTGAGTAAACCTGGTTTAGTTAAAGAAGTTGAAAAACGGGTCAGAGAGATGGCTCAGTGGTTAAGAGCATTGCCTGCTCTTCCAAAGATCAGCAGTTTGATTCCTGTACATCACATAATTGCTTCAAAATGAGGTTTGTTTCTCTCTAGTGGAAGCAGAAGGAAGAGGCAGGAGAGATGTCTTGGTGCTTAAGAGCATGCCTGCTGAGTTTGATGAGGCCAAGTGCAGACATACAGCCAGGGCCCAGGTTGTTGGGACTGAATCAGGCAAAACATTTTGTTAGGATAATAAATACTCACAGCTCTATCACCATGAGCGAGCATGCTTCAGAGACACCACCAAGCAGAATAAGGCAAGATAGTTAGAAGAAGAAAATACTAGCATTTTCAAGTGCCTGAAGAAAACTCACATCCAAGACATACAAAGGAACAAACACCAACAAAAGCTTAACCAATTTAAAGCCAGTGAAACAATTTGTCTAGACCTCCTCTATGAGGTACACGAATGAACAACAGATCAATGGAGACCCCTGTACTTCAAATGTTAGGAAAATGCAGATGTGATCCACACATCATTGAGTACATATGGTTTAGGTAAAGAAGTAGAAAAAAGGGTTAAAGAGATGGCTCAGTGTTTAAGAGCTCTTCGTGCTCTTTCATCCTCCTGTATTCAATTTCAAGCAACCACATAATGGCTCACAACCATCTGCACTGTTGTCTTGTGCCCTCTTTTAGATGCAGAAAGAAGAGCTCGAGAGATAGCTCAGTGGTTAAGAATCCTGGTTTCCCTTCTAAAGGTCATAAGTTCGATTCCTGGCAACCACAGTTTTGCTCTCAAAATGAGATTTGGTGCCATCTATTGGCAACAGAAGGAAGAGGCAGGAGAGATGGCTCAGTGGATAAGAATACTGGCTGCCCTTCTAAAGGTCAGAAGTTCGATTCCTGGCAACCACAGTTTTGCTCTCAAAATGAGATTTGGTGCCATCTGCTGGCAACAGAAGGAAGAGGCAGGAGAGATGGCTCAGTGCTTAAGAGCATTGCCTGCTGAGGTTGATGAGGCCAAGTGCAGACAGAGAGTCAGGGCAAAGGACAGGGCCCTCGTTATTTGGACTGAATTAGGCAAAATTTTTTTAGGATGTTAAAGACTCACAGCTCTATCGCCATGAGCCATCGTGCTTCAGTGACAACACTAAGGAGAGTAAGGCAAGATGGCTAGAAGAAGAAAACACTGGCTTGTTCACGTGTGTTAAAGAGAACTCATATCCAAGACAATCAAAGGACTGCAAACACCAGCAAAATGTTAACCAATTTAAAGCCAGAAAAACAATTTATCCTGACCTCCTCTATGAGGTACATGAACAGCCACTAGGTCCATAGAGACCCCTGTACTCCACATGTTAGGGGAATGCAGATGTGATCCACACACCACATTGAGGAACACAGGTTTAGTTAAAGAATTGAAAAACAGGTCGGAGAGATGGCTCAGTTAATACGAGCATTGCCTGCTCTTCCAAAGATCAGGAGTTCGATTCCTGGACATGACATAATTGCTTCAAAATGAGGTTTGGTGCCCTCTACTTGAAACAGAAGGAAGAGGCAGGAGAGAGGTCTTGGTGGTTAAGAGCATGCCTGCTGAGTTTGATGAGGCCAAGTGCAGACATACAGCCAGGGCCCTGGTTTTTGGGACTGTATCAGGCAAAACATTTTGTTAGGATAATAAAGACTCACAGCTCTATCACCATGATCCAGCATGCTTCAGAGACACCACCAAGCAGAGTAAGGCAAGATCGTTAGAAGAAGAAAATACTAGCATGTTCATGTACCTGAAGAAAAACTCACATCCAAGACATACAAAGGAACAAACAACAACAAAAGCTTAACCAATTTAAAGCCAGTGAAACAATTTGTCTAGACCTCCTCTATGAGGTACACGAATGGCCAACAGATCCATGGAGACCCCTGTACTTCAAATGCTCGGAAAATGCAGATGTGATCCACACATCATTGAGTATATCTGGTTTAGGTAAAGAAGTAGAAAAACGGGTCGGAGAGATGGGTCAGTGGTTAAGAGCATTGCCTGCTCTTCCAAAGATCAGATGCTTGATTCCTGGACATCACATAATTGCTTCAAAATGAGGTTTGGTGCCCTCTACTGGAAGCAGAAGGAAGAGGCAGGAGAGATGTCTTGGTGGTTAAGAGCATGCCTGCTGAGTTTGATGAGGCCAAGTGCAGACATACAGCCAGGGCCCAGGTTGTTGAGACTGAATCAGGCAAAACATTTTGTTAGGATAATAAAGACTCACAGCTCTATCACTATGAGCCAGCATGCTTCAGAGACACCACCAAGCAGAGTAAGGCAAGATGGTTAGAAGAAGAAAATACTAGCTTGTGAATGTGCCTGAAGAAGTTCTCACATCCAAGACATACAAAGGAACAAACACCAACAAAAGCTTAACCAATTTAAAGCCAGTGAAACAATTTGTCTAGACCTCCTCTATGAGGTACACGAATGGCCAACAGATCCATGGTGACCCCTGTACTTCAAATGTTAGGAAAATGCAGATGTGATCCACACATCATTGAGTACATCTGGTTTAGGTAAAGAAGTAGAAAAACGGGTTGGAGAGATGGCTCAGTGTTTAAGAGCATTTCGTGCTCTTTCATCCTCCTGTATTCAATTTCAAGCAGCCACATAATGGCTCACAACCATCTGCACTGAGGTCTTGTGCCCTCTTTTGGGTGCAGAAAGAAGCGCTCGAGATATAGCTCAGTGGTTAAGAATCCTGGCTGCCCTTCTAAAGGTCAGAAATTCTATTCCTGGCAACCACAGTTTGCTCTCAAAATGAAATTTGGTGCCATCTACTGGCAACAGAAGGAAGAGGCAGGAGAGATGGCTCAGTGCTTAAGAGCATTGCCTGCTGAGTTTGATGAGGCCAAGTGCAGACATAGAGTCAGGGCAAAGGCCAGGGCCCATGTTATTGTGACTGAATTAGGCAAACGTTTTTTTAGGATGTGAAAGACTCACAGCTCTATCACCATGAGACAACGTGCTTCGGAGACAACACTAAGGAGAGTAAGGCAAGATGGCTAGAAGAAGAAAACACTGGCATGTTCATGTGCCTTAAAGAGAACTCACATCCAAGACAATCAAAGGACTACAAACACCAGCAAAATGTTAACCAATTTAAAGCCAGAGAAACAATTTATCCTGACCTCCTCTATGAGGTACATGAACAGCCAATAGGTCCATGGAGACCCCTGTACTCCACATGTTAGGGGAATGCAGATGTGATCCACACACCACATTGAGTAAACCTGGTTTAGTTAAAGAAGTTGAAAAACGGGTCGGAGAGATGGCTCAGATAATACGAGCATTGCCTGCTCTTCCAAAGATCAGCAGTTTGATTCCTGGACATCACATAATTGCTTCAAAATGAGGTTTGGTGCCGTCTACTGGAAGCAGAAGGAAGAGGCAGGAGAGATGTCTTGGTGCTTAAGAGCATGCCTGCTGAGTTTGATGAGGCCAAGTGCAGACATACAGCCAGGGCCCAGGTGGTTGGGACTGAATCAGGCAAAACATTTTGTTAGTATAATAAAGACTCACAGCTCTATCACCATGAGAAAGCATGCTTCAGAGACACCACCAAGCAGAGTAAGGCAAGATGGTTAGAAGAAGAAAAAGCAGCATGTTCATGTGCCTGAGGAAGAACTCACATCCAAGACATACAAAGGAACAAACACCAACAAAAGCTTAACCAATTTAAAGCCAGTGAAACAATTTGTCTAGACCTCCTCTATGAGGTACACGAATGGCCAACAGATCCATGGAGACCCCTGTACTTCAAATGTTAGAAAAATGCAGATGTGATCCACACATCATTGAGTACATCTGGTTTAGGTAAAGAAGTAGAAAACCGGGTTGGAGAGATGGCTCAGTGTTTAAGAGCATTTCGTGTTCTTTCATCCACCTGTATTCAATTTCAACAACCACATAATGGCTCACAACCATCTGCACTGAGGTATTGTGCCCTCTTTTGGGTACATAAAGAAGCGCTCGAGAGATAGCTCAGTGGTTAAGAATCCTGGCTGCCCTTCTAAAGGACAGAAGTTCGATTCCTGGCAACCACAGTTTTGCTCTCAAAATGAGATTTGGTGCCATCTACTGGCAACAGAAGGAAGAGCCAGGAGAGATGGCTCAGTGCTTAAGAGCATTGCCTGCTGAGTTTGATGAGGCCAAGTGCAGACATAGAGTCAGGGCAAAGGCCAGGGCCCACGTTATTGTGACTGAATTAGGCAAACGTTTTATTAGGATGTTAAAGACTCACAGCTCTATCACCATGAGACAACGTGCTTCAGAGACAACACTAAGGAGAGTAAGGCAAGATGGCTAGAAGAAGAAAACACTGGCATGTTCATGTGCCTTAAAGAGAACTCACATCCAAGACAATCAAAGGACTACAAACACCAGCAAAATGTTAACCAATTTAAAGCCAGAGAAAAAATTTATCCTGACCTCCTCTATGAGGTACATGAACAGCCTATTGGTCCAACGAGACCCCTGTACTCCACATGTTAGCGGAATGCAGATGTGATCCACACACCACATTGAGTAAACCAGGTTTAGTTCAAGAGTTGAAAAACAGGTCGGAGAGATGGCTCAGTTAATACGAACATTGCCTGCTCTTCCAAAGATCAGAAGTTCGATTCCTAGACATCACATAATTGCTTCAAAATGAGGTTTGGTGCCCTCTACTTGAAGCAGAAGGAAGAGGCAGGAGAGATGTCTTGGTGGTTAAGAGCATGCCTACTGAGTTTGATGAGGCTAAGTGCAGACATACAGCCAGGGCCCAGGTTGTTGGGACTGTATCAGGCAAAACATTTTGTTAGGATAATAAAGACTAACAGCTCTATCACCATGAGCCAGTATGCTTCAGAGACACCACCAAGCAGAGTAAGGCAAGATGGTTAGAAGAAGAAAATACTAGCATGTTCATGTGCCTGAAGAAGAACTCACATCCAAGACATACAAAGGAACAAACACCAACAAAAGCTTAACCAATTTAAAGCCAGTGAAACAATTTGTCTAGACCTCCTCTATGAGGTACACGAATGGCCAACAGATCGATGGAGACCCCTGTACTTCAAATGCTCGGAAAATGCAGATGTGATCCACACATCATTGAGTACATCTGGTTTAGGTAAAGAAGTAGAAAAACGGGTCGGAGAGATGGGTCAGTGGTTAAGAGCATTGCCTGCTCTTCCAAAGATCAGATGCTTGATTCCTGGACATCACATAATTGCTTCAAAATGAGGTTTGGTGCCCTCTACTGGAAGCAGAAGGAAGAGGCAGGAGATATGTCTTGGTGGTTAAGAGCATGCCTGCTGAGTTTGATGAGGCCAAGTGCAGACATACAGCCAGGGCCCAGGTTGTTGAGACTGAATCAGGCAAAACATTTTGTTAGGATAATAAAGACACACTGCTCTATCACTATGAGCCAGCATGCTTCAGAGACACCACCAAGCAGAGTAAGGCAAGATGGTTAGAAGAAGAAAATACTAGCTTGTGAATGTGCCTGAAGAAGTTCTCACATCCAAGACATACAAAGGAACAAACACCAACAAAAGCTTAACCAATTTAAAGCCAGTGAAACAATTTGTCTAGACCTCCTCTATGAGGTACACGAATGGCCAACAGATCCATGGTGACCCCTGTACTTCAAATGTTAGGAAAATGCAGATGTGATCCACACATCATTGAGTACATCTGGTTTAGGTAAAGAAGTAGAAAAACGGGTTGGAGAGATGGCTCAGTGTTTAAGAGCATTTCGTGCTCTTTCATCCTCCTGTATTCAATTTCAATCAGCCACATAATGGCTCACAACCATCTGCACTGAGGTCTTGTGCCCTCTTTTGGGTACAGAAAGAAGCGCTCGAGATATAGCTCAGTGGTTAAGAATCCTGGCTGCCCTTCTAAAGGTCAGAAGTTCTATTCCTAGCAACCACAGTTTGCTCTCAAAATGAAATTTGGTGCCATCTACTGGCAACAGAAGGAAGAGGCAGGAGAGATGGCTCAGTGCTTAAGAGCATTGCCTGCTGAGTTTGATGAGGCCAAGTGCAGACATAGAGTCAGGGCAAAGGCCAGGGCCCATGTTATTGTGACTGAATTAGGCAAACGTTTTTTTAGGATGTTAAAGACTCACAGCTCTATCACCATGAGACAACGTGCTTCAGAGACAACACTAAGGAGAGTAAGGCAAGATGGCTAGAAGAAGAAAATACTGGCATGTTCATGTGCCTTAAAGAGAACTCACATCCAAGACAATCAAAGGACTACAAACACCAGCAAAATGTTAACCAATTTAAAGCCAGAGAAACAATTTATCCTGACCTCCTCTATGAGGTACATGAACAGCCAATAGGTCCATGGAGACCCCTGTACTCCACATGTTAGGGGAATGCAGATGTGATCCACACACCACATTGAGTAAACCTGGTTTAGTTAAAGAAGTTGAAAAACGGGTCGGAGAGATGGCTCAGATAATACGAGCATTGCCTGCTCTTCCAAAGATCAGCAGTTTGATTCCTGGACATGACATAATTGCTTCAAAATGAGGTTTGGTGCCGTCTACTGGAAGCAGAAGGAAGAGGCAGGAGAGATGTCTTGGTGGTTAAGAGCATGCCTGCTGAGTTTGATGAGGCCAAGTGCAGACATACAGCCAGGATCCAGGTTGTTGGGACTGAATCAGGCAAAACATTTTGTTAGTATAATAAAGACTCACAGCTCTATCACCATGAGAAAGCATGCTTCAGAGACACCACCAAGCAGAGTAAGGCAAGATGGTTAGAAGAAGAAAAAGCAGCATGTTCATGTGCCTGAGGAAGAACTCACATCCAAGACATACAAAGGAACAAACACCAACAAAAGCTTAACCAATTTAAAGCCAGTGAAACAATTTGTCTTGACCTCCTCTATGAGGTACACGAATGGCCATCAGTTCCATGGAGACCCCTGTACTTCAAATGTTAGGAAAATGCAGATGTGATCCACACATCATTGAGTACATCTGGTTTAGGTAAAGAAGTAGAAAAACGGGTTGGAGAGATGGCTCATGTTTAAGAGCATTTCGTGTTCTTTCATCCACCTGTATTCAATTTCAACAACCACATAATGGCTCACAACCATCTGCACTGAGGTATTGTGCCCTCTTTTGGGTACATAAAGAAGCGCTCGAGAGATAGCTCAGTGGTTAAGAATCCTGGCTGCCCTTCTAAATGTCAGAAGTTCGATTCCTGGCAACCACAGTTTTGCTCTCAAAATGAGATTTGGTGCCATCTACTGGCAACAGAAGGAAGAGGCAGGAGAGATGGCTCAGTGCTTAAGAGCATTGCCTGCTGAGTTTGATGAGGCCAAGTGCAGACATAGAGTCAGGGCAAAGGCCAGGGCCCACGTTATTGTGACTGAATTAGGCAAACGTTTTATTAGGATGTTAAAGACTCACAGCTCTATCACCATGAGACAACGTGCTTCAGAGACAACACTAAGGAGAGTAAGGCAAGATGGCTAGAAGAAGAAAACACTGGCATGTTCATGTGCCTTAAAGAGAACTCACATCCAAGACAATCAAAGGACTACAAACACCAGCAAAGTTTTAACCAATTTAAAGCCAGAGAAAAAATTTATCCTGATCTCCTCTATGAGGTATATGAACAGCCACTAGGTCCATGGAGACCCCTGTACTCCACATGTTAGCGGAATGCAAATGTGATCCACACACCACATTGAGTAAACCAGGTTTAGTTCAAGAGTTGAAAAATAGGTCGGAGAGATGGCTCAGTGGTTAAGAGCATTGCCTGCTCTTCCAAAGATCAGAAGTTCGATTCCTGGACATCACATAATTGCTTCAAAATGAGGTTTGGTGCCCTCTACTGGAAGCAGAAGAAAGAGGCAGGAGAGATGTCTTGGTGGTTAAGAGCATGCCTGCTGAGTTTGATGAGGCCAAGTGCCGACATACAGCCAGGGCCCAGGTGGTTGGGACTCTATCAGGCAAAATATTTTGTTAGGATAATAAAGACTCACAGCTCTATCACCATGAGCCAGCATGCTTCAGAGACACCACCAAGCAGGGTAAGGCAAGATGGTTAGAAGAAGAAAATACCAGCATGTTCATGTGCCTGAAGAAGAACTCACATCCAAGACATACAAAGGAACAAACACCAACAAAAGCTTAACCAATTTAAAGCCAGTGAAACAATTTGTCTAGACCTCCTCTATGAGGTACACGAATGGCCAACAGATCCATGGAGACCCCTGTACTTCAAATGCTCGGAAAATGCAGATATGATCCACAAATCATTGAGTACATCTGGTTTAGGTAAAGAAGTAGAAAAACGGGTTGGAGAGATAGCTTAGTGTTTAAGAGCATTTCGTGCTCTTTCATCAACCTGTATTCAATTTCACGCAACCACATAATGGCTCACAACCATCTGCACTGTGGTCTTGTGCCCTTTAATGTATGCAGAAAGAAGCGCTCGAGAGTTAGCTCACTGGTTACAAATACTGGCTGCCCTACTAAAGGTCAGTAGTTCGATTCCTGGCAACCAGAGTTTTGCTCTCAAAATGAGATTTGGTGCCATCTACTGGCAACAGAAGGAAGAGGCAGGAGAGATGGTTCAGTGCTTAAGAGCATTGCCTGCTGAGTTTGATGAGGCCAAGTGCAGACCTAGAGACAGGGCAAATGCCAGGGTCCACGTTATTGTGACTGAATTAGGCAAACGTTTTTTTAGGATGTTAAAGACTCACAGCTCTATAAACATGAGACAGCGTGCTTCCGAGACAACACTAAGGAGAGTAAGGCAAGATGGCTAGAAGAAGAAAACACTGGCATGTTCATGTGCCTTAAAGAGAACTCACATCCAAGACAATCAATGGACTACAAACACCAGCAAAATGTTAACCAATTTAAAGCCAGAGAAACAATTTATCCTGACCTCCTCTATGAGGTACATGAACAGCCAATAGGTCCATGGAGACCCCTGTACTCCACATGTTAGGGGAATGCAGATGTGATCCACACACCACATTGAGTAAACCTGGTTTAGTTAAAGAAGTTGAAAAACGGGTCGGAGAGATGGCTCAGTGGTTAAGAGCATTGCCTGCTATTCCAAAGATCAGAAGTTCGATTTCTGGACATCACATAATTGCTTCAAAATGAGGTTTGGTGCCCTCTACTGGAAGCAGAAGGAAGAGGCATTACAGATGTCTTGGTTGTTAAGAGCATGCCTGATGATTTTGAAGAGGCCAAGTGTAGACATACAGCCAGGGCCCAGGTTGTTGGGACTGAATCAGGCAAAACATTTTGTTAGGATAATAAAGACTCACAGCTCTATCACCATGAGCCAGCATGCTTCAGAGACACCACCAAGCAGAGTAAGGCAAGATGGTTAGAAGAAGAAAATGCTAGCATGTTTATGTGCCTGAAGAAGAACTCACATCCAAGACATACAAAGGAACAAACACCAACAAAAGCTTAACCAATTTAAAGCCAGTTAAACAATTTGACTAGACCTCCTCTATGAGGTACACGAAGGGCCAACACATCCATGGAGACCCCTCGACTTCAAATGTTAGGAAAATGCAGATGTGATCCACACATCATTGAGTGCAGCTGGTTTAGGTAAAGAAGTAGAAAAATGGGTTGGAGAGATGGCTCAGTGTTTAAGAGCATTTCGTGCTCTTTCATCCTCCTGTATTCAATTTCAAGCAACCACATAATGGCTCACAACCATCTGCACTGTGGTCTTGTGCCCTCTTTTCGATGCAGAAAGAAGAGCTCGAGAGATAGCTCAGTGGTTAAGAATCCAGGCTTCGCTTCTAAAGGTCAGAAGTTCGATTCCTGGCAACCACAGTTGTGCTCTCAAAATGAGGTTTGGTGCCATCTATTGGCAACAGAAGAAAGAGGCAGGAGAGATGGCTCAGTGGATAAGAATACTGGCTGCCCTTCTAAAGGTCAGAAGTTCGATTCCTGGCAACCACAGTTTTGCTCTCAAAATGAGATTTGGTGCCATCTGCTGTCAACAGAAGGAAGACGCAGGAGAGATGGCTCAGTGCTTAAGAGTATTGCCTGCTGAGGTTGATGAGGCCAAGTGCAGACAGAGAGTCAGGGCAAAGGACAGGGGCCTCGTTATTTGGACTGAATTAGGCTAAATTTTTTTAGGATGTTAAAGACTCACAGCTCTATCGCCTTGAGCCATCGTGCTTCAGTGAGAACACTAAGGAGAGTAAGGCAAGATGGCTAGAAGAAGAAAACACTGGCTTGTTCACGTGTGTTAAAGAGAACTCACATCCAAGACAATCAAAGGACTGCAAAGACCAGCAAAATGTTAACCAATTTAAAGCCAGAAAAACAATTTATCCTTACCTCCTCTATGAGGTACATGAACAGCCACTAGGTCCATAGAGACCCCTGTACTCCACATGTTAGGGGAATGCAGATGTGATCCACACACCACATTGAGGAAGCCAGGTTTAGTTAAAGAGTTGAAAAACAGGTCGGAGAGATGGCTCAGTTAATACGAGTATTGCCTGCTCTTCCAAAGATCAGAAGTTCGATTCCTGGACATCACATAATTGCTTCAAAATGAGGTTTGGTGCCCTCTACTGGAAGCAGAAGGAAGAGGCAGGAGAGATGTCTTGGTGCTTAAGAGCATGCTTGCTGAGTTTGATAAGGCCAAGTGCAGACAAACAGCCAGGGCCCAGGTTGTTGGGACTGTATCAGGCAAAACATATTGTTAGGATAATAAAGACTCACAGCTCTATCACCATGAGCCAGCATGCTTCAGAGACACCACCATGCAGAGTAAGGCAAGATGGTTAGAAGAAGAAAATACTAGCATGTTCATGTGCCTGAAGAAAAACTCACATCCAAGACATACAAAGGAACAAACACCAACAAAAGCTTAACCAATTTAAAGCCAGTGAAACAATTTGTCTAGACCTCCTCTATGAGGTACACGAATGGCCAACAGATCCATGGAGACCCCTGTACTTCAAATGCACGGAAAATGCAGATGTGATCCACACATCATTGAGTACATCTGGTTTAGGTAAAGAAGTAGAAAAACGGTTCGGAGAGATGGGTCAGTGTTTAAGAGCATTGCCTGCTTTTCCAAAGATCAGATGCTTGATTCCTGGACATCACATAATTGCTTCAAAATGAGGTTTGGTGCCCTCTACTGGAAGCAGAAGGAAGAGGCTGGAGAGATGTCTTGGTGGTTAAGAGCATGCCTGCTGAGTTTGATGAGGCCAAGTGCAGACATACAGCCAGGGCCCAGGTTGCTGAGACTGAATCAGGCAAAACATTTTGTTAGGATAATAAAGACTCACAGCTCTATCACCATGAGCCAGCATGCTTCAGAGACACCACCAAGCAGAGTAAGGCAAGATGGTTAGAAGAAGAAAATACTAGCATGTGAATGTGCCTGAAGAAGTTCTCACATCCAAGACATACAAAGGAACAAACACCAACAAAAGCTTAACCAATTTAAAGCCAGTGAAACAATTTGTCTAGACCTCCTCTATGAGGTACACGAATGGCCAACTGATCCATGGTGACCCCTGTACTTCAAATGTTAGGAAAATGCAGATATGATCCACACATCATTGAGTACATCTGGTTTAGGTAAAGAAGTAGAAAAACGGGTTGGAGAGATTGCTCAGTGTTTAAGAGCATTTCGTGCCCTTTCATCCTCCTGTATTCAATTTCAAGCAGCCACATAATGGCTCACAACCATCTGCACTGAGGTCTTGTGCCTTCTTTTGGGTGCAGAAAGAATCGCTCGAGATATAGCTCAGTGGTTAAGAATCCTGGCTGCCCTTCTAAAGGTCAGAAGTTCTATTCCTGGCAACCACAATTTGCTCTCAAAATGAAATTTGGTGCCATCTACTGGCAACAGAAGGAAGAGGCAGGAGAGATGGCTCAGTGCTTAAGAGCATTGCCTGCTGAGTTTGATGAGGCCAAGTGCAGACATAGAGTCAGGGCAAAGCCAGGGCCCATGTTATTGTGACTGAATTAGACAAACGTTTTTTTAGGATGTTAAAGACTCACAGCTCTATCACCATGAGACAACGTGCTTCAGAGACAACACTAAGGAGAGTAAGCCAAGATGGCTAGAAGAAGAAAACACTGGCATGTTCATGCGCCTTAAAGAGAACTCACATCCAAGACAATCAAAGGACTACAAACACCAGCAAAATGTTAACCAATTTAAAGCCCGAGAAACAATTTATCCTGATCTCCTCTATGAGGTACATGAACAGCCAATAGGTCCATGGAGACCCCTGTACTCCACATGTTAGGGGAATGCAGATGTGATCCACACATCATTGAGTACATCTGGTTTAGTAAAAAAACGGGTTGGAGAGATGGCTCAGTGTTTAAGAGCACTTTGTGCTCTTTCTTCAACCTGTATTCAATTTCAAGAAACCACATAATGGCTCACAACCATCTGCACTGAGGTTTTGTGCCCTCTTTTGGATGCAGAAAGAAGCGCTCGAGAGATAGCTCAGTGGTTAAGAATCCTGGCTGCCCTTCTTAAGGTCAGAAGTTCGATTCCTGGCAAGCAGAGTTTTGCTCTCAAAATGAGATTTGATGCCATCTACTGGCAACAGAAGGAAGAGGCTGGACAGATGGCTCAGTGCTTAAGAGCATTGCCTGCAGATTTTGCTGAGGCCAAGTGCAGACATAGATTCAGGGCATAGGCCAGGGCCCACGTTATTGTGACTGAATTAGGCAAACGTTTTTTAGGATGTTAAAGACTCACAGCTCTATCACCATGAGCCAACCCTAAGGAGAGTAAGGCAAGATGGCTAGAAGAAGAAAAAATGGCATGTTCATGTGCCTTAAAGAGAACTCACATCCAAGACAATCAAAGGATTATAAACACCAGCAAAATGTTACCCAATTTAAAGGCAGAGAAACAATTTATCCTGACCTCCTCTATGAGGTTCATGAACAGCCAATAGGTCCATGGAGACCCCTGTACTCCACATGTTAGGGGAATGCAGATGTGATCCACACACCAATTGAGTAAACCTGGTTTAGTTAAAGAAGTTGAAAAACGGGTCGGAGAGATGGCTCAGATAATACGAGCATTGACTGCTCTTCCAAAGATCAGAAGTTTGATTCCTGGACATCAGATAATTGCTTCAAAATGAGGTTTGGTGCCCTCTACTGGAAGCAGAAGGAAGAGGCAGGAGAGATGTCTTGGTGCTTAAGAGCATGCCTGCTGAGTTTGATGAGGCCAAGTGCAGACATACAGCCAGGGCCCAGGTTGTTGGGACCTAATCAGGCAAAACATTTTGTTAGGACTATAAAGACTCGAAGCTCTATCACCATGAGAAAGCATGCTTCAGAGACACCACCAAGCAGAGTAAGGCAAGATGGTTAGAAGAAGAAAATACTAGCATGTTCATGTGCCTGAAGAAGAATTCACTTCCAAGACATACAAAGGAACAAACACCAACAGAAGCTTAACCAATTTAAAGCCAGTGAAAAAATTTGTCTAGACCTCCTCTATGAGGTACACGAATGTCCAAGAGATCCCTGGAGACCCCTGTACTTCAAATGTTAGGAAAATGCAGATGTGATCCACTCATCATTGAGTACATCTGGCTTAGGTAAAGAAGTAAAAAAACGGGTTGGAGAGATGGCTCAGTGTTTAAGAGCATTCCGTGTTCTTTCATCCCCTGGTATCCAATTGCAAGCAACCACATAATTGCTCACAACATTCTGCACTGAGGTCTTGTGCCCTCTTTTGGATGCAAAAAGAAGCGCTCGAGAGATAGCTCAGTGGTTATGAATCCTGGCTGACCTTCTAAAGGTCAGAAGTTTGATTCCTGGCAACCACAGTTTTGCTCTCAAAATGAGATTTGGTGCCATCTATTGGCAACAGAAGGAAGAGGCAGGAGAGATGGCCCAGTGCTTAAGAGCATTGGCTGCTGAGTTTGATGAGGCCAAGTGCAGACAGAGAGTCAGGGCAAAGGCCAGGGCCCAGGTTATTGTGACTGAATTGGGCAAACGTTTTTTTTAGGATGTTAAAGACTCGCAGCTCTATCACCATGAGACATCGTGCTTCAGAGACAACACTAAGGAGAGTAAGGCAAGATGGCTAGAAGAAGAAAACACTGGCATGTTCATGTGCCTTAAAGAGAACTCACATCCAAGACAATCAAAGGACTACAAACACCAGCAAAATGTTAACCAATTTAAAGCCAGAGAAACAATTTATCCTGATCTCCTCTATGAGGTACATGAACAGCCAATAGGTCCATGGAGACCCCTGTACTCGACATATTAGGAGAATGCAGATGTGATCCAAATACCAAATTGAGTAAACCTGGTTTAGTTAAAGAAGTTGAAATTCGGGTCGGAGAGATGGCTCAGTTGTTAAGAGCATTGCCTGCTCTTCCAAAGATCAGAAGTTCGATTCCTGGACATCACATAATTGCTTCAAAATGAGGTTTGGTACCGTGCTCTGGAAGCAGAAGGAAGAGGCAGGAGAGATGTCTTCGTGGTTAAGAGCATGCCTGCTGAGTTTGATGAGGCCATGTGCAGACATACAGCCAGGGCCCACGTTTGTGGGACTGAATCAGGCAAAACATTTTGTTAGGATAATAAAGACTCACAGCTCTATCACCATGATCCAGCATGCTTCAGAGACACTACCAAGCAGAGTAAGGCAGGATGGTTAGAAGAAGAAAAAACTAGCATGTTCATGTGCCTGAAGAAGATCTCACATCCAAGACATACAAAGGAACAAACCCCAACAGAAGCTTAACCAATTTAAAGCCAGTGAAACAATTTGTCTAGACCTCCTCTATGAGGTATACGAATGGCCAAGAGATCCACGGAGACCCCTGTACTTCAAATGTTAGGAAAATGCAGATGTGATCCACACATCATTGAGTACATCTGGTTTAGGTAAAGAAGTAGAAAAACGGGTTGGAGAAATGGCTCAGTGTTTAATAGCATTTCATGCTCTTTCATCCTCCGGTATCCAATTGCAAGCAACCACATAATGCCTCACAACATTCTGCACTGAGGTCTTTTGCCCTCTTTTCGATGCTTAAAGAAGCGCTCGAGGTATAGCTCAGTGGTTAAGAGTACTGGCTGCCCTTCTAGAGGTCAGAAGTTCGATTCCTGGCAACCACAGTTTGCTCTCAAAATGAGATTTGGTGCCATCTACTGGCAACAGAAGGAAGAGGCAGGAGAGATGGCTCAGTGCTTGAGAGCATTGGCTGCTGAGTTTGATGAGGTCAACTGCAGAAAGAGAGTCAAGGCAAAGGCCAGGGCCCACCTTATTGTGACTGAATAAGGCAAACTTTATTTAGGATGTTAAAGACTCACAACTCTATCTCCATGAGCCATCGTGCTTCAGAGACAACACTAAGGAGAGTAAGGCAAGATGGCTAGAAAAAAAAACACTGGCATGTTCATGTGCCTTAAAGAGAACTCACATCCAAGACAATCAAAGGACTACAAACACCAGCAAAATGTTAACCAATTTAAAGCCAGGGAAATAATTTATCCTGACCTGCTCTATGAGGTACATGAACATCCAATAGGTCCATGGAGACCCCTGTACTTCACATGTTAGGGGAATGCAGATGTGATCCACACACCACATAGAGTAAACCTGGTTAGGTTAAAGAAGTCGAAAAACGGAACAGAGAGATGGCTCAGTGTTTAAGAGCGTTTTGTGCTCATTCATCCTCCTGTATTCAATTTCAAGCAGCAACATAATGGCTCACAACCATCTGCACTGAGTTCTTGTGCCCTCTTTTGGATGCAGAAAGAAGCGCTCGAGACATAGCTCAGTGGTTAAGAATCCTGGCTGCCCTTCTAAAGGTCAGAAGTTCGATTCCTGGCAACCACAATTTTGCTCTCAAAATGACATTTGGTGCCATCTACTGGCAACAGAAGGAAGAGGCAGGAGAGATGGCTCAGTGCTTAAGAGCATTGCCTGCTGAGTTTGATGAGGCCAAGTGCAGACATGGAGTCAGGGGAAAGGCCAGGGCCCACGTTATTGTGCCTGAATTAGGCAAATGTTTTTTTAGGATGTTAAAGACTCACAGCTCTATCACCATGAGATATCGTGCTTCAGAGACAACACTAAGGAGAGTAAGGCAAGATGGCTAGAAGAAGAAAACATTGCGATGTTCCTGTGCCTGAAAGTGAACTCACATCCAAGACAATCAAAGGACTACAAACACCAGCAAAGTTTTAACCAATTTAAAGCCAGAGAAACAATTTATCCTGATCTCCTCTATCAGGTACATGAACAGCCAATAGGTCCATGGAGACCCCTGTACTCCACATGTTAGGGGAATGCAGATGTGATCCACATACCACATTGAATAAACCTGGTTTAGTTAAAGAAGTTGAAAAACGGGTCGGAGAGATGGCTCAGTGGTTAAGAGCATTGCCTGCTCTTCCAAAGATCAGAAGTTCGATTCCTGGACATCACATAATTGCTTCAAAATGAGGTTTGGTGCCCTCTACTGGAAGCAGAAGGAAGAGGCAGGAGAGATGTCTTGGTGCTTAAGAGCATGCCTGCTGAGTTTGATTAGGCCAAGTGCAGACATACAGCCAGGACCCAGGTTGTTGGGACTGAATCAGGCAAAACATTTTGTTAGGATAATAAAGACTCACAGCTCTATCACCATGAGCCAGCATGGTTCAGAGACACCACCAAGCAGAGTAAGGCAGGATGGTTAGAAGAAGAAAATACTAGCATGTTCATGTGCCTGAAGAAGAACTCACATCGAAGACATACAAAGGAACAAACACCAAACAACAGCTTAACCAATTTAAAGCCAGTGAATCAATTTGTCTACACCTCCTCTATGAGGTACACGAATGGCCAACAGATCCATGGAGACCCCTGTACTTCCTATGTTAGGAAAATGCAGATGTGATCCACACATCATTGAGTACATCTGGTTTAGGTAAAGAAGTAGAAAAACGGGTTGGAGAGATGGCTCAGTGTTTAAGAGCATTTCGTGCTCTTTCTTCCTCCTGTATCCAATTTCAAGCAACCACATAATGGCTCACAACCATCTGCACTGAGGTCTTGTGACCTCTTTTGCATGCAGAAAGAAGCGCTCGAGAGATAGCTCAGTGGTTAAGAATCCTGGCTGCCCTTCTAAAGGTCAGAAGTTCGATTCCTGGCAACCACAGTTTTGCTCTCAAAATGAGATTTGGTGCCATCTACTGGCAACAGAAGGTAGAGGCAGGAGAGATGGCTCAGTGCTTAAGAGCATTGGCTGCTGAGTTTGATGAGGTCAAGTGCACACATAGAGTCAGGGCAAAGGCCAGGGCCCACGTTATGGTGACTGAATTGGGCAAAGGTTTTTTTTAGGATGTTAAAGACTCACAGCTCTATCACCATGAGACATCGTGCTTCAGAGACAACACTATGGAGAGTAAGGCAAGATGGCTAGAAGAAGAAAACACTGGCATGTTCATGTGCCTTAAAGAGAACTCACATCCAAGACAATCAAAGGACTACAAACACCAGCAAAATGTTAACCAATTTAAAGCCAGAGAAACAATTTTTCCTGACCTCCTCTATCAGGTATATGAACAGCCAATAGGTCCATGGAGAAACCTGTACTCCACATGTTAGGGGAATGCAGATGTGATCCACACACCACATTGAGTAAACCTGGTTTAGTTAAAGAAGTTGAAAAACGGGTCGGAGAGATGGCTCAGTGGTTAAGAGCATTGCCTGCTCTTCCAAAGATCAGAAGTTCGATTCCTGGACATCACATAATTGTTTCAAAATGAGGTTTGGTGCCCTCTACTGGAAGCAGAAGGAAGAGGCAGGAGAGATGTCTTGGTGGTTAAGAGCATGCCTGCTGAGTTTGATGAGGACAAGTGCAGACATACAGCCAGGGTCCAGGTTGTTGGGACTGAATCAGGCAAAATATTTTGTTAGGATAATAAAGACTCACAGCTCTATCGCCATGAGCCAGCATGGTTCAGAGACACCACCAAGCAGAGCAAGGCAAGATGGTTAGAAGAAGAAAATACTAGCATGTTCATGTGCCTGAAGAAGAACTCACATCCAAGACATACAAAGGAACAAACACCAACAAAAGCTTAACCAATTTAAAGCCAGTGAAACAATTTGTCTAGACCTCCTCTATGAGGTACACGAATGGCCCACAGATCCATGGAGACCCCTGTACTTCAAATGTTAGGAAAATGCAGATGTGATCCACAAATCATTGCGTACATCTGGTTTAGGTAAAGAAGTAGAAAAACGGGTTGGAGAGATGGCTCAGTGTTTAAGAGCATTTCGTGCTCTTTCTTCCTCCTGTATCCAATTTCAAGCAACGACATAATGGCTCACAACCATCTGCACTGAGGTCTTGTGCCCTCTTTTGCATGCAGAAAGAAGCGCTCGAGAGATAGCTCAGTGGTTAAGAATCCTGGCTGCCCTTCTAAAGGTCAGAAGTTCGATTCCTGGCAACCACAGTTTTGCTCTCAAAATGAGATTTGGTGCCATCTACTGGATACAGAAGGAAGAGGCAGGAGAGATGGCTCAGTGCTTAAGAGCATTGGCTGCTGAGGTTGATGAGGCCAAGTGCAGACATAGAGTCAGGGCAAAGGCCAGGGCCCACGTTATTGTGACTGAATTGGGCAAACGTTTTTTTAGGATGTTAAAGACTTACAGCTCTATCACCATGAGACATCGTGCTTCAGAGACAACATTAAGGAGAGTAAGGCAAGATGGCTAGAAGAAGAAAACACTGGCATGTTCATGTACCTTAAAAAGAACTCACATACAAGACAATCAAAGGACTACAAACACAAGCACAATGTTAACCAATTTAAAGCCAGAGAAACAATTTATCCTCACCTCCTCTATCAGGTACATGAACAGCCAATAGGTCCATGGAGACGCCTGTATCCCACATGTTAGGGGAATGCAGATGTGATCCACACACCACAAGGAGTAAACCTGGTTTATTTAAAGAAGTGGAAAAACGGGTCGGAGAGATGGCTCAGTGGTTAAGAGCATTGCCTGCTCTTCCAAAGATCAGAAGTTCGATTCCTGGACATCACATAATTGCTTCAAAATGAGGTTTGGTGCCCTCTACTGGAAGCAGAAGGAAGAGGCAGGAGAGATGTCTTGGTGCTTAAGAGCATGCCTGCTGAGTTTGATTAGGCCAAGTGCAGACATACAGCCAGGACCCAGGTTGTTGGGACTGAATCAGGCAAAACATTTTGTTAGGATAATAAAGACTCACAGCTCTATCACCATGAGCCAGCATGGTTCAGAGACACCACCAAGCAGAGTAAGGCAGGATGGTTAGAAGAAGAAAATACTAGCATGTTCATGTGCCTGAAGAAGAACTCACATCGAAGACATACAAAGGAACAAACACCAAACAACAGCTTAACCAATTTAAAGCCAGTGAATCAATTTGTCTACACCTCCTCTATGAGGTACACGAATGGCCATCAGATCCATGGAGACCCCTGTACTTCCTATGTTAGGAAAATGCAGATGTGATCCACACATCATTGAGTACATCTGGTTTAGGTAAAGAAGTAGAAAAACGGGTTGGAGAGATGGCTCAGTGTTTAAGAGCATTTCGTGCTCTTTCTTCCTCCTGTATCCAATTTCAAGCAACCACATAATGGCTCACAACCATCTGCACTGAGGTCTTGTGACCTCTTTTGCATGCAGAAAGAAGCGCTCGAGAGATAGCTCAGTGGTTAAGAATCCTGGCTGCCCTTCTAAAGGTCAGAAGTTCGATTCCTGGCAACCACAGTTTTGCTCTCAAAATGAGATTTGGTGCCATCTACTGGCAACAGAAGGTAGAGGCAGGAGAGATGGCTCAGTGCTTAAGAGCATTGGCTGCTGAGTTTGATGAGGTCAAGTGCACACATAGAGTCAGGGCAAAGGCCAGGGCCCACGTTATGGTGACTGAATTGGGCAAAGGTTTTTTTTAGGATGTTAAAGACTCACAGCTCTATCACCATGAGACATCGTGCTTCAGAGACAACACTATGGAGAGTAAGGCAAGATGGCTAGAAGAAGAAAACACTGGCATGTTCATGTGCCTTAAAGAGAACTCACATCCAAGACAATCAAAGGACTACAAACACCAGCAAAATGTTAACCAATTTAAAGCCAGAGAAACAATTTTTCCTGACCTCCTCTATCAGGTATATGAACAGCCAATAGGTCCATGGAGAAACCTGTACTCCACATGTTAGGGGAATGCAGATGTGATCCACACACCACATTGAGTAAACCTGGTTTAGTTAAAGAAGTTGAAAAACGGGTCGGAGAGATGGCTCAGTGGTTAAGAGCATTGCCTGCTCTTCCAAAGATCAGAAGTTCGATTCCTGGACATCACATAATTGTTTCAAAATGAGGTTTGGTGCCCTCTACTGGAAGCAGAAGGAAGAGGCAGGAGAGATGTCTTGGTGGTTAAGAGCATGCCTGCTGAGTTTGATGAGGACAAGTGCAGACATACAGCCAGGGTCCAGGTTGTTGGGACTGAATCAGGCAAAATATTTTGTTAGGATAATAAAGACTCACAGCTCTATCGCCATGAGCCAGCATGGTTCAGAGACACCACCAAGCAGAGCAAGGCAAGATGGTTAGAAGAAGAAAATACTAGCATGTTCATGTGCCTGAAGAAGAACTCACATCCAAGACATACAAAGGAACAAACACCAACAAAAGCTTAACCAATTTAAAGCCAGTGAAACAATTTGTCTAGACCTCCTCTATGAGGTACACGAATGGCCCACAGATCCATGGAGACCCCTGTACTTCAAATGTTAGGAAAATGCAGATGTGATCCACAAATCATTGCGTACATCTGGTTTAGGTAAAGAAGTAGAAAAACGGGTTGGAGAGATGGCTCAGTGTTTAAGAGCATTTCGTGCTCTTTCTTCCTCCTGTATCCAATTTCAAGCAACGACATAATGGCTCACAACCATCTGCACTGAGGTCTTGTGCCCTCTTTTGCATGCAGAAAGAAGCGCTCGAGAGATAGCTCAGTGGTTAAGAATCCTGGCTGCCCTTCTAAAGGTCAGAAGTTCGATTCCTGGCAACCACAGTTTTGCTCTCAAAATGAGATTTGGTGCCATCTACTGGATACAGAAGGAAGAGGCAGGAGAGATGGCTCAGTGCTTAAGAGCATTGGCTGCTGAGGTTGATGAGGCCAAGTGCAGACATAGAGTCAGGGCAAAGGCCAGGGCCCACGTTATTGTGACTGAATTGGGCAAACGTTTTTTTAGGATGTTAAAGACTTACAGCTCTATCACCATGAGACATCGTGCTTCAGAGACAACATTAAGGAGAGTAAGGCAAGATGGCTAGAAGAAGAAAACACTGGCATGTTCATGTACCTTAAAAAGAACTCACATACAAGACAATCAAAGGACTACAAACACAAGCACAATGTTAACCAATTTAAAGCCAGAGAAACAATTTATCCTCACCTCCTCTATCAGGTACATGAACAGCCAATAGGTCCATGGAGACGCCTGTATCCCACATGTTAGGGGAATGCAGATGTGATCCACACACCACAAGGAGTAAACCTGGTTTATTTAAAGAAGTGGAAAAACGGGTCGGAGAGATGGCTCAGTGGTTAAGAGCATTGCCTGCTCTTCCAAAGTTCAGAAGTTCGATTCCTGGACATCACATAATTGCTTCAAAATGAGGTTTGGTGCCCTCTACTGGAAGCAGAAGGAAGAGGCACGAGAGATGTCTTGGTGGTTAAGAGCATGCCTGCTGAGTTTGATGAGGCCAATTACAGACATACAGCCAGGGCCCAGGTTGTTGGGACTGAATCAGGCAAAACATTTTGTTAAAATAATAAAAACTCACAGCTGTATCACCATGAGCCAGCATGCTTCAGAGACACCACGAAGCAGAGTAAGGCAGGATGGTTAGAAGAAGAAAATACTAGCACGTTCATTTGCCTGAAGAAGAACTCACATCCAAGACATACAAAGGAACAAACACCAACAAAAGCTTAACCAATTTAAAGCCAGTGAAACAATTTGTCTAGACCTCCTCTATGAGGTACACGAATGGCCAACAGATCCATGGAGACCCCTGTACTTCAAATGTTAGGAAAATGCAGATGTGATCCACACATCATTGAGTACATCTGGTTTAGGTAAAGAAGTAGAAAAACGGGTTGGAGAGTTGGCTCAGTGTTTAAGAGCATTTCGTGCTCTTTCTTCCTCCTGTATCCAATTTCAAGCAACCACATAATGCCTCACAACCATCTGCACTGAGGTCTTGTGCCCTCTTTTGCATGCAGAAAGAAGCGCTTGAGAGATAGCTCAGTGGTTAAGATTCCTGGCTGCCCTTCTAAAGGTCAGAAGTTCGATTCCTGGCAACCACAGTTTTGCTCTCAAGATTTGGTGCCATCTAATGGCAACAGAAGGAAGAGGCAGGAGAGATGGCTCAGTGTTTAAGAGCATTGGCTGCTGAGTTTGATGAGGCCAAGTGCAGACATAGAGTCAGGGCAAAGGCCAGGGCCCACGTTATTGTGACTGAATTGGGCAAATGTTTTTATAGGATGTTAAAGACTCACAGCTCTATCACCATGAGACATCGTGCTTCAGAGACAACACTAAGGAGAGTAAGGCAAGATGGCTAGAAGAAGAAAACACTGGCATGTTCATGTGCCTTAAAGAGAACTCACATACAGGACAATCAAAGGACTACAAGCACCAGCAAAAGGTTAACCAATTTAAAGAAAGAGAAACAATTTATCCTGACCTCCTCTATCAATTACATGAACAGCCAATAGGTCCATGGACAAACCAGTACTACACATGTTAGGGGAATGCAGATGTGATCCACACACCACATTGAGTAAACGTGGTTTAGTTAAAGAAGTTGAAAAACGGGTCGGAGAGATGGCTCAGATGTTAAGAGCATTGCCTGCTCTTCCAAAGATCAGAAGTTCGATTCCTGAACATCACATAATTGCTTCAAAATGAGGTTTGGTGCCCTCTACTGGAAGCCGAAGGAAGAGGCAGGAGAGATGTCTTGGTGGTTAAGAGCATGCCTGCTGAGTTTGATGAGGCCAATTACAGACATACAGCCAGGGCCCAGTTTGTTGGGACTGAATCAGGCAAAACATTTTGTTAAAATAATAAAAACTCACAGCTCTATCACCATGAGCCAGCATGCTTCAGAGACACCACGAAGCAGAGTAAGGCAGGATGGTTAGAAAAAGAAAATACTAGCACGTTCATTTGTCTGAAGAAGAACTCACATCCAAGACATACAAAGGAACAAACACCAACAAAAGCTTAACCAATTTAAAGCCAGTGAAACAATTTGTCTAGACCTCCTCTATGAGGTACACGAATGGCCAACAGATCCATGGAGACCCCTGTACTTCAAATGTTAGGAAAATGCAGATGTGATCCACATATCATTGAGTACATCTGTTTAGGTAAAGAAGTAAAAAACGGTTTGGAGAGATGGTTCAGGGTTTAAGAGCATTTCGTGCTCTTTCTTCCTCCTGTATCCAATTTCAAGCAACCACATAATGCCTCACAACCATCTGCACTGAGGTCTTGTGCCCTCTTTTGCATGCAGAAAGAAGCGCTCGAGAGATAGCTCAGTGGTTAAGTTTCCTGGCTGCCCTTCTAAAGGTCAGAAGTTCGATTCCTGGCAACCACAGTTTTGCTCTCAAAATGAGATTTGGTGCCATCTACTGGCAACAGAAGGTAGAGGCAGGAGAGATGGCTCAGTGCTTAAGAGCATTGGCTGCTGAGTTTGATGAGGTCAAGTGCACACATAGAGTCAGGGCAAAGGCCAGGGCCCACGTTATTGTGACTGAATTGGGCAAAGGTTTTTTTAGGATGTTAAAGACTCACAGCTCTATCACCATGAGACATCGTGCTTCAGAGACAACACTATGGAGAGTAAGGCAAGATGGCTAGAAGAAGAAAACACTGGCATGTTCATGTGCCTTAAAGAGAACTCACATCCAAGACAATCAAAGGACTACAAACACCAGCAAAATGTTAACCAATTTAAAGCCAGAGAAACAATTTTTCCTGACCTCCTCTATCAGGTATATGAACAGCCAATAGGTCCATGGAGAAACCTGTACTCCACATGTTAGGGGAATGCAGATGTGATCCACACACCACATTGAGTAAACCTGGTTTAGTTAAAGAAGTTGAAAAACGGGTCGGAGAGATGGCTCAGTGGTTAAGAGCATTGCCTGCTCTTCCAAAGTTCAGAAGTTCGATTCCTGGACATCACATAATTGTTTCAAAATGAGGTTTGGTGCCCTCTACTGGAAGCAGAAGGAAGAGGCAGGAGAGATGTCTTGGTGGTTAAGAGCATTCCTGCTGAGTTTGATGAGGTCAAGTGCAGATATACAGCCAGGGCCCAGGTTGTTGGGACTGAATCAGGCAAAACATTTTGTTAGGATAATAAAGACTCACAGCTCTATCACCATGAGCCAGCATGCTTCAGAGACACCACGAAGCAGAGCAAGGAAAGATGGTTAGAAGAAGAAAATACTAGCATGTTCATGTGCCTGTAGAAGAACTCACATCCAAGACATACAAAGGAACAAACACCAACAAAAGCTTAACCAATTTAAAGCCAGTGAAACAATTTGTCTAGACCTCCTTTATGAGGTACACGATTGGCCAACAGATCCATGGAGACCCCTGTACTTCAAATGTTAGGAAAATGCAGATGTGATCCACACATCATTGAGTACATCTGGTTTAGGTAAAGAAGTAGAAAAACGGGTTGGAGAGATGGCTCAGTGTTTAAGAGCATTTCGTGCTCTTTCTTCCTCCTGTATCCAATTTCAAGCAACCACATAATGGCTCACAACCATCTGCACTGAGGTCTTGTGCCCTCTTTTGCATGCAGAAAGAAGCGCTTGAGAGATAGCTCAGTGGTTAAGAATATTGGCTGCCCTTATAAAGGTCAGAAGTTCGATTCCTGGCAACCACAGATTTGCTCTCAAAATGAGATTTGGTGCCATCTACTGGCAACAGAAGCAAGAGGCAGGAGAGATGGCTCAGTGCTTAAGAGCATTGGCTGCGGAGTTTGATGAGGCCAAGTGCAGACAGAGAGTCAGGGAAAAGGCCAGGGCCCACGTTATTGTCACTGAATTGGGCAAACGTTTTTTTAGGATGTTAAAGACTCACAACTCTATCACCATGAGACATCGTGCTTCAGAGACAACACTAAGGAGAGTAACGCAAGATGGCTAGAAGAAGAAAACACTGGCATGTTCATGTGCCTTAAAGAGAACTCACATCCTAGACAATCAAAGGACTACAAACACCAGCAAAATGTTAACCAATTTAAAGCCAGAGAAACAATTTATCCTGACCTGCTCTATGAGGTACATGAACAGCCAATAGGTCCATGGAAAAATTGTACTCCACATGTTAGGGGAATGCAGATGTGAACCACACACCACATTGAGTAAAACTGGTTTAGTTAAAGAAGTTGAAAAACGGGTCGGAGAGATGGCTCAGTGGTTAAGAGCATTGCCTGCTCTTCCAAAGATCAGAAGTTCGATTCCTGGACATCACATAATTGCGTCAAAATGAGGTTTGGTGCCCTCTACTGGAAGCAGAAGGAAGAGGCAGGAGAGATGTCTTGGTGCTTAAGAGCATGCCTGCTGAGTTTGATTAGGCCAAGTGCAGACATACAGCCCGGACCCAGGTTGTTGGGACTGAATCAGGCAAAACATTTTGTTAGGATAATAAAGACTCACAGCTCTATGACCATGAGCCAGCATGCTTCAGAGACACCACCAAGCAGAGTAAGGCAGGATGGTTAGAAGAAGAAAATACTAGCATGTTCATGTGCCTGAAGAAGAACTCACATCCAAGACATACAAAGGAACAAACACCAACAAAAGCTTAACCAATTTAAAGCCAGTGAAACAATTTGTCTAGACCTCCTCTATGAGGTACACGAATGGCCAACAGATCCATGGAGACCCCTGTACTTCAAATGTTAGGAAAATGCAGATGTGATCCACACATCATTGAGTACATCTGGTTTAGGTAAAGAAGTAGAAAAACGGGTTGGAGAGATGGCTCAGTGTTTAAGAGCATTTCGTGCTCTTTCTTCCTCCTGTATCCAATTTCAAGCAACCACATAATGGCTCACAATCATCTGCACTGAGGTCTTGTGTCCTCTTTTGCATGCAGAAAGAAGCGCTCGAGAGATAGCTCAGTGGTTAAGAATCCAGGCTGCCCTTCTAAAGGTCAGAATTTCGATTCCTGGAAACCACAGTTTTGCTCTCAAAATGAGATTTGGTGCCATCTACTGGCTACAGAAGGAAGAGGCAGGAGAGATGGCTCAGTGCTTAAGAGCATTGGCTGCTGAGTTTGATGAGGCCAAGTGCAGACATAGAGTCAGGGCAAAGGCCAGGGCCCACGTTATTGTGACTGAATTGGGCAAACGTTTTTTTAGGATTTTAAAGACTCACAACTCTATCACCATGAGACATCGTGCTTCAGAGACAACACTATGGAGAGTAAGGCAAGATGGCTAGAAGAAGAAAACACTGGCATGTTCATGTGCCTTAAAAAGAACTCACATACAAGACAATCAAAGGACTACAAACACCAGCACAATGTTAACCAATTTAAAGCCAGAGAAACAATTTATCCTGACCTCCTCTATCAGGTACATGAACAGCCAATATGTCCATGGACAAACCTGTACTCCACATGTTAGGGGAATGCAGATGTGATCCACACACCACATTGAGTAAACCTGGTTTAGTTAAAGAAGTTGAAAAACGGGTCGGAGAGATGGCTCAGTGGTTAAGAGCATTGCCTGCTCTTCCAAAGATCAGAAGTTCGATTCCTGGACATCACAAAATTGCTTCAATATGAGGTTTGGTGACCTCTACTGGAAGCAGAAGGAAGAGGCAGGAGAGATGTCTTGGTGGTTAAGAGCATGCCTGCTGAGTTTGATGAGGCCAAGTGCAGACATACAGCCAGGACCCAGGTTGTTGGGACTGAATCAGGCAAAACATTTTCTTAGGATAATAAAGACTCACAGCTCTATCACCATGAGCCAGCATGCTTCAGAGACACCACCAAGCAGAGCAAGGCAAGATGGTTAGAAGAAGAAAATACTAGCATGTTCATGTGCCTGAAGAAGAACTCACATCCAAGACATACAAAGGAACAAACACCAACAAAAGCTTAACCAATTTAAAGCCAGTGAAACAATTTGTCTAGACCTCCTCTATGAGGTACACGAATGGCCCACAGATCCATGGAGACCCCTGTACTTCAAATGTTAGGAAAATGCAGATGTGATCCACAAATCATTGCGTACATCTGGTTTAGGTAAAGAAGTAGAAAAACGGGTTGGAGAGATGGCTCAGTGTTTAAGAGCATTTCGTGCTCTTTCTTCCTCCTGTATCCAGTTTCAAGCAACGACATAATGGCTCACAACTATCTGCACTGAGGTCTTGTGCCCTCTTTTGCATGCAGAAAGAAGCGCTCGAGAGATAGCTCAGTGGTTAAGAATCCTGGCTGCCCTTCTAAAGGTCAGAAGTTCGATTCCTGGCAACCACAGTTTTGCTCTCAAAATGAGATTTGGTGCCATCTACTGGCTACAGAAGGAAGAGGCAGGAGAGATGGCTCAGTGCTTAAGAGCATTGGCTGCTGAGGTTGATGAGGCCAAGTGCAGACATAGAGTCAGGGCAAAGGCCAGGGCCCACGTTATTGTGACTGAATTGGGCAAACGTTTTTTTAGGATGTTAAAGACTTACAGCTCTATCACCATGAGACATCGTGCTTCAGAGACAACATTAAGGAGAGTAAGGCAAGATGGCTAGAAGAAGAAAACACTGGCATATTCATGTACCTTAAAAAGAACTCACATACAAGACAATCAAAGGACTACAAACACAAGCACAATGTTAACCAATTTAAAGCCAGAGAAACAATTTATCCTCACCTCCTCTATCAGGTACATGAACAGCCAATAGGTCCATGGAGACGCCTGTATCCCACATGTTAGGGGAATGCAGATGTGATCCACACACCACAAGGAGTAAACCTGGTTTATTTAAAGAAGTGGAAAAACGGGTCGGAGAGATGGCTCAGTGGTTAAGAGCATTGCCTGCTCTTCCAAAGTTCAGAAGTTCGATTCCTAGACATCACATAATTGCTTCAAAATGAGGTTTGGTGCCCTCTACTGGAAGCAGAAGGAAGAGGCAGGAGAGATGTCTTGGTGGTTAAGAGCATGCCTGCTGAGTTTGATGAGGCCAATTACAGACATACAGCCAGGGCCCAGGTTGTTGGGACTGAATCAGGCAAAACATTTTGTTAAAATAATAAAAACTCACAGCTCTATCACCATGAGCCAGCATGCTTCAGAGACACCACGAAGCAGAGTAAGGCAGGATGTTTAGAAGAAGAAAATACTAGCACGTTCATTTGCCTGAAGAAGAACTCACATCCAAGACATACAAAGGAACAAACACCAACAAAAGCTTAACCAATTTAAAGCCAGTGAAACAATTTGTCTAGACCTCCTCTATGAGGTACACGAATGGCCAACAGATCCATGGAGACCCCTGTACTTCAAATGTTAGGAAAATGCAGATGTGATCCACACATCATTGAGTACATCTGGTTTAGGTAAAGAAGTAGAAAAACGGGTTGGAGAGTTGGCTCAGTGTTTAAGTTCATTTCGTGCTCTTTCTTCCTCCTGTATCCAATTTCAAGCAACCACATAATGGCTCACAACAATCTGCACTGAGGTCTTGTGCCCTCTTTTGCATGCAGAAAGAAGCGCTCGAGAGATAGCTCAGTGGTTAAGATTCCTGGCTGCCCTTCTAAAGGTCAGAAGTTCGATTCCTGGCAACCACAGTTTTGCTCTCAAAATGAGATTTGGTGCCATCTAATGGCAACAGAAGGAAGAGGCAGGAGAGATGGCTCAGAGTTTAAGAGCATTGGCTGCTGAGTTTGATGAGGCCAAGTGCAGACATAGAGTCAGGGCAAAGGCCAGGGCCCACGTTATTGTGACTGAATTGGGCAAATGTTTTTATAGGATGTTAAAGACTCACAGCTCTATCACCATGAGACATCGTGCTTCAGAGACAACACTAAGGAGAGTAAGGCAAGATGGCTAGAAGAAGAAAACACTGGCATGTTCATGTGCCTTAAAGAGAACTCACATACAGGACAATCAAAGGACTACAAGCACCAGCAAAATGTTAACCAATTTAAAGAAAGAGAAACAATTTATCCTGACCTCCTCTATCAAGTACATGAACAGCCAATAGGTCCATGGACAAACCTGTACTACACATGTTAGGGGAATGCAGATGTGATCCACACACCACATTGAGTAAACGTGGTTTAGTTAAAGAAGTTGAAAAACGGGTCGGAGAGATGGCTCAGATGTTAAGAGCATTGCCTGCTCTTCCAAAGATCAGAAGTTCGATTCCTGAACATCACATAATTGCTTCAAAATGAGGTTTGGTGCCCTCTACTGGAAGCCGAAGGAAGAGGCAGGAGAGATGTCTTGGTGGTTAAGAGCATGCCTGCTGAGTTTGATGAGGCCAATTACAGACATACAGCCAGGGCCCAGGTTGTTGGGACTGAATCAGGCAAAACATTTTGTTAAAATAATAAAAACTCACAGCTCTATCACCATGAGCCAGCATGCTTCAGAGACACCACGAAGCAGAGTAAGGCAGGATGGTTAAAAAAGAAAATACTAGCACGTTCATTTGCCTGAAGAAGAACTCACATCCAAGACATACAAAGGAACAAACACCAACAAAAGCTTAACCAATTTAAAGCCAGTGAAACAATTTGTCTAGACCTCCTCTATGAGGTACACGAATGGCCAACAGATCCATGGAGACCCCTGTACTTCAAATGTTAGGAAAATGCAGATGTGATCCACATATCATTGAGTACATCTGTTTAGGTAAAGAAGTAAAAAACGGTTTGGAGAGATGGTTCAGGGTTTAAGAGCATTTCGTGCTCTTTCTTCCTCCTGTATCCAATTTCAAGCAACCACATAATGCCTCACAACCATCTGCACTGAGGTCTTGTGCCCTCTTTTGCATGCAGAAAGAAGCGCTCGAGAGATAGCTCAGTGGTTAAGATTCCTGGCTGCCCTTCTAAAGGTCAGAAGTTCGATTCCTGGCAACCACAGTTTTGCTCTCAAAATGAGATTTGGTGCCATCTAATGGCAACAGAAGGAAGAGGCAGGAGAGATGGCTCAGAGTTTAAGAGCATTGGCTGCTGAGTTTGATGAGGCCAAGTGCAGACATAGAGTCAGGGCAAAGGCCAGGGCCCACGTTATTGTGACTGAATTGGGCAAAGGTTTTTTTAGGATGTTAAAGACTCACAGCTCTATCACCATGAGACATCGTGCTTCAGAGACAACACTAAGGAGAGTAAGGCAAGAAGGCTAGAAGAAGAAAACACAGGCATGTTCATGTGCCTTAAAGAGAACTCACATCCGAGACAATCAAAGGACTACAAACACCAGCAAAATGTTAACCAATTTAAAGCCAGAGAAACAATTTATCCTGACCTCCTCTGTCAGGTACATGAACAGCCAATAGGTCCATGGAGACCCCTGTAATCCAAATGTTAGGGGAATGCAGATGTGATCCACACACCACATTGAGTAAACCTGGTTTAGTTAAAGAAGTTGAAAAACGGGTCGGAGAGATGGCTCATTGGTTAAGAGCATTGCCTGCTCTTCCAAAGATCAGAAGTTCGATTCCTGAACATCACAAAATTGCTTCAAAATGAGGTTTGGTGCCCTCTACTGGAAGCAGAAGGAAGAGGCAGTAGAGATGTCTTGGTGGTTAAGAGCATGCCTGCTGAGTTTGATGAGGCCAATTACAGACTTACAGCCAGGGCCCAGGTTGTTGGGACTGAATCAGGCAAAACAATTTGTTAAAATAATAAAGACGCACAGCTCTATCACCATGAGCCAGCATGCTTCAGAGACACCACCAAGCAGAGTAAGGCAGGATGGTTAGAAGAAGAAAATACTAGCACGTTCATTTGCCTGAAGAAGAAATCACATCCAAGACATACAAAGGAACAAACACCAACAAAAGCTTAACCAATTTAAAGCCAGTGAAACAATTTGTCTAGACCTCCTCTATGAGGTACACGAATGGCCAACAGATCCATGGAGACCCCTGTACTTCAAATGTTAGGAAATTGCAGATGTGATCCACACATCATTGAGTACATCTGGTTTAGGTAAAGAAGTAGAAAAACGGGTTGGAGAGATGGCTCAGGGTTTAAGAGCATTTCGTGCTCTTTCTTCCTCCTGTATCCAATTTCAAGCAACCACATAATGGCTCACAACAATCTGCACTGAGGTCTTGTGCCCTCTTTTGCATGCAGAAAGAAGCGGTCGAGAGATAGCTCAGTGGTTAAGATTCCTGGCTGCCCTTCTAAAGGTCAGAAGTTCGATTCCTTGCAACCACAGTTTTGCTCTCAAAATGAGATTTGGTGCCATCTAATGGCAACAGAAGGAAGAGGCAGGAGAGATGGCTCAGTGCTTAAGAGCTTTGGCTGCTGAGTTTGATGAGGCCAAGTGCAGACATAGAGTCAGGGCAAAGGCCAGGGCCCACGTTATTGTGACTGAATTGGGCAAATGTTGTTATAGGATGTTAAAGACTCACAGCTCTATCACCATGAGACATCGTGCTTCAGAGACAACACTAAGGAGAGTAAGGCAAGATGGCTAGAAGAAGAAAGCACTGGCATGTTCATGTGCCTTAAAGAGAACTCACATACAGGACAATCAAAGGACTACAAACACCAGCAAAATGTTAACCCATTTAGAGCCAGAGAAACAATTTATCCTGACCTCCTCTATCAGGTAAATGAACAGCCAATAGGTCCATGGAGACACCTGTACCCCACATGTTTGGGGAATGCAGATGTGATCCACACACCACATTGAGTAAACCCTGTTTATTTAAAGAAGTTGAAAAACGGGTCGGAGAGATGGCTCAGTGGTTAAGAGCATTGCCTGCTCTTCCAAAGATCAGAAGTTCGATTCCTGGACATCACATAATTGCTTCAAAATGAGGTTTGGTGCCCTCTACTGGAAGCAGAAGGAAGAGGCAGGAGAGATGTCTTGGTGGTTAAGAGCATGCCTGCTGAGTTTGATGAGGCCAAGTGCAGACATACAGCCAGGACCCAGGTTGTTGGGACTTAATCAGGCAAAACATTTTGTTAGGATAATAAAGACTCACAGCACTATCACCAGGAGCCAGCATGCTTCAGAGACACCACCAAGCAGAGCAAGGCAAGATGGTTAGAAGAAGAAAATACCAGCATGTTCATGTGCCTGAAGAAGAACTCACATCCAAGACATACAAAGGAACAAACACCAACAAAAGCTTAACCAATTTAAAGCCAGTGAAACAATTTGTCTAGACCTCCTCTATGAGGTACACGAATGGCCAACAGATCCATGGAGACCCCTGTACTTCAAATGTTAGGAAAATGCAGATGTGATCCACACATCATTGCGTACATCTGGTTTAGGTAAAGAAGTAGAAAGACGGGTTGGAGAGATGACTCAGTGTTTAAGAGCATTTCATGGTCTTTCTTCCTCCTGTATCCAATTTCAAGCAACCACATAATGGCTCACAACCATCTGCACTGAGGTCTTGTGCCCTCTTTTGCATGCAGAAAGAAGCGCTCGAGAGATAGCTCAGTGGTTAAGAATCCTGGCTGCCCTTCTAAAGGTCAGAAGTTCGATTCCTGGCAACCACAGTTTTGCTCTCAAAATGAGATTTGGTGCCATCTACTGGCTACAGACGGAAGAGGCAGGAGAGATGGCTCAGTGCTTAAGAGCATTGGCTGCTGAGGTTGATGAGGCCAAGTGCAGACATAGAGTCAGGGCAAAGGCCAGGGCCCACGTTATTGTGACTGAATTGGGCAAACGTTTTTTTAGGATGTTAAAGACTCACAGCTCTATCACCATGAGACATCGTGCTTCAGAGACAACACTAAGGAGAGTAAGGCCAGATGGCTAGAAGAAGAAAACACTGGTATGTTCATGTGCCTTAAAGAGAACTCACATCCGAGACAATCAAAGGACTACAAACACCAGCAAAATGTTAACCAATTTAAAGCCAGAGAAACAATTTATCCTGACCTCCTCTTTCAGGTACATGAACAGCCAATAGGTCCATGGAGACCCCTGTACTCCAAATGTTATGGGAATTCAGATGTGATCCACACACCACATTGAGTAAACCTGGTTTAGTTAAAGAAGTTGAAAAACGGGTCGGAGAGTTGGCTCAGTTGTTAAGAGCATTGCCTGCTCTTCCAAAGATCAGAAGTTCGATTCCTGGACATCACATAATTACTACAAAATTTGGTTTGGTGCCCTCTACTGTAAGCAGAAGCAAGAGGCAGGAGAGATGTCTTGGTGGTTAAGAGCATGCCTGCTGAGTTTGATGAGGCCAATTACAGACATACAGCCAGGGCCCAGGTTGTTGGGACTGAATCAGGCAAAATATTTTGTTAAAATAATAAAGACTCACAGCTCTATCACCATGAGCCAGCATGCTTCAGAGACACCACCAAGCAGAGTAAGACAGGATGGTTAGAAGTAGAAAATACTAGCACGTTCATTTGCCTGAAGAAGAACTCACATCCAAGACATACAAAGGAACAAACACCAACAAAAGCTTAACCAATTTAAAGCCAGTGAAACAATTTGTCTAGACATCCTCTATGAGGTACACGAATGGCCAACAGATCCATGGAGACCCCTGTACTTCAAATGTTAGGAAATTGCAGATGTGATCCACAAATCATTGAGTACATCTGGTTTAGGTAAAGAAGTAGAAAAACAGGTTGGAGAGATGGCTCAGTATTTAAGAGCATTTCGTGCTCTTTCTTCCTCATGTTTTCAATTTCAAGCAACCACATAATGGCTCACAACCATCTGTACTCAAGTCTTGTGCCCTCTTTTGCATGCAGAAAGAAGCGCTCGAGAGATAGCTCAGTGGTTAAGAATCCTGGCTGCCTTTCTAAAGGTCAGAAGTGCGATTCCTGGCAACCACAGTTTTGCTCTCAAAATGAGATTTGGTGCCATCTACTGGCTACAGAAGGAAGAGGCAGGAGAGATGGCTCAGTGTTTAAGAGCATTGGCTGCTGAGTTTGATGAGGCCAAGTGCAGACATAGAGTCAGGGCAAAGGCCAGGGCCCACGTTATTGTGACTGAATATGGCAAACGTTTTTTTAGGATTTTAAAGACTCATAATTCTATCACCACGAGACATCGTACTTCAGAAACAACACTAAGGAGAGTAAGGCAAGATGGCTAGAAGAAGAAAACACTGGCATGTTCATGTGCCTTAAAGGGAACTCACATACAAGACAATCAAAGGACTACAAACACCAGCAAAATGTTAACCAATTTAAAGCCAGAGAAACAATTTATCCTGACCTCCTCTATCAGGTACATGAACAGCCAATAGGTCCATGGACAAACCTGTACTCCACATGTTAGGGGAATGCAGATGTGATCCACACACCACATTGAGTAAACCTGGTTTAGTTAAAGAAGTTGAAAAACGGGTCGGAGAGTTGGCTCAGTGGTTAAGAGCATTGCCTGTTCTTCCTAAGATCAGAAGTTCGATTCCTGGACATCACATAATTGCTTCAAAATGAGGTTTGGTGCCCTCTACTGGAAGCAGAAGGAAGAGGCAGGAGAGATGTCTTGGTGGTTAAGAGGATGCCTGCTGAGTTTGATGAGGCCAAGTGCAGACATACAGCCAGGACCCAGGTTGTTGGGACTGAATCAGGCAAAACATTTTGTTAGGATAATAAAGACTCACAGCTCTATCACCATGAGCCAGCATGCTTCAGAGACACCACCAAGCAGAGCAAGGCAAGATGGTTAGAAGAAGAAAATACTAGCATGTTCATGTGCCTGAAGAAGAACTCACATCCAAGACATACAAAGGAACAAACACCAACAAAAGCTTAACCAATTTAAAGCCAGTGAAACAATTTGTCTAGACCTCCTCTATGAGGTACACGAATGGCCAACAGATCCATGGTGACCCCTGTACTTCAAATGTTAGGAAAATGCAGATGTGATCCACACATCATTGAGTACATCTGGTTTAGGTAAAGAAGTAGAAAAACGGGTTGGAGAGATGGCTCAGTGTTTAAGAGCATTTCGTGCTCTTTCTTCCTCCTGTATTCAATTTCAAGCAACCACATAATGGCTCACAACAATCTGCACTGAGGTCTTGTGCCCTCTTTTGCATCCAGAAAGAAGCGCTCAAGAGATAGCTCAGTGGTTAAGAATCCTGGCTGCCCTTCTAAAGGTCAGAAGTTCAATTCCCGGCAACCACAGGTTTGCTCTCAAAATGAGACTTGGTGCCATCTAATGGCAACAGAAGGAAGAGGCAGGAGAGATGGCTCAGTGCTTAAGAGCATTGGCTGCTGAGTTGGATGAGGCCAAGTGCAGACATAGAGTCAGGGCAAAGGCCAGGGCCCACGTTATTGTGACTGAATTGGGCAAACGTTTTTTTAGGATGTTAAAGACTCACAGCTCTATCACCATGAGACATCGTTCTTCAGAGACAACACTAAGGAGAGTAAGGCCAGATGGCTAGAAGAAGAAAACACTGGTATGTTCATGTGCCTTAAAGAGAACTCACATCCGAGACAATCAAAGGACTACAAACACCAGCAAAATGTTAACCAATTTAAAGCCAGAGAAACAATTTATCCTGACCTCCTCTTTCAGGTACATGAACAGCCAATAGGTCCATGGAGACCCCTGTACTCCAAATGTTATGGGAATGCAGATGTGATCCACACACCACATTGAGTAAACCTGGTTTAGTTAAAGAAGTTGAAAAACGGGTCGGAGAGTTGGCTCAGTTGTTAAGAGCATTGCCTGCTCTTCCAAAGATCAGAAGTTCGATTCCTGGACATCACATAATTACTACAAAATTTGGTTTGGTGCCCTCTACTGTAAGCAGAAGCAAGAGGCAGGAGAGATGTCTTGGTGGTTAAGAGCATGCCTGCTGAGTTTGATGAGGCCAATTACAGACATACAGCCAGGGCCCAGGTTGTTGGGACTGAATCAGGCAAAATATTTTGTTAAAATAATAAAGACTCACAGCTCTATCACCATGAGCCAGCATGCTTCAGAGACACCACCAAGCAGAGTAAGACAGGATGGTTAGAAGTAGAAAATACTAGCACGTTCATTTGCCTGAAGAAGAACTCACATCCAAGACATACAAAGGAACAAACACCAACAAAAGCTTAACCAATTTAAAGCCAGTGAAACAATTTGTCTAGACATCCTCTATGAGGTACACGAATGGCCAACAGATCCATGGAGACCCCTGTACTTCAAATGTTAGGAAATTGCAGATGTGATCCACAAATCATTGAGTACATCTGGTTTAGGTAAAGAAGTAGAAAAACGGGTTGGAGAGATGGCTCAGTATTTAAGAGCATTTCGTGCTCTTTCTTCCTCATGTTTTCAATTTCAAGCAACCACATAATGGCTCACAACCATCTGTACTCAAGTCTTGTGCCCTCTTTTGCATGCAGAAAGAAGCGCTCGAGAGATAGCTCAGTGGTTAAGAATCCTGGCTGCCTTTCTAAAGGTCAGAAGTGCGATTCCTGGCAACCACAGTTTTGCTCTCAAAATGAGATTTGGTGCCATCTACTGGCTACAGAAGGAAGAGGCAGGAGAGATGGCTCAGTGTTTAAGAGCATTGGCTGCTGAGTTTGATGAGGCCAAGTGCAGACATAGAGTCAGGGCAAAGGCCAGGGCCCACGTTATTGTGACTGAATATGGCAAACGTTTTTTTAGGATTTTAAAGACTCACAATTCTATCACCACGAGACATCGTACTTCAGAAACAACACTAAGGAGAGTAAGGCAAGATGGCTAGAAGAAGAAAACACTGGCATGTTCATGTGCCTTAAAGGGAACTCACATACAAGACAATCAAAGGACTACAAACACCAGCAAAATGTTAACCAATTTAAAGCCAGAGAAACAATTTATCCTGACCTCCTCTATCAGGTACATGAACAGCCAATAGGTCCATGGACAAACCTGTACTCCACATGTTAGGGGAATGCAGATGTGATCCACACACCACATTGAGTAAACCTGGTTTAGTTAAAGAAGTTGAAAAACGGGTCGGAGAGTTGGCTCAGTGGTTAAGAGCATTGCCTGTTCTTCCTAAGATCAGAAGTTCGATTCCTGGACATCACATAATTGCTTCAAAATGAGGTTTGGTGCCCTCTACTGGAAGCAGAAGGAAGTGGCAGGAGAGATGTCTTGGTGGTTAAGAGGATGCCTGCTGAGTTTGATGAGGCCAAGTGCAGACATACAGCCAGGACCCAGGTTGTTGGGACTGAATCAGGCAAAACATTTTGTTAGGATAATAAAGACTCACAGCTCTATCACCATGAGCCAGCATGCTTCAGAGACACCACCAAGCAGAGCAAGGCAAGATGGTTAGAAGAAGAAAATCCTAGCATGTTCATGTGCCTGAAGAAGAACTCACATCCAAGAAATACAAAGGAACAAACACCAACAAAAGCTTAACCAATTTAAAGCCAGTGAAACAATTTGTCTAGACCTCCTCTATGAGGTACACGATTGGCCAACAGATCCATGGAGACCCCTGTACTTCAAATGTTAGGAAAATGCAGATGTGATCCACACATCATTGAGTACATCTGGTTTAGGTAAAGAAGTAGAAAAACGGGTTGGAGAGATGGCTCAGTGTTTAAGAGCATTTTGTGCTCTTTCTTCCTCCTGTATCCAATTTCAAGCAACCACATAATGGCTCACAACCATCTGCACTGAGGTCTTGTGCCCTCTTTTGCATGCAGAAAGAAGCGCTCGAGAGATAGCTCAGTGGTTAAGAATCCTCGCTGCCCTTCTAAAGGTCAGAAGTTCGATTCCTTTCAACCACAGTTTTGCTCTCAAAATGAGATTTGGTGCCATCTACTGGCATCAGAAGGAAGAGGCAGGAGAGATGGCTCAGTGCTTAAGAGCATTTGCTGCTGAGTTGGATGAGGCCAAGGGCAGACATAGAGTCACTGCAAAGGCCAGGGCCCACGTTATTGTGACTGAATTGGGCAAACGTTTTTTTAGGATGTTAAAGACTCACAGCTCTATCAACATGAGACATCGTGCTTCAGAGACAACACTAAGGAGAGTAAGGCAAGATGGCTAGAAGAAGAAAACACTGGCATGTTCATGTGCCTTAAAGAGAACTCACATCCAAGACAATCAAAGGACTACAAACACCAGCAAAATGTTAACCAATTTAAAGCCAGAGAAACAATTTATCCTGACCTCCTCTATCAGGTACATGCACAGCCAATAGGTCCATGGAGACCCCTGTACTCCAAATGTTAGGGGAATGCAGATGTGATCCACAAACCACATTGAGTAAACCTTGTTTAGTTAAAGAAGTTGAAAAACTGGTCGGAGATATGGCTCAGTTTTTAAGAGCATTGCCTGCTCTTCCAAAGTTCAGAAGTTCGATTCCTGGACATCACATAATTGCTTCAAAATGAGGTTTGGTGCCCTCTACTGGAAGCAGAAGGAAGAGGCAGGAGAGATGTCTTGGTGGTTAAGAGCATGCCTGCTGAGTTTGATGAGGCCAAGTGCAGACATACAGCCAGAACTCAGGTTGTTGGGACTGAATCTGGCAAAACATTTTGTTAGGATAATAAAGACTCACAGCTCTATCACCATGAGCCAGCATGCTTCAGAGACACCACCAAGCAGAGTAAGGCAGGATGGTTAGAAGAAGAAAATACTAGCATGTTCATGTGCCTGAAGAAGAACTCACATCCAAGACATACAAAGGAAAAAACACCAACAAAAGCTTAACCAATTTAAAGCCAGTGAAACAATTTGTCTACACCTCCTCTATGAGGTACACGAATGGCCATCAGATCCATGGAGACCCCTGTACTTCATATGTTAGGAAAATCCAGATGTGATCCACACATCATTGAGTACATTTGGTTTAGGTAAAGAAGTAGAAAAACGTGTGGCAGAGATGGCTCAGTGTTTAAGAGCATTTCGTGCTCTTTCTTCCTCCTGTATCCAATTTCAAGCAACCACATAATGGCTCACAACCATTTGCACTGAGGTCTTGTGCCCTCTTTTGCATGCAGAAAGAAGCACTCGAGAGATAGCTCAGTGGTTAAGAATCCTGGCTGCCCTTCTAAAGGTCAGAATTTCCATCCCTGGCAACTACAGATTTGCTCTCAAAAGGAGATTTGGTGCCATCTACTGGCAACAGAACGAAGAGGCAGGAGAGATGGCTCAGTGCTTAAGACCATTGCCTGCTGAGTTTGATGAGGCCTGGTGCAGAGATAGAGTCAGGGCAAAGGCCAAGGCCCACGTTATTGTGACTGAATTAGGCAAACGTTTTTTTAGGATGTTAAAGACTCACATCTCTATCACCATGAGACATCGTGCTTCAGAGACAACACTAAGGAGAGTAAGGCAAGATGGCTAGAAGAAGAAAACACTGGCATTTTCATGTGCCTTAAAGAGAACTCACATCCAAGACAATCAAAGAACAACAAACACCAGCAAAATGTTAACCAATTTAAAGCCAGAGAAACAATTTATCCTGACCTCCTCTATGAGGTATATAAACAGCCAATATGTCCATGGAGACCCTTGTCCTCCCCATGTAAGGGGAATGCAGATGTGATCAACACACCACATTGAGTAACCCTGGTTTAGTTAAAGAAGTTGAAAAACGGGCCGGAGAGATGGCTCAGTGGTTAAGAGCATTGCCTGCTCTTCCAAAGATCAGAATTTCGATTCCTGGACATCACATAATTGCTTCAAAATGAGGTTTGGTGCCCTCTACTGGAAACAGAAGGAAGAGGCAGGAGATGTCTTGGTGGTTAAGAGCATGCCTGCTGAGTTTGATGAGGCCAGGGCCCAGGTTGTTGGGACTGAATCAGGCAAAACATTTGTTAGAATAATAAAGACTCACAGCTCTATCACCATGAGCCAGCATGCTTCAGAGACATCACCAAGCAGAGCAAGGCAGGATGGTAAGAAGAAGAAAATACTAGCATCTTCATGTGTCTGAAGAAGAACTCACATTCAAGACATACAAAGGAACAAACACCAACAAAAGCTTAACCAATTTAAAGCCAGTGAAACAATTTGTCTAGACCTCCTCTATGAGGTACACGAATGCCCAACAGATCCATGGAGACCCCTGAACTTCAAATGTTAGGAAAATGCAGATGTGATCCACACATCATTGAGTACATCTGGTTTAGGTAAAGAAGTAGAAAAACGTTTGGCAGAGATGGCTCAGTGTTTAAGAGCATTTCGTGCTCTTTCTTCCTCCTGGCCAATTTGAAGCAACCACATAATGGCTCACAACCATCTGCACTGAGGTCTTGTGCCCTCTTTTGGTTGCAGAAAGAAGCGCTCTAGAGATAGCTCAGTGGTTAAGAATCCTGGCTGCCCATCCAAGGGTCAGAAGTTCGATTCCTGGCAACCACAGTTTTGCTCTCAAAATGAGATTTGGTGTCATATACTGGCAACAGAAGGAAGAGGCAGGAGAGAAGGCTCATTGCTTAAGAGTATTGATTGGCTGCTGAGTTTGATGAGGCCAAGTGCAGACATAGAGTCAGGGCAAAGGCCAAGGCCCACGTTATTGTGACTGAATTGGGCAAACGTTTTTTTAGGATTTTAAAGACTCACAGCTCTATCACCATGAGACATCGTGCTTCAGAGACAACACTAAGGAGAGTAAGGCAAGATGGCTAGAAGAAGAAAACACTGGCATGTTCATGTGCCTTAAAGAGAACTCACATCCAAGACAATGAAAGGACTAAAAACACCAGCAAAATGTTAACCAATTTAAAGCCAGAGAAACAATTTATACTGATCTCCTCTATCAGGTACATGAACAGCCAATAGGTCCATGGAGACCCCTGTACTCCACATGTTAGGGGAATGCAGATGTGATCCACACACCACATTGAGTAAACCTGGTTTAGTTAAAGAAGTTGAAAAATGGGTCGGAGAGATGGCTCAGTGGTTAAGAGTATTGCCTGCTCTTCCAAATTTCAGATGTTCGATTCCTGGACATCACATAATTGCTTCAAAATGAGGTTTGGTGCCCTCTACTGGAAGCAGAAGGAAGAGGCAGGAGAGATGTCTTGGTGGTTAAGAGAATTCCTGCTGAGTTTGATGAGGCCAGGGCCCAGGTTGTTGGGACTGAATGAGGCAAAACATTTTGTTAGGATAATAAAGACTCACAGCTCTATCACCATGATCCAGCATGCTTCAGAGACACCACCAAGCAGAGTAAGGCAGGATGGGTAGAATAATAAAATACTAGCATGTTCATGTGCCTGAAGAAGAACTCACATCCAAGACATACAAAGGAACAAACACCAACAAAATCTTAACCAATATGAAGCCAGTGAAACAATTTTTCTAGACCTCCTCTATGAGGTACACGAATGGCCAACAGATCCACGGAGACCCCTGTACTTCCAATTTTAGGAAAATGCAGATGTGATCCTCACACCACATTGAGTACATCTGGTTTAGGTAAAGAAGTAGAAAAACGGGTTGGAGAGATGGCTTAGTGATCGAGAAGATACTTTCATTTAATAAAGAAACTGCCTTGGCCCATTTATAGGCCAGCCCTTAGGTGGGTGGAGTAGACAGAACAGGATGCTGGGAGAAAGAAGCTGAGTCAAAGAGTCGCCATGATTCTCCCACTCCAGACAGATGCAGGTTAAGATCTTTCCTGGTAAGCCTGCTCATTGTGCTACACAGAATATTAGAAATGGGTTAGATCATATGTAAGAGCTAGCCAATAAGAGGCTGGAACTAATGGGCCAGGCAGTGATTAAAAGAATACAGTTTCCTTGTAATTATTTCGGGGCATAAGCTAGCCATGCGGGCGGCCGGGTGCCGGGGACGCAGCCCCGCCGCTCCTATTACAACAGAGTGGCACCCAACGTGCTAATGAACTCCACGTAAAACCTGAGAGGGCTTAAAAAGGACACAGAGAGAATTTAAGACAGATTTTTGCTGTTTGTGGGTTGCGTTTGGCAAAGAAATTGTCCTGACTCAGCAACAGGAAAAAACTGGCTGTTTTAAAATGCCGGCTTTCTGGGCTGTGCCGCCATTGCGATCTCTGTCTGGCTCCTGCAGGAGACAGAGTTTTTGAATGGAGCATTTGGAGTTAAGTGCTACTAAGGCTTGCTTGATGGCAATGTGGACTGCTGTGTGCCTGGAACTGTGTGTGGCTCCGGGGCACCAAATGGTTCTGAGGCAGGAGGGCTCAGCTCCGCCATGTTGAACTGTGCTGGTCTCAGGCAGGAACTACCGTAATTACTGTAATAACAGCGCAGTTAAGGTTTCCACTGGGCAGGACACAGGCAGTACCGTAATACCTCTAAATGGTGCAACTTAGGTTTTTAAAAAGTGCTTAACATTTTAAGAAATGCTCCTGGATAGTAAAAAAAAAATTACAGATTCACAATAAAACAGATTCAGACATAAAAGACCTCTATGGGTCACAGTGTAGGATGAATGTACGTAGGCTTGAGAGAGAAAAAATATATAGAGAGAATAAAGTTAATGCCCTTAAAAAAGGGGGGATAAAGTCCTTAAAGAGACAGAGTACAGATAGTTGTAGATTAAAAGAAATAAAGAAAAATAAGCCACGTAGAAATGGAAAATTCACAGAGAGTCTGGATTCTTTGTATTATTGTGTTTTCTTTAAAATTTTTGACTGTAAAGGAGCTAACTGCAGAGAGACATTTCATTATATGGGCTGCCAAGCTAAACCAAAATGGATACAAGGGTATTATGATTTCAGAATATGGATCTAAGGATATGATGCTTTGGAGAGGGTCTTCTTTTGTTTTCACAGAGGATGAGACTCTTTGGATTGCGTCTATCCCGATATGGTATGATAGACCACGCCCTCCTGAAAGGTTGCTGTGAACACCTTCAGAAAATTACTTCACTCAACTGCCAACCGAGATGACCCTGACACACAGGTTACACCATGAAAGATCTGAATACAGCGTCCCCATTCAGCAGGAAGCAGTTTGGAGAGAAAAAAACTGTGCCCATATTCCCAAATATTGTTTTTGAATATTCTTTTACATTTAAAGGGGGATATGATATAGGTATGAATAATTTGCATTTGTATAGATTTTAAGGTCAATTTTGTTATATGTATATGTATTTCTGATCTTGATTACTGTATTGTGATTGTATAGTTCATTTAAAATGTAATGTATAATTAGGAAATATAGCTTGTTAATGGACAATCATCAATAATAGTCAAGCTTATAGTCATGTTAGTTAGATTTTCTAGATATATAGAGATATATTTCAGTTAGATAGGCATTCTTCATATCTTTCAAAGACTACAGAATATGGCATTTTAAATGTTTTAATAATTTAGGGCTTTTCATGATAATGAGACACGTCTGCTCCTGGCAGCACCAATCTACTTCAAGAGGAAGATGGGCACCAAAGAGGCTCCTTAAGGAGTTTGATAGCCATTTGGGCAAGAAACTGCTCTTGCCTGGACTGTTGCATAAACTGGACACAGAGAACCCGCAGAAAGAGGACTGCTGAACTTGCCTAAAGGTGAGATGGATTTTCGGGGTTCCTGATTCATGAAAAAGTCTGCGAGACATTCTGCAGGACACAGCAGAAAGTGACTGAACTGTCTTTGGAATTTCCTGCTTCATGAAAATGTCTGCTGGATACTATGGGCCTGTAGGCCGAAGATGGATGCCCCAACGGTACAAAAGAACTTTGGGTGACTGTCCAGGCAGCCAGATGTCTCTGTCATTTCTAGAGTTTGAAGTTTCTTATTTCTTGTTTACTTAGGTAATATTATATCCTTCTGGAGTCTTTGATGGAGTTGAAGAATGGTTAGTTATAGTTATAGTTTTCCTTAGTTATGATAAGAGATAAAATAGATATAAATATTGTAACTGTAATTCTTGCTTGATAACCATTTTGTTATATGTAATTTTACTATGTTAAAGTTAAAGCCTTTCTTTTTTGTTTAAACAAAAAAAGGGGAAATGATGGAGAAGTTACTTTCATTTAATAAAGAAACTGCCTTGGCCCATTTATAGGCCAGGCCTTAGGTGGGTGGAGTAGACAGAACAGGATGCTGGGAGAAAGAAGCTGAGTCAAAGAGTCGCCATGATTCTCCCACTCCAGACAGACGCAGGTTAAGATCTTTCCTGGTAAGCCAGCTCATTGTGCTACACAGAATATTAGAAATGGGTTAGATCAATATGTAAGAGCTAGCCAATAAGAGGCTGGAACTAATGGGCCAGGCAGTGATTAAAAGAATACAGTTTCCGTGTAATTATTTCGGGGCATAAGCTAGCCATGCGGGCGGCCGGGTGCCGGGGACGCAGCCCCGCCGCTCATATCACAACAGCTTAGTGGTTAAGAGAATTGCCTGCTCTTCCAAAGATCAGAAGTTCGATTCCTGGACATCACATAATTGCTTCAAAATGAGGTTTGGTGCCCTCTACTGGAAGCAGAAGGAAGAGGCAGGAGAGATGTCTTGGTGGTTAAGAGCATGCCTGCTGAGTTTGATGAGGCCAGGGCCCAGGTTGTTGGGACTGAATCAGGCAAAACATTTTGTTAGTATAATAAAGACTCACAGCTCTATCACCATGAGCCAGCATGCTTCAGAGACACCACCAAGCAGAGTGAGGCAAGATGGTTAGAAGAAGAAAATACTAGCATGATCATGTGCCTGAAGAAGAAGTCACATCCAAGAAATACAAAGGAACAAACACCAACAAAAGCTTAACCAATTTAAACCCAGTGAAACAATTTGTCTAGACCTCCTCTATGAGGTACACGAATGGCCAACAGATCCATGGAGACCCCTGTACTTCAAATGTTAGGAAAATGCAGATGTGATCCACACATCATTGAGTACATCTGGTTTAGGAAAAGAAGTAGAAAAACGGGTGTGAGAAATGGCTCATTGTTTAAGAGCATTTCGTGCTCTTTCATCCTCCTGTATTCAATTTCAAGCAACCACGTAATGGCTCACAACCATCTGCAATGAGGTCTTGTGCCCTCTTTTGGATGCAGAGAGAAGCGCTCGAGAGATAACTCAGTGGCTAAGAATACTGGCTGCCCTTCTAAAGGTCAGAAGTTCGATTCCTGGCAACCACAGTTTTGCTCTCAAGATGAGATTTGGTGCCATCTACTGGCAACAGAAGGAAGAGGCAGGAGAGATGGCTCAGTGCTTAAGGGCATTGATTGGCTGCTGAGTTTGATGAGGCCAAGTGCAGACATAGAGTCAGGGCAAAGGCCAGGGCCCACGTTATTGTGACTGAATTGGGCAAACGTTTTCTTAGGATGTTAAAGACTCACAGCTCTATCACCATGAGACATCATGCTTCAGAGACAACACTAAGGAGAGTAAGGCAAGATGGCTAGAAGAAGAAAACACTGGCATGTTCATGTGCCTTAAAGAGAACTCACATCCAGGACAATAAAAGGACTACAAACACCAGCAATATGTTAACCAATTTAAAGCCAGAGAAACAATTTTTCCTGACCTCCTCTATGAGGTACATGAACAGCTAATAGGTCCATGGAGACCCCTGTACTCCACATGTTAGGGGAATGCAGATGTGATCCACACACTACATTGAGTAACCATGGTTTAGTTAAAGAAGTTGAAAAACGGGTCGGAGAGATGGCTCAGTGGTTAAGAGCATAGCCTGCTCTTCCAAAGATCAGAAGTTCGATTCCTGGACATCACATAATTGCTTCAAAATGAGGTTTGGTGCCCTCTACTGGAAGCAGAATGAAGAGGCAGGGGAGATGTCTTGGTGGTTAAGAGCATGCCTGCTGAGTTTGATGAGGCCAGGGCCCAGGTTGTTGGGACTGAATCAGGCAAAACATTTTGTTAGGATAATAAAGACTCACAGCTCTATCACCATGAGCCAGCATGCTTCAGAGACACCACCAAGCAGAGTAAGGCAAGATGTTTAGAATAAGAAAATACTAGCATGTTCATGTGCCTGAAGAAGAACTTAAATCCAAGACATACAAAGGAACAAACACCAACAAAAGCTTAACCAATTTAAAGCCAGTGAAACAATTTGTCTAGACCTCCTCTATGAGGTACACGAATGGCCAACAGATCCATGGAGACCCCTGTACGTCAAATTTTAGGAAAATGCAGATGTGATCCACACATCATTGAGTACATCTGGTTTAGGTAAAGAAGTAGAAAAACGGGTCGGAGAGATGGCTCAGTGTTTAATAGCATTTCGTGCTCTTTCATCCTGCTGTATCCAATTTCAAGCAACCACATAATGGCTCACAACCATCTGCACTGAGGTCTTGTGCCCTCTTTTGGATGCAGAAAGAAGCGCTCGAGAGATAGCTCAGTGGTTAAGAATACTGGCTGCCCTTCTAAAGGTCAGAAGGTCGATTCCTGGCAACCACAGTTTTGCACTCAAAATGAGATTTGGTGCCATCTACTGGCAACAGAAGGAAGAGGCAGGAGAGATGGCTTGGTGGTTAAGAGAATTCCTGCTGAGTTTGATGAGGCCAGTAAAGATATACAGCCACGGCCCAGGTTGTTGGGACTGAATCAGGCAAAACATTTTCTTAGGATAATAAAGACTCACAGCTCTATCACCATGATCCAGCATGCTTCAGAGACACCACCATGCAGAGTAAGGCAGGATGGGTAGAAGAATAAAATACTAGCATGTTCATGTGCCTGAAGAAGAACTCACATCCAAGACATACAAAGGAACAAACACCAACAAAATCTCAACCAATTTAAAGCCAGTGAAACAATTTTTCTAGACCTCCTCTATGAGGTACATGAATGGCCAACAGATCCACGGAGACGCCTGTAATTCAAATTTTCAGAAAATGCAGATGTGATCCTCAACCCATATTGAGTATATCTGGTTTAGGTAAAGAAGTAGAAAAACGGGTTGGAGAGATGGCTTAGTGGTTAAGAGCATTGCCTGCTCTTCCAAAGATCAGAAGTTCGATTCCTGGACATCACATAATTGCTTCAAAATGAGGTTTGGTGCCCTCTACTGAAAGCAGAAGGAAGAGGCAGGAGAGATGTCTTGGTGGTTAAAAGCATGCCTGCTGAGTTTAATGAGGCCAAGTGCAGACATACAGCCAGGGCCCAGGTTGTTGGGACTGAATCAGGCAAAACTTTTTGTTAGTATAATAAAGACTCACAGCTCTATCAACATGAGCCAGGATGCTTCAGAGACACCACCAAGCAGAGTGAGGCAAGATGGTTAGAAGAAGAAAATACTAGCATGTTCATGTGCCTGAAGAAGAACTCACATCCAAGAAATACAAAGGAACAAACAACAACAAAAGCTTAACCAATTTAAAGCCAGTGAAACAATTTGTCTAGACCTCCTCTATGAGGTACACGAATGGCCAACAGATACATGGAGACCCCTGTACTTCAAATGTTAGGAAACTGCAGATGTGATCCACACATCATTGAGTACATCTGGTTTAGGAAAAGAAGTAGTAAAACGGGTGTGAGAATTGCCTAATTGTTTACGAGCATTTCGTGCTCTTTCATCCTCCTCTATTTAATTTCAAGCAACCACATAATGGCTCACAACCATCTGCACTGAGGTCTTGTGCCCTCTTTTGGATGCAGAAAGAAGCGCTCGAGAGATAGCTCAGTGGTTAAGAATCCTGGCTGCCCTTCTGAAGGTCAGAAGTTCGATTCCTGGCAACCACAGTTTTGCTCTCAAAATGAGATTTGGTGCCATCTACTGGCAACAGAAGGAAGAGGCAGGAGAGATGGCTCAGTTCTTAAGAGCATTGGCGGCTGAGTTTGATGAGGCCAAGTGCAGACATAGAGTCAGGGCAAAGGCCAGGGCCCACGTTATTGTGACTGAATTAGGCAAACGTTTTTTTAGGATGTTAAAGACTCACAGCTCTATCACCATGAGACATCGTGCTTCAGAGACAACACTAAGGAGAGTAAGGCAAGATAGCTAGAAGAAGAAAACACTGGCATGTTCATGTGCCTTAAAGAGAACTCACATCCAAGACAATCAAAGGACTACAAACACCAGCAAAATGTTAACCCATTTAAAGCTAGAGAAACAATTTATCCTGACCTCCTTTATCAGGTACATGAACAGCCAATACGTCCATGAAGACCCCTGTTTTCCACATGTAAGGGGAATGCAGATGTGATCCACACACCACATTGAGTAAACCTGGTTTAGTAAAAGAAGTTGAAAAACGGGTCGGAGAAACGCCTCATTGGGTAAGAGCATTGCCTGCTCTTCCAAAGATCAGAAGTTCGATTCCTGGACATCACATAATTGCTTCAAAATGAGGTTTGGTGCCCTCTATTGAAAGCAGAAGGAAGAATCAGGAGAGATGTCTCAGTGGTTAAGAGCATTCCTGATGATTTTAGTGAGGCCAAGTGCAGACATACAGCCAGGGCCCAGATTGTTGGGACTGAATCAGGCAAAACCTTTTGTTAGTATAATAAAGTCTCACAGCTCTATCACCGTGAGCCAGCATGCTTCAGAGACACTACCAAGCAGAGTGAGGCAAGATGGTTAGAAGAAGAAAATACTAGCATGTTCATGTGCCTGAAGAAGAACTTACATTCAAGAAATACAAAGGAACAAACAACAAAAAAGCTTAACCAATTTAAAGCCAGTGAAACAATTTGTCTAGACCTCCTCTATGAGGTACACGAATGGCCAACAGATCCATGGAGATCCGTGTACTTCAAATGTTAGGAAACTGCAGATGTGATCCACACATCATTGAGTACATCTGGTTTAGGAAAAGAAGTAGAAAAACGGGTGTGAGAAATGGCTCATTGTTTAAGAGCATTTCGTGCTCTTTCATCCTCCTGTATTCAATTTCAAGCAACCACGTAATGGCGCACAACCATCTGCAATGAGGTCTTGTGCCCTCTTTTGGATGCAGAAAGAAGCCCTCGAGAGATAACTCAGTGGATAAGAATACTGGCTGCCCTTTTAAAGATCAGAAGTTCGATTCCTGGCAACAACAGTTTTGCTCTCAAAATGAGATTTGGTGCCATCTACTGGCAACAGAAGGAAGAGGCAGGAGAGATGGCTCAGTGCTTAAGAGCATTGCCTGCTGAGTTTGATGAGACCAAGTGCAGACATAGAGTCAGGGCAAAGGCCAGGGCCCACGTTATTGTGACTGCATTAGGCAAACGTTTTTTTAAGGATGTTAAAGACTCACACATCTATCACCATGAGCCATCATGCTTCAGAGACAACACTAAGGAGAGTCAGGCAAGATGGCTAGAAGAAGAAAACACTGGCATGTTCATGTGCCTTAAAGAGAACTCACATCCAAGACAATCAAAGGACTACAACACCAGCAAAATGTTAACCAATTTAAAGCCAGAGAAACAATTTATCCTGACCTCCTCTACGAGGTACATGAACAGCCAATAGGTCCATGGAGACCCCTGTACTCCACATGTTAGGGGAATGCAGATGTGATCCACACACCACATTGAGTAAACCTGGTTTAGTTAAAGAAGTTGAAAAATGGGTCGGAGAGATGGCTCAGTGGTTAAGAGCATTGCCTGCTCTTCCAAAGATCAGAATTTCGATTCCTGGACATCACATAATTGCTTCAAAATGAGGTTTGGTGCCCTCTACTGAAAGCAGAAGGAAGAGGCAGGAGAGATGTCTTGGTGGTAAAGAGCATGCCTGCTGAGTTTAATGAGGCCAAGTGCAGACATACAGCCAGGGCCAAGGTTTTGTGTCTGAATCAGGCAAAACATTTCGTTAGTATAATAAAGACTCACAGCTCTATCACCATGAGCCAGCATGCTTCAGAGACACCACCAAGCAGAGTGAGGCAAGATGGTTAGAAGAAGAAAATACTAGCATGTTCATGTGCCTGAAGAAGAACTCACATCCAAGAAATACAAAGGAACAAACAGCAACAAAAGCTTAACCAATTTAAAGCCAGTGAAACAATTTTTCTAGACCTCCTCTATGAGGTACAAGAACGGCCAACTGTTCCATGGAGACCTCTGTACTTCAAATGTTAGGAAACTGCAGATGTGATCTACACATCATTGAGTACATCTGGTTTAGGAAAAGAAGTAGAAAAACGGGTGTGAGAAATGGCTCATTGTTTAAGAGCATTTCGTGCTCTTTCATCCTCCTGTATTTAATTTCAAGCAGCCACGTAATGGCTCACAACCATCTGCAATGAGGTCTTGTGCCCTCTTTTGCATGCAGAGAGAAGCGCTCGAGAGATAACTCAGTGGCTAAGCATACTGGCTGCCCTTTTAAAGGTCAGAAGTTCGATTCCTGGCAACCACAGTTTTGCTCTCAAAATGAGATTTGGTGCCATCTACTGGCAACAGAAGGAAGAGGCAGGAGAGATGGCTCAGTGCTTAAGAGCATTCCCTGCTGAGTTTGATGAGGCCAAATGCAGACATAGAGTCAGGGCAAAGGCCATGTCCCACGTTATTGTGACTGAATTAGGCAAACGTTTTTGTAGGAAGTTAAAGACTCACAACTCTATCACCATGAGACATCGTGCTTCAGAGACAACACTAAGGAGAGTAAGGCAAGATGGCTAGAAGAAGAAAACACTGGCATGTTCATGTGCCGTAAAGTGTACTCACATCCAAGACAATCAAAGGACTACAAACACCAGCAAAATATTAACCGATTTAAAGCCAGAGAAACAATTTATCCTGACATCCTCTATGAGGTACATGAACAGCCAATAGGTCCATGGAGACCCCTGTTTTCCACATGTAAGGGGAATGCAGATGTGATCCACACACCACATTGAGTAAACCTGGTTTAGTAAAAGAAGTTGAAAAACGGGTCGGAGAAACGCCTCATTGGGTAAGAGCATTGCCTGCTCTTCCAAAGATCAGAAGTTCGATTCCTGGACATCACATAATTGCTTCAAAATGAGTTTTGGTGCCCTCTACTGTAAGCAGAAGGAAGAGGCAGGAGAGTTGTCTTGGTGGTTAAGAGAATTCCTGCTGAGTTTTATGAGGCCAGTATATATATACAGCCAGGCCCAGGTTGTTGGGACTGAATCAGGCAAAACATTTTCTTAGGATAATAAAGACTCACAGCTCTATCACCATGATCCAGCATGCTTCAGAGACACCACCAAGCAGAGTAAGGCAGGATGGGTAGAAGAATAAAATACTAGCATGTTCGTGTGCCTGAAGAAGTACTCACATCCAGGACATACAAAGGAACAAACACCAACAAAATCTTAACCAATTTAAAGCCAGTGAAACAATTTTTCTAGACCTCCTCTATGAGGTACCTGAATGGCCATCAGATCCACGGAGACGTCTGTAATTCAAATTTTCGGAAAATGCAGATGTGATCCTCAACCCATATTGAGTATATCTGGTTTTGGTAAAGAAGTAGAAAAACGGGTTGGAGAGATGGCTTAGTGGTTAAGAGCATTGCCTGCTCTTCCAAAGATCAGAAGTTCGATTCCTGGACATCACATAATTGCTTCAAAATGAGGTTTGGTGCCCTCTATTGAAAGCAGAAGGAAGAATCAGGAGAGATGTCTCAGTGGTTAAGAGCATTCCTGATGATTTTAGTGAGGCCAAGTGCAGACATACAGCCAGGGCCCAGATTGTTGGGACTGAATCAGGCAAAACCTTTTGTTAGTATAATAAAGTCTCACAGCTCTATCACCGTGAGCCAGCATGCTTCAGAGACACTACCAAGCAGAGTGAGGCAAGATGGTTAGAAGAAGAAAATACTAGCATGTTCATGTGCCTGAAGAAGAACTTACATTCAAGAAATACAAAGGAACAAACAACAACAAAAGCTTAACCAATTTAAAGCCAGTGAAACAATTTGTCTAGACCTCCTCTATGAGGTACACGAATGGCCAACAGATCCATGGAGATCCGTGTACTTCAAATGTTAGGAAACTGCAGATGTGATCCACACATCATTGAGTACATCTGGTTTAGGAAAAGAAGTAGAAAAACGGGTGTGAGAAATGGCTCATTGTTTAAGAGCATTTCGTGCTCTTTCATCCTCCTGTATTCAATTTCAAGCAACCACGTAATGGCGCACAACCATCTGCAATGAGGTCTTGTGCCCTCTTTTGGATGCAGAAAGAAGCCCTCGAGAGATAACTCAGTGGCTAAGAATACTGGCTGCCCTTTTAAAGATCAGAAGTTCGATTCCTGGCAACAACAGTTTTGCTCTCAAAATGAGATTTGGTGCCATCTACTGGCAACAGAAGGAAGAGGCAGGAGAGATGGCTCAGTGCTTAAGAGCATTGCCTGCTGAGTTTGATGAGACCAAGTGCAGACATAGAGTCAGGGCAAAGTCCAGGGCCCACGTTATTGTGACTGCATTAGGCAAACGTTTTTTTAAGGATGTTAAAGACTCACACATCTATCACCATGAGCCATCATGCTTCAGAGACAACACTAAGGAGAGTCAGGCAAGATGGCTAGAAGAAGAAAACACTGGCATGTTCATGTGCCTTAAAGAGAACTCACATCCAAGACAATCAAAGGACTACAACACCAGCAAAATGTTAACCAATTTAAAGATAGAGAAACAATTTATCCTGACCTCCTCTACGAGGTACATGAACAGCCAATAGGTCCATGGAGACCCCTGTACTCCACATGTTAGGGGAATGCAGATGTGATCCACACACCACATTGAGTAAACCTGAATTAGTTAAAGAAGTTGAAAAATGGGTCGGAGAGATGGCTCAGTGGTTAAGAGCATTGCCTGCTCTTCCAAAGATCAGAATTTCGATTCCTGGACATCACATAATTGCTTCAAAATGAGGTTTGGTGCCCTCTACTGAAAGCAGAAGGAAGAGGCAGGAGAGATGTCTTGGTGGTAAAGAGCATGCCTGCTGAGTTTAATGAGGCCAAGTGCAGACATACAGCCAGGGCCAAGGTTTTGTGTCTGAATCAGGCAAAACATTTCGTTAGTATAATAAAGACTCACAGCTCTATCACCATGAGCCAGCATGCTTCAGAGACACCACCAAGCAGAGTGAGGCAAGATGGTTAGAAGAAGAAAATACTAGCATGTTCATGTGCCTGAAGAAGAACTCACATCCAAGAAATACAAAGGAACAAACAGCAACAAAAGCTTAACCAATTTAAAGCCAGTGAAACAATTTTTCTAGACCTCCTCTATGAGGTACAAGAACGGCCAACTGTTCCATGGAGACCTCTGTACTTCAAATGTTAGGAAACTGCAGATGTGATCTACACATCATTGAGTACATCTGGTTTAGGAAAAGAAGTAGAAAAACGGGTGTGAGAAATGGCTCATTGTTTAAGAGCATTTCGTGCTCTTTCATCCTCCTGTATTCAATTTCAAGCAGCCACGTAATGGCTCACAACCATCTGCAATGAGGTCTTGTGCCCTCTTTTGCATGCAGAGAGAAGCGCTCGAGAGATAACTCAGTGGCTAAGCATACTGGCTGCCCTTTTAAAGGTCAGAAGTTCGATTCCTGGCAACCACAGTTTTGCTCTCAAAATGAGATTTGGTGCCATCTACTGGCAACAGAAGGAAGAGGCAGGAGAGATGGCTCAGTGCTTAAGAGCATTCCCTGCTGAGTTTGATGAGGCCAAATGCAGACATAGAGTCAGGGCAAAGGCCATGTCCCACGTTATTGTGACTGAATTAGGCAAACGTTTTTGTAGGAAGTTAAAGACTCACAACTCTATCACCATGAGACATCGTGCTTCAGAGACAACACTAAGGAGAGTAAGGCAAGATGGCTAGAAGAAGAAAACACTGGCATGTTCATGTGCCGTAAAGTGTACTCACATCCAAGACAATCAAAGGACTACAAACACCAGCAAAATATTAACCGATTTAAAGCCAGAGAAACAATTTATCCTGACATCCTCTATGAGGTACATGAACATCCAATAGGTCCATGGAGACCCCTGTACTCCACATGTTAGGGGAATGCAGATGTGATCCACACACCACATTGAGTAAACCTGGTTTAGTTAAAGAAGTTGAAAAACGGGTCGGAGAGATGGCTCAGTGGTTAAGAGCATTGCCTGCTCTTCCAAAGATCAGAAGTTCGATTCCTGGACATCACATAATTGCTTCAAAATGAGGTTTGGTGCCCTCTACTGGAAGCAGAAGGAAGAGGCAGGAGAGATGTCTTGGTGGTTAAGAGCATGCCTGCTGAGTTTGATGAGGCCAAGTGCAGACATACTGCCAGGGTCCAGGTTGTTGGGACTGAATCAGGAAAAACACTTTGGTAGGATAATAAAGACTCACAGCTCTATCACCATAAGCCAGCATGCTTCAGAGACACCACCAAGCAGAGTAAGGCAAGATGGTTAGAAGAAGAAAATACTAGCATGTTCATGTGCCTGAAGAAGTACTCACATCCAAGACATACAAAGGAACAAACAGCAACAAAAGCTTAACCAATTTAAAGCCAGTGAAACAATTTGTCTACATCTCCTCTATGAGGTACACGAATGGCCAACAGAACCATTGACACCCCTGCACTTCAAATGATAGGAAAATGCAGATGTGATCCACAAATCATTGAGTACATCTGGTTTAGGTAAAGAAGTAGAAAAACGGGTTGGAGAGATGGCTTTGGGTTTAAGAGCATTTTGTGAGCTTTCATCCTCCTGTATCCAATTTCAAGCAACCACATAATGGCTCACAACCATCTGCACTGAGGTCTTTTGCCCTCCTTTGCATGCAGAAAGAAGCGCTCGAGAGATAGCTCAGTGGTTAAGAATCCTGGCTGCCCTTCTAAAGGTCAGAAGGTCGATTCCTGGCAACCAAACATTTGCCCTCCACATGAGATTTGGTGCCATCTACTGGCAACATAAGGAAGAGGCAGGAGAGATGGCTCAGTGCTTAAGAGCATTGCCTGCTGAGTTTGATGATGCCAAGTGCAGACATAGAGTCAGGGCAAAGGCCAGGGGCCACGTTATTGTGACTGAATTAGGCAAACATTTATTTTGGTTGTAAAAGACTCACAGCTCTATCACCAGGAGACAGCCTTGCTTCAGGGACAACACTAAAGAGAGTAAGGCAAGATGGCTAGAAGAAGAAAACACTGGCATGTTCATGTGCCTTAAAGAGAACTCACATCCAATACAATCAAAGGACTACAAACACCAGCAAAATGTTAACCAATTTAAAGCCAGAGAAAGAATTTATCCTGACCTCCTCTATTAGGTAAATGTACAGCCAATAGGTCCATGGAGACCCTTGTACTCCACATGTTAGGGGAATGCAGATGTGATCCCTACACCACATTGAGTAAACCTGGTTTAGTTAAAGAAGTTGAAAAACGGGTCGCAGAGATGGCTCAGTGGTTAAGAGATTTGCCTGCTCTTCCAAAGCTCAGAAGTTTGATTCATGGACATCACATAATTGCTTCAAAATGAGGTTTGGTGCCCTCTACTGTAAGCAGAAGGAAGAGGCAGTAGAGATGTCTTGGTGGTTAAGAGAATTCCTGCTGAGTTTGATGAGGCCAGTACAGATATACAGCCAGGGCCTAGGTTGTTGGGACTGATTCAGGCAAAACATTTTGTTAGGATAATAAAGACTCACAGCTCTATCACCATGATCCAGCATGCTTCAGAGACACCACCAAGCAGAGTAAGGCAGGATGGGTAGAAGAATAAAATACTAGCATGTTCGTGTGCCTGAAGAAGAACTCACATCCAAGACATACAAAGGAACAAACACCAACAAAATCTTAACCAATTTAAAGCCAGTGAAATAATTTATCCTGACCTCCTCTATGAGGTACATGAACAGCCAATAGGTCCATGGAGACCCCTGTACTCCACATGTTAGGGGAATGCAGATGTGATCAACACACCACATTGAGTAAACCTGGTTTAGTTAAAGAAGTTGAAAAACGGGTCGGAGAGTTGGCTCAGTGGTTAAGAGCATTGCCTGCTCTTCCAAAGATCAGAAGTTCGATTCCTGGACATCACATAATTGCTTCAAAATGAGGTTTGGTGCCCTCTACTGGAAGCAGAAGGAAGAGGCAGGAGAGATGTCTTGGTGGTTAAGAGCATGCCTGCTGAGTTTGATGAGGTCAAGTGCAGACATACTGCCAGGGCCCAGGTTGTTGGGACTGAATCAGGAAAAACACTTTGGTAGGATAATAAAGACTAACAGCTCTATCACCATGAGCCAGCATGCTTCAGAGACACCTCCAAGCAGAGTAAGGCAAGATGGTTAGAAGAAGAAAATACTAGCATATTCATGTGCCTGAAGAAGTACTCACATCCAAGACATACAAAGGAACAAACACCAACAAAAGTTTAACCAATTTAAAGCCAGTGAAACAATTTGTCTAGACCTCCTCTATGAGGTACACGAATGGCCAACAGATCCATGGAGACCCCTGCACTTCAAATGATAGGAAAATGCAGATGTGATCCACACATCATTGAGTACATCTGGTTTAGGTAAAGAAGTAGAAAAACGGGTTGGAGAGATGGCTTGGGGTTTAAGAGCATTTTGTGAGATTTCATCCTCCTGGATCCAATTTCAAGCAACCACATAATGGCTCACAACCATCTGCACTGAGGTCTTGTGCCCTCTTTTGGATGCAGAAAGAAGCGCTCGAGAGATAGCTCAGTGGTTAAGAATCCTGGCTGCCCTTCTAAAGGTCAGAAGTTCGATTCCTAGCATCTACAGTTTTGTTCTCAAAATGACATTTGGTGCCATCTACTGGCAACAGAACGAAGAGGCAGGACAGATGGCTCAGTATTTAAGAGCATTGCATGCTGAGTTTGATGAAACCAAGTGCAGACATAGAGTCAGGGCAAAGGCCAGGGCCCACGTTATTGTGACTGCATTAGGCAAACGTTTTTTTAAGGATGTTAAAGACTCACAGCTCTATCACCATGAGCCATCATGCTTCAGAGACAAAACTAAGGAGAGTCAGGCAAGATGGCTAGAAGAAGAAAACACTGGCATGTTCATGTGCCTTAAAGAGAACTCACATCCAATACAATCAAAGGACTACAACACCAGCAAAATGTTAACCAATTTAAAGCCAGAGAAACAATTTATCCTGACCTCCTCTATGAGGTACATGAACAGCCAATAGGTCCATGGAGACCCCTGTACTCCACATGTTAGGGGAATGCAGATGTGATCCACACACCACATTGAGTAAACTGGTTTAGTTAAAGAAGTTGATAAATGGGTCAGAGAGATGGCTCAGTGGTTAAGAGCATTGCCTGCTCTTCCAAAGCTCAGAAGTTTGATTCCTGGACATCACATAATTGCTTCAAAATGAGGTTTGGTGCCCTCTACTGGAAGCAGAAGGAAGAGGCAGGAGAGATGTCTTGGTGGTTAAGAGAATTCCTGCTGAGTTTGATGAGGCCAGTACAGATATACAGCCAGGGCCTAGGTTGTTGGGACTGAATCAGGCAAAACATTTTGTTAGGATAATAAAGACTCACAGCTCTATCACCATGATCCAGCATGCTTCAGAGACACCACCAAGCAGAGTAAGGCAGGATGGGTAGAAGAATAAAATACTAGCATGTTCATATGCCTGAAGAAGAACTCACATCCAAGACATACAAAGGAACAAACACCAACAAAATCTTAACCAATTTAAAGCCAGTGAAACAATTTTTCTTGACCTCCTCGATGAGGTACATGAATGGCCAACAGATCCACGGAGCCCCCTGTAATTCAAATTTTAGGAAAATGCAGATGTGATCCTCAACCCATATTGAGTATATCTGGTTTACCTAAAGAAGTAGAAAAACGGGTTGGAGAGATGGCATAGTGGTTAAGAGCATTGCCTGCTCTTCCAAAGATCAGAAGTTCGATTCCTGGACATCACATAATTGCTTCAAAATGAGGTTTGGTGCCCTCTACTGAAAGCAGAAGGAAGAGGCAGGAGAGATGTCTTGGTGGTTAAGAGCATGCTTGCTGAGTTTAATAGGCCAAGTGCAGACATACAGCCAGGGCCCAGGTTATTGGGACTGAATGAGGCAAAACATTTTGTTAGGATAATAAAGACTCACAGCTCTATCACCATGAGCCAGCATGCTTCAGAGACACCACCAAGCAGAATGAGGCAAGATGGTTAGAAGAAGAAAATACTAGCATGTTCATGTGCCTGAAGAAGAATTCACATCCAAGAAATACAAAGGAACAAACAACAACAAAAGCTTAACCAATTTAAAGCCAGTGAAACAATTTGTCTAGACCTCCTCTATGAGGTACACGAATGGCCAACAGATCCATGGAGACCCCTGTCCTTCACATGTTAGGAAACTGCAGATGTGATCCACACATCATTGAGTACATCTGGTTTAGGAAAAGAAGTAGAAAAACGGGTGTGAGAAATGGCTCATTTTTTAAGAGCATTTCGTGCTCTTTCATCCTCCTGTATTCAATTTCAAGCAACCATGTAATGGCTCACAACGATCTGCAATGAGGTTTGTGCCCTCTTTTGGATGCAGAAAGAAGCGCTCGAGAGATAACTCAGTGGCTCAGAATATTGGCTGCCCTTCTAAAGGTCAGAAGTTCGATTCCTGGCAACCACAGTTTTGCTCTCAAAACGAGATTTGGTGCCGTCTACTGGAAGCAGAAGGAAGAGGCAGGAGAGATGTCTTGGTGGTTAAGAGCATGCCTACTGAGTTTGATGAGGCCAAGTGCAGATATACTGCCAGGGCCCAGGTTGTTGGGACTGAATCAGGAAAAACACTTTGGTAGGATAATAAAGACTCACAGCTCTATCACCATGAGCCAGCATGCTTCAGAGACACCACCAAGCAGAGTAAGGCAAGATGGTTAGAAGAAGAAAATACTAGCATGTTCATGTGCCTGAAGAAGTACTCACATCCAAGACATACAAAGGAACAAACAGCAACAAAAGCTTAACCAATTTAAAGGCAGTGAAACAATTTGTCTAGACCTACTCTTTGAGGTACACGAACGGCCAGCTGATCCATGGAGACATCTGTACTTCAAATGTTAGGAAACTGCAGATGTGATCCACACATCATTGAGTACATCTGGTTTAGGAAAAGAAGTAGAAAAACGGGTGTGAGAAATGGCTCATTGTTTAAGAGCATTTCGTGCTCTTTCATCCTCCTGTATTCAATTTCAAGCAGCCACGTAATGGCTCACAACCATCTGCAATGAGGTCTTGTGCCCTCTTTTGGATGCAGAGAGAAGCGCTCGAGAGATAACTCTGTGGCTAAGCATACTGGCTGCCCTTTTAAAGGTCAGAAGTTCGATTCCTGGCAACCACAGTTTTGCTCTCAAAATGAGATTTGGTGCCATCTACTGGCAACAGAAGGAAGAGGCAGGACAGATGGCTCAGTATTTAAGAGCATTCCCTGTTGAGTTTGATGAGGCCAAATGCAGACATAGTCAGGGCAAAGGCCAGGTCCCACGTTATTGTGACTGAATTAGGCAAACGTTTTTGTCGGATGTTAAAGACTCACAACTCTATCACCATGAGACATCGTGCTTCAGAGACAACACTAAGGAGAGTAAGGCAAGATGGCTAGAAGAAGAAAACACTGGCATGTTCATGTGCCTTAAAGAGAACTCACATCCAAGGCAATCAAAGGACTACAAACACCAGCAAAATGTTAACCGATTTAAAGACAGAGAAACAATTTATCCTGACATCCTCTATGAGGTACATGAACAGCCAATAGGTCCATGGAGACCCCTGTACTCCACATGTTAGGGGAATGCAGATGTGATCAACACACCACATTGAGTAAACCTGGTTTAGTTAAAGAAGTTGAAAAACGGGTCGGAGAGTTTGCTCAGTGGTTAAGAGCATTGCCTGCTCTTCCAAAGATCAGAAGTTCGATTCCTGGACATCACATAATTGCTTCAAAATGAGGTTTGGTGCCCTCTACTGGAAGCAGAAGGAAGAGGCAGGAGAGATGTCTTGGTGGTTAAGAGCATGCCTGCTGAGTTTGATGAGGCCAAGTGCAGACATACTGCCAGGGCCCAGGTTGTTGGGACTGAATCAGGCAAAACATTTTGTTAGGATAATAACGACTCACACCTCTATCACCATGAGCCAGCATGCTTCAGAGACACCACAAAGCAGAGTAAGGCAAGATGGTTATAAGAAGAAGATACTAGCATGTTCATGTGCCTGAAGAAGTACTCACATCCAAGACATACAAAGGAACAAACAGCAACAAAAGCTTAACCTATTTAAAGCCAGTGAAACAATTTGTCTACACCTCCTCTATGAGGTACACGAATGGCCAACAGATCCATGGAGACCCCTGCACTTCAAATGATAGGAAAATGCAGATGTGATGCACACATCATTGAGTACATCTGGTTTAGGTAAAGAAGTAGAAAAACGGGTTGGAGAGATGGCTTTGGGTTTAAGAGCATTTTGTGAGCTTTCATCCTCCTGTATCCAATTTCAAGCAACCACATAATGTCTCACAACCATCTGCACTGAGGTCTTGTGCCCTCTTTTGGATGCAGAAAGAAGCGCTCGAGAGATATCTCAGTGGTTAAGAATACTGGCTGCCCTTCTAAAAGTCAGAAGTTCGATTCCTGGCAACCACAGATTTGCTCTCAAGATGAGATTTGGTGCCATCTACTGGCAACAGAAGGAAGAGGCAGGAGAGATGGCTCAGTGCTTAAGAGCATTGCCTGCTGAGTTTGATGAGGCCAAGTGCAGACATAGAGTCAGGGCCAAGGCCAGGGCCCACGTTATAGTGACTGAATTAGGCAAACCTTTTTTTAGGATGTTAAAGACTCACAGCTCTATCACCATGAGACTACGTGCTTCAGAGACAACACTTAGGAGAGTAAGGCAATGGCTAGAAGAAGAAAACACTGGCATGTTCATGTCCCTTAAAGAGAACTCACATCCAAGACAATCAAAGGACTACAAACACCAGCAAAATATTAACCAATTTAAAGCCAGAGAAACAATTTATCCTGACCTCCTCTATGAGGTACATGAACAGCCAATATGTCCATGGAGACCCCTGTACTCCCCATGTTAGGGGAATGCAGATGTGATCCACACACCACATTGAGTAACCATGGTTTAGTTAAAGAAGTTGAAAAACGAGTCGGAGAGATGGCTCAGTGGTTAAGAACATTGCCTGCTCTTCCAAAGATCAGAAGTTCGATTCCTGGACATCACATAATTGCTTCAAAATGAGGTTTGGTGCCCTCTACTGAAAGCAGAAGGAAGAGGCAGGAGAGATGTCTTGGTGGTTAAGAGCATGCCTGCTGAGTTTAATGAGGCCAAGTGCATACATACAGCCAGGGCCCAGGTTGTTGGGACTGAATCAGGCAAAACATTTTGTTAGGATAATAAAGACTCACAGCTCTATCACCATGAGCCAGCATGCTTCAGAGACACCACTAAGCAGAGTAATGCAGGATGGGTAAAAGAATAAAATACTAGCATGTTCATGTGCCTGAAGAAGAACTCACATCCAAGAAATACAAAGGAACAAACATCAACAAAAGCTTAACCAATTTAAAGCCAGTGAAACAATTTGTCTAGACCTCCTCTATGAGGTACACGAATGGCCAACAGATCCATGGAGACCCTTGTACTTCAAATGTTAGGAAACTGCAGATGTGATCCACACATCATTGAGTACATCTGGTTTAGGAAAAGAAGTAGAAAAGCGGGTGTGAGATATGGCTCATTGTTTAAGAGCATTTCGTGCTCTTTCATCCTCCTGTATTCAATTTCAAGCAACCTTGTAATGGCTCACAACCATCTGCGCTGTGGTCTTGTGCCCTCTTTTGGATGCAGAAAGAAGCGCTCGAGAGATAGCTCAGTGGTTAAGAATACTGGCTGCCCTTCTAAAGGTCAGAAGTTCGATTCCTGGCAACCACAGTTTTGCGCTCAAAATGAGATTTGGTGCCATCTACTGGCAACAGAAGGAAGAGGCAGGAGAGATGGCTCAGTGCTTAAGAGTATTGCTTGCTGAGTTTGATGAGGCCATGTGCAGACAGAGAGTCAGAGCAAAGGCCAGGGCCCACGTTTTTGTGTCTGAATTAGGCAAACGTTGTTTTAGGATGTTAAAGACTCACAACTCTATCACCATGAGACATCGTGCTTCAGAGACAACACTAAGGAGAGGAAGGCAAGATGGCTAGAAGAAGAAAACACTGGCATGTTCATGTGCCTTAAAGAGAACTCACATCCAAGACAATCAAAGGACGACAAACACCAGCAAAATGTTAACCGATTTAAAGCCAGAGAAACAATTTATCCTGACCTCCTCTATGAGGTACATGAACAGCCAATAGGTCCATGGAGACCCCTGGACTCCACATGTTAAAGGAATGCAGATGTGATCCATACACCCCATTGAGTAAACCTGGTTTAGTTAACGAAGTTGAAAAACGGGTCGGAGAGATGGCTCAGTGGTTAAGAGCATTGCCTGCTCTTCCAAAGATCAGAAGTTCGATTCCTGGACATCACATAATTGCTTCAAAATGAGGTTTGGTGCCCTCTACTGGAAGCAGAAGGAAGAGGCAGGAGAGATGTCATGGTGCTTAAGAGCATGCCTACTGAGTTTGATGAGGCAAAGTGCAGACATACAGCCAGGGCCTAGGTTGTTGGGACTGAATCAGGCAAAACATTTTGTTAGGATAATAAAGACTTACAGCTCTATCACCAGGAGCCAGCATGCTTCTGAGACACCACCAAGCAGAGTAAGGCAAGATGGTTAGAAGAAGAAAATACTAGCATGTTCATGTGCCTGAAGAAGAACTCACATCCAAGACATACAAAGGAACAAACACAAACTAAAGCTTAACCAATTTAAAGCCAGTGAAACAATTTGTCTTGACTTCCTCTATGAGGTACACGAATGGCCAACAGATCCATGGAGACCCCTGTACTTCAAATGTTAGGAAAATGCAGATGTGATCCACACATCATTGAGTACATCTGGTTTAGGTAAAGAAGTAGAAAAACGGGTCGGAGAGATGGCTCAGTGTTTAAGAGCATTTCGTGCTCTTTCATCCTCCTGTATCCAATTTCAAGCAACCACATAATGGCTCACAACCATCTGCACTGAGGTCTTGTGCCCTCTTTTGGATGCAGAAAGAAGCGCTCGAGAGATAGCTCAGTGGTTAAGAATACTGGATGCCCTTCTAAAGGTCAGAAGGTCGATTCCTGGCAACCACAGTTTTCCCCTCAAAATGAGATTTGGTGCCATCTACTGGCAACAGAAGGAAGAGGCAGGAGAGATGGCTCAGTGCTTAAGAGCATTGCCTGCTGAGTTTGATGAGGCCAAGTGCAGACAGAGAGTAAGAGCAAAGGCCAGGGCCCACGTTATTGTGACTGAATTAGGCAAACGTTTTTTTAGGATGTTAAAGACTCACAACTCTATCACCATGAGACATCGTGCTTCAGAGACAACACTAAGGAGAGGAAGGCAAGATGGCTAGAAGAAGAAAACACTGGCATGTTCATGTGCCTTAAAGAGAACTCACATCCAAGACAATCAAAGGACTACAAACACCAGCAAAATGTTAACCAATTTAAAGCCAGAAAAATAATTTTTCCTGACATCCTCTATGAGGTACATGAACAGCCAATAGGTCCATGGAGTCCCCTGTACTCCACATGTTAGGGGAATGCAGATGTGATCCACACACCACATTGAGTAAACCTGGTTTAGTTAAAGAAGTTGAAAAACAGGTCGGAGAGATGGCTCACTGGTTAAGAACATTGCCTGCTCTTCCAAAGATCAGAAGTTCGATTCCTGGACATCACATAATTGCTACAAAATGAGGTTTTGTGCCGTCTACTGGAAGCAGAAGGAAGAGGCAGGAGAGATGTCTTGGTGGTTAAGAGCATGCCTGCTGAGTTTGATGAGGCCAAGTGCAGACATACTGCCAGGGCCCAGGTTGTTGGGACTGAATCAGGAAAAACACTTTGTTAGGATAATAAAGACTCACAGCTCTATCACCATGAGCCAGCATGCTTCAGAGACACCACCAAGCAGAGTAAGGCAAGATGGTTAGAAGAAGAAAATACTAGCATGTTAATGTGCCTGAAGAAGAACTCACATCCAAGAAATACAAAGGAACAAACAACAACAAAAGCTTAACCAATTTAAAGCCAGTGAAACAATTTGTCTAGACCTCCTCTATGAGGTACACGAATGGCCAACAGATCCATGGAGACCCCTGCACTTCAAATGATAGGAAAATGCAGATGTGATCCACACATCATTGAGTACATCTGGTTTAGGTAAAGAAGTAGAAAAACGGGTTGGAGAGATGGCTTTGGGTTTAAGAGCATTTTGTGAGCTTTCATCCTCCTGTATCCAATTTCAAGCAACCACATAATGTCTCACAACCATCTGCAATGAGGTCTTGTGCCCTCTTTTGGATGCAGAAAGAAGCGCTCGAGAGATAGCTCAGTGGTTAAGAATACTGGCTGCCCTTCTAAAAGTCAGAAGTTCGATTCCTGGCAACCACAGTTTTGCTCTCAAGATGAGATTTGGTGCCATCTACTGGCAACAGAAGGAAGAGGCAGGAGAGATGGCTCAGTGCTTAAGAGCATTGCCTGCTGAGTTTGATGAGGCCAAGTGCAGACATAGAGTCAGGGCAAAGGCCAGGGCCCACGTTATTGTGACTGAATTAGGCAAACCTTTTTTTAGGATGTTAAAGACTCACAGCTCTATCACCATGAGACATCGTGCTTCAGAGACAACACTTAGGAGAGTAAGGCAATGGCTAGAAGAAGAAAACACTGGCATGTTCATGTCCCTTAAAGAGAACTCACATCCAAGACAATCAAAGGACGACAAACACCAGCAAAATATTAACCAATTTAAAGCCAGAGAAACAATTTATCCTGACCTCCTCTATGAGGTACATGAACAGCCAATATGTCCATGGAGACCCCTGTACTCTCCATGTTAGGGGAATGCAGATGTGATCCACACACCACATTGAGTAACCATGGTTTAGTTAAAGAAGTTGAAAAACGAGTCGGAGAGATGGCTCAGTGGTTAAGAACAATGCCTGCTCTTCCAAAGATCAGAAGTTCGATTCCTGGACATCACATAATTGCTTCAAAATGAGGTTTGGTGCCCTCTACTGAAAGCAGACGGAAGAGGCAGGAGAGATGTCTTGGTGGTTAAGAGCATGCCTGCTGAGTTTAATGAGGCCAAGTGCATACATACAGCCAGGGCCCAGGTTGTTGGGACTGAATCAGGCAAAACATTTTGTTAGGATAATAAAGACTCACAGCTCTATCACCATGAGCCAGCATGCTTCAGAGACACCACTAAGCAGAGTAATGCAGGATGGGTAAAAGAATAAAATACTAGCATGTTCATGTGCCTGAAGAAGAACTCACATCCAAGAAATACAAAGGAACAAACACCAACAAAAGCTTAACCAATTTAAAGCCAGTGAAACAATTTTTCTAGACCTCCTCTATGAGGTACACGAATGGCCAACAGATCCATGGAGACCCTTGTACTTCAAATGTTAGGAAACTGCAGATGTGATCCACACATCATTGTGTACATCTGGTTTAGGAAAAGAAGTAGAAAAACGGGTGTGAGATATGGCTCATTGTTTAAGAGCATTTCGTGCTCTTTCATCCTCCTGTATTCAATTTCAAGCAACCACGTAATGGCTCACAACCATCTACACTGAGGTCTTGTGCCCTCTTTTGGATGCAGAAAGAAGCGCTCGAGAGATAGCTCAGTGGTTAAGAATACTGGCTGCCCTTCTAAAGGTCAGAAGTTCGATTCCTGGCAACCACAGTTTTGCGCTCAAAATGAGATTTGGTGCCATCTACTGGCAACAGAAGGAAGAGGCAGGAGAGATGGCTCAGTGCTTAAGAGTTGCCTGCTGAGTTTGATGAGGCCATGTGCAGACAGAGAGTCAGAGCAAAGGCCAGGGCCCACGTTATTGTGTCTGAATTAGGCAAACGTTGTTTTAGGATGTTAAAGACTCACAACTCTATCACCATGAGACATCGTGCTTCAGAGACAACACTAAGGAGAGGAAGGCAAGATGGCTAGAAGAAGAAAACACTGGCATGTTCATGTGCCTTAAAGAGATCTCACATCCAAGACAATCAAAGGACGACAAACACCAGCAAAATGTTAACCGATTTAAAGCCAGAGAAACAATTTATCCTGACCTCCTCTATGAGGTACATGAACAGCCAATAGGTCCATGGAGACCCCTGGACTCCACATGTTAAAGGAATGCAGATGTGATCCACACACCCCATTGAGTAAACCTGGTTTAGTTAACGAAGTTGAAAAACGGGTCGGAGAGATGGCTCAGTGGTTAAGAGCATTGCCTGCTCTTCCAAAGATCAGAAGTTCGATTCCTGGACATCACATAATTGCTTCAAAATGAGGTTTGGTGCCCTCTACTGGAAGCAGAAGGAAGAGGCAGGAGAGATGTCATGGTGCTTAAGAGCATGCCTACTGAGTTTGATGAGGCAAAGTGCAGACATACAGCCAGGGCCTAGGTTGTTGGGACTGAATCAGGCAAAACATTTTGTTAGGATAATAAAGACTTACAGCTCTATCACCAGGAGCCAGCATGCTTCTGAGACACCACCAAGCAGAGTAAGGCAAGATGGTTAGAAGACGAAAATACTAGCATGTTCATGTGCCTGAAGAAGAACTCACATCCAAGACATACAAAGGAACAAACACAAACTAAAGCTTAACCAATTTAAAGCCAGTGAAACAATTTGTCTTGACCTCCTCTATGAGGTACACGAATGGCCAACAGATCCATGGAGACCCCTGTACTTCAAATGTTAGGAAAATGCAGATGTGATCCACACATCATTGAGTACATCTGGTTTAGGTAAAGAAGTAGAAAAACGGGTCGGAGAGATGGCTCAGTGTTTAAGAGCATTTCGTGCTCTTTCATCCTCCTGTATCCAATTTCAAGCAACCACATAATGGCTCACAACCATCTGCACTGAGGTCTTGTGCCCTCTTTTGGATGCAGAAAGAAGCGCTCGAGAGATAGCTCAGTGGTTAAGAATACTGGATGCCCTTCTAAAGGTCAGAAGGTCGATTCCTGGCAACCACAGTTTTCCCCTCAAAATGAGATTTGGTGCCATCTACTGGCAACAGAAGGAAGAGGCAGGAGAGATGGCTCAGTGCTTAAGAGCATTGCCTGCTGAGTTTGATGAGGCCAAGTGCAGACAGAGAGTCAGAGCAAAGGCCAGGGCCCACGTTATTGTGACTGAATTAGGCAAACGTTTTTTTAGGATGTTAAAGACTCACAACTCTATCACCATGAGACATCGTGCTTCAGAGACAACACTAAGGAGAGTAAGGCAAGATGGCTAGAAGAAGAAAACACTGGCATGTTCATGTGCCTTAATGAGAACTCACATCCAAGACAATCGTTGGACTACAAACACCAGCAAAATGTTAACCAATTTAAAGCCAGAAAAATAATTTTTCCTGACATCCTCTATGAGGTACATGAACAGCCAATAGGTCCATGGAGTCCCCTGTACTCCACATGTTAGGGGAATGCAGATGTGATCCACACAACACATTGAGTAAACCTGGTTTAGTTAAAGAAGTTGAAAAACAGGTCGGAGAGATGGCTCACTGGTTAAGAACATTGCCTGCTCTTCCAAAGATCAGAAGTTCGATTCCTGGACATCACATAATTGCTACAAAATGAGGTTTGGTGCCGTCTACTGGAAGCAGAAGGAAGAGGCAGGAGAGATGTCTTGGTGGTTAAGAGCATGCCTGCTGAGTTTGATGAGGCCAAGTGCAGACATACTGCCAGGGCCCAGGTTGTTGGGACTGAATCAGGAAAAACACTTTGTTAGGATAATAAAGACTCACAGCTCTATCACCATGAGCCAGCATGCTTCAGAGACACCACCAAGCAGAGTAAGGCAATATGGTTAGAAGAAGAAAATACTAGCATGTTCATGTGCCTGAAGAAGTACTCACATCCAAGACATACAAAGGAACAAACACCAACAAAAGCTTAACCAATTTCAAGCCAGTGAAACAATTTGTCTACATGTCCTCTATGAGGTACACGAATGGCCAACCGATCCATGGAGACCCCTGCACGTCAAATGATAGGAAAATGCAGATGTGATCCACACATCATTGAGTACATCTGGTTTATGTAAAGAAGTAGAAAAACGGGTTGGAGAGATGGCTTGGGGTTTAAGAGCATTTTGTGAGCTTTCATCCTCCTGTATCCAATTTCAAGCAACCACATAATGGCTCACAACCATCTGCACTGAGGTCTTGTGCCCTCTTTTGGATGCAGAAAGAAGCACACGAGAGATAGCTCAGTGGTTAAGAATCCTGGCTGCCCTTCTAAAGGTCAGAAGTTCGATTCCTAGCATCCACAGTTTTGCTCTCAAAATGAGATTTGGTGCCATCTACTGGCAACAGAAGGAAGAGGCAGGAGAGATGGCTCAGTGCTTAAGAGCATTGCCTGCTGAGTTTGATGAGGCCAATTGCAGACATAGAGTCAGGGCAAAAGCCAGGGCCCACGTTATTGTGACTGAATTAGGCAAACGTTTTTTTAGGATGTTAAAAACTCACAGCTCTATCACCATGAGACATCGTGCTTCAAGACAACACTAAGGAGAGTCAGGCAAGATGGCTAGAAGAAGAAAACACTGGCATGTTCATGTCCCTTAAAGAGAACTCACATCCAAGACAATCAAATGACTACAAACGCCAGGAAAATATTAACCAATTTAAAGCCAGAGAAACAATTTATCCTGACCTCCTCTATGAGGTACATGAACAGCCAATATGTCCATGGAGACCCCTGTACTCCACATGTTAGGGGAATGCAGATGTGATCCACACACCACATTGAGTAACCATGGTTTAGTTAAATAAGTTGAAAACGGGTCGGAGAGATGGCTCAGTGGTTATGAGCATTGCCTGCTCTTCCAAAGATCAGAATTTCGATTCCTGGACATCACATAATTGCTTCAAAATGAGGTTTGGTGCCCTCTACTGGAAGCAGAAGGAAGAGGCAGGAGAGATGTCTTGGTGGTTAAGAGAATTCCTGCTGAGTTTGATGAGGCCAGTACGGAAATACAGCCAGGGCCCAGGTTGTTGGGACTGAATCAGGCAAAATATTTTGTTAGGATAAAAAGACTCACAGCTCTATCACCATGATCCAGCATGCTTCAGAGACACCAGCAAGCAGAGTAAGGCAGGATGGGTAGAAGAATAAAATACTAGCATGTTCATGTGCCTGAAGAAGAACTCACATCCAAGACATACAAAGGAATAAACACCAACAAAATCTTCACCAATTTAAAGCCAGTGAAACAATTTTTCTAGACCTCCTATATGAGGTACATGAATGGCCAACAGATCCACGGAGACCCCTGTAATTCAAATTTTAGGAAAATGCAGATGTGATCCTCAACCCATATTGAGTATATCTGGTTAGGTAAAGAATTAGAAAAACGGGAAGGAGAGATGGCTCAGTCGTTAAGAGCATTGCCTGCTCTTCCAAAGATCAGAAGTTCGATTCCTGGACATCACATAATTGCTTCAAAATGAGGTTTGGTGCCCTCTACTGAAAGCAGAAGGAAGAGGCAGGAGAGATGTCTTGGTGGTTAAGAGCATGCCTGCTGAGTTTAATGAGGCCAAGTGCAGACATACAGCCAGGGCCCAGGTTGTTGGGACTGAATCAGGCAAAACATTTTGTTAGTATAATAAAGACTCACAGCTCTATCACCATGAGCCAGCATGCTTCAGAGACACCACCAAGCAGAGTGAGGCAAGATGGTTAGAAGAAGAAAATACTAGCATGTTCATGTGCCTGAAGAAGAACTCACATCCTAGAAATACAAAGGAACAAACAACAACAAAAGCTTACCCAATTTAAAGCCAGTGAAACAATTTGTCTAGACCTCCTCTATGAGGTACACGAATGGCCAACAGATCCATGGAGACCCCTGTACTTCAAATGTTAGGAAACTGCAGATGTGATCCACACATCATTGAGTACATCTGGTTTAGGAAAAGAAGTAGAAAAACGGGTGTGAGAAATGGCTCATTGTTTAAGAGCATTTCGTGCTCTTTCATCCTCCTGTATTCAATTTCAAGCAACCACGTAATGGCTCACAACCATCTGCAATGAGGTTTGTGCCCTATTTTGGATTCAGAAAGAAGCGCTCGAGAGATAACTCAGTGGCTAAGAATACTGGCTGCCCTTTTAAAGGTCAGAAGGTCGATTCCTGGCAACCACAGTTTTGCCCTCAAAATGAGATTTGGTGCCATCTACTGGCAACAGAAGGAAGAGGCAGGAGAGATGTCTCGGTGGTTAAGAGAATTCCTGCTGAGTTTGATGATGCCAGTACAGATATACTGCCAGGGCCCAGGTTGTTGGGACTGAATCAGGCAAAACATTTTGTTGGGATAATAAAGACTCACAGCACTATCACCATGAGCCAGCATGCTTCAGAGACACCACTAAGCAGAGTAAGGCAGGATGGGTAGAAGAATAAAATACTAGCATGTTCATGTGCCTGAAGAAGAACTCACATCCAAGAAATACAAAGGAACAAACAACAACAAAAGCTTAACCAATTTAAAGCCAGTGAAACAATTTGTCTAGACCTCCTCTATGAGGTACACGAATGGCGAACAGATCCATGGAGCCCCCTTTACTTCAAATGTTAGGAAACGGCAGATGTGATCCACACATCATTGAGTACATCTGGTTTAGGAAAAGAAGTAGAAAAACGGGTGTGAGAAATGGCTCATTGTTTAAGAGCATTTCGTGCTCTTTCATCCTCCTGTATTCAATTTCAAGCAACCAAGTAATGGCTCACAACCATCTGCACTGAGGTCTTGTGCCCTCTTTTGGATGCAGAAAGAAGCGCTCGAGAGATAGCTCAGTGGTTAAGAATACTGGCTGCCCTTCTAAACGTCAGAAGTACGATTCCTGGCAACCACAGTTTTGCTCTCAAAATGAGATTTGGTGCAATCTACTGGCAACAGAAGGAAGAGGCAAGAGAGATGGCTCAGTGCTTAAGAGCATTGCCTGCTGAGTTTGATGAGGCCAAGTGCAGACATAGAGACAGGGCAAAGGCAAAGGACAGGGCCTACGTTATTGTGACTGAATTAGGCAAAGATTTTTTTAGGATGTTAAAGACTCACAGCTCTATCACCATGAGACATCGTGCTTCAGAGCCAACACTAAGGAGAGTAAGGCAAGATGGCTAGAAGAAGAAAACACTGGCATGTTCATGTGCCTTAAAGAGAACTCACATCCAAGACAATCAAAGGACCACAAACACCAGCAAAATGTTAACCAATTTAAAGCCAGAGAAACAATTTATCCTGACCTCCTCTATGAGGTACATGAACAGCCAATAGGTCCATGGAGACCACGGTACTCCACATGTTAGGGGAATGAAGATGTGATCCACACACCACATTGAGTAAACCAGGTTTAGTTAAAGAAGTTGAAAAACGGGTCGGAGAGATGGCTCAGTGGTTAAGAGCATTGCCTGCTCTTTCAAAGTTCAGAAGTTCGATTCCTGGACATCACATAATTGCATCAAAATGAGGTTTGGTGCCCTCTACTGGAAGCAGAAGGAAGAGGCAGGAGAGATGTCTTGGTGGTTAAGAGCATGCCTGCTGAGTTTGATGAGGCCAAGTGCAGACATACAGCCAGGGCCCAGGTTGTTGGGACTGAATCAGGCAAAACATTTTGTTAGGATAATAAAGACTCACAGCTCTATCACCATGAGCCAGCATGCTTCAGAGACACCACCAAGCAGAGTAAGGTTAGATGGTTAAAAGAAAATACTAGCATGTTCATGTGCCTGAAAAAGAACTCACATCCAAGACATACAAAGGAACAAACAGCAACAAAAGCTTAACCAATTTAAAGCCAGTGAAACAATTTTTCTAGACCTCCTCTATGAGGTACACGAATGGCCAACAGATCCATGGAGACCCCTGTACTTCAAATGTTACGAAAATGCAGATGTGATCCACACATCATTGAGTACATCTGGTTTAGGTAAAGAAGTAAAAAAACGGGTTGGAGAGATGGCTGAGTGTTTAAGAGCATTTCGTGTTCTTTCATCCTCCGGAATTCAATTTCAAGCAACCAAATAAAGGCTCACAACCATCTGCACTGAGGTCTTGTGCCCTCTTTTGGATGCAGAAAGAAGCGTTCGAGAGTTAGCTCAGTGGTTAAGAATACTGGCTGCCCTTCTAAAGGTCAGAATTTTGATTCCTGGCAATCCCAGGTTTGATCTCAAAATGAGATTTGGTGTCTTCTATTGGCAACAGAAGGAAGCGACAGGAGAGATGGCTCAGTGCTTAAGAGCATTGCCTGCTGAGTTTGATGAGGCCAAGTGCAGACATAGAGTCAGGGCAAAGGCAAAGGCCAGGGACCACGTTATTATGACTGAATTAGGCAAACGTTTTTTTTTAGGATGTTAAAGACTCACAGCTCTATCACCATGAGACATCGTGCTTCAGAGACAACACTAAGGAGAGTAAGGCCAGATGGCTAGAAGAAGAAATAACTGGCATGTTCATGTGCCTTAAAGAGAACTCACATCCAAGACAATCAAAGGACTACAAACACCAGCAAAATGTTAACCAATTTAAAGCCAGAGAAACAATTTATCCTGACCTCCTCTGTCAGGTACATGAACAGCCAATAGGTCCATGGAGACCCCTTAATCCAACTGTTATGGGAATGCAGATGTGATCCACACACCACTTTGAGTAAACCTGGTTTAGATAAAGAAGTTGAAAAACGGGTCGGAGAGATGGCTCAGTGGTTAAGAGCATTGCCTGCTCTTCCAAAGATCAGAAGTTCGATTCCTGAACATCACATAATTGCTTCAAAATGAGGTTTGGTGCCCTCTACTGGAAGCAGAAGGAAGAGGCAGGAGAGATGTCTTGGTGGTTAAGAGCATGCCTGCTGAGTTTGATGAGGCCAATTACAGACATACAGCCAGGGCCCAGGTTGTTGGGACTGAATCAGTCAAAACATTTTGTTAAAATAATAAAGACTCACAGCTCTATCACCATGAGCCAGCATGCTTCAGAGACACCACCACGCAGAGTAAGGCACAATGGTTAGAAGAAGAAAATACTAGCACGTTCATTTGCCTGAAGAAGAACTCACATCCAAGACATACAAAGGAACAAACACCAACAAAAGCTTAACCAATTTAAAGCCAGTGAAACAATTTGTCTAGACCTCCTCTATGAGGTACACGAATGGCCAACAGATCCATGGAGACCCCTGTACTTCAAATGTTAGGAAATTGCAGATGTGATCCACACATCATTGAGTACATCTGGTATAGGTAAAGAAGTAGAAAAACGGGTTGGAAAGATGGCTCAGTATTTAAGAGCATTTCGTGCTCTTTCTTCCTCCTGTTTTCGTTTTCAAGCAACCACATAATGGCTCACAACCATCTGCACTGAGGTATTGTGCCCTCTTTTGCATGCAGAAAGAAGCGCTCGAGAGATAGCTCAGTGGTTAAGAATCCTGGATGCCCTTCTAAAGGTCAGAAGTTCGATTCCTGGCAACCACAGTTTTGCTCTCAAAATGAGATTTGGTGCCATCTACTGGCTACAGAAGGAAGAGGCCGGAGAGATGGCTCAGTGCTTAAGAGCATTGGCTGCTGAGTTGGATGAGGCCAAGTGCAGACATAGAGTCAGGGCAAAGGCCAGGGCCCACGTTATTGTGACTGAATTGGGCAAATGTTTTTATAGGATGTTAAAGACTCACAGCTCTATCACCATGAGACATCGTGCTTCAGAGACAACACTAAGGAGAGTAAGGCAAGATGGCTAGAAGTAGAAAACACTGGCATGTTCATGTGCCTTAAGGAGAACTCACATACAGGACAAGCAAAGGACTACAAACACCAGCACAATGTTAACCTTTTTAAAGCCAGAGAAACAATTTATCCTGACCTCCTCTATCAGGTACATGAACAGCCAATATGTGCATGGACAAACCTGTACTCCACATGTTAGGGGAATGCAGATGTGATCCACACACCACATTGAGTAAACCTGGTTTAGTTAAAGAAGTTGAAAAACGGGTCGGAGAGATGGCTCAGTGGTTAAGAGCATTGCCTGCTCTTCCAAAGATCAGAAGTTCGATTCCTGGACATCACATAATTGCTTCAAAATGAGGTTTGGTGCCCTCTACTGGACGCAGAAGTAAGAGGCAGGAGAGATGTCTTGGTGGTTAAGAGCATGCATGCTGAGTTTGAGGAGGACAAGTGCAGACATACAGCCAGGACCCAGGTTGTTGGGACTGAATCAGGCAAAACATTTTGTTAGGATAATAAAGACTCACAGCTCTATCACCATGAGCCAGCATGCTTCAGAGACACCACCAAGCAGAGCAAGGCAAGATGGTGAGAAGAAGAAAATACTAGCATGTTCATGTGCCTGAAAAAGAACTCACATCCAAGACATACAAAGGAACAAACACCAACAAAAGCTTAACCAATTAAAAGCCAGTGAAACAATTTGTCTAGACCTCCTCTATGAGGTACACGAATGGCCAACAGATCCATGGAGACCCCTGTACTTCAAATGTTAGGAAAATGCAGATGTGATCCACACATCATTGAGTACATCTGGTTTAGGTAAAGAAGTAGAAAAACGGGTTGGAGAGATGGCTCAGTTTTTAAGAGCATTTCTGCTCTTTCTTCCTCCTGTATCCAATTTCAAGCAACCACATAATGGCTCACAACCATCTGCACTGAGGTCTTGTGCCCTCTTTTGCATGCAGAAAGAAGCGCTCGAGAGATAGCTCAGTGGTTAAGAATCCTGGCTGCCCTTCTAAAGGTCAGAAGTTCAATTCCTGGCAACCACAGTTTTGCTCTCAAAATGAGATTTGGTGCCACCTACTGGCAACAGAAGGAAGAGGCAGGAGAGATCGCTCAGTGCTTAAGAGCATTGGCTGCTGAGTTGGATGAGGTCAAGTGCAGACATAGAGTCAGGGCAAAGGCCAGGGCCCACGTTATTGTGACTGAATTGGGCAAAGGTTTTTTTAGGATGTTAAAGACTCACAGCTCTATCACCATGAGACATCGTGCTTCAGAGACAACACTAAGGAGAGTAAGGCAAGATGGCTAGAAGAAGAAAACACTGGCATGTTCATGTGCCTTAAAGAGAACTCACATCAAAGACAATCAAAGGACTACAAACACCAGCAAAATGTTAATCAATTTAAAGCCAGAGAAACAATTTATCCTGACCTCCTCTGTCAGGTACATGAATAGCCAATAGGTCCATGGAGACCCCTGTATCCCAATTGTTAGGGGAATGCAGATGTGATCCACACACCACATTGTGTAAACCTGGTTTAGTTAAAGAAGTTGAAAAACGGGTCGGAGAGATGCCTCAGTGTTTAAGAGCATTGCCTGCTCTTCCAAAGATCAGAAGTTCGATTCCTGGACATCACATAATTGCTTCAAAATGAGGTTTGGTGCCCTCTACTGGAAGCAGAAGGAAGAGGCAGGAGAGATGTCTTGGTGGTTAAGAGCATGCCTGCTGAGTTTGATGAGGCCAATTACAGACATACAGCCAGGGCCCAGGTTGTTGGGACTGAATCAGGCAAAACATTTTGTTAAAATAATAAAAACTCACAGCTCTATCACCATGAGCCAGCATGCTTCAGAGACACCACGAAGCAGAGTAGGGCAGGATGGTTAGAAGTAGAAAATACTAACACGTTCATTTGCCTGAAGAAGAACTCACATCCAAGACATACAAAGGAACAAACACCAACAAAAGCTTAACCAATTTAAAGCCAGTGAAACAATTTGTCTAGACCTCCTCTATGAGGTACACGAATGGCCAACAGATCCATGGAGACCCCTGTACTTCAAATGTTAGGAAAATGCAGATGTGATCCACACATCATTGAGTCAATCTGGTTTAGGTAAAGAAGTAGAAAAACGGGTTGGAGAGTTGGCTCAGGGTTTAAGAGCATTTCGTGCTCTTTCTTCCTCCTGTATCCAAATTCAAGCAACCACATAATGGCTCACAACCATCTGCACTGAGGTCTTGTGCCCTCTTTTGCATGCAGAAAGAAGCGCTCGAGAGATAGCTCAGTGGTTAAGATTCCTGGCTGCCCTTCTAAAGGTCAGAAGTTCGATTCCTGGCAACCACAGTTTTGCTCTCAAAATGAGATTTGGTGCCATCTAATGGCAACAGAAGGAAGAGGCAGGAGAGATGGCTCAGTGCTTAAGAGCATTGGCTGCTGAGTTTGATGATGCCAAGTGCAGACATAGAGTCAGGGCAAAGGCCAGGGCCCACGTTATTGTGACTGAATTGGGCAAAGGTTTTTTTAGGATGTTAAAGACTCACAGGTCTATCACCATGAGACATCGTACTTCAGAGCCAACACTAAGGAGAGTAAGGCCAGATGGCTAGAAGAAGAAAACACTGGCATGTTCATGTGCCTTAAAGAGAACTCATATCCAAGACAATCAAAGGACCTCAAACACCAGCAAAATGTTAACCAATTTAAAGCCAGAGAAACAATTTATCCTGCCCACCTCTATCAGGTACATGAACAGCCAATAGGTGCATGGACAAACCTGTACTCCACATGTTAGGGGAATGCAGATGTGATCCACACACCACATTGAGTAAACCTGGTTTAGTTAAAGAAGTTGAAAAACGGGTCGGAGAGTTGGCTCAGGGGTTAAGAGCATTGCCTGCTCTTCCTAAGATCAGAAGTTCGATTCCTGGACATCACATAATTGCTTCAAAATGAGGTTTGGTGCCCTCTACTGGAAGCAGAAGGAAGAGGCAGGAGAGATGTCTTGGTGGTTAAGAGCATGCCTGCTGAGTTTGATGAGGCCAATTACAGACATACAGCCAGGGCCCAGGTTGTTGGGACTGAATCAGGCAAAACATTTTGTTAAAATAATAAAAACTCACAGCTCTATCACCATGAGCCAGCATGCTTCAGAGACACCACGAAGCAGAGTAGGGCAGGATGGTTAGAAGTAGAAAATACTAGCACGTTCATTTGCCTGAAGAAGAACTCACATCCAAGACATACAAAGGAACAAACACCAACAAAAGCTTAACCAATTTAAAGCCAGTGAAACAATTTGTCTAGACCTCCTCTATGAGGTACACGAATGGCCAACAGATCCATGGAGACCCCTGTACTTCAAATGTTAGGAAAATGCAGATGTGATCCACACATCATTGAGTCAATCTGGTTTAGGTAAAGAAGTAGAAAAACGGGTTGGAGAGTTGGCTCAGGGTTTAAGAGCATTTCGTGCTCTTTCTTCCTCCTGTATCCAAATTCAAGCAACCACATAATGGCTCACAACCATCTGCACTGAGGTCTTGTGCCCTCTTTTGCATGCAGAAAGAAGCGCTCGAGAGATAGCTCAGTGGTTAAGATTCCTGGCTGCCCTTCTAAAGGTCAGAAGTTCGATTCCTGGCAACCACAGTTTTGTTCTCAAAATGAGATTTGGTGCCATCTAATGGCAACAGAAGGAAGAGGCAGGAGAGATGGCTCAGTGCTTAAGAGCATTGGCTGCTGAGTTTGATGATGCCAAGTGCAGACATAGAGTCAGGGCAAAGGCCAGGGCCCACGTTATTGTGACTGAATTGGGCAAAGGTTTTTTTAGGATGTTAAAGACTCACAGGTCTATCACCATGAGACATCGTACTTCAGAGCCAACACTAAGGAGAGTAAGGCCAGATGGCTAGAAGAAGAAAACACTGGCATGTTCATGTGCCTTAAAGAGAACTCACATCCAAGACAATCAAAGGACCTCAAACACCAGCAAAATGTTAACCAATTTAAAGCCAGAGAAACAATTTATCCTGCCCACCTCTATCAGGTACATGAACAGCCAATAGGTCCATGGACAAACCTGTACTCCACATGTTAGGGGAATGCAGATGTGATCCACACACCACATTGAGTAAACCTGGTTTAGTTAAAGAAGTTGAAAAACGGGTCGGAGAGTTGGCTCAGGGGTTAAGAGCATTGCCTGCTCTTCCTAAGATCAGAAGTTCGATTCCTGGACATCACATAATTGCTTCAAAATGAGGTTTGGTGCCCTCTACTGGAAGCAGAAGGAAGAGGCAGGAGAGATGTCTTGGTGCTTAAGAGCATGCCTGCTGAGTTTGATGAGGCCAAGTGCAGACATACAGCCAATACCCAGGTTGTTGGGACTGAATCAGGCAAATCATTTTTTTAGGATAATAAAGACTCACAGCTCTATCACCATGAGCCAGCATGCTTCAGAGACATTACCAAGCAGAGCAAGGCAAGATGGTTAGAAGAAGAAAATACTAGCATGTTCATGTGCCTGAAGAAGAACTCACATCCAAGACATACAAAGGAACAAACACCAACAAAAGCTTAACCAATTTAAAGCCAGTGAAACAATTTGTCTAGACCTCCTCTATGAGGTACACGAATGGCCAACAGATCCATGGAGACCCCTGTACTTCAAATGTTAGGAAAATGCAGATGTGATCCACACATCATTGAGTACATCTGGTTTAGGTAAAGAAGTAGAAAAACGGGTTTGAGAGATGGCTCAGTGTTTAAGAGCATTTTGTCCTCTTTCTTCCTCCTGTATCCAATTTCAAGCAACCACCTAATGGCTCACAACAATCTGCACTGAGGTCTTGTGCCCTCTTTTGCATCGAGAAAGAAGCGCTCAAGAGATAGCTCAGTGGTTAAGAATCCTGGCTGCCCTTCTAAAGGTCAGAAGTTCGATTCCTGGCAACCACAGTTTTGCTCTCAAAATGAGATTTGGTGCCATCTACTGGCAACAGAAGGAAGAGGCAGGAGAGATGGCTCAGTGCTTAAGAGCATTGCCTGCTGAGTTGGATGAGGCCAAGTGCAGACATAGAGTCAGGGCAAAGACCAGGGGCCACGTTATTGTGACTGAATTAGGCAAACATATTTTAGGATGTTAAAGACTCACAGCTCTATCACCATTAGCCATCGTGCTTCAGAGACAACCCTAAGGAGAGTAAGGCAAGATGGCTAGAAGAAGAAAACACTGGCATGTTCATGTGCCTTAAAGAGAACTCACATCCAAGACAATCAAAGGACTACAAACACCACAAAAATGTTAACCAATTTAAAGCCAGAGAAACAATTTATCCTGACCTCCTCTATGAGGTACATGAACAGCCAATAGGTCCATGGAGACCCCTGTACTCCACATGTTAGGGGAATGCAGATGTGATGCACACACCACATTGAGTAAACCAGGTTTAGTTAAAGAAGTTGAAAAACGGGTCGGAGAGATGGCTCAGTGGTTAAGAGCATTGCCTGCTCTTCCAAAGATCAGAAGTTCGATTCCTGGACATCACATAATTGCTTCAAAATGAGGTTTGGTGCCCTCTATTGGAAGCAGAAGGAAGAGGCAGGAGAGATGTCTTGGTGCTTAAGAGCATGCCTGCTGAGTTTGATGAGGCCAAGTGCAGACATACAGCCAGGGCCCAGGTTATTGGGACTGAATCAGGCAAAACATTTTGTTAGGATAATAAAGACTCACAGCTCTATCACCATGAGCCAGCATGCTTCAGAGACACCACCAAGCAGAGTAAGGCAAGATGGTTAGAAGAAGAAAATACTAGCATGTTCATGCGATTGAAGAAGAACTCACTTCCAAGACATACAAAGGAACAAACACCAACAAAAGCTTAAAGATAGTGAAACAATTTGTCTAGACCTCCTCTAGGAGGTACACGAATGGCCAACAGATCCATGGAGACCCCTGTACTTCAAATGTTAGGAAAAAGCAGATGTGATCCACACATCATTGAGTACATCTGGTTTAGGTAAAGAAGTAGAAAAACGGGTTGGAGAGATGGCTCAGTGTTTAAGAGCATTTCGTGCTCTTTCATCCTCCTGTATTCAATTTCAAGCAACCACATAATGGCTCACAACCATCTGCACTGAGGTCTTGTGCCCTCTTTTGGGTGCAGAAATAAGCGATCGAGAGATAGCTCAGTGGTTAAGAATCCTGGCTGCCCTTCTAAAGGTCAGAAGTTCGATTCCTGGCAACCACAGTTTTGTTCTCAAAATGAGATTTGGTGCCATCTACTGGCAACAGAAGGAAGAGGCAGGAGAGATGGTTCAGTGCTTAAGAGCATTGCCTGCTGAGTTTGATGAGGCCAAGTGCAGACATAGAGTCAGGGCAAAGTCCAGGGCCCAAGTTATTGTGACTGAATTAGGCAAAGGTTTTTTTTGGATGTTAAAGACTCACAGCTCTATCACCATGAGACAACGTGCTTCGGAGACAACACTAAGGAGAGTAAGGCAAGATGGCTAGAAGAAGAAAACACTGGCATGTTCATGTGCCTTAAAGAGAACTCACATCCAAGACAATCAAAGGACTACAAACACCAGCAAAATGTTAACCAATTTAAAGCCAGAGAAACAATTTATGCTGACCTCCTCTATGAGGTACATGAACAGCCAATAGGTCCATGGAGACCCCTGTACTCCAAATGTTAGGGGAATGCAGATGTGATCCACACACCAAATTGAGTAAACCTGGTTTAGTTAAAGAAGTTGAAAAATGGGTCGGAGAGATGGCTCAGTAGTTAAGAGCATTGCCTGCTCTTCCAAAGATCAGAAGTTCGATCCTGGACATCACATAATTGCTTCAAAATGAGGTTTGGTGCCCTCTACTGGAAGCAGAAGGAAGAGGCAGGAGAGATGTCTTGGTGGTTAAGAGCATGCCTGCTGATTTTGATGATTCCAAGTGCAGACATACAGCCAGGGCCCAGGTTGTTGGGACTGAATCAGGCAAAACATTTTGTTAGGATAATAAAGACTCACAGCTCTATCACCATGAGCCAGCATGCTTCAGAGACACCACCAAGCAGAGTAAGGCAAGATGGTTAGAAGAAGAAAATACCAGCATGTTCATGTGCCTGAAGAAGAACTCACATCCAAGACATACAAAGGAACAAACAACAACAAAAGCTTAACCAATTTAAAGCCAGTGAAACAATATGTCTAGACCTCCTCTATGAGGTACACGAATGGCCAACAGATCCATGGAGACCCCTGTACTTCAAATGTTAGGCAAATGCAGATGTGATCCACACATCATTGAGTACAGCTGGTTTAGGTAAAGAAGTAGAAAAACGGGTTGGTGAGATGGCTCAGTGTTTAAGAGCATTTTGTGCTCTTTCATCCACCTGTATTCAATTTCAAGCAACCTCATAATGGCTCACAACCATCTGCACTGAGGTTTGTGCCCTCTTTTAGGTGCAGAAAAAAGCGCTCGAGAGATAGCACAGTGGTTAAGAATCCTGGCTGCCTTTCTAAAGGTCAGAAGTTCGATTCCTGGCAACCACAGTTTTGCTCTCAAAATGAGATTTGGTGCCATCTACTGGCAAAAGAAGGAAGAGGCAGGAGAGATGGCTCAGTGCTTAAGAGCATTGCCTGCTGAATTTGATGAGGCCAATTGCAGACAGAGAGTGAGGGCAAAGGCCAGGGCCCACGTTATTTTGACTGAATTAGGCAAATGTTTTTTTAGGATGTTAAAGACTCACAGCTAGGTCACCATGAGCCATCGTGCTTCAGATACAACACAAAGGAGAGTAAGGCAAGATGGCTAGAAGAAGAAAACACTGGCATGTTCATGTGCCTTAAAGAGAACTCACATCCAAGACAATCAAAGGACTAGAAACTCCAGCAAAATGTTAACCAATTTAAAGCCAGAGAAACGATTTATGCTGACCTCCTCTATGAGGTACATGAACAGCCAATAGGTCCAAGGAGACCCCTGTACTCCACATGTTAGGGGAATGCAGATGTGATCCACACACGACATTGAGTAAACCTGGTTTAATTAAAGAAGTTGAAAAACGGGTCGGAGAGTTGGCTCAGTGGTTAAGAGCATTGCCTGCTCTTCCAAAGATCAGAAGTTCGATTCCTGGACATCACATAATTGCTTCAAAATGAGGTTTGGTGCCCTCTACTGGAAGCAGAAGGAAGAGGCAGGAGAGATGTCTTGGTGGTTAAGAGCATGCCTGCTGAGTTTGATGAGGCCAAGTGCAGACATACAGCCATGGCCCAGGTTGTTGGGACTGAATCAGGCAAAACATTTTGTTAGGATAATAAAGACTCACAGCTCTATCACCATGAGCCAGCATGCTTCAGAGACACCACCATGCAGAGTAAGGCGAGATGGTTAGAAGAAGAAAATACCAGCATGTTCATGTGCCTGAAGAAGAACTCACATCCAAGACATACAAAGGAACAAACACCAACAAAAGTTAACCAATTTAAAGCCAGTGAAACAATTTGTCTAGACCTCCTCTATGAGGTACACGAATGGCCAACAGATCCATGGAGACCCCTGTACTTCAAATGTTAGGAAAATGCAGATGTGATCCACACATCATTGAGTATATCTGGATTAGGTAAAGAAGTAGAAAAACGGGTTGGAGAGATGGCTCAGTGTTTAAGAGCATTTCGTGCTCTTTCATCCTCCTGTATTCAATTTCAAGCAACCACATAATGGCTCACAACCATCTGCACTGAGGTCTTGTGCCCTCTTTTGGGTGCAGAAAGATGCGCTCGAGAGATATCTCAGTGGTTAAGAATCCTGGCTGCCCTTCTAAAGGTCAGAACTTCGATTCCTGGCAACCACAGTTTAGCTCTCAAAATGAGATTTGGTGCCATCTACTGGCAAAAGAAGGAAGAGGCAGGAGAGATGGCTCAGTGCTTAAGAGCATTGCCTGCTGAGTTTGATGAGGCCAATTGCAGACAGAGATTGAGGGCAAAGGCCAGGGCCCACGTTATTGTGTCTGAATTAGGCAAACATATTTTAGGATGTTAAAGACTCACAGCTCTATCACCATTAGCCATCGTGCTTCAGAGACAACCCTAAGGAGAGTAAGGCAAGATGGCTAGAAGAAGAAAACACTGGCATGTTCATGTGCCTTAAAGAGAACTCACATCCAAGACAATCAAAGGACTACAAACACCACAAAAATGTTAACCAATTTAAAGCCAGAGAAACAATTTATCCTGACCTCCTCTATGAGGTACATGAACAGCCAATAGGTCCATGGAGACCCCTGTACTAAACATGTTAGGGGAATGCAGATGTGATGCACACACCACATTGAGTAAACCAGGTTTAGTTAAAGAAGTTGAAAAACGGGTCGGAGAGATGGCTCAGTGGTTAAGAGCATTGCCTGCTCTTCCAAAGATCAGAAGTTCGATTCCTGGACATCACATAATTGCTTCAAAATGAGGTTTGGTGCCCTCTATTGGAAGCAGAAGGAAGAGGCAGGAGAGATGTCTTGGTGCTTAAGAGCATGCCTGCTGAGTTTGATGAGGCCAAGTGCAGACATACAGCCAGGGCCCAGGTTATTGGGACTGAATCAGGCAAAACATTTTGTTAGGATAATAAAGACTCACAGCTCTATCACCATGAGCCAGCATGCTTCAGAGACACCACCAAGCAGAGTAAGGCAAGATGGTTAGAAGAAGAAAATACTAGCATGTTCATGCGATTGAAGAAGAACTCACTTCCAAGACATACAAAGGAACAAACACCAACAAAAGCTTAAAGATAGTGAAACAATTTGTCTAGACCTCCTCTAGGAGGTACACGAATGGCCAACAGATCCATGGAGACCCCTGTACTTCAAATGTTAGGAAAAAGCAGATGTGATCCACACATCATTGAGTACATCTGGTTTAGGTAAAGAAGTAGAAAAACGGGTTGGAGAGATGGCTCAGTGTTTAAGAGCATTTCGTGCTCTTTCATCCTCCTGTATTCAATTTCAAGCAACCACATAATGGCTCACAACCATCTGCACTGAGGTCTTGTGCCCTCTTTTGGGTGCAGAAATAAGCGATCGAGAGATAGCTCAGTGGTTAAGAATCCTGGCTGCCCTTCTAAAGGTCAGAAGTTCGATTCCTGGCAACCACAGTTTTGTTCTCAAAATGAGATTTGGTGCCATCTACTGGCAACAGAAGGAAGAGGCAGGAGAGATGGTTCAGTGCTTAAGAGCATTGCCTGCTGAGTTTGATGAGGCCAAGTGCAGACATAGAGTCAGGGCAAAGTCCAGGGCCCAAGTTATTGTGACTGAATTAGGCAAAGGTTTTTTTTGGATGTTAAAGACTCACAGCTCTATCACCATGAGACAACGTGCTTCGGAGACAACACTAAGGAGAGTAAGGCAAGATGGCTAGAAGAAGAAAACACTGGCATGTTCATGTGCCTTAAAGAGAACTCACATCCAAGACAATCAAAGGACTACAAACACCAGCAAAATGTTAACCAATTTAAAGCCAGAGAAACAATTTATGCTGACCTCCTCTATGAGGTACATGAACAGCCAATAGGTCCATGGAGACCCCTGTACTCCAAATGTTAGGGGAATGCAGATGTGATCCACACACCAAATTGAGTAAACCTGGTTTAGTTAAAGAAGTTGAAAAATGGGTCGGAGAGATGGCTCAGTAGTTAAGAGCATTGCCTGCTCTTCCAAAGATCAGAAGTTCGATCCTGGACATCACATAATTGCTTCAAAATGAGGTTTGGTGCCCTCTACTGGAAGCAGAAGGAAGAGGCAGGAGAGATGTCTTGGTGGTTAAGAGCATGCCTGCTGATTTTGATGATTCCAAGTGCAGACATACAGCCAGGGCCCAGGTTGTTGGGACTGAATCAGGCAAAACATTTTGTTAGGATAATAAAGACTCACAGCTCTATCACCATGAGCCAGCATGCTTCAGAGACACCACCAAGCAGAGTAAGGCAAGATGGTTAGAAGAAGAAAATACCAGCATGTTCATGTGCCTGAAGAAGAACTCACATCCAAGACATACAAAGGAACAAACAACAACAAAAGCTTAACCAATTTAAAGCCAGTGAAACAATATGTCTAGACCTCCTCTATGAGGTACACGAATGGCCAACAGATCCATGGAGACCCCTGTACTTCAAATGTTAGGCAAATGCAGATGTGATCCACACATCATTGAGTACAGCTGGTTTAGGTAAAGAAGTAGAAAAACGGGTTGGTGAGATGGCTCAGTGTTTAAGAGCATTTTGTGCTCTTTCATCCACCTGTATTCAATTTCAAGCAACCTCATAATGGCTCACAACCATCTGCACTGAGGTTTGTGCCCTCTTTTAGGTGCAGAAAAAAGCGCTCGAGAGATAGCACAGTGGTTAAGAATCCTGGCTGCCTTTCTAAAGGTCAGAAGTTCGATTCCTGGCAACCACAGTTTTGCTCTCAAAATGAGATTTGGTGCCATCTACTGGCAAAAGAAGGAAGAGGCAGGAGAGATGGCTCAGTGCTTAAGAGCATTGCCTGCTGAATTTGATGAGGCCAATTGCAGACAGAGAGTGAGGGCAAAGGCCAGGGCCCACGTTATTTTGACTGAATTAGGCAAATGTTTTTTTAGGATGTTAAAGACTCACAGCTAGGTCACCATGAGCCATCGTGCTTCAGATACAACACAAAGGAGAGTAAGGCAAGATGGCTAGAAGAAGAAAACACTGGCATGTTCATGTGCCTTAAAGAGAACTCACATCCAAGACAATCAAAGGACTAGAAACTCCAGCAAAATGTTAACCAATTTAAAGCCAGAGAAACGATTTATGCTGACCTCCTCTATGAGGTACATGAACAGCCAATAGGTCCAAGGAGACCCCTGTACTCCACATGTTAGGGGAATGCAGATGTGATCCACACACGACATTGAGTAAACCTGGTTTAATTAAAGAAGTTGAAAAACGGGTCGGAGAGATGGCTCAGTGGTTAAGAGCATTGCCTGCTCTTCCAAAGATCAGAAGTTCGATTCCTGGACATCACATAATTGCTTCAAAATGAGGTTTGGTGCCCTCTACTGGAAGCAGAAGGAAGAGGCAGGAGAGATGTCTTGGTGGTTAAGAGCATGCCTGCTGAGTTTGATGAGGCCAAGTGCAGACATACAGCCATGGCCCAGGTTGTTGGGACTGAATCAGGCAAAACATTTTGTTAGGATAATAAAGACTCACAGCTCTATCACCATGAGCCAGCATGCTTCAGAGACACCACCATGCAGAGTAAGGCGAGATGGTTAGAAGAAGAAAATACCAGCATGTTCATGTGCCTGAAGAAGAACTCACATCCAAGACATACAAAGGAACAAACACCAACAAAAGTTAACCAATTTAAAGCCAGTGAAACAATTTGTCTAGACCTCCTCTATGAGGTACACGAATGGCCAACAGATCCATGGAGACCCCTGTACTTCAAATGTTAGGAAAATGCAGATGTGATCCACACATCATTGAGTATATCTGGATTAGGTAAAGAAGTAGAAAAACGGGTTGGAGAGATGGCTCAGTGTTTAAGAGCATTTCGTGCTCTTTCATCCTCCTGTATTCAATTTCAAGCAACCACATAATGGCTCACAACCATCTGCACTGAGGTCTTGTGCCCTCTTTTGGGTGCAGAAAGATGCGCTCGAGAGATATCTCAGTGGTTAAGAATCCTGGCTGCCCTTCTAAAGGTCAGAACTTCGATTCCTGGCAACCACAGTTTAGCTCTCAAAATGAGATTTGGTGCCATCTACTGGCAAAAGAAGGAAGAGGCAGGAGAGATGGCTCAGTGTTTAAGAGCATTGCCTGCTGAGTTTGATGAGGCCAATTGCAGACAGAGATTGAGGGCAAAGGCCAGGGCCCACGTTATTGTGTCTGAATTAGGCAAACGTTTTTTTAGGATGTTAAAGACTCACAGCTCGGTCACCATGAGACATCGTGCTTCAGAGACAACACATAGGAGAGTAAGGCAAGATGGCTTGAAGAAGAAAACACTGGCATGTTCCTGTGCCTTAAAGAGAACTCACATCCAAGACAATCAAAACACTACAAACACCAGCAAAATGTTAACCAATTTAAAGCCAGAGAAACAATTTATGCTGACCTCCTCTATGAGGTACATGAACACCCAATAAGTCCAAGGAGACCCCTGTACTCCACATGTTAGGGGAATTCAGATGTGATCCACACACCACATTGAGTAAACCTGGTTTAGTTAAAGAAGTTGAAAAACGGGTCGGAGAGATGGCTCAGTGGTTAAGAGCATTGCCTGCCCTTCCAAAGATCAGAAGTTCGATTCCTGGACATCACATAATTGCTAGAAAATGAGGTTTGGTGCCCTCTACTGGAAGCAGAAGGAAGAGGCAGGAGAGATGTCTTGGTGCTTAAGAGCATGCCTGCTGAGTTTGATGAGGCCAAGTGCAGTCATACAGCCAGGGCCCAGGTTGTTGTGACTGAATCAGGCAAAACATTTTGTTAGGATAATAAAGACTCACAGCTCTATCACCATGAGCCAGCATGCTTCAGAGACACCACCAAGCAGAGTAAGGCAAGATGGTAAGAAGAAGAAAATACCAGCATGTTCATGTGCCTGAAGAAGAACTCACATCCAAGACATACAAAGAAACAAACACCAACAAAAGCTTAACCAATTTAAAGCCAGTGAAACAATTTGTCTAGACCTCCTCTATGAGTTACACGAATGGCCAACAGATCCATGGAGACCCCTGTACTTCAAATGGTAGGAAACTGCAGATGTGATCCACACATCATTGAGTACATCTGGTTTAGGTAAAGAAGTAGAAAAACGGGTTGGAGAGATGGCTCAGTGTTTAAGAGCATTTCGTGCTCTTTCATCCACCTGTATTCAATTTCAAGCAACCACATAATGGCTCACAACCATCTGCACGGAGGTCTTGTGCCCTCTTTTGTGTGCAGAAAGAAGCGCTCGAGAAATAGCTCAGTGTTTAAGAATCCTGGCTGCCCTTCTAAAGGTCAGAAGTTCAATTCCTGGCAACCACAGTTTTGCTCTCAAAATGAGATTTGGTGCCATCTACTGGCTACAGAAGGAAGAGGCAGGAGAGATGGCTCAGTGCTTAAGAGCATTGCCTGCTGAGTTTGATGAGGCCAAGTGCAGACAGAGAGTGAGGGCAAAGGCCAGGGCCCACGTTATTGTGACTGAATTAGGCAAACGTTTTTTTAGGATGTTAAAGACTCACAGCTCTATCACCATGAGACAACGTGCTTCAGAGACAACACTAAGGAGAGTAAGGCAAGATGGCTAGAAGAAGAAAACACTGGCATGTTCATGTGCCTTAAAGAGAACTCACATCCAAGACAATCAAAGGACTACAAACACTAGCAAAATGTTAACCAATTTAAAGCCAGAGAAATAATTTATGCTGACCTCCTCTAGGAGGTACATGAACAGCCAATAGGTCCATGGAGACCCCTGTACTCCACATGTTAGGGGAATGCAAATGTGATCCAACACCACATTGAGTAAACCTTGTTTAGTTAAAAAAGTTGAAAAACGGGTCGGAGAGTTGGCTCATTGCCTGCTCTTCCAAAGATCAGAATTTCGATTCCTGGACATCATATAATTGCTTCAAAATGAGGTTTGGTGCCCTCTACTGGAAGCAAAATTAAGAGGCAGGAGAGATGTCTTGGTGGTTAAGAGCATGCCTGCTGAGTTGGATGAGGCCAAGTGCAGACATACAGCCAGGGCCCAGGTTGTTGGGACTGAATCATGCAAAACGTTTTGTTAGGATAATAAAGACTCACAACTCTATCACCATGAGCCAGCATGCTTCAGAGACACCACCAAGCAGAGTAAGAGTAAGGCAAGATGGTTAGAAGAAAAAAATACTAGCATGTTCATGTGCCTGAAGAAGAACTCACATCCAAGACATACAAAGGAACAAACACCAACAAAAGCTTAACCAATTTAAAGCCAGTGAAATAATTTGTCTAGACCTCCTCTATGAGGTAAACGAATGGCCAACAGATCGATGGAGACCCCTGTACTTCAAATGTGAGGAAAATGCAGATGTGATCCACACAACGTTGAGTACATCTGGTTTAGGTAAAGAAGTAGAAAAACGTGTTGGAGAGATGGCTGAGTGTTTAAGAGCATTTCGTGCTCTTTCATCCTCCTGTATTCAATTTCAAGCAACCACATAATGGCTCACAACCATCTGCACTGAGGTCTTGTGCCCTCTTTTGAATGCAGAAAGAAGCGCTCGAGAGATAGCTCAGTGTTTAAGAATCCTGACTGCCTTTCTAAAGGTCAGAAGTTCGATTCCTGGCAACCCCAGTTTTGCTCTAAAAATGAGATTTGGTGCCATCTACTGCCAACAGAAGGAAGAGGCAGGAGAGATGGCTCAGTGCTTAAGAGCATTGCCTACTGAGTTTGATGAGGCCAAGTGCAGACAGAGAGTCAGGGAAAAGGCCAGGGCCCACGTTATTGTCACTGAATTAGGCAAATGTTTTTTTAGGATGTTTAAGACTCACAGCTCTATCACCATGAGACATCGTGCTTCAGAGACAACACTAAGGAGAGTAAGGCAAGATGGCTTGAAGAAGAAAACACTGGCATGTTCATGTGCCTTAAAGAGAACTCACATCCAAGACAACCAAAGGACTACAAACACCAGCAAAATATTAATCAATTTAAAGCCAGAGAAACAATTTATCCTGACCTCCTCTATGAGATACATGAACAGCCAATAGGTCCATGGAGAACCCTGTACTCCACATGTTAGGGGAATGCAGATGTGATCCACACACCACATTGAGTAAACCTGGGCTAGTTAAAGAAGTTGAAAAAAGGGTCGGAGAGATGGCTCAGTGGTTAAGAGCATTGCCTGCTCTTCCAAAGATCAGAAGTTCGATTCCTGGACATCACATAATTGCTTCAAAATGAGGTTTGGTGCCCTCTACTGGAAGCAGAAGGAAGAGGCAGGAGAGATGTCTTGGTGCTAAAGAGCATGCCTGCTGAGTTGGATGAGGCCAAGTGCAGACATACAGCCAGGGCCCAGGTTGTTGGTACTGAATCAGGCAAAATATTTTGTTAGGATAATAAAGACTCACAGCTCTATCACCATGAGCCATCATGCTTCAGAGACACCACCAAGCAGAGTAAGGCAAGATGGTTAGAAGAAGAAAATACTAGCATGTTCATGTGCCTGAAGAAGAACTCACAACCAAGACATACAAAGGAACAAACACCAACAAAAGGTTAAAGCCAGTGAAACAACTTGTCTAGACCTCCTCTATGAGGTACACGAATGGCCAACAGATCCATGGAGACCCCTGTACTTCAAATGTTAGGAAAATGCAGATGTGATCCACACATCATTGAGTAATCTGGTTTCGGTAAAGAAGTAGAAAAACGGGTTGGAGAGATGGCTCAGTGTTTAAGAGCATTTCGTGCTCTTTCATGCTCCTATATTCAATTTCAAGCAACCACATAATGGCTCACAACCATCTGCACTGAGGTCTTGTGATCTCTTTGGGATGAGAAAGAAGCGCTCGAGAGATAGCTCAGTGGTTAAGAATCCTGGCTGCCCTTCTAAAGGTCAGAAGTTCGATTCCTGGCAACCACAGTTTTGCTCTCAAAATGAGATTTGGTGCCATCTACTGGGAACAGAAGGAAGAGGCAGGAGAGATGGCTCAGTGCTTAAGAGCATTGCCTGCTGAGTTTGATGAGGCCAAGTGCAGACATAGAGTCAGGGCAAAGGCCAGGGCCCACGTTATTGTGACTGAATTAAACGTTTTTTTAGGATGTTAAAGTCTCACAGCTTTATCACCATGAGACAACGTGCTTCAGAGACAACACTAAGGAGAGTAAGGCAAGATGGCTAGAAGAAGAAAACACTGGCATGTTCATGTGCCTTAAAGAGAACTCACATCCAAGACAATCAAAGGACTACAAACACCAGCAAAATGTTAACCAATTTAAAGCCAGAGAAACAATTTATCCTGACCTCCTCTATGAGGTACATGAACAGCCAATAGGTCCATGGACAAACCTGTACTCCACATGTTAGGGGAATGCAGATGTGATCCACACACCACATTGAGTAAACCTGGTTTAGTTAAAGAAGTTGAAAAACGGGTCAGAGAGATGGCTCAGTCGTTAAGAGCATTGCCTGCTCTTCCAAAGATCAGAAGTTCGATTCCTGGACATCACATAATTGCTTCAAAATGAGGTTTGGTGCCCTCTACTGGAAGCAGTAGGAAGAGGCAGGAGAGATGTCTTGGTGGTTAAGAGCATGCCTGCTGAGTTGGATGAGGCCAAGTGCAGACATACAGCCAGGGCCCAGGTTGTTGGGACTGAATCAGGCAAAACATTTTGTTAGGATAATAAAGACTCACAGCTCTATCACCATGAGCCAGCATGTAGACAGATTATATAGATATATACAGTTTTAATAAGGAAATAAACTTATAGGACCACAGGTTCCCGCGGTGTACCGGAAAAGCGGAGCAAATGAAAAAGGGCTGCTGGGCTCACGCCCGGCAGATTTATCCGTAAACATTAGCCCGAGGCGAACACGCCCCCAATGGCTGGGGCTATGTCCCTACATCTCCCCCTTTTGTCTAAATAAGATAGAACCAAACCAAATACAACTATATACAATAATAACAAATAATAAATATAACAAACAATATTGAGGACAAAACTTTTGCTAAACATTTTATCTCAAGGAGTCTAAATTACATAGAGAGTAACTACAATTATATAATCTTTAATTTCGTCAAAGATCTGAGAAGGGAATAAATATCATTTAACAATCGAGAGATATCCAAAATGTGCAACAATTGACAGAGACAACTGACTACCTGTGCAATTACCCAAAGTCTCGTTTGTAATGTTGAGTCAACCAACTTAGGCTAAGGCCTAACATAACTGGCATACCATTATTAAAGGCAAGGAACTTTCTTAGGACTATCCTACCCTGTCTTGGCAAGATAAGACAATCCTGTTTTATCCATTTAGGGATATTTTTTATCTTTGTCAGAAGTTGAGGTATGGGCTTTTTTTAATCCAAAGGCCAGTTCTGCCAAGAAGACAAGCTCCCAGTGGAGTGTCTTTGGTGCTCAACGTTCTCTCGGGAGTAGAGTGGTGTTGTCAGGAGTAATTGTGTCTCTTTGGTATAGAAATTTTAGGTTAGATTAAAGGCCATTTTCTACAGCTCTTTGAAGAGGCTGAAGATCATACTATCTATATTAAATATAATCTCTATGTAACTAAAAGACCTGATAAACTTAAAAATAAATATGACAAACATATAATTCTCAATACCTATCTAACTTTGAAGACTAAAAGAATAAACAACTGTGCAATATATGAAGACAATGATCTTCAACTGTAAACAATGTCATAGTATCAGAGGTAGAAATGTACAATGTAATATGGTAGATGTATCAATACAATATGGACAAAGTTATAAGCATACTCATACAAAAATAGAGGTAGGAACACTCATATTTAATATTTAACATATCAATATACAAGAAACAGTACCAGTACAATTTTCTATAGACAGTAATTCACAAATACCAATCATCCCAAAAAACCAGTTACCCCCTTCTTCTTCTTCCTCTTCTTCTTCTTTTTTTTTTCCAAAAAAAAAATATCATCCCATCCCCTCAACCCTAAACCAACCATTAAAAGATGTCCCCAACCCTGAGGGCAAACTCTGTTGGGAGAGGGGATGCCGTCCTCTAAGATTGTTTCTAGCTGACATGGGGGCGACGTTCTTCTTAGGGGGTCCTGTGAAAGCAAATGATGGTAAAATTTTTAAATTAACCTTTGACCTAAGAAAATTGTAACTAGTCTCAGAGCGTTTTGAGAAGGTCCGATCAGAGTGTTGTTAAAAATGTGTATTATTTGAAATTGTTTCTTGTAGTTGGTATCAAAAAACAGGTTTAATATTAGCGCTTTAAAAAAAATCATGACGTCATAAAAACCAGATGGAGTTGATGTTGTGGGGCCCCATTTTTATCCTGGAAACTTTAAAGATTACTGTAGGAAAATTTGTTGCTTGTTATGGGAAATTTAAACATTAACAACAAGGACATATATTGACATATAAAGAAAGACATAGATATGCGGAAAAGCAAAGAGTGTTTAAGTCATATATATATATATATTAATACTTACAGAATAAGTCCTTTTATCAGTAATTAAATATTAGGGGTACCTTAAATTCTTTGAAGATGGGTATTTTCTTGTGGAGATAAGAAGAGAACCCTGCCCCCAACCTATTTGTATTACTTACCATCAGTATGATTGCCATCCATGTGATTGAATTGTTATTTATCTTTTCCAACTGGCCTCTCTTTATCAAAACGAACCTTTATCAATTTTGATGGAATCCATAATTTTTGCTCACCTGTGGAGACAAGAGCAAAAAAAGGCTGCTGGGCTCACGCCGGGCAGATTTATCCGTAAACATTAGCCCAAGGCGAACACGTCCCCAATGGGTGGGGTTATGTCCCTACAACCAAGCAGAGTAAGGCAAGATGGCTAGAAGAAGAAAACACTGGCATGTTCACGCTCGTTAAAGAGAACTCACATCCAAGACAATCAAAGAACTACAAACACCAGCAAAATGTTAACCAATTTAAAGCCAGAGAAACAATTTATGCTGACCTCCTCTATGAGGTACATGAACAGCCAATAGGTCTAAGGAGACCCCTGTACTCCACATGTTAGAAGAATGCAGAAGTGATCCACACACTACTTTGAGTAAACCTGGTTTAGTTAAAGAAGTTGAAAAACGGGTCAGAGAGATGGCTCAGTGGTTAAGAGCATTGCCTGCTCTTCCAAAGATCAGAAGTTCGATTCCTGTACATCACATAATTGCTTCAAAATGAGGTTTGTTTCTCTCTAGTGGAAGCAGAAGGAAGAGGCAGGAGAGATGTCTTGGTGCTTAAGAGCATGCCTGCTGAGTTCGATGAGGCCAAGTGCAGACATACAGCCAGGGCCCAGGTTGTTGGGACTGAATCAGGCAAAACATTTTGTTAGGATAATAAAGACTCACAGCTCTATCACCATGAGCGAGCATGCTTCAGAGACACCACCAAGCAGAATAAGGCAAGATAGTTAGAAGAAGAAAATACTAGCATTTTCAAGTGCCTGAAGAAAACTCACATCCAAGACATACAAAGGAACAAACACCAACAAAAGCTTAACCAATTTAAAGCCAGTGAAACAATTTGTCTAGACCTCCTCTATGAGGTACACGAATGAACAACAGATCAATGGAGACCCCTGTACTTCAAATGTTAGGAAAATGCAGATGTGATCCACACATCATTGAGTACATATGGTTTAGGTAAAGAAGTAGAAAAAAGGGTTGGAGAGATGGCTCAGTGTTTAAGAGCATTTCGTGCTCTTTCATCCTCCTGTATTCAATTTCAAGCAACCACATAATGGCTCACAACCATCTGCACTGTTGTCTTGTGCCCTCTTTTCGATGCAGAAAGAAGAGCTCGAGAGATAGCTCAGTGGTTAAGAATCCTGGTTTCCCTTCTAAAGGTCAGAAGTTCGATTCCTGGCAACCACAGTTTTGCTCTCAAAATGAGATTTGGTGCCATCTATTGGCAACAGAAGGAAGAGGCAGGAGAGATGGCTCAGTGGATAAGAATACCGCCTGCCCTTCTAAAGGTCAGAAGTACGATTCCTGGCAACCACAGTTTTGCTCTCAAAATGAGATTTGGTGCCATCTGCTGGCAACAGAAGGAAGAGGCAGGAGAGATGGCTCAGTGCTTAAGAGCATTGCCTGCTGAGGTTGATGAGGCCAAGTGCAGACAGAGAGTCAGGGCAAAGGACAGGGCCCATGTTATTGTGACTGAATTAGGCAAACGTTTTTTTAGGATGTTAAAGACTCACAACTCTATCACCATGAGACAACGTGCTTCGGAGACAACACTAAGGAGAGTAAGGCAAGATGGCTAGAAGAAGTAAACACTGGCATGTTCATGTGCCCTAAAGAGAACTCACATCCAAGACAATCAAAGGACTACAAACACCAGCAAAATGTTAACCAAGTTAAAGCCAGAGAAACAATTTATCCTGACCTCCTCTATGAGGTACATGAACAGCCAATAGGTCCATGGAGACCCCTGTACTCCACATGTTAGGGGAATGCAGATGTGATCCACACACCACATTGAGTAAAATTGGTTTAGTTAAAGAAGTTGAAAAACAGGTCGGAGAGATGGCTCAGATATTACGAGCATTGCCTAGTCTTCCAAAGATCAGCAGTTTGATTCCTGGACATGACATAATTGCTTCAAAATGAGGTTTGGTGCCGTCTACTGGAAGCAGAAGGAAGAGGCAGGAGAGATGTCTTGGTGGTTAAGAGCATGCCTGCTGAGTTTGATGAGGCCAAGTGCAGACATACAGCCAGGGCCCAGGTTGTTGGGACTGAATCAGGCAAAACATTTTGTTAGTATAATAAAGACTCACAGCTCTATCACCATGAGAAAGCATGCTTCAGAGACACCACCAAGCAGAGTAAGGCAAGATGGTTAGAAGAAGAAAAAGGAGCATGTTCATGTGCCAGAGGAAGAACTCACATCCAAGACATACAAAGGAACAAACACCAACAAAAGCTTAACCAATTTAAAGCAAGTGAAACAATTTGTCTAGACCTCCTCTATGAGGTACACGAATGGCCATCAGTTCCATGGAGACCCCTGTACTTCAAATGTTAGGAAAATGCAGATGTGATCCACACATCATTGAGTACATCTGGTTTAGGTAAAGAAGTAGAAAAACGGGTTGGAGAGATGGCTCAGTGTTTAAGAGCATTTCGTGTTCTTTCATCCACCTGTATTCAATTTCAACAACCACAAAATGGCTCACAACCATCTGCACTGAGGTATTGTGCCCTCTTTTGGGTACATAAAGAAGCGCTCGAGATAGCTCAGTGGTTAAGAATCCTGGCTGCCCTTCTATAGGTCAGAAGTTCGATTCCTGGCAACCACAGTTTTGCTCTCAAAATGAGATTTGGTGCCATCTACTGGCAACAGAAGGAAGAGGCAGGAGAGATGGCTCAGTGCTTAAGAGCATTCCCTGCTGAGTTTGATGAGGCCAAGTGCAGACATAGAGTCAGGGCAAAGGCCAGGGCCCACGTTATTGTGACTGAATTAGGCAAACGTTTTATTAGGATGTTAAAGACTCACAGCTCTATCACCATGAGACAACGTGCTTCAGAGACAACACTAAAGAGAGTAAGGCAAGATGGCTAGAAGAAGAAAACACTGGCATGTTCATGTGCCTTAAAGAGAACTCACATCCAAGACAATCAAAGGACTACAAACACCAGCAAAATGTTAACCAATTTAAAGCCAGAGAAACAATTTATCCTGACCTCCTCTATGAGGTACATGAACAGCCAATAGGTCCATGGAGACCCCTGTACTCCACATGTTAGGGGAATGCAGATGTGATCCACACACCACATTGAGTAAACCTGGTTTAGTTAAAGAAGTTGAAAAACGGGTCGGAGAGATGGCTCAGATAATACGAGCATTGCCTGCTCTTCCAAAGATCAGCAGTTTGATTCCTGGACATCACATAATTGCTTCAAAATGAGGTTTGGTGCCCTCTACTGGAAGCAGAAGGAAGAGGCAGGAGAGATCTCTTGGTGATTAAGAGCATGCCTGCTGAGTTTGATGAGGCCAAGTGCAGACATACAGCCAGGGCCCAGGTGGTTGGGACTGAATCAGGCAAAACATTTTGTTAGTATAATAAAGACTCACAGCTCTATCACCATGAGAAAGCATGCTTCAGAGACACCACCAAGCAGAGTAAGGCAAGATGGTTAGAAGAAGAAAAAGCAGCATGTTCATGTGCCTGAGGAAGAACTCACATCCAAGACATACAAAGGAACAAACACCAACAAAAGCTTAACCAATTTAAAGCCAGTGAAACAATTTGTCTAGACCTCCTCTATGAGGTACACGAATGGCCAACAGATCCATGGAGACCCCTGTACTTCAAATGTTAGAAAAATGCAGATGTGATCCACACATCATTGAGTACATCTGGTTTAGGTAAAGAAGTAGAAAACCGGGTTGGAGAGATGGCTCAGTGTTTAAGAGCATTTCGTGTTCTTTCATCCACCTGTATTCAATTTCAACAACCACATAATGGCTCACAACCATCTGCACTGAGGTATTGTGCCCTCTTTTGGGTACATAAAGAAGCGCTCGAGAGATAGCTCAGTGGTTAAGAATCCTGGCTGCCCTTCTAAAGGTCAGAAGTTCGATTCCTGGCAACCACAGTTTTGCTCTCAAAATGAGATTTGGTGCCATCTACTGGCAACAGAAGGAAGAGCCAGGAGAGATGGCTCAGTGCTTAAGAGCATTGCCTGCTGAGTTTGATGAGGCCAAGTGCAGACATAGAGTCAGGGCAAAGGCCAGGGCCCACGTTATTGTGACTGAATTAGGCAAACGTTTTATTAGGATGTTAAAGACTCACAGCTCTATCACCATGAGACAACGTGCTTCAGAGACAACACTAAGGAGAGTAAGGCAAGATGGCTAGAAGAAGAAAACACTGGCATGTTCATGTGCCTTAAAGAGAACTCACATCCAAGACAATCAACGGACTACAAACACCAGCAAAATGTTAACCAATTTAAAGCCAGAGAAAAAATTTATCCTGACCTCCTCTATGAGGTACATGAACAGCCTATTGGTCCATGGAGACCCCTGTACTCCACAGGTTAGGGGAATGCAGATGTGATCCACACACCACATTGAGTAAACCAGGTTTAGTTCAAGAGTTGAAAAACAGGTCGGAGAGATGGCTCAGTTAATACGAACATTGCCTGCTCTTCAAAGATCAGAAGTTCGATTCCTAGACATCACATAATTGCTTCAAAATGAGGTTTGGTGCCCTCTACTTGAAGCAGAAGGAAGAGGCAGGAGAGATGTCTTGGTGGTTAAGAGCATGCCTGCTGAGTTTGATGAGGCCAAGTGCAGACATACAGCCAGGGCCCAGGTTGTTGGGACTGTATCAGGCAAAACATTTTGTTAAGATAATAAAGACTCACAGCTCTATCACCATGAGCCATCATGCTTCAGAGACACCACCAAGCAGAGTAAGGCAAGATGGTTAGAAGAAGAAAATACTAGCATGTTCATGTGCCTGAAGAAGAACTCACATCCAAGACATACAAAGGAACAAACACCAACAAAAGCTTAACCAATTTAAAGCCAGTGAAACAATTTGTCTCGACCTCCTCTATGAGGTACACGAATGGCCAACAGATCCATGGAGACCCCTGTACTTCAAATGCTCGGAAAATGCAGATGTGATCCACACATCATTGAGTACATCTGGTTTAGGTAAAGAAGTAGAAAAACGGGTCGGAGAGATGGGTCAGTGGTTAAGAGCATTGCCTGCTCTTCCAAAGATCAGATGCTTGATTCCTGGACATCACATAATTGCTTCAAAATGAGGTTTGGTGCCCTCTACTGGAAGCAGAAGGAAGAGGCAGGAGAGATGTCTTGGTGGTTAAGAGCATGCCTGCTGAGTTTGATGAGGCCAAGTGCAGACATACAGCCAGGGCCCAGGTTGTTGAGACTGAATCAGGCAAAACATTTTGTTAGGATAATAAAGACTCACTGCTCTATCACTATGAGCCAGCATGCTTCAGAGACACCACCAAGCAGAGTAAGGCAAGATGGTTAGAAGAAGAAAATACTAGCTTGTGAATGTGCCTGAAGAAGTTCTCACATCCAAGACATACAAAGGAACAAACACCAACAAAAGCTTAACCAATTTAAAGCCAGTGAAACAATTTGTCTAGACCTCCTCTATGAGGTACACGAATGGCAAACAGATCCATGGTGACCCCTGTACTTCAAATGTTAGGAAAATGCAGATGTGATCCACACATCATTGAGTACATCTGGTTTAGGTAAAGAAGTAGAAAAACGGGTTGGAGAGATGGCTCAGTGTTTAAGAGCATTTCGTGCTCTTTCATCCTCCTGTATTCAATTTCAAGCAGCCACATAATGGCTCACAACCATCTGCACTGAGGTCTTGTGCCCTCTTTTGGGTGCAGAAAGAAGCGCTCGAGATATAGCTCAGTGGTTAAGAATCCTGGCTGCCCTTCTAAAGGTCAGAAGTTCTATTCCTAGCAACCACAGTTTGCTCTCAAAATGAAATTTGGTGCCATCTACTGGCAACAGAAGGAAGAGGCAGGAGAGATGGCTCAGTGCTTAAGAGCATTGCCTGCTGAGTTTGATGAGGCCAAGTGCAGACATAGAGTCAGGGCAAAGGCCAGGGCCCATGTTATTGTGACTGAATTAGGCAAACGTTTTTTTAGGATGTTAAAGACTCACAGCTCTATCACCATGAGACAACGTGCTTCAGAGACAACACTAAGGAGAGTAAGGCAAGATGGCTAGAAGAAGAAAACACTGGCATGTTCATGTGCCTTAAAGAGAACTCACATCCAAGACAATCAAAGGACTACAAACACCAGCAAAATGTTAACCAATTTAAAGCCAGAGAAACAATTTATCCTGACCTCCTCTATGAGGTACATGAACAGCCAATAGGTCCATGGAGACCCCTGTACTCCACATGTTAGGGGAATGCAGATGTGATCCACACACCACATTGAGTAAACCTGGTTTAGTTAAAGAAGTTGAAAAACGGGTCGGAGAGTTGGCTCAGATAATACGAGCATTGCCTGCTCTTCCAAAGATCAGCAGTTTGATTCCTGGACATCACATAATTGCTTCAAAATGAGGTTTGGTGCCCTCTACTGGAAGCAGAAGGAAGAGGCAGGAGAGATGTCTTGGTGCTTAAGAGCATGCCTGCTGAGTTTGATGAGGCCAAGTGCAGACATACAGCCAGGATCCAGGTTGTTGGGACTGAATCAGGCAAAACATTTTGTTAGTATAATAAAGACTCACAGCTCTATCACCATGAGAAAGCATGCTTCAGAGACACCACCAAGCAGAGTAAGGCAAGATGGTTCGAAGAAGAAAAAGCAGCATGTTCATGTGCCTGAGGAAGAACTCACATCCAAGACATACAAAGGAACAAACACCAACAAAAGCTTAACCAATTTAAAGCCAGTGAAACAATTTGTCTAGACCTCCTCTATGAGGTACACGAATGGCCAACAGATCCATGGAGTCCCCTGTACTTCAAATGTTAGAAAAATGCAGATGTGATCCACACACCATTGAGTACATCAGCTTTAGGTAAAGAAGTAGAAAAACGGGTTGGAGAGATGGCTCAGTGTTTAAGAGCATTTCGTGTTCTTTCATCCACCTGTATTCAATTTCAACAACCACATAATGGCTCACAACCATCTGCACTGAGGTATTGTGCCCTCTTTTGGGTACATAAAGAAGCGCTCGAGAGATAGCTCAGTGGTTAAGAATCCTGGCTGCCCTTCTAAAGGTCAGAAGTTCGATTCCTGGCAACCACAGTTTTGCTCTCAAAATGAGATTTGGTGCCATCTACTGGCAACAGAAGGAAGAGGCAGGAGAGATGGCTCAATGCTTAAGAGCATTGCCTGCTGAGTTTGATGAGGCCAAGTGCAGACATAGAGTCAGGGCAAAGGCCAGGGCCCACGTTATTGTGACTGAATTAGGCAAACGTTTTATTAGGATGTTAAAGACTCACAGCTCTATCACCATGAGACAACGTGCTTCAGAGACAACACTAAGGAGAGTAAGGCAAGATGGCTAGAAGAAGAAAACACTGGCATGTTCATGTGCCTTAAAGAGAACTCACATCCAAGACAATCAAAGGACTACAAACACCAGCAAAATGTTAACCAATTTAAAGCCAGAGAAAAAATTTATCCTGATCTCCTCTATGAGGTACATGAACAGCCACTATGTCCATGGAGACCCCTGTACTCCACATGTTAGCGGAATGCAAATGTGATCCACACACCACATTGAGTAAACCAGGTTTAGTTCAAGAGTTGAAAAATAGGTCGGAGAGATGGCTCAGTGGTTAAGAGCATTGCCTGCTCTTCCAAAGATCAGAAGTTCGATTCCTGGACATCACATAATTGCTTCAAAATGAGGTTTGGTGCCCTCTACTGGAAGCAGAAGAAGGAGGCAGGAGAGATATCTTGGTGGTTAAGAGCATGCCTGCTGAGTTTGATGAGGCCAAGTGCCGACATACAGCCAGGGCCCAGGTTGTTGGGACTGTATCAGACAAAATATTTTGTTAGGATAATAAAGACTCACAGCTCTATCACCATGAGCCAGCATGCTTCAGAGACACCACCAAGCAGGGTAAGGCAAGATGGTTAGAAGAAGAAAATACCAGCATGTTCATGTGCCTGAAGAAGAACTCACATCCAAGACATACAAAGGAACAAACACCAACAAAAGCTTAACCAATTTAAAGCCAGTGAAACAATTTGTCTAGACCTCCTCTATGAGGTACACGAATGGCCAACAGATCCATGGAGACCCCTGTACTTCAAATGCTCAGAAAATGCAGATGTGATCCACACATCATTGAGTACATCTGGTTTAGGTAAAGAAGTAGAAAAACGGGTTGGAGAGATAGCTTAGTGTTTAAGAGCATTTCGTGGTCTTTCATCAACCTGTATTCAATTTCATGCAACCACATAATGGCTCACAACCATCTGCACTGTGGTCTTGTGCCCTTTATTGTATGCAGAAAGAAGCGCTCGAGAGTTAGCTCACTGGTTACAAATACTGGCTGCCCTACTAAAGGTCAGTAGTTCGATTCCTGGCAACCAGAGTTTTGCTCTCAAAATGAGATTTGGTGCCATCTACTGGCAACAGAAGGAAGAGGCAGGAGAGATGGTTCAGTGCTTAAGAGCATTGCCTGCTGAGTTTGATGAGGCCAAGTGCAGACCTAGAGTCAGGGCAAATGCCAGGGTCCACGTTATTGTGACTGAATTAGGCAAACGTTTTTTTAGGATGTTAAAGACTCACAGCTCTATAAACATGAGACAGCGTGCTTCCGAGACAACACTAAGGAGAGTAAGGCAAGATGGCTAGAAGAAGAAAACACTGGCATGTTCATGTGCCTTAAAGAGAACTCACATCCAAGACAATCAATGGACTACAAACACCAGCAAAATGTTAACCAATTTAAAGCCAGAGAAACAATTTATCCTGACCTCCTCTATGAGGTCCATGATCAGCCAATAGTTCCAAGGAGACCCCTGTACCTCACATGTTAGGGGAATGCCGATGTGATCCACACACCACATTGAGTAAACCTGGTTTAGTTAAAGAAGTTGAAAAACGGGTCGGAGAGATGGCTCAGTGGTTAAGAGCATTGCCTGCTCTTCCAAAGATCAGAAGTTCGATTCCTGGACATCACATAATTGCTTCAAAATGAGGTTTGGTGCCCTCTACTGGAAGCAGAAGGAAGAGGCATTACAGATGTCTTGGTTGTTAAGAGCATGCCTGATGATTTTGAAGAGGCCAAGTGCAGACATACAGCCAGTGCCCAGGTTGTTGGGACTGAATCAGGCAAAACATTTTGTTAGGATAATAAAGACTCACAGCTCTATCACAATGAGCCAGCATGCTTCAGAGACACCACCAAGCAGAGTAAGGCAAGATGGTTAGAAGAAGAAAATACTAGCATGTTTATGTGCCTGAAGAAGAACTCACATCCAAGACATACAAAGGAACAAACACCAACAAAAGCTTAACCAATTTAAAGCCAGTGAAACAATTTGACTAGACCTCCTCTATGAGGTACACGAAGGGCCAACACATCCATGGAGACCCCTCGACTTCAAATGTTAGGAAAATGCAGATGTGATCCACACATCATTGAGTGCAGCTGGTTTAGGTAAAGAAGTAGAAAAATGGGTTGGAGAGATGGCTCAGTGTTTAAGAGCATTTCGTGCTCTTTCATCCTCCTGTATTCAATTTCAAGCAACCACATAATGGCTCACAACCATCTGCACTGTGGTCTTGTGCCCTCTTTTCGATGCAGAAAGAAGAGCTCGAGAGATAGCTCAGTGGTCAAGAATCCAGGCTTCGCTTCTAAAGGTCAGAAGTTCGATTCCTGGCAACCACAGTTTTGCTCTCAAAATGAGGTTTGGTGCCATCTATTGGCAACAGAAGAAAGAGGCAGGAGAGATGGCTCAGTGGATAAGAATACTGGCTGCCCTTCTAAAGGTCAGAAGTTCGATTCCTGGCAACCACAGTTTTGCTCTCAAAATGAGATTTGGTGCCATCTGCTGTCAACAGAAGGAAGAGGCAGGAGAGATGGCTCAGTGCTTAAGAGTATTGCCTGCTGAGGTTGATTAGGCCAAGTGCAGACAGAGAGTCAGGGCAAAGGACAGGGGCCTCGTTATTTGGACTGAATTAGGCTAAATTTTTTTAGGATGTTAAAGACTCACAGCTCTATCGCCTTGAGCCATCGTGCTTCAGTGAGAACACTAAGGAGAGTAAGGCAAGATGGCGAGAAGAAGAAAACACTGGCTTGTTCACGTGTGTTAAAGAGAACTCACATCCAAGACAATCAAAGGACTGCAAACACCAGCAAAATGTTAACCAATTTAAAGCCAGAAAAACAATTTATCCTTACCTCCTCTATGAGGTACATGAACAGCCACTAGGTCCATAGAGACCCCTATACTCCACATGTTAGGGGAATGCAGATGTGATCCACACACCACATTGAGGAAGCCAGATTTAGTTCAAGAGTTGAAAAACAGGTCAGAGAGATGGCTCAGTTAATACGAGTATTGCCTGCTCTTCCAAAGATCAGAAGTTCGATTCCTGGACATCACATAATTGCTTCAAAATGAGGTTTGGGGCCCTCTACTGGAAGCAGAAGGAAGAGGCAGGAGAGATGTCTTGGTGCTTAAGAGCATGCCTGCTGAGTTTGATAAGGCCAAGTGCACACAAACAGCCAGGGCCCAGGTTTTTGGGACTGTATCAGGCAAAACATATTGTTAGGATAATAAAGACTCACAGCTCTATCACCATGAGCCAGCATGCTTCAGAGACACCACCATGCAGAGTAAGGCAAGATGGTTAGAAGAAGAAAATACTAGCATGTTCATGTGCCTGAAGAAGAACTCACATCCAAGACATACAAAGGAACAAACACCAACAAAAGCTTAACCAATTTAAAGCCAGTGAAACAATTTGTCTAGACCTCCTCTATGAGGTACACGAATGGCCAACAGATCCATGGAGACCCCTGTACTTCAAATGCACGGAAAATGCAGATGTGATCCACACATCATTGAGTACATCTGGTTTAGGTAAAGAAGTAGAAAAACGGTTCGGAGAGATGGGTCAGTGTTTAAGAGCATTGCCTGCTTTTCCAAAGATCAGATGCTTGATTCCTGGACATCACATAATTGCTTCAAAATGAGGTTTGGTGCCCTCTACTGGAAGCAGAAGGAAGAGGCAGGAGAGATGTCTTGGTGGTTAAGAGCATGCCTGCTGAGTTTGATGAGGCCAAGTGCAGACATACAGCCAGGGTCCAGGTTGCTGAGACTGAATCAGGCAAAATATTTTGTTAGGATAATAAAGACTCACAGCTCTATCACCATGAGCCAGCATGCTTCAGAGACACCACCAAGCAGAGTAAGGCAAGATGGTTAGAAGAAGAAAATACTAGCATGTGAATGTGCCTGAAGAAGTTCTCACATCCAAGACATACAAAGGAACAAACACCAACAAAAGCTTAACCAATTTAAAGCCAGTGAAACAAGTTGTCTAGACCTCCTCTATGAGGTACACGAATGGCCAACTGATCCATGGTGAACCCTGTACTTCAAATGTTAGGAAAATGCAGATATGATCCACACATCATTGAGTACATCTGGTTTAGGTAAAGAAGTAGAAAAACGGGTTGGAGAGATGTCTCAGTGTTTAAGAGCATTTCGTGCTCTTTCATCCTCCTGTATTCAATTTCAAGCAGCCACATAATGGCTCACAACCATCTGCACTGAGGTCTTGTGCCTTCTTTTGGGTGCAGAAAGAATCGCTCGAGAGATAGCTCAGTGGTTAAGAATCCTGGCTGCCCTTCTAAAGGTCAGAAGTTCTATTCCTGGCAACCACAGTTTGCTCTCAAAATGAAATTTGGTGCCATATACTGGCAACAGAACGAAGAGGCAGGAGAGATGGCTCAGTGCTTAAGAGCATTGCCTGCTGAGTTTGATGAGGCCAAGTGCAGACATAGAGTCAGGGCAAAGGCCAGGGCCCATGTTATTGTGACTGAATTAGGCAAACGTTTTTTTAGGATGTTAAAGACTCACAGCTCTATCACCATGAGACAACGTGCTTCAGAGACAATACTAAGGAGAGTAAGGCAAGATGGCTAGAAGAAGAAAACACTGGCATGTTCATGTGCCTTAAAGAGAACTCACATCCAAGACAATCAAAGGACTACAAACACCAGCAAAATGTTAACCAATTTAAAGCCAGAGAAACAATTTATCCTGACCTCCTCTATGAGGTACATGAACAGCCAATAGGTCCATGGAGACCCCTGTACTCCACATGTTAGGGGAATGCAGATGTGATCCACACACCACATTGAGTAAACCTGGTTTAGTTAAAGAAGTTGAAAAACGGGTCGGAGAGATGGCTCAGATAATACGAGCATTGCCTGCTCTTCCAAAGTTCAGCAGTTTGATTCCTGGACATCACATAATTGCTTCAAAATGAGGTTTGGTGCCCTCTACTGGAAGCAGAAGGAAGAGGCAGGAGAGATGTCTTGGTGCTTAAGAGCATGCCTGCTGAGTTTGATGAGGCCAAGTGCAGACATACAGCCAGGGCCCAGGTTGTTGGGACTGAATCAGGCAAAACATTTTGTTAGTATAATAAAGACTCACAGCTCTATCACCATGAGAAAGCATGCTTCAGAGACACCACCAAGCAGAGTAAGGCAAGATGGTTAGAAGAAGAAAAAGCAGCATGTTCAAGTGCCTGAGGAAGAACTCACATCCAAGACATACAAAGGAACAAACACCAACAAAAGCTTAACCAATTTAAAGCCAGTGAAACAATTTGTCTAGACCTCCTCTATGAGGTACACGAATGGCGAACAGATCCATGGAGACCCCTGTACTTCAAATGTTAGGAAAATGCAGATGTGATCCACACATCATTGAGTACATCTGGTTTAGGTAAAGAAGTAGAAAAACGGGTTGGAGAGATGGCTCAGTGTTTAAGAGCATTTCGTGTTCTTTCATCCACCTGTATTCAATTTCAACAACCACATAATGGCTCACAACCATCTGCACTGAGGTATTGTGCCCTCTTTTGGGTACATAAAGAAGCGCTCAAGAGATAGCTCAGTGGTTAAGAATCCTGGCTGCCCTTCTAAAGGTCAGAAGTTCAATTCCTGGCAACCACAGTTTTGCTCTCAAAATGAGATTTGGTGCCATCTACTGGCAACAGAAGGAAGAGGCAGGAGAGATGGCTCAGTGCTTAAGAGCATTGCCTGCTGAATTTGATGAGGCCAAGTGCAGACATAGACTCAGGGCAAAGGCCAGGGCCCACGTTATTGTGACTGAATTAGGCAAACGTTTTATTAGGATGTTAAAGACTCACAGCTCTATCACCATGAGACGTGCTTCAGAGACAACACTAAGGAGAGTAAGGCAAGATGGCTAGAAGAAGAAAACACAGGCATGTTCATGTGCCTTAAAGAGAACTCACATCCAAGACAATCAAAGGATTACAAACATCAGCAAAATGTTAACCAATTTAAAGCCAGAGAAAAAATTTATCCTGACCTCCTCTGTGAGGTACATGAACAGCCACTAGGTCCATGGAGACCCCTGTACTCCACATGTTAGCGGAATGCAGATGTGATCCACACACCACATTGAGTAAACCAGGTTTAGTTCAAGAGTTGAAAAACAGGTCGGAGAGATGGCTCAGTTAATACGAGCATTGCCTGCTCTTCCAAAGATCAGAAGTTCGATTCCTGGACATCACATAATTGCTTCAAAATGAGGTTTGGTGCCCTCTACTTGAAGCAGAAGGTAGAGGCAGGAGAGATGTCTTGGTGGTTAAGAGCATGCCTGCTGAGTTTGATGAGGCCAAGTGCAGACATACAGCCAGGGCCCAGGTTGTTGGGACTGTATCAGCAAAACATTTTGTTAGGATAATAAAGACTCACAGCTCTATCACCATGAGCCAGCATGCTTCAGAGACACCACCAAGCAGAGTAAGGCAAGATGGTTAGAAGAAGAAAATACTAGCATGTTCATGTGCCTGAAGAAGAACTCACATCCAAGACATACAAAGGAACAAACATCAACAAAAGCTTAACCAATTTAAAGCCAGTGAAACAATTTGTCTAGACCTCCTCTATGAGGTACACGAATGGCCAACAGATCCATGGAGACCCCTGTACTTCAAATGCTCGGAAAATGCAGATGTGATCCACACATCATTGAGTACATCTGGTTTAGGTAAAGAAGTAGAAAAACGGGTTGGAGAGATAGCTTAGTGTTTAAGAGCATTTCGTGCTCTTTCATCAACCTGTATTCAATTTCACGCAACCACATAATGGCTCACAACCATCTGCACTGTGGTCTTGTGCCCTTTAATGTATGCAGAAAGAAACGCTCTATAGTTAGCTCACTGGTTACGAATACTGGCTGCCCTGCTAAAGGTCAGTATTTCGATTCCTGGCAAGCACAGTTTTGCTCTCAAAATGAGATTTGGTGCCATCTACTGGCAACAGAAGGAAGAGGCAGGAGAGATGGTTCAGTGCTTAAGAGCATTGCCTGCTGAGTTTGATGAGGCCAAGTGCAGACCTAGAGTCAGGGCAAATGCCAGGGTCCACGTTATTGTGACTGAATTAGGCAAACGTTTTTTTAGGATGTTAAAGACTCATAGCTCTTTCACCATGAGACAGCATGCTTCCAAGACAACACTAAGGAGAGTAAGGCAAGATGGCTAGAAGAAGAAAACACTGGCATGTTCATGTGCCTTAAAGAGAACTCACATCCAAGACAATCAATGGACTACAAACACCAGCAAAATGTTAACCAATTTAAAGCCAGAGAAACAATTTATCCTGACCTCCTCTATGAGGTCCATGAACAGCCAATAGGTCCAAGGCGACCCCTGTACCTCCATGTTAGGGAAATGCCGATGTGATCCACACACCACATTGAGTAAACCTGGTTTAGTTAAAGAAGTTGAAAAACGGGTCGGAGAGATGGCACAGTGGTTAAGAGCATTGCCTGCTCTTCCAAAGATCAGAAGTTCGATTCCTGGACATCACATAATTGCTTCAAAATGAGGTTTGGTGCCCTCTACTGGAAGCAGAAGGAAGAGGCATTAGAGATGTCTTGGTTGTTAAGAGCATGCCTGATGATTTTGAAGAGGCCAAGTGCAGACATACAGCCAGGGCCCAGGTTGTTGGGACTGAATCAGGCAAAACATTTTGTTAGGATAATAAAGACTCACAGCTCTATCACCATGAGCCAGCATGCTTCAGAGACACCACCAAGCAGAGTATGGCAAGATGGTTAGAAGACGAAAATACTAGCATGTTTATGTGCCTGAAGAAGAACTCACATCCAAGACATACAAAGGAACAAACACCAACAAAAGCTTAACCAATTTAAAGCCAGTGAAACAATTTGTCTAGACCTCCTCTATGAGGTACACGAATGGCCAACAGATCCATGGAGACCCATGTACTTCAAATGTTAGGAAAATGCAGATGTGATCCACACATCATTGAGTACAGCTGGTTTAGGTAAAGAAGTAGAAAAATGGGTTGGAGAGATGGCTCAGTGTTTAAGAGCATTTTGTTCTCTTTCATCCTCCTGTATTCAATTTCAAACAACCACAAAATGGCTCACAACCATCTGCACTGAGGTCTTGTGCCCTCTTTAGGATGCCGAAAGAAGCACTCGAGAGATAGCTCAGTGGTTAAGAATCCTGGCTGCCCTTCTAAAGGTCAGAAGTTCGACTACTGGCAACCACAGTTTTGCTCTCAAAATGAGATTTGGTGCCATCTACTGGCAACAGAAGAAAGAGGCAGGAGAGATTGCTCAGTGCTTAAGAGCATTGCCTGCTGAGTTTGATGAGGCCAATTGCAGACATAGAGTCAGGGCAAAGGCCAGGGCCCACGTTATTGTGACTGAATTAGGCAAATGTTTTTTTAGGAAGTTAAAGACTCACAGCTCTATCACCATGACACAGCGTGCTTCAGAGACAACACTAAGGATAGTAAAGCAAGATGGCTAGAAGAAGAAAACACTGGCATGTTCATGTGCCTTAAAAAGAACTCACATCCAAGACAATCAAGGGACTACAAACACCAGCAAAATGTTAACCAATTTAAAGCCAGAGAAACAGTTTATCCTGAACTCCTCTATCAGGTACATGAACAGCCAATAGGTCCATGGAGACCCCTGTACTCCACATGTTAGTGGAATGCAGATGTGATCCACACACCACATTGAGTATACCTGGTTATGTTAAAGAAGTTGAATAACAGGTCGGAGAGATGGCTCAGTGGTTAAGAACATTGCCTGCTCTTCCAAAGATCAGAAGTTCGATTCCTGGACATCACATAATTGCTTCAAAACGAGGTTTGGTGCCCTCTACTGGAAGCAGAAGGAAGAGGCAGGAGAGATGTCTTGGTGGTTAAGAGGATGCCTGCTGAGTTTGATGAGGCCAAGTGAAGACATACAGCCAGGGCCCAGGTTGTTGGGGCTGAATCAGGCAAAACATTTTGTTAGGATAATAATGACTCACAGCTCTATCACCATGCGCCAGCATGCTTCAGAGACCCCACCAAGCAGAGTAAGGCAGGATAATAGAAGAAGAAAATACTAGCATGTTCATGTGCCTGAAGAAGAACTCACATCCAAGACATACAAAGGAACAAACACCAACAGAAGCTTAACCAATTTAAAGCCAGTGAAAAAATTTGTCTAGACCTCCTCTATGAGGTACACGAATGTCCAAGAGATCCCTGGAGACCCCTGTACTTCAAATGTTAGGAAAATGCAGATGTGATCCACTCATCATTGAGTACATCTGGCTTAGGTAAAGAAGTAGAAAAACGGGTTGGAGAGATGGCTCAGTGTTTAAGAGCATTCCGTGTTCTTTCATCCTCCGGTATCCAATTGCAAGCAACCACATAATTGCTCACAACATTCTGCACTGAGGTCTTGTGCCCTCTTTTGGATGCAGAAAGAAGCGCTCGAGAGATAGCTCAGTGGTTATGAATCCTGGCTGCCCTTCTAAAGGTCAGAAGTTTGATTCCTGGCAACCACAGTTTTGCTCTCAAAATGAGATTTGGTGCCATCTACTGGCAACAGAAGGAAGAGGCAGGAGAGATGGCTCAGTGCTTAAGAGCATTGGCTGCTGAGTTTGATGAGGCCAAGTGCAGACAGAGAGTCAGGGCAAAGGCCAGGGCCCAGGTTATTGTGACTGAATTGGGCAAACGATTTTTTAGGATGTTAAAGACTCACAGCTCTATCACCATGAGACATCGTGCTTCAGAGACAACACTAAGGAGAGTAAGGCAAGATGGCTAGAAGAAGAAAACACTGGCATGTTCATGTGCCTTAAAGAGAACTCACATCCAAGACAATCAAAGGACTACAAACACCAGCAAAATGTTAACCAATTTAAATCCAGAGAAACAATTTATCCTGATCTCCTCTATGAGGTACATGAACAGCCAATAGGTCCATGGAGACCCCTGTACTCGACATATTAGGAGAATGCAGATGTGATCCAAATACCAAATTGAGTAAACCTGGTTTAGTTAAAGAAGTTGAAATTCGGGTCGGAGAGATGGCTCAGTTGTTAAGAGCATTGCCTGCTCTTCCAAAGATCAGAAGTTCGATTCCTGGACATCACATAATTGCTTCAAAATGAGGTTTGGTACCGTGCTCTGGAAGCAGAAGGAAGAGGCAGGAGAGATGTCTTGGTGGTTAAGAGCATGCCTGCTGAGTTTGATGAGGCCATGTGCAGACATACAGCCAGGGCCCACGTTGGTGGGACTGAATCAGGCAAAACATTTTGTTAGGATAATAAAGACTCACAGCTCTATCACCATGAGCCAGCATGCTTCAGAGACACTACCAAGCAGAGTAAGGCAGGATGGTTAGAAGAAGAAAAAACTAGCATGTTCATGTGCCTGAAGAAGATCTCACATCCAAGACATACAAAGGAACAAACCCCAACAGAAGCTTTACCAATTTAAAGCCAGTGAAACAATTTGTCTAGACCTCCTCTATGAGGTATACGAATGGCCAAGAGATCCACGGAGACCCCTGTACTTCAAATGTTAGGAAAATGCAGATGTGATCCTCACATCATTGAGTACATCTGGTTTAGGTAAAGAAGAGAAAAACGGGTTGGAGAGATGGCTCAGTGTTTAATAGCATTTCATGCTCTTTCATCCTCCGGTATCCAATTGCAAGCAACCACATAATGCCTCACAACATTCTGCACTGAGGTCTTTTGCCCTCTTTTCGATGCTTAAAGAAGCGCTCGAGAGATAGCTCAGTGGTTAAGAGTACTGGCTGCCATTCTAGAGGTCAGAAGTTCGATTCCTGGCAACCACAGTTTGCTCTCAAAATGAGATTTGGTGCCATCTACTGGCAACAGAAGGAAGAGGCAGGAGAGATGGCTCAGTGCTTGAGAGCATTGGCTGCTGAGTTTGATGAGGTCAACTGCAGAAAGAGAGTCAAGGCAAAGGCCAGGGCCCACCTTATTGTGACTGAATAAGGCAAACTTTTTTTAGGATGTTAAAGACTCACAACTCTATCTCCATGAGCCATCCTGCTTCAGAGACAACACTAAGGAGAGTAAGGCAAGATGGCTAGAAAAAAAAACACTGGCATGTTCATGTGCCTTAAAGAGAACTCACATCCAAGACAATCAAAGGACTACAAACACCAGCAAAATGTTAACCAATTCAAAGCCAGGGAAATAATTTATCCTGACCTGCTCTATTAGGTACATGAACATCCAATAGGTCCATGGAGACCCCTGTACTTCACATGTTAGGGGAATGCAGATGTGATCCACACACCACATAGAGTAAACCTGGTTAGGTTAAAGAAGTCGAAAAACGGCACAGAGAGATGGCTCAGTGTTTAAGAGCGTTTTGTGCTCATTCATCCTCCTGTATTCAATTTCAAGCAGCAACATAATGGCTCACAACCATCTGCACTGAGTTCTTGTGCCCTCTTTTGTATGCAGAAAGAAGCGCTCGAGACATAGCTCAGTGGTTAAGAATCCTGGCTGCCCTTCTAAAGGTCAGAAGTTCGATTCCTGGCAACCACAATTTTGCTCTCAAAATGACATTTGGTGCCATCTACTGGCAACAGAAGGAAGAGGCAGGATAGATGGCTCAGTGCTTAAGAGCATTGCCTGCTGAGTTTGATGAGGCCAAGTGCAGACATGGAGTCAGGGCAAAGGCCAGGGCCCACTTTATTGTGCCTGAATTAGGCAAATGTTTTTTTAGGATGTTAAAGACTCACAGCTCTATCACCATGAGATATCGTGCTTCAGAGACAACACTAAGGAGAGTAAGGCAAGATGGCTAGAAGAAGAAAACATTGCGATGTTCCTGTGCCTGAAAGTGAACTCACATCCAAGACAATCAAAGGACTAAAAACACCAGCAAAGTTTTAACCAATTTAAAGCCCGAGAAACAATTTATCCTGATCTCCTCTATCAGGTACATGAACAGCCAATAGGTCCATGGAGACCCCTGTACTCCACATGTTAGGGAAATGCAGATGTGATCCACATACCACATTGAATAAACCTGGTTTAGTTAAAGAAGTTGAAAAACGGGTCGGAGAGATGGCTAAGTGGTTAAGAGCATTGCCTGCTCTTCCAAAGATCAGAAGTTCGATTCCTGGACATCACATAATTGCTTCAAAATGTGGTTTGGTGCCCTCTACTGGAAACAGAAGGAAGAGGCACGAGAGATGTCTTGGTGGTTAAGAGCATGCCTGCTGAGTTTGATGAGGTCAAGTGCAGACATACAGCCAGGGCCCAGGTTTTTGGGACTGAATCAGGCAAAACATTTTGTTAGGATAATAAAAACTCACAGCTCTATCACCATGAGCCAGCATGCTTCAGAGACACCACGAAGCAGAGCAAGGCAAGATGGTTAGAAGAAGAAAATACTAGCATGTTCATGTGCCTGAAGAAGAACTCACATCCAAGACATACAAAGGAACAAACACCAACAAAAGCTTAACCAATTTAAAGCCAGTGAAACAATTTGTCTAGACCTCCTTTATGAGGTACACGAAAGGCCAACAGATCCATGGAGACCCCTGTACTTCAAATGTTAGGAAAATGCAGATGTGATCCACACATCATTGAATACATCTGGTTTAGGTAAAGAAGTAGAAAAACGGGTTGGAGAGATGGCTCAGTGTTTAAGAGCATTTCGTGCTCTTTCTTCCTCCTGTATCCAATTTCAAGCAACCACATAATGGCTCACAACCATCTGCACTCAGGTCTTGTGCCCTCTTTTGCATGCAGAAAGAAGTGCTCGAGAGATAGCTCAGTGGTTAAGAATACTGGCTGCCCTTCTAAAGGTCAGAAGTTCGATTCCTGGCAACCACAGTTTTGCTCTCAAAATGAGATTTGGTGCCATCTACTGGCTACAGAAGGAAGAGGCAGGAGAGATGGCTCAGTGCTTAAGAGCATTGGCTGCTGAGTTTGATGAGGCCAAGTGCAGACAGAGAGTCAGGGAAAAGGCCAGGGCCCACGTTATTGTCACTGAATTGGGCAAACATTTTTCAAGGATGTTAAAGACTCACAACTCTATCACCATGAGACATCGTGCTTCAGAGACAACACTAAAGAGAGTAAGGCAAGATGGCTAGAAGAAGAAAACAATGGCATGTTCATGTGCCTTAAAGAGAACTCACATACAAGACAATCAAAGGACTACAAACACCAGCAAAATGTTAACCAATTTAAAGCCAGAGAAAAAATTTACCCTGATTTGGTCTATGAGGTACATGAACAGCCAATAGGTCCATGGAGACCCCTGTACTCCACATGTTAGGGGAATGCAGATGTGATCCACACACCACATTGAGTAAACCTGGTTTAGTTAAAGAAGTTGATAAACGGGTCGGAGAGATGGCTCAGTGGTTAAGAGCATTGCCTGCTCTTCCAAAGATCAGAAGTTCGCTTCCTGCACATCACATAATTGCTTCAAAATGAGGTTTGGTGCCCTCTACTGGAAGCAGAAGGAAGAGGCAGGAGAGATGTCTTGGTGGTTAAGAGGATGCCTGCTGAGTTTGATGAGGCCAATTACAGACATACAGCCAGGGCCCAGGTTGTTGGGTCTGAATCAGGCAAAACATTTTGTTAGGATAATAAAGACTCACAGCTCTATCGCCATGAGCCAGCATGGTTCAGAGACACCACCAAGCAGAGCAAGGCAAGATGGTTAGAAGGAGAAAATACTATCACGTTCATGTGCCTGAAGAAGAATTCACATCCAAGACATACAAAGGAACAAACACCAACAGAAGCTTAACCAATTTAAAGCCAGTGAAACAATTTGTCTAGACCTCCTCTATGAGGTACACGAATGGCCAACAGATCCATGGAGACCCCTGTACTTCAAATGTTAGAAAAATGCAGATGTGATCCACACATCATTGAGTACATATGGTTTAGGTAAAGAAGTAGAAAAACGGGTTGGAGAGATGGCTCAGTGTTTAAGAGCATTTCGTGCTCTTTCTTCCTCCTGTATCCAATTTCAAGCAACCACATAATGGCTCACAACCATCTGCACTGAGGTCTTGTGCCCTCTTTTGGGTGCAGAAAGAAGCGCTCGAGAGATAGCTCAGTGGTTAAGAATCCTGGCTGCTTTTCTAAAGGTCAGAGGTTCGATTCCTGGCAACCACAGTTTTGCTCTCAAAATGAGATTTGATGCCATCTACTGGCAACAGAAGGAAGTGGCAGGAGAGATGGCTCAGTGCTTAAGAGCATTGGCTGCTGAGTTTGATGAGGCCAAGTGCAGACAGAGAGTCAGGGCAAAGGCCAGGGCCTACGTTATTGTGACTGAATTAGGCAAACGTTTTTTTAGGATGTTAAAGACTCACAGCTCTATCACCATGAGACATCGTGCTTCAGAGACAACACTAAGGAGAGTAAGGCAAGATGGCTAGAAGAAGAAAACACTTGCATGTTCATGTGCCTTAAAGGAAACTCACATCCAAAACAGTCTAAGGACTACAAACACCAGCAAAATGTTAACCAATTTAAAGCCAGAGAAACAATTTATCCTGACCTCCTCTATGAGGTACATGAACAGCCAATAGGTCCCTGGAGACCTCTGTATTCCACATGTTAGGGGAATGGAAAGTGATCCACATACCACATTGAGTAAACCTGGTTTAGTTAAAGAAGTTGAAAAACGGGTCGGAGAGATGGCTCAGTGGTTAAGAGCATTGCCTGCTCTTCCAAAGATCAGAAGTTCGATTCATGGACATCACATAATTGCTTCAAAATGAGGAAGAGGCAGGAGAGATGTCTTGGTGGTTAAGAGCATGCCTGCTGAGTTTGATGAGGCCAAGTGCAGACATACAACCAGGGGTCAGGTTCTTGGGACTGAATCAGGCAAAACATTTTGTTAGGATAATAAAGACTCACAGCTCTATCACCATGAGCCAGCATGCTTCAGAGACACCACCAAGCACTGTATGGCCGGATGGTTATAAGAAGAAAATACTAGCATGTTCATGTGCCTGAAGAAGAACTCACATCCAAGACATACAAAGGAACAAACACCAACAAAAGCTTAACCAATTTAAAGCCAGTGAAACAATTTGTCTAGACCTCCTCTATGAGGTATACGAATGGCCAAGAGATCCACGGAGACCCCTGTACTTCAAATGTTAGGAAAATGCAGATGCGATCCACATATCATTGAGTACATCTGGTTTAGGTAAAGAAGTAGAAAAACGGGTTGGAGAGATGGCTCAGTGTTTAAGAGCATTTCGTGCTCTTTCTTCCTCCTGAATCCAATTTCAGGCAACCACATAATGGCTCACAACCATCTGCACTGAGGTCTTGTGCCTTCTTTTGGACGCAGAAAGAAGCGCTCGAGAGATAGCTCAGTGGTTAAGAATCCTGGCTGCCCTTCTAAAGGTCAGAAGTTCGATTCCTGGCAACCACAGTTTTGCTCTCAAAATGAGACTTGGTGCCATCTAATGGCAACAGAAGGAAGAGGCAGGAGAGATGGCCCAGTGCTTAAGAGCATTGGCTGCTGAGTTTGATGAGGCCAAGTGCAGACATAGAGTCAGGGCAAAGGCCAGGGCCCACGTTATTGTGACTGAATTGGGCAAATGTTTTTTTAGGATGTTAAAGACTCACAGCTCTATCACCATGAGACATCGTGCTTCAGAGACAACACTAAGGAGAATAAGGCAAGATGGCTAGAAGAAGAAAACACTGGCATGTTCATGTGCCTTAAAGAGAACTCACATACAGGACAATCAAAGGACTACAAACACCAGCAAAATGTTAACCAATTTAAAGCCAGAGAAACAATTTATCCTGACCTCCTCTATCAGGTACATGAACAGCCAATAGGTCCATGGACAAACCTGTACTACACATGTTAGGGGAATGCAGATGTGATCCACACACCACATTGAGTAAACCTGGTTTAGTTAAAGAAGTTGAAAAACGGGTCGGAGAGGTGGCTCAGTGGTTAAGAGCATTGCCTGCTCTTCCAAAGATCAGAAGTTCGATTCCTGGACATCACATAATTGCTTCAAAATGTGGTTTGGTGCCCTCTACTGGAAACAGAAGGAAGAGGCACGAGAGATGTCTTGGTGGTTAAGAGCATGCCTGCTGAGTTTGATGAGGTCAAGTGCAGACATACAGCCAGGGCCCAGGTTTTTGGGACTGAATCAGGCAAAACATTTTGTTAGGATAATAAAAACTCACAGCTCTATCACCATGAGCCAGCATGCTTCAGAGACACCACGAAGCAGAGCAAGGCAAGATGGTTAGAAGAAGAAAATACTAGCATGTTCATGTGCCTGAAGAAGAACTCACATCCAAGACATACAAAGGAACAAACACCAACAAAAGCTTAACCAATTTAAAGCCAGTGAAACAATTTGTCTAGACCTCCTTTATGAGGTACACGAAAGGCCAACAGATCCATGGAGACCCCTGTACTTCAAATGTTAGGAAAATGCAGATGTGATCCACACATCATTGAATACATCTGGTTTAGGTAAAGAAGTAGAAAAACGGGTTGGAGAGATGGCTCAGTGTTTAAGAGCATTTCGTGCTCTTTCTTCCTCCTGTATCCAATTTCAAGCAACCACATAATGGCTCACAACCATCTGCACTCAGGTCTTGTGCCCTCTTTTGCATGCAGAAAGAAGTGCTCGAGAGATAGCTCAGTGGTTAAGAATACTGGCTGCCCTTCTAAAGGTCAGAAGTTCGATTCCTGGCAACCACAGTTTTGCTCTCAAAATGAGATTTGGTGCCATCTACTGGCTACAGAAGGAAGAGGCAGGAGAGATGGCTCAGTGCTTAAGAGCATTGGCTGCTGAGTTTGATGAGGCCAAGTGCAGACAGAGAGTCAGGGAAAAGGCCAGGGCCCACGTTATTGTCACTGAATTGGGCAAACATTTTTCAAGGATGTTAAAGACTCACAACTCTATCACCATGAGACATCGTGCTTCAGAGACAACACTAAAGAGAGTAAGGCAAGATGGCTAGAAGAAGAAAACAATGGCATGTTCATGTGCCTTAAAGAGAACTCACATACAAGACAATCAAAGGACTACAAACACCAGCAAAATGTTAACCAATTTAAAGCCAGAGAAAAAATTTACCCTGATTTGGTCTATGAGGTACATGAACAGCCAATAGGTCCATGGAGACCCCTGTACTCCACATGTTAGGGGAATGCAGATGTGATCCACACACCACATTGAGTAAACCTGGTTTAGTTAAAGAAGTTGATAAACGGGTCGGAGAGATGGCTCAGTGGTTAAGAGCATTGCCTGCTCTTCCAAAGATCAGAAGTTCGCTTCCTGCACATCACATAATTGCTTCAAAATGAGGTTTGGTGCCCTCTACTGGAAGCAGAAGGAAGAGGCAGGAGAGATGTCTTGGTGGTTAAGAGGATGCCTGCTGAGTTTGATGAGGCCAATTACAGACATACAGCCAGGGCCCAGGTTGTTGGGTCTGAATCAGGCAAAACATTTTGTTAGGATAATAAAGACTCACAGCTCTATCGCCATGAGCCAGCATGGTTCAGAGACACCACCAAGCAGAGCAAGGCAAGATGGTTAGAAGGAGAAAATACTATCACGTTCATGTGCCTGAAGAAGAATTCACATCCAAGACATACAAAGGAACAAACACCAACAGAAGCTTAACCAATTTAAAGCCAGTGAAACAATTTGTCTAGACCTCCTCTATGAGGTACACGAATGGCCAACAGATCCATGGAGACCCCTGTACTTCAAATGTTAGAAAAATGCAGATGTGATCCACACATCATTGAGTACATATGGTTTAGGTAAAGAAGTAGAAAAACGGGTTGGAGAGATGGCTCAGTGTTTAAGAGCATTTCGTGCTCTTTCTTCCTCCTGTATCCAATTTCAAGCAACCACATAATGGCTCACAACCATCTGCACTGAGGTCTTGTGCCCTCTTTTGGGTGCAGAAAGAAGCGCTCGAGAGATAGCTCAGTGGTTAAGAATCCTGGCTGCTTTTCTAAAGGTCAGAGGTTCGATTCCTGGCAACCACAGTTTTGCTCTCAAAATGAGATTTGATGCCATCTACTGGCAACAGAAGGAAGTGGCAGGAGAGATGGCTCAGTGCTTAAGAGCATTGGCTGCTGAGTTTGATGAGGCCAAGTGCAGACAGAGAGTCAGGGCAAAGGCCAGGGCCTACGTTATTGTGACTGAATTAGGCAAACGTTTTTTTAGGATGTTAAAGACTCACAGCTCTATCACCATGAGACATCGTGCTTCAGAGACAACACTAAGGAGAGTAAGGCAAGATGGCTAGAAGAAGAAAACACTTGCATGTTCATGTGCCTTAAAGGAAACTCACATCCAAAACAGTCTAAGGACTACAAACACCAGCAAAATGTTAACCAATTTAAAGCCAGAGAAACAATTTATCCTGACCTCCTCTATGAGGTACATGAACAGCCAATAGGTCCCTGGAGACCTCTGTATTCCACATGTTAGGGGAATGGAAAGTGATCCACATACCACATTGAGTAAACCTGGTTTAGTTAAAGAAGTTGAAAAACGGGTCGGAGAGATGGCTCAGTGGTTAAGAGCATTGCCTGCTCTTCCAAAGATCAGAAGTTCGATTCATGGACATCACATAATTGCTTCAAAATGAGGAAGAGGCAGGAGAGATGTCTTGGTGGTTAAGAGCATGCCTGCTGAGTTTGATGAGGCCAAGTGCAGACATACAACCAGGGGTCAGGTTCTTGGGACTGAATCAGGCAAAACATTTTGTTAGGATAATAAAGACTCACAGCTCTATCACCATGAGCCAGCATGCTTCAGAGACACCACCAAGCACTGTATGGCCGGATGGTTATAAGAAGAAAATACTAGCATGTTCATGTGCCTGAAGAAGAACTCACATCCAAGACATACAAAGGAACAAACACCAACAAAAGCTTAACCAATTTAAAGCCAGTGAAACAATTTGTCTAGACCTCCTCTATGAGGTATACGAATGGCCAAGAGATCCACGGAGACCCCTGTACTTCAAATGTTAGGAAAATGCAGATGCGATCCACATATCATTGAGTACATCTGGTTTAGGTAAAGAAGTAGAAAAACGGGTTGGAGAGATGGCTCAGTGTTTAAGAGCATTTCGTGCTCTTTCTTCCTCCTGAATCCAATTTCAGGCAACCACATAATGGCTCACAACCATCTGCACTGAGGTCTTGTGCCTTCTTTTGGACGCAGAAAGAAGCGCTCGAGAGATAGCTCAGTGGTTAAGAATCCTGGCTGCCCTTCTAAAGGTCAGAAGTTCGATTCCTGGCAACCACAGTTTTGCTCTCAAAATGAGACTTGGTGCCATCTAATGGCAACAGAAGGAAGAGGCAGGAGAGATGGCCCAGTGCTTAAGAGCATTGGCTGCTGAGTTTGATGAGGCCAAGTGCAGACATAGAGTCAGGGCAAAGGCCAGGGCCCACGTTATTGTGACTGAATTGGGCAAATGTTTTTTTAGGATGTTAAAGACTCACAGCTCTATCACCATGAGACATCGTGCTTCAGAGACAACACTAAGGAGAATAAGGCAAGATGGCTAGAAGAAGAAAACACTGGCATGTTCATGTGCCTTAAAGAGAACTCACATACAGGACAATCAAAGGACTACAAACACCAGCAAAATGTTAACCAATTTAAAGCCAGAGAAACAATTTATCCTGACCTCCTCTATCAGGTACATGAACAGCCAATAGGTCCATGGACAAACCTGTACTACACATGTTAGGGGAATGCAGATGTGATCCACACACCACATTGAGTAAACCTGGTTTAGTTAAAGAAGTTGAAAAACGGGTCGGAGAGGTGGCTCAGTGGTTAAGAGCATTGCCTGCTCTTCCAAAGATCAGAAGTTCGATTCCTGGACATCACATAATTGCTTCAAAATGAGGTTTGGTGCCCTCTACTGGAAGCAGAAGGAAGAGGCAGGAGAGATGTCTTGGTGGTTAAGAGCATGCCTGCTGAGTTTGATGAGGCCAAGTGCAGACATACAGCCAGGACCCAGGTTGTTGGGAGTAAATCAGGCAAAACATTTTGTTAGGATAATAAAGACTCACAGCTCTATCACCATGAGCCAGCATGCTTCAGAGACACCACCAAGCAGAGTAATGCAGGATGGTTAGAAGAAGAAAATACTAGCACGTTCATTTGCCTGAAGAAGAACTCACATCCAAGACATACAAAGGAACAAACACCAACAAAAGCTTAACCAATTTAATGCCAGTGAAACAATTTGTCTAGACCTCCTCTATGAGGTACACGAATGGCCAACAGATCCATGGAGACCCCTGTACTTCAAATGTTAGGAAATTGCAGATGTGATCCACACATCATTGAGTACATCTGGTTTAGGTAAAGAAGTAGAAAAACGGGTTGGAGAGATGGCTCAGTATTTAAGAGCATTTCGTGCTCTTTCTTCCTCCTGTTTCCAATTTCAAGCAACCACATAATGGCTCACAACCATCTGCACTCAGGTCTTGTGCCCTCTTTTGCATGCAGAAAGAAGCGCTCGAGAGATAGCTCAGTGGTTAAGAATCCTGGCTGCCCTTCTAAAGGTCAGAAGTTCGATTCCTGGCAACCACAGTTTTGCTCTCAAAATGAGATTTGGTGCCATCTACTGGCTACAGAAGGAAAAGGCAGGAGAGATGGCTCAGTGTTTAAGAGCATTGGCTGCTGAGTTTGATGAGGCCAAGTGCACACATAGAGTCAGGGCAAAGACCAGGTCCCACGTTATTGTGACTGAATTGGGCAAGCGTTTTTTTTGGATGTTAAAGACTCACAATTCTATCACCACGAGACATCGTGCTTCAGAGACAACACTAAGGAGAGTAAGGCAAGATGGCTAGAAGAAGAAAACACTGGCATGTTCATGTGCCTTTAGAGACCTCACATACAAGACAATCAAAGGACCTCAAACACCAGCAAAATGTTAACCAATTTAAAGCCAGAGAAACAATTTATCCTGCCCACATCTATCAGGTACATGAACAGCCAATAGGTCCATGGACAAACCTGTACTCCACATGTTAGGGGAATGCAGATGTGATCCACACACCACATTGAGTAAACCTGGTTTAGTTAAAGAAGTTGAAAAACGGGTCAGAGTGTTGGCTCAGTGGTTAAGAGCATTGCCTGCTCTTCCAAAGATCAGAAGTTCGATTCCTGGACATCACATAATTGCTTCAAAATGAGGTTTGGTGCCCTCTACTGGAAGCAGAAGGAAGAGGCAGGAGAGATGTCTTGGTGCTTAGAGAGTGGATGCTGAGTTTGTTGAGGCCAAGTGCAGACATACAGCCAGGGCCCAGGTTGTTGGGACTGAATCAGGCAAATCATTTTGTTAGGATAATAAAGACTCACAGCTCTATCACCATGAGCCAGCATGCTTCAGAGACACCACCAAGCAGAGCAAGGCAAGATGGTTAGAAGAAGAAAATACTAGCATGTTCATGTGCCTGAAGAAGAACTCACATCCAAGACATACAAAGGAACAAACACCAACAAAAGCTTAACCAATTTAAAGCCAGTGAAACAAATTGTCTAGACCTCCTCTATGAGGTACACGATTGGCCAACAGATCCATGGAGACCCCTGTACTTCAAATGTTAGGAAAATGCAGATGTGATCCACACATCATTGAGTACATCTGGTTTAGGTAAAGAAGTAGAAAAACGGGTTGGAGAGATGGCTCAGTGTTTAAGAGCATTTCGTGCTCTTTCTTCCTCCTGTATCCAATTTCAAGCAACCACCTAATGGCTCACAACAATCTGCACTGAGGTCTTGTGCCCTCTTTTGCATCCAGAAAGAAGAGCTCAAGAGATAGCTCAGTGGTTAAGAATCCTGGCTGCCCTTCTAAAGGTCAGAAGTTCGATTCCCGGCAACCACAGGTTTGCTCTCAAAATGAGACTTGTTGCCATCTAATGGCAACAGAAGGAAGAGGCAGGAGAGATGGCTCAGTGCTTAAGAGCATTGGCTGCTGAGTTGGATGAGGCCAAGTGCAGACATAGAGTCAGGGCAAAGGCCAGGGCCCACGTTATTGTGACTGAATTGGGCAAATGTTTTTTTAGGATGTTAAAGACTCACAGCTCTATCACCATGAGACATCGTGCTTCAGAGACAACACTAAGGAGAATAAGGCAAGATGGCTAGAAGAAGAAAACACTGGCATGTTCATGTGCCTTAAAGAGAACTCACATACAGGACAATCAAAGGACTACAAACACCAGCAAAATGTTAACCAATTTAAAGCCAGAGAAACAATTTATCCTGACCTCCTCTATCAGGTACATGAACAGCCAATAGGTCCATGGACAAACCTGTACTACACATGTTAGGGGAATGCAGATGTGATCCACACACCACATTGAGTAAACCTGGTTTAGTTAAAGAAGTTGAAAAACGGGTCGGAGAGGTGGCTCAGTGGTTAAGAGCATTGCCTGCTCTTCCAAAGATCAGAAGTTCGATTCCTGGACATCACATAATTGCTTCAAAATGAGGTTTGGTGCCCTCTACTGGAAGCAGAAGGAAGAGGCAGGAGAGATGTCTTGGTGGTTAAGAGCATGCCTGCTGAGTTTGATGAGGCCAAGTGCAGACATACAGCCAGGACCCAGGTTGTTGGGAGTAAATCAGGCAAAACATTTTGTTAGGATAATAAAGACTCACAGCTCTATCACCATGAGCCAGCATGCTTCAGAGACACCACCAAGCAGAGTAATGCAGGATGGTTAGAAGAAGAAAATACTAGCACGTTCATTTGCCTGAAGAAGAACTCACATCCAAGACATACAAAGGAACAAACACCAACAAAAGCTTAACCAATTTAATGCCAGTGAAACAATTTGTCTAGACCTCCTCTATGAGGTACACGAATGGCCAACAGATCCATGGAGACCCCTGTACTTCAAATGTTAGGAAATTGCAGATGTGATCCACACATCATTGAGTACATCTGGTTTAGGTAAAGAAGTAGAAAAACGGGTTGGAGAGATGGCTCAGTATTTAAGAGCATTTCGTGCTCTTTCTTCCTCCTGTTTCCAATTTCAAGCAACCACATAATGGCTCACAACCATCTGCACTCAGGTCTTGTGCCCTCTTTTGCATGCAGAAAGAAGCGCTCGAGAGATAGCTCAGTGGTTAAGAATCCTGGCTGCCCTTCTAAAGGTCAGAAGTTCGATTCCTGGCAACCACAGTTTTGCTCTCAAAATGAGATTTGGTGCCATCTACTGGCTACAGAAGGAAAAGGCAGGAGAGATGGCTCAGTGTTTAAGAGCATTGGCTGCTGAGTTTGATGAGGCCAAGTGCACACATAGAGTCAGGGCAAAGACCAGGTCCCACGTTATTGTGACTGAATTGGGCAAGCGTTTTTTTTGGATGTTAAAGACTCACAATTCTATCACCACGAGACATCGTGCTTCAGAGACAACACTAAGGAGAGTAAGGCAAGATGGCTAGAAGAAGAAAACACTGGCATGTTCATGTGCCTTTAGAGACCTCACATACAAGACAATCAAAGGACCTCAAACACCAGCAAAATGTTAACCAATTTAAAGCCAGAGAAACAATTTATCCTGCCCACATCTATCAGGTACATGAACAGCCAATAGGTCCATGGACAAACCTGTACTCCACATGTTAGGGGAATGCAGATGTGATCCACACACCACATTGAGTAAACCTGGTTTAGTTAAAGAAGTTGAAAAACGGGTCAGAGTGTTGGCTCAGTGGTTAAGAGCATTGCCTGCTCTTCCAAAGATCAGAAGTTCGATTCCTGGACATCACATAATTGCTTCAAAATGAGGTTTGGTGCCCTCTACTGGAAGCAGAAGGAAGAGGCAGGAGAGATGTCTTGGTGCTTAGAGAGTGGATGCTGAGTTTGTTGAGGCCAAGTGCAGACATACAGCCAGGGCCCAGGTTGTTGGGACTGAATCAGGCAAATCATTTTGTTAGGATAATAAAGACTCACAGCTCTATCACCATGAGCCAGCATGCTTCAGAGACACCACCAAGCAGAGCAAGGCAAGATGGTTAGAAGAAGAAAATACTAGCATGTTCATGTGCCTGAAGAAGAACTCACATCCAAGACATACAAAGGAACAAACACCAACAAAAGCTTAACCAATTTAAAGCCAGTGAAACAAATTGTCTAGACCTCCTCTATGAGGTACACGATTGGCCAACAGATCCATGGAGACCCCTGTACTTCAAATGTTAGGAAAATGCAGATGTGATCCACACATCATTGAGTACATCTGGTTTAGGTAAAGAAGTAGAAAAACGGGTTGGAGAGATGGCTCAGTGTTTAAGAGCATTTCGTGCTCTTTCTTCCTCCTGTATCCAATTTCAAGCAACCACCTAATGGCTCACAACAATCTGCACTGAGGTCTTGTGCCCTCTTTTGCATCCAGAAAGAAGAGCTCAAGAGATAGCTCAGTGGTTAAGAATCCTGGCTGCCCTTCTAAAGGTCAGAAGTTCGATTCCCGGCAACCACAGGTTTGCTCTCAAAATGAGACTTGTTGCCATCTAATGGCAACAGAAGGAAGAGGCAGGAGAGATGGCTCAGTGCTTAAGAGCATTGGCTGCTGAGTTGGATGAGGCCAAGTGCAGACATAGAGTCAGGGCAAACGCCAGGGCCCACGTTATTGTGATTAAATTGGGCAAACGTTTTTTTAGGATGTTAAAGACTCACAGCTCTATCACCATGAGACATCGTGCTTCAGAGACAACACTAACGAGAGTAAGGCCAGATGGCTAGAAGAAGAAAACACTGGCATGTTCATGTGCCTTAAAGAGAACTCACATCCAAGACAATCAAAGGACTACAAACACCAGCAAAATTTTAACCAATTTAAAGCCAGAGAAACAATTTATCCTGACCTCTTCTGTCAGGTACATGAACAGCCAATAGGTCCATGGAGACCCCTGTACTCCAAATGTTATGGGAATGCAGATGTGATCCACACACCACATTGAGTAAACCTGGTTTAGTTAAAGAAGTTGAAAAACGGGTCGGAGAGATGGCTCAGTGGTTAAGAGCATTGCCTGCTCTTCCAAAGATCAGAAGTTCGATTCCTGAACATCACATTATTGCTTCAAAATGAGGTTTGGTGCCCTCTACTGGAAGCAGAAGGAAGAGGCAGGAGAGATGTCTTGGTGGTTAAGAGCATGCCTCCTGAGTTTGATGAGGCCAATTACAGACATACAGCCAGGGCAAAGGTTGTTGGGACTGAATCAGGCAAAATATTTTGTTAAAATAATAAACACTCACAGCTCTATCACCATGAGCCAGCATGCTTCAGAGACACCACCAAGCAGAGTAAGGCAGGATGGTTAGAAGAAGAAAATACTATCACGTTCATTTGCCTGAAGAAGAACTCACATCCAAGACATACAAAGGAACAAACACCAACAAAAGCTTAACCAATTTAAAGCCAGTGAAACAATTTGTCTAGACCTCCTCTATGAGGTACACGAATGGCCAACAGATCCATGGAGACCCCTGTACTTCAAATGTTAGGAAATTGCAGATGTGATCCACACATCATTGAGTACATCTGGTTTAGGTAAAGAAGTAGAAAAACGGGTTGGAGAGATGGCTCAGTATTTAAGAGCATTTCGTGCTCTTTTTTCCTCATATTTTCAATTTCAAGCAACCACATAATGGCTCACAACCATCTGCACTCAGGTCTTGTGCCCTCTTTTGCATGCAGAAAGAAGCGCTCGAGAGATAGCTCAGTGGTTAAGAATCCTGGCTCCCCTTCTAAAGGTCAGAAGTTCGATTCCTGGCAACCACAGTTTTGCTCTCAAAATGAGATTTGGTCTCATCTACTGGCTACAGAAGGAAGAGGCAGGAGAGATGGCTCAGTGCTTAAGAGCATTGCCTGCTGAGTTTGATGAGGCCAAGTGCAGACATAGAGTCAGGGCAAAGGACAGGGCCCACTTTATTGTGACTGAATTGGGCAAACGTTTTTTTAGGATTTTAAAGACTCACAATTCTATCACCACGAGACATCGTGCTTCAGAGACAACACTAAGGAGAGTAAGGCAAGATGGCTAGAAAAAGAAAACACTGGCATGTTCATGTGCCTTAAAGAGAACTCACATACAAGACAATCAAAGGACTACAAACACCAGCAAAATGTTAACCAATTTAAAGCCAGAGAAACAATTTATCCTGACCTCCTCTATCAGGTACATGAACAGCCAATAGGTCCATGGACAAACCTGTACTCCACATGTTAGGGGAATGCAGATGTGATCCACACACCACATTGAGTAAACCTGGTTTAGTTAAAGAAGTTGAAAAACGGTTCGGAGAGTTGGCTCAGTGGTTAAGAGCATTGCCTGCTCTTCCTAAGATCAGAATTTCGATTCCTGGACATCACATAATTGCTTCAAAATGAGGTTTGGTGCCCTCTACTGGAAGCAGAAGGAAGAGGCAGGAGAGATGTCTTGGTGGTTAAGAGGATGCCTGCTGAGTTTGATGAGGCCAAGTGCAGACACACAGCCAGGACCCAGGTTGTTGGGACTGAATCAGGCAAAACATTTTGTTAGGATAATAAAGACTCACAGCTCTATCACCATGAGCCAGCATGCTTCAGAGACACCACCAAGCAGAGTAAGGCAGGATGGTTAGAAGAAGAAAATCCTACATGTTCATGTGCCTGAAGAAGAACTCACATCCAAGACATACAAAGGAACAAACACCAACAAAAGCTTAACCAATTTCAAGCCAGTAAAACAATTTGTCAACACCTCCTCTATGAGGTACACGAATGGCCAACAGATCCATGGAGACCCCTGTACTTCAAATATTAGGAAAATGCAGATGTGATCCACACATCATTGAGTACATCTGGTTTAGGTAAAGAAGTAGAAAAACGGGTTGGAGAGATGGCTCAGTGTTTAAGAGCATTTCGTGCTCTTTCTTCCTCGTGTATCCAATTTCATGCAACCAAATAATGGCTCACAACCATCTGCACTGAGGTCTTGTGCACTCTTTTGGATGCAGAATGAAGCGCTCGAGAGATAGCTCAGTGGTTAAGAATCCTCTCTGCCCTTCTAAAGGTCAGAAGTTCGATTCCTGGCAACCACAGTTTTGCTCTCAAAATGAGATTTGGTGCCATCTACTGGCAACAGAAGTTAGAGACAGGAGAGATGGCTCAGTGCTTAAGAGCATTGGCTGCTGTGTTGGATGAGGCCAAGTGCAGACATACAGCCAGTACCCAGGTTGCTGGGACTGAATCAGGCAAATCATTTTGTTAGGATAATAAAGACTCACAGCTCTATCACCATGAGCCAGCATGCTTCAGAGACACCACCAAGCAGAGTAAGGCAGGATGGTTAGAAGAAGAAAATACTAGCATGTTCATGTGCATGAAGAAGAACTCACATCCAAGACATACAAAGGAAAAAACACCAACAAAAGCTTAACCAATTTAAAGCCAGTGAAACAATTTGTCTACACCTCCTCTATGAGGTACACGAATGGCCATCAGATCCATGGAGACCCCTGTACTTCATATGTTAGTAAAATCCAGATGTGATCCACACATCATTGAGTACATTTGGTTTAGGTAAAGAAGTAGAAAAACGGGTTGGAGAGATGGCTCAGTGTTTAAGAGCATTTCGTGCTCTTTCTTCCTCCTGTATCCAATTTCAAGCAACCACATAATGGCTCACAACCATCTGCACTCAGGTCTTGTGCCCTCTTTTGCATGCAGAAAGAAGCGCTCGAGAGATAGCTCAGTGGTTAAGAATCCTGGCTGCCCTTCTAAAGGTCAGAATTTCCATCCCTGGCAACCACAGATTTGCTCTGAAAAGGAGATTAGGTGCCATCTACTGGCAACAGAACGAAGAGGCAGGAGAGATGGCTCAGTGCTTAAGAGCATTGCCTGCTGAGTTTGATGAGGCCAAGTGCAGAGATAGAGTCAGGGCAAAGGCCAAGGCCCACGTTATTGTGACTGAATTAGGCAAACGTTTTTTTAGGATGTTAAAGACTCACATCTCTATCACCATGAGACATCGTGCTTCAGAGACAACACTAAGGAGAGTAAGGCAAGATGGCTAGAAGAAGAAAACACTGGCATTTTCATGTGCCTTAAAGAGAACTCACATCCAAGACAATCAAAGAACAACAAACACCAGCAAAATGTTAACCAATTTAAAGCCAGAGAAACAATTTATCCTGACCTCCTCTATGAGGTATATAAACAGCCAATATGTCCATGGAGACCCTTGTCCTCCCCATGTAAGGGGAATGCAGATGTGATCAACACACCACATTGAGTAACCCTGGTTTAGTTAAAGAAGTTGAAAAACGGGCCGGAGAGATGGCTCAGTGGTTAAGAGCATTGCCTGCTCTTCCAAAGATCAGAATTTCGATTCCTGGACATCACATAATTGCTTCAAAATGAGGTTTGGTGCCCTCTACTGGAAGCAGAAGGAAGAGGCAGGAGATGTCTTGGTGGTTAAGAGCATGCCTGCTGAGTTTGATGAGGCCAGGGCCCAGGTTGTTGGGACTGAATCAGGCAAAACATTTGTTAGAATAATAAAGACTCACAGCTCTATCACCATGAGCCAGCATGCTTCAGAGACACCACCAAGCAGAGCAAGGCAGGATGGTAAGAAGAAGAAAATACTAGCATCTTCATGTGTCTGAAGAAGAACTCACATTCAAGACATACAAAGGAACAAACACCAACAAAATCTTAACCAATTTAAAGCCAGTGAAACAATTTGTCTAGACCTCCTCTATGAGGTACACGAATGCCCAACAGATCCATGGAGACCCCTGAACTTCAAATGTTAGGAAAATGCAGATGTGATCCACACATCATTGAGTACATCTGGTTTAGGTAAAGAAGTAGAAAAACGTGTGGCAGAGATGGCTCAGTGTTTAAGAGCATTTCGTGCTCTTTCTTCCTCCTGGCCAATTTGAAGCAACCACATAATGGCTCACAACCATCTGCACTGAGGTCTTGTGCCCTCTTTTGGTTGCAGAAAGAAGCGCTCTAGAGATAGCTCAGTGGTTAAGAATCCTGGCTGCCCATCCAAGGGTCAGAAGTTCGATTCCTGGCAACCACAGTTTTGCTCTCAAAATGAGATTTGGTGTCATATACTGGCAACAGAAGGAAGAGGCAGGAGAGAAGGCTCAGTGCTTAAGAGCATTGATTGGCTGCTGAGTTTGATGAGGCCAAGTGCAGACATAGAGTCAGGGCAAAGGCCAGGGCCAACGTTATTGTGACTGAATTAGGCAAACGTTTTTTTAGGATGTTAAAGACTCACAGCTCTACCACCATGAGACATCGTGCTTCAGAGACAACACTAAGGAGAGTAAGGCAAGATGGCTAGAAGAAGAAAACACTGGCATGTTCATGTGCCTTAAAGAGAACTCACATCCGAGACAATGAAAGGACTACAAACACCAGCAAAATGTTAACCAATTTAAAGCCAGAGAAACAATTTATCCTGACCTCCTCTATCAGGTACATGAACAGCCAATAGGTCCATGGAGACCCCTGTACTCCACATGTTAGGGGAATGCAGATGTGATCCACACACCACATTGAGTAAACCTGGTTTAGTTAAAGAAGTTGAAAAATGGGTCGGAGAGATGGCTCAGTGGTTAAGAGCATTGCCTGCTCTTCCAAATTTCAGATATTCAATTCCTGGACATCACATAATTGCTTCAAAATGAGGTTTGGTGCCCTCTACTGGAAGCAGAAGGAAGAGGCAGGAGAGATGTCTTGGTGGTTAAGAGAATTCCTGCTGAGTTTGATGAGGCCAGGGCCCAGGTTGTTGGGACTGAATGAGGCAAAACATTTTGTTAGGATAATAAAGACTCACAGCTCTATCACCATGATCCAGCATGCTTCAGAGACACCACCAAGCAGAGTAAGGCAGGATGGGTAGAATAATAAAATACTAGCATGTTCATGTGCCTGAAGAAGAACTCACATCCAAGACATACAAAGGAACAAACACCAACAAAATCTTAACCAATATGAAGCCAGTGAAACAATTTTTCTAGACCTCCTCTATGAGGTACACGAATGGCCAACAGATCCACGGAGACCCCTGTACTTCCAATTTTAGGAAAATGCAGATGTGATCCTCACACCACATTGTGTACATCTGGTTTAGGTAAAGAAGTAGAAAAACGGGTTGGAGAGATGGCTTAGTGATGGAGAAGATACTTTCATTTAATAAAGAAACTGCCTTGGCCCATTTATAGGCCAGCCCTTAGGTTTGTGGAGTAGACAGAACAGGATGCTGGGAGAAAGAAGCTGAGTCAAAGAGTCGCCATGATTCTCCCACTCCAGACAGATGCAGGTTAAGATCTTTCCTGGTAAGCCTGCTCATTGTGCTACACAGAATATTAGAAATGGGTTAGATCATATGTAAGAGCTAGCCAATAAGAGGCTGGAACTAATGGGCCAGGCAGTGATTAAAAGAATACAGTTTCCTTGTAATTATTTCGGGGCATAAGCTAGCCATGCGGGCGGCCGGGTGCCGGGGACGCAGCCCCGCCGCTCCTATTACAACAGAGTGGCACCCAACGTGCTAATGAACTCCACGTAAAACCTGAGAGGGCTTAAAAAGGACACAGAGAGAATTTAAGACAGATTTTTGCTGTTTGTGGGTTGCGTGCGGCAAAGAAATTGTCCTGACTCAGCAACAGGAAAAAACTGGCTGTTTTAAAATGCCGGCTTTCTGGGCTGTGCCGCCATTGCGATCTCTGTCTGGCTCCTGCAGGAGACAGAGTTTTTGAATGGAGCATTTGGAGTTAAGTGCTACTAAGGCTTGCTTGATGGCAATGTGGACTGCTGTGTGCCTGGAACTGTGTGTGGCTTCGGGGCACCAAATGGTTCTGAGGCAGGAGGGCTCAGCTCCGCCATGTTGAACTGTGCTGGTCTCAGGCAGGAACTACCGTAATTACTGTAATAACAGCGCAGTTAAGGTTTCCACTGGGCAGGACACAGGCAGTACCGTAATACCTCTAAATGGTGCAACTTAGGTTTTTAAAAAGTGCTTAACATTTTAAGAAATGCTCCTGGATAGTAAAAAAAAAATTACAGATTCACAATAAAACAGATTCAGATATAAAAGACCTCTATGGGTCACAGTGTAGGATGAATGTACGTAGGCTTGAGAGAGAAAAAATATAGAGAGAGAATAAAGTTAATGCCCTTAAAAAAGGGGGGATAAAGTCCTTAAAGAGACAGAGTACAGATAGTTGTAGATTAAAAGAAATAAAGAAAAATAAGCCACGTAGAAATGGAAAATTCACAGAGAGTCTGGATTCTTTGTATTATTGTGTTTTCTTTAAAATTTTTGACTGTAAAGGAGCTAACTGCAGAGAGACATTTCATTATATGGGCTGCCAAGCTAAACCAAAATGGATACAAGGGTATTATGATTTCAGAATATGGATCTAAGGATATGATGCTTTGGAGAGGGTCTTCTTTTGTTTTCACAGAGGATGAGACTCTTTGGATTGCGTCTATCCCGATATGGTATGATAGACCACGCCCTCCTGAAAGGTTGCTGTGAACACCTTCAGAAAATTACTTCACTCAACTGCCAACCGAGATGACCCTGACACACAGGTTACACCATGAAAGATCTGAATACAGCGTCCCCATTCAGCAGGAAGCAGTTTGGAGAGAAAAAAACTGTGCCCATATTCCCAAATATTGTTTTTGAATATTCTTTTACATTTAAAGGGGGATATGATATAGGTATGAATAATTTGCATTTGTATAGATTTTAAGGTCAATTTTGTTATATGTATATGTATTTCTGATCTTGATTACTGTATTGTGATTGTATAGTTCATTTAAAATGTAATGTATAATTAGGAAATATAGCTTGTTAATGGACAATCATCAATAATAGTCAAGCTTATAGTCATGTTAGTTAGATTTTCTAGATATATAGAGATATATTTCAGTTAGATAGGCATTCTTCATATCTTTCAAAGACTACAGAATATGGCATTTTAAATGTTTTAATAATTTAGGGCTTTTCATGATAATGAGACACGTCTGCTCCTGGCAGCACCAATCTACTTCAAGAGGAAGATGGGCACCAAAGAGGCTCCTTAAGGAGTTTGATAGCCATTTGGGCAAGAAACTGCTCTTGCCTGGACTGTTGCATAAACTGGACACAGAGAACCCGCAGAAAGAGGACTGCTGAACTTGCCTAAAGGTGAGATGGATTTTCGGGGTTCCTGATTCATGAAAAAGTCTGCGAGACATTCTGCAGGACACAGCAGAAAGTGACTGAACTGTCTTTGGAATTTCCTGCTTCATGAAAATGTCTGCTGGATACTATGGGCCTGTAGGCCGAAGATGGATGCCCCAACGGTACAAAAGAACTTTGGGTGACTGTCCAGGCAGCCAGATGTCTCTGTCATTTCTAGAGATTGAAGTTTCTTATTTCTTGTTTACTTAGGTAATATTATATCCTTCTGGAGTCTTTGATGGAGTTGAAGAATGGTTAGTTATAGTTATAGTTTTCCTTAGTTATGATAAGAGATAAAATAGATATAAATATTGTAACTGTAATTCTTGCTTGATAACCATTTTGTTATATGTAATTTTACTATGTTAAAGTTAAAGCCTTTCTTTTTTGTTTAAACAAAAAAAGGGGAAATGATGGAGAAGTTACGTTCATTTAATAAAGAAACTGCCTTGGCCCATTTATAGGCCAGCCCTTAGGTGGGTGGAGTAGACAGAACAGGATGCTGGGAGAAAGAAGCTGAGTCAAAGAGTCGCCATGATTCTCCCACTCCAGACAGACGCAGGTTAAGATCTTTCCTGGTAAGCCAGCTCATTATGCTACACAGAATATTAGAAATGGGTTAGATCAATATGTAAGAGCTAGCCAATAAGAGGCTGGAACTAATGGGCCAGGCAGTGATTAAAAGAATACAGTTTCCGTGTAATTATTTCGGGGCATAAGCTAGCCATGCGGGCGGCCGGGTGCCGGGGACGCAGCCCCGCCGCTCATATCACAACAGCTTAGTGGTTAAGAGAATTGCCTGCTCTTCCAAAGATCAGAAGTTCGATTCCTGGACATCACATAATTGCTTCAAAATGAGGTTTGGTGCCCTCTACTGGAAGCAGAAGGAAGAGGCAGGAGAGATGTCTTGGTGGTTAAGAGCATGCCTGCTGAGTTTGATGAGGCCAAGTGCAGACATACTGCCAGGGCCCAGGTTGTTGGGACTGAATCAGAAAAAACACTTTGGTAGGATAATAAAGACTCACAGCTCTATCACCATGAGCCAGCATGCTTCAGAGACACCACCAAGCAGAGTAAGGCAAGATGGTTAGAAGAAGAAAATACTAGCATGTTCATGTGCCTGAAGAAGTACTCACATCCAAGACATACAAAGGAACAAACAGCAACAAAAGCTTAACCAATTTAAAGCCAGTGAAACAATTTGTCTACATCTCCTCTATGAGGTACACGAATGGCCAACAGAACCATTGACACCCCTGCACTTCAAATGATAGGAAAATGCAGATGTGATCCACACATCATTGAGTACATCTGGTTTAGGTAAAGAAGTAGAAAAACGGGTTGGAGAGATGGCTTTGGGTTTAAGAGCATTTTGTGAGCTTTCATCCTCCTGTATCCAATTTCAGGCAACCACATAATGGCTCACAACCATCTGCACTGAGGTCTTTTGCCCTCCTTTGCATGCAGAAAGAAGCGCTCGAGAGATAGCTCAGTGGTTAAGAATCCTGGCTGCCCTTCTAAAGGTCAGAAGGTCGATTCCTGGCAACCACACATTTGCCCTCCACATGAGATTTGGTGCCATCTACTGGCAACATAAGGAAGAGGCAGGAGAGATGGCTCAGTGCTTAAGAGCATTGCCTGCTGAGTTTGATGATGCCAAGTGCAGACATAGAGTCAGGACAAAGGCCAGGGGCCACGTTATTGTGACTGAATTAGGCAAACATTTATTTAGGTTGTAAAAGACTCACAGCTCTATCACCATGAGACAGCCTTGCTTCAGAGACAACACTAAAGAGAGTAAGGCAAGATGGCTAGAAGAAGAAAACACTGGCATGTTCATGTGCCTTAAAGAGAACTCACATCCAAGACAATCAAAGGACTACAAACACCAGCAAAATGTTAACCAATTTAAAGCCAGAGAAACAATTTATTCTGACCTCCTCTATGAGGTAAATGTACAGCCAATAGGTCCATGGAGACCCTTGTACTCCACATGTTAGGGGAATGCAGATGTGATCCCTACACCACATTGAGTAAACCTGGTTTAGTTAAAGAAGTTGAAAAACGGGTCGCAGAGATGGCTCAGTGGTTAAGAGCATTGCCTGCTCTTCCAAAGCTCAGAAGTTTGATTCCTGGACATCACATAATTGCTTCAAAATGAGGTTTGGTGCCCTCTACTGGAAGCAGAAGGAAGAGGCAGGAGAGATGTCTTGGTGGTTAAGAGAATTCCTGCTGAGTTTGATGAGGCCAGTACAGATATACAGCCAGGGCCTAGGTTGTTGGGACTGAATCAGGCAAAACATTTTGTTAGGATAATAAAGACTCACAGCTCTATCACCATGATCCAGCATGCTTCAGAGACACCACCAAGCAGAGTAAGGCAGGATGGGTAGAAGAATAAAATACTAGCATGTTCGTGTGCCTGAAGAAGAACTCACATCCAAGACATACAAAGGAACAAACACCAACAAAATCTTAACCAAATTAAAGCCAGTGAAACAATTTTTCTTGACCTCCTCTATGAGGTACATGAATGGCCAACAGATCCACGGAGACCGCTGTAATTCAAATTTTAGGAAAATGCAGATGTGATCCTCAACCCATATTGAGTATATCTGGTTTAGGTAAAGAAGTAGAAAAACGGGTTGGAGAGATGGCATAGTGGTTAAGAGCATTGCCTGCTCTTCCAAAGATCAGAAGTTCGATTCCTGGACATCACAAAATTGCTTCAAAATGAGGTTTGGTGCCCTCTACTGAAAGCAGAAGGAAGAGGCAGGAGAGATGTCTTGGTGGTTAAGAGCATGCTTGCTGAGTTTAATGAGGCCAAGTGCAGACATACAGCCAGGGCCCAGGTTGTTGGGACTGAATCATGCAAAACATTTTGTTAGGATAATAAAGACTCACAGCTCTATCACCATGAGCCAGCATGCTTCAGAGACACCACCAAGCAGAGTGAGGCAAGATGGTTAGAAGAAGAAAATACTAGCATATTCGTGTGCCTGAAGAAGAACTCACATCCAAGAAATACAAAGGAACAAACAACAACAAAGGCTTAACCAATTTAAAGCCAGTGAAACAATTTGTCTAGACCTCCTCTATGAGGTACACGAATGGCCAACAGATCCATGGAGACCCCTGTCCTTCAAATGTTAGGAAACTGCAGATGTGATCCACACATCATTGAGTACATCCGGTTTAGGAAAAGAAGTAGAAAAACGGGTGTGAGAAATGGCTCATTGTTTAAGAGCATTTCGTGCTCTTTCATCCTCCTGTATTCAATTTCAAGCAACCATGTAATGGCTCACAACGATCTGCAATGAGGTTTGTGCCCTCTTTTGGATGCAGAAAGAAGCGCTCGAGAGATAACTCAGTGGCTCAGAATACTGGCTGCCCTTCTAAAGGTCAGAAGTTCGATTCCTGGCAACCACAGTTTTGCTCTCAAAATGAGATTTGGTGCCGTCTACTGGAAGCAGAAGGAAGAGGCAGGAGAGATGTCTTGGTGGTTAAGAGCATGCCTGCTGAGTTTTATGAGGCCAAGTGCAGACATACTGCCAGGGCCCAGGTTGTTGGGACTGAATCAGGAAAAACACTTTGGTAGGATAATAAAGACTCACAGCTCTATCACCATGAGCCAGCATGCTTCAGAGACACCACCAAGCAGAGTAAGGCAAGATGGTTAGAAGAAGAAAATACTAGCATGTTCATGTGCCTGAAGAAGTACTCACATCCAAGACATACAAAGGAACAAACACCAACAAAATCTTAACCAATTTAAAGCCAGTGAAACAATTTGTCTAGACCTCCTCTATGAGGTACACGAATGGCCAATAGATCCATGGAGACCCCTGCACTTCAAATGATAGGAAAATGCAGATGTGATCCACACATCATTGAGTACATCTGGTTTAGGTAAAGAAGTAGAAAAACGGGTTGGAGAGATGGCTTGGGGTTTAAGAGCATTTTGTGTGCTTTCATCCTCCTGGATCCAATTTCAAGCAACCACATAATGGCTCAGAACCATCTGCACTGAGGTCTTGTGCCCTCTTTTGGATGCAGAAAGAAGCGCTTGAGAGATAACTCAGTGGTTAAGAATCCTGGCTGCCCTTCTAAAGGTCAGAAGTTCGATTCCTAGCATCCGCAGTTTTGTTCTCAAAATGACATTTGGTGCCATCTACTGGCAACAGAAGGAAGAGGCAGGAGAGATGGCTCAGTGCTTAAGAGCATTGCCTGCTGAGTTTGATGAGACCAATTTAAGACATAGAGTCAGGGCAAAGGCCAGGGCCCACGTTATTGTGACTGCATTAGGCAAACGTTTTTTTAAGGATGTTAAAGACTCACAGCTCTATCACCATGAGCCATCATGCTTCAGAGACAACACTAAGGAGAGTCAGGCAAGATGGCTAGAAGAAGAAAACACTGGCATGTTCATGTGCCTTAAAGAGACTCACATCCAAGACAATCAAAGGACTACAACACCAGCAAAAAATTAACCAATTTAAAGCCAGAGAAACAATTTATCCTGACCTCCTCTATGAGGTACATGAACAGCCAATAGGTCCATGGAGACCCTTGTACTCAACATGTTAGGGGAATGCAGATGTGATCCACACACCACATTGAGTAAACCTGGTTTAGTTAAAGAAGTTGAAAAATGGGTCGGAGAGATGGCTCAGTGGTTAAGAGCATTGCCTGCTCTTCCAAAGATCAGAAGTTCGATTCCTGGACATCACATAATTGCTTCAAAATGAGGTTTGGTGCCGTCTACTGGAAGCAGAAGGAAGAGGCAGGAGAGATGTCTTGGTGGTAAAGAGCATTCCTGCTGAGTTTAATGAGGCCAAGTGCAGACCTTCAGCCAGGGCCCAGGTTTTTGGGACTGAATCAGGCAAAACATTTTGTTAGTATAATAAAGACTCACAGCTCTATCACCATGAGCGAGCATGCTTCAGAGACACCACCAAGCAGAGAGAGACAGGATGATTAGAAGAAGAAAATACTAGCATGTTCATGTGCCTGAAGAAGAACTCACATCCAAGAAATACAAAGGAACAAACAGCAACAAAAGTTTAACCAATTTAAAGCCAGTGAAACAATTTGTCTAGACCTCCTCTATGAGGTACACGAATGGCCAACAGATCCATGGAGACCCCTGCACTTCAAATGATAGGAAAATGCAGATGTGATCCACACATCATTGAGTATATCTGGTTTAGGTAAAGAAGTAGAAAAACGGGTTGGAGAGATGGCTTGGGGTTTAAGAGCATTTTGTGAGATTTCATCCTCCTGGATCCAATTTCAAGCAACCACATAATGGCTCACAACCATCTGCACTGAGGTCTTGTGCCCTCTTTTTGATGCAGAAAGAAGCGCTCGAGAGATAGCTCAGTGGTTAAGAATCCTGGCTGCCCTTCTAAAGGTCAGAAGTTCGATTCCTAGCATCCACAGTTTTGTTCTCAAAATGACATTTGGTGCCATCTACTGGCAACAGAAGGAAGTGGCAGGAGAGATGGCTCAGTGCTTAAGAGCATTGCATGCTGAGTTTGATGAAACCAAGTGCAGTCATAGAGTCAGGGCAAAGGCCAGGGCCCACGTTATTGTGACTGCATTAGGCAAACGTTTTTTTAAGGATGTTAAAGACTCACAGCTCTATCACCATGAGCCATCATGCTTCAGAGACAAAACTAAGGAGAGTCAGGCAAGATAGCTAGAAGAAGAAAACACTGGTATGTTCATGTGCCTTAAAGAGAACTCACATCCAAGACAATCAAAGGACTACAACACCAGCAAAATGTTAACCAATTTAAAGCCAGAGAAACAATTTATCCTGACCTCCTCTATGAGGTACATGAACAGCCAATAGGTCCATGGAGACCCCTGTACTCCACATGTTAGGGGAATGCAGATGTGATCCACACACCACATTGAGTAAACCTGGTTTAGTTAAAGAAGTTGATAAATGGGTCGGAGAGATGGCTCAGTGGTTAAGAGCATTGCCTGCTCTTCCAAATCTCAGAAGTTTGATTCCTGGACATCACATAATTGCTTCAAAATGAGGTTTGGTGCCCTCTACTGGAAGCAGAAGGAAGAGGCAGGAGAGATGTCTTGGTGGTTAAGAGAATTCCTGCTGAGTTTGATGAGGCCAGTACAGATATACAGCCAGGGCCTAGGTTGTTGGGACTGAATCAGGCAAAACATTTTGTTAGGATAATAAAGACTCACAGCTCTATCACCATGATCCAGCATGCTTCAGAGACACCACCAAGCAGAGTAAGGCAGGATGGGTAGAAGAATAAAATACTAACATGTTCATATGCCTGAAGAAGAACTCACATCCAAGACATACAAAGGAACAAACACCAACAAAATCGTAACCAATTTAAAGCCAGTGAAACAATTTATCCTGACATCCTCTATGAGGTACATGAATGGCCAACAGATCCACGGAGCCCCCTGTAATTCAAATTTTAGGAAAATGCAGATGTGATCCTCAACCCATATTGAGTATATCTGGTTTAGGTAAAGAAGTAGAAAAACGGGTTGGAGAGATGGCATAGTGGTTAAGAGCATTGCCTGCTCTTCCAAAGATCAGAAGTTCGATTCCTGGACATCACATAATTGCTTCAAAATGAGGTTTGGTGCCCTCTACTGAAAGCAGAAGGAAGAGGCAGGAGAGATGTCTTGGTGTTTAAGAGCATGCTTGCTGAGTTTAATAGGCCAAGTGCAGACATACAGCCAGGGCCCAGGTTATTGGGACTGAATCAGGCAAAACATTTTGTTAGGATAATAAAGACTCACAGCTCTATCACCATGAGCCAGAATGCTTCCGAGACACCACCAAGCAGAGTGAGGCAAGATGGTTAGAAGAAGAAAATACTAGCATGTTCATGTGCCTGAAGAAGAACTCACTTCCAAGAAATACAAAGGAAGAAACAACAACAAAAGCTTAACCAATTTAAAGCCAGTGAAACAATTTGTCTAGACCTCCTCTATGAGGTACACGAATGGCCAACAGATCCATGGAGACCCCTGTCCTTCAAATGTTAGGAAACTGCAGATGTGATCCACACATCATTGAGTACATCTGGTTTAGGAAAAGAAGTAGAAAAACGGGTGTGAGAAATGGCTCATTGTTTAAGAGCATTTCCTGCTCTTTCATCCTCCTGTATTCAATTTCAAGCAACCATGTAATGGCTCACAACGATCTGCAATGAGGTTTGTGCCCTCTTTTGGATGCAGAAAGAAGCGCTCGAGAGATAACTCAGTGACTCAGAATATTGGCTGCCCTTCTAAAGGTCAGAAGTTCGATTCCTGGCAACCACAGTTTTGCTCTCAAAACGAGATTTGGTGCCGTCTACTGGAAGCAGAAGGAAGAGGCAGGAGAGATGTCTTGGTGGTTAAGAGCATGCCTACTGAGTTTTATGAGGCCAAGTGCAGATATACTGCCAGGGCCCAGGTTGTTGGGACTGAATCAGGAAAAACACTTTGGTAGGATAATAAAGACTCACAGTTCTATCACCATGAGCCAGCATGCTTCAGAGACACCACCAAGCAGAGTAAGGCAAGATGGTTAGAAGAAGAAAATACTAGCATGTTCATGTGCCTGAAGAAGTACTCACATCCAAGACATACAAAGGAACAAACAGCAACAAAAGCTTAACCTATTTAAAGCCAGTGAAACAATTTGTCTAGACCTCCTCTTTGAGGTACACGAACGGCCAACTGATCCATGGAGACATCTGTACTTCAAATGTTAGGAAACTGCAGATGTGATCCACATATCATTGAGTACATCTGGTTTAGGAAAAGAAGTAGAAAAACGGGTGTGAGAAATGGCTCATTGTTTAAGAGCATTTCGTGCTCTTTCATCCTCCTGTATTCAATTTCAAGCAGCCACGTAATGGCTCACAACCATCTGCAATGAGGTCTTGTGCCCTCTTTTGGATGCAGAAAGAAGCGCTCGAGAGATAACTCAGTGGCTCAGAATACTGGCTGCCCTTTTAAAGGTCAGAAGTTCGATTCCTGGCAACCACAGTTTTGCTCTCAAAATGAGATTTGGTGCCATCTACTGGCAACAGAAGGAAGAGGCAGGAGAGATGGCTCAGTACTTAAGAGCATTCCCTGTTGAGTTTGATGAGGCCAAATGCAGATATAGTCAGGGTAAAGGCCAGGTCCCACGTTATTGTGACTGAATTAGGCAAACGTTTTTGTAGGATGTTAAAGACTCACAACTCTATCACCATGAGACATCGTGCTTCAGAGACAACACTAAGGAGAGTAAGGCAAGATGGCTAGAAGAAGAAAACACTGGCATGTTCATGTGCCTTAAAGAGAACTCACATCCAAGACAATCAAAGGACTACAAACACCAGCAAAATGTTAACCGATTTAAAGACAGAGAAACAATTTATCCTGACATCCTCTATGAGGTACATGAACAGCCAATAGGTCCATGGAGACCCCTGTACTCCACATGTTAGGGGAATGCAGATGTGATCAACACACCACATTGAGTAAACCTGGTTTAGTTAAAGAAGTTGAAAAACGGGTCGGAGAGATTGCTCAGTGGTTAAGAGCATTGCCTGCTCTTCCAAAGATCAGAAGTTCGATTCCTGGACATCACATAATTGCTTCAAAATGAGGTTTGGTGCCCTCTACTGGAAGCAGAAGGAAGAGGCAGGAGAGATGTCTTGGTGGTTAAGAGCATGCCTACTGAGTTTGATGAGGCCAAGTGCAGATATACTGCCAGGGCCCAGGTTGTTGGGACTGAATCAGGAAAAACACTTTGGTAGGATAATAAAGACTCACAGCTCTATCACCATGAGCCAGCATGCTTCAGAGACACCACCAAGCAGAGTAAGGCAAGATGGTTAGAAGAAGAAAATACTAGCATGTTCATGTGCCTGAAGAAGTACTCACATCCAAGACATACAAAGGAACAAACAGCAACAAAAGCTTAACCTATTTAAAGCCAGTGAAACAATTTGTCTAGACCTCCTCTTTGAGGTACACGAACGGCCAACTGATCCATGGAGACATCTGTACTTCAAATGTTAGGAAACTGCAGATGTGATCCACATATCATTGAGTACATCTGGTTTAGGAAAAGAAGTAGAAAAACGGGTGTGAGAAATGGCTCATTGTTTAAGAGCATTTCGTGCTCTTTCATCCTCCTGTATTCAATTTCAAGCAGCCACGTAATGGCTCACAACCATCTGCAATGAGGTCTTGTGCCCTCTTTTGGATGCAGAAAGAAGCGCTCGAGAGATAACTCAGTGGCTCAGAATACTGGCTGCCCTTTTAAAGGTCAGAAGTTCGATTCCTGGCAACCACAGTTTTGCTCTCAAAATGAGATTTGGTGCCATCTACTGGCAACAGAAGGAAGAGGCAGGAGAGATGGCTCAGTACTTAAGAGCATTCCCTGTTGAGTTTGATGAGGCCAAATGCAGATATAGTCAGGGTAAAGGCCAGGTCCCACGTTATTGTGACTGAATTAGGCAAACGTTGTTTTAGGATGTTAAAGACTCACAACTCTATCACCTTGAGACATCGTGCTTCAGAGACAACACTAAGGAGAGGAAGGCAAGATGGCTAGAAGAAGAAAACACTGGCATGTTCATGTGCCTTAAAGAGAACTCACATCCAAGACAATCAAAGGACGACAAACACCAGCAAAATGTTAACCGATTTAAAGCCAGAGAAACAATTTATCCTGACCTCCTCTATGAGGTACATGAACAGCCAATAGGTCCATTAGACCCCTGGACTCCACATGTTAAAGGAATGCAGATGTGATCCACACACCCCATTGAGTAAACCTGGTTTAGTTAATGAAGTTGAAAAACGGGTCGGAGAGATGGCTCAGTGGTTAAGAGCATTGCCTGCTCTTCCAAAGATCAGAAGTTCGATTCCTGGACATCACATAATTGCTTCAAAATGAGGTTTGGTGCCGTCTACTGGAAGCAGAAGGAAGAGGCAGGAGAGATGTCTTGGTGGTAAAGAGCATTCCTGCTGAGTTTAATGAGGCCAAGTGCAGACCTTCAGCCAGGGCCCAGGTTTTTGGGACTGAATCAGGCAAAACATTTTGTTAGTATAATAAAGACTCACAGCTCTATCACCATGAGCGAGCATGCTTCAGAGACACCACCAAGCAGAGAGAGACAGGATGATTAGAAGAAGAAAATACTAGCATGTTCATGTGCCTGAAGAAGAACTCACATCCAAGAAATACAAAGGAACAAACAGCAACAAAAGTTTAACCAATTTAAAGCCAGTGAAACAATTTGTCTAGACCTCCTCTATGAGGTACACGAATGGCCAACAGATCCATGGAGACCCCTGCACTTCAAATGATAGGAAAATGCAGATGTGATCCACACATCATTGAGTATATCTGGTTTAGGTAAAGAAGTAGAAAAACGGGTTGGAGAGATGGCTTGGGGTTTAAGAGCATTTTGTGAGATTTCATCCTCCTGGATCCAATTTCAAGCAACCACATAATGGCTCACAACCATCTGCACTGAGGTCTTGTGCCCTCTTTTTGATGCAGAAAGAAGCGCTCGAGAGATAGCTCAGTGGTTAAGAATCCTGGCTGCCCTTCTAAAGGTCAGAAGTTCGATTCCTAGCATCCACAGTTTTGTTCTCAAAATGACATTTGGTGCCATCTACTGGCAACAGAAGGAAGTGGCAGGAGAGATGGCTCAGTGCTTAAGAGCATTGCATGCTGAGTTTGATGAAACCAAGTGCAGTCATAGAGTCAGGGCAAAGGCCAGGGCCCACGTTATTGTGACTGCATTAGGCAAACGTTTTTTTAAGGATGTTAAAGACTCACAGCTCTATCACCATGAGCCATCATGCTTCAGAGACAAAACTAAGGAGAGTCAGGCAAGATGGCTAGAAGAAGAAAACACTGGTATGTTCATGTGCCTTAAAGAGAACTCACATCCAAGACAATCAAAGGACTACAACACCAGCAAAATGTTAACCAATTTAAAGCCAGAGAAACAATTTATCCTGACCTCCTCTATGAGGTACATGAACAGCCAATAGGTCCATGGAGACCCCTGTACTCCACATGTTAGGGGAATGCAGATGTGATCCACACACCACATTGAGTAAACCTGGTTTAGTTAAAGAAGTTGATAAATGGGTCGGAGAGATGGCTCAGTGGTTAAGAGCATTGCCTGCTCTTCCAAATCTCAGAAGTTTGATTCCTGGACATCACATAATTGCTTCAAAATGAGGTTTGGTGCCCTCTACTGGAAGCAGAAGGAAGAGGCAGGAGAGATGTCTTGGTGGTTAAGAGAATTCCTGCTGAGTTTGATGAGGCCAGTACAGATATACAGCCAGGGCCTAGGTTGTTGGGACTGAATCAGGCAAAACATTTTGTTAGGATAATAAAGACTCACAGCTCTATCACCATGATCCAGCATGCTTCAGAGACACCACCAAGCAGAGTAAGGCAGGATGGGTAGAAGAATAAAATACTAACATGTTCATATGCCTGAAGAAGAACTCACATCCAAGACATACAAAGGAACAAACACCAACAAAATCGTAACCAATTTAAAGCCAGTGAAACAATTTATCCTGACATCCTCTATGAGGTACATGAATGGCCAACAGATCCACGGAGCCCCCTGTAATTCAAATTTTAGGAAAATGCAGATGTGATCCTCAACCCATATTGAGTATATCTGGTTTAGGTAAAGAAGTAGAAAAACGGGTTGGAGAGATGGCATAGTGGTTAAGAGCATTGCCTGCTCTTCCAAAGATCAGAAGTTCGATTCCTGGACATCACATAATTGCTTCAAAATGAGGTTTGGTGCCCTCTACTGAAAGCAGAAGGAAGAGGCAGGAGAGATGTCTTGGTGTTTAAGAGCATGCTTGCTGAGTTTAATAGGCCAAGTGCAGACATACAGCCAGGGCCCAGGTTATTGGGACTGAATCAGGCAAAACATTTTGTTAGGATAATAAAGACTCACAGCTCTATCACCATGAGCCAGAATGCTTCCGAGACACCACCAAGCAGAGTGAGGCAAGATGGTTAGAAGAAGAAAATACTAGCATGTTCATGTGCCTGAAGAAGAACTCACTTCCAAGAAATACAAAGGAAGAAACAACAACAAAAGCTTAACCAATTTAAAGCCAGTGAAACAATTTGTCTAGACCTCCTCTATGAGGTACACGAATGGCCAACAGATCCATGGAGACCCCTGTCCTTCAAATGTTAGGAAACTGCAGATGTGATCCACACATCATTGAGTACATCTGGTTTAGGAAAAGAAGTAGAAAAACGGGTGTGAGAAATGGCTCATTGTTTAAGAGCATTTCCTGCTCTTTCATCCTCCTGTATTCAATTTCAAGCAACCATGTAATGGCTCACAACGATCTGCAATGAGGTTTGTGCCCTCTTTTGGATGCAGAAAGAAGCGCTCGAGAGATAACTCAGTGACTCAGAATATTGGCTGCCCTTCTAAAGGTCAGAAGTTCGATTCCTGGCAACCACAGTTTTGCTCTCAAAACGAGATTTGGTGCCGTCTACTGGAAGCAGAAGGAAGAGGCAGGAGAGATGTCTTGGTGGTTAAGAGCATGCCTACTGAGTTTTATGAGGCCAAGTGCAGATATACTGCCAGGGCCCAGGTTGTTGGGACTGAATCAGGAAAAACACTTTGGTAGGATAATAAAGACTCACAGCTCTATCACCATGAGCCAGCATGCTTCAGAGACACCACCAAGCAGAGTAAGGCAAGATGGTTAGAAGAAGAAAATACTAGCATGTTCATGTGCCTGAAGAAGTACTCACATCCAAGACATACAAAGGAACAAACAGCAACAAAAGCTTAACCTATTTAAAGCCAGTGAAACAATTTGTCTAGACCTCCTCTTTGAGGTACACGAACGGCCAACTGATCCATGGAGACATCTGTACTTCAAATGTTAGGAAACTGCAGATGTGATCCACATATCATTGAGTACATCTGGTTTAGGAAAAGAAGTAGAAAAACGGGTGTGAGAAATGGCTCATTGTTTAAGAGCATTTCGTGCTCTTTCATCCTCCTGTATTCAATTTCAAGCAGCCACGTAATGGCTCACAACCATCTGCAATGAGGTCTTGTGCCCTCTTTTGGATGCAGAAAGAAGCGCTCGAGAGATAACTCAGTGGCTCAGAATACTGGCTGCCCTTTTAAAGTTCAGAAGTTCGATTCCTGGCAACCACAGTTTTGCTCTCAAAATGAGATTTGGTGCCATCTACTGGCAACAGAAGGAAGAGGCAGGAGAGATGGCTCAGTACTTAAGAGCATTCCCTGTTGAGTTTGATGAGGCCAAATGCAGATATAGTCAGGGTAAAGGCCAGGTCCCACGTTATTGTGACTGAATTAGGCAAACGTTTTTGTAGGATGTTAAAGACTCACAACTCTATCACCATGAGACATCGTGCTTCAGAGACAACACTAAGGAGAGTAAGGCAAGATGGCTAGAAGAAGAAAACACTGGCATGTTCATGTGCCTTAAAGAGAACTCACATCCAAGACAATCAAAGGACTACAAACACCAGCAAAATGTTAACCGATTTAAAGACAGAGAAACAATTTATCCTGACATCCTCTATGAGGTACATGAACAGCCAATAGGTCCATGGAGACCCCTGTACTCCACATGTTAGGGGAATGCAGATGTGATCAACACACCACATTGAGTAAACCTGGTTTAGTTAAAGAAGTTGAAAAACGGGTCGGAGAGATTGCTCAGTGGTTAAGAGCATTGCCTGCTCTTCCAAAGATCAGAAGTTCGATTCCTGGACATCACATAATTGCTTCAAAATGAGGTTTGGTGCCCTCTACTGGAAGCAGAAGGAAGAGGCAGGAGAGATGTCTTGGTGGTTAAGAGCATGCCTACTGAGTTTGATGAGGCCAAGTGCAGATATACTGCCAGGGCCCAGGTTGTTGGGACTGAATCAGGAAAAACACTTTGGTAGGATAATAAAGACTCACAGCTCTATCACCATGAGCCAGCATGCTTCAGAGACACCACCAAGCAGAGTAAGGCAAGATGGTTAGAAGAAGAAAATACTAGCATGTTCATGTGCCTGAAGAAGTACTCACATCCAAGACATACAAAGGAACAAACAGCAACAAAAGCTTAACCTATTTAAAGCCAGTGAAACAATTTGTCTAGACCTCCTCTTTGAGGTACACGAACGGCCAACTGATCCATGGAGACATCTGTACTTCAAATGTTAGGAAACTGCAGATGTGATCCACATATCATTGAGTACATCTGGTTTAGGAAAAGAAGTAGAAAAACGGGTGTGAGAAATGGCTCATTGTTTAAGAGCATTTCGTGCTCTTTCATCCTCCTGTATTCAATTTCAAGCAGCCACGTAATGGCTCACAACCATCTGCAATGAGGTCTTGTGCCCTCTTTTGGATGCAGAAAGAAGCGCTCGAGAGATAACTCAGTGGCTCAGAATACTGGCTGCCCTTTTAAAGGTCAGAAGTTCGATTCCTGGCAACCACAGTTTTGCTCTCAAAATGAGATTTGGTGCCATCTACTGGCAACAGAAGGAAGAGGCAGGAGAGATGGCTCAGTACTTAAGAGCATTCCCTGTTGAGTTTGATGAGGCCAAATGCAGATATAGTCAGGGTAAAGGCCAGGTCCCACGTTATTGTGACTGAATTAGGCAAACGTTGTTTTAGGATGTTAAAGACTCACAACTCTATCACCTTGAGACATCGTGCTTCAGAGACAACACTAAGGAGAGGAAGGCAAGATGGCTAGAAGAAGAAAACACTGGCATGTTCATGTGCCTTAAAGAGAACTCACATCCAAGACAATCAAAGGACGACAAACACCAGCAAAATGTTAACCGATTTAAAGCCAGAGAAACAATTTATCCTGACCTCCTCTATGAGGTACATGAACAGCCAATAGGTCCATTAGACCCCTGGACTCCACATGTTAAAGGAATGCAGATGTGATCCACACACCCCATTGAGTAAACCTGGTTTAGTTAATGAAGTTGAAAAACGGGTCGGAGAGATGGCTCAGTGGTTAAGAGCATTGCCTGCTCTTCCAAAGATCAGAAGTTCGATTCCTGGACATCACATAATTGCTTCAAAATGAGGTTTGGTGCCCTCTACTGTAAGCAGAAGGAAGAGGCAGGAGAGATGTCATGGTGCTTAAGAGCATTCCTACTGAATTTGATGAGGCAAAGTGCAGACATACAGCCAGGGCCTAGGTTGTTGGGACTGAATCAGGCAAAACATTTTGTTAGGATAATAAAGACTTACAGCTCTATCACCAGGAGCCAGCATGCTTCTGAGACACCACCAAGCAGAGTAAGGCAAGATGGTTAGAAGAAGAAAATACTAGCATGTTCATGTGCCTGAAGAAGAACTCACATCCAAGACATACAAAGGAACAAACACAAACTAAAGCTTAACCAATTTAAAGCCAGTGAAACAATTTGTCATGACCTCCTCTATGAGGTACACGAATGGCCAACAGATCCATGGAGACCCCTGTACTTCAAATGTTAGGAAAATGCAGATGTGATCCACACATCATTGAGTACATCTGGTTTAGGTAAAGAAGTAGAAAAACGGGTCGGAGAGATGGCTCAGTGTTTAAGAGCATTTCGTGCTCTTTCATCCTCCTCTATCCAATTTCAAGCAAACACATAATGGCTCACAACCATCTGCACTGAGGTCTTGTGCCCTCTTTTGGATGCAGAAAGAAGCGCTCGAGAGATAGCTCAGTGGTTAAGAATACTGGATGCCCTTCTAAAGGTCAGAAGGTCGATTCCTGGCAACCACAGTTTTCCCCTCAAAATGAGATTTGGTGCCATCTACTGGCAACAGAAGGAAGAGGCAGGACAGATAGCTCAGTGCTTAAGAGCATTGCCTGCTGAGTTTGATGAGGCCAAGTGCAGACAGAGAGTCACTGCAAAGGCCAGGGCCCACGTTATTGTGACTGAATTAGGCAAACGTTTTTTTAGGATGTTAAAGACTCACAACTCTATCACCATGAGACATCGTGCTTCAGAGACAACACTAAGGAGAGTAAGGCAAGATGGCTAGAAGAAGAAAACACTGGCATGTTCATGTGCCTTAAAGAGAACTCACATCCAAGACAATCGTTGGACTACAAACACCAGCAAAATGTTAACCAATTTAAAGCCAGAAAAATAATTTTTCCTGACATCCTCTATGAGGTACATGAACAGCCAATAGGTCCATGGAGTCCCCTGTACTCCACATGTTAGGGGAATGCAGATGTGATCCACACACCACATTGAGTAAACCTGGTTTAGTTAAAGAAGTTGAAAAACGGGTCGGAGAGATTGCTCAGTGGTTAAGAGCATTGCCTGCTCTTCCAAAGATCAGAAGTTCGATTCCTGGACCTCACATAATTGCTACAAAATGAGGTTTGGTGCCGTCTACTGGAAGCAGAAGGAAGAGGCAGGAGAGATGTCTTGGTGGTTAAGAGCATGCCTGCTGAGTTTGATGAGGCCAAGTGCAGACATACTGCCAGGGCCCAGGTTGTTGGGACTGAATCAGGAAAAACACTTTGTTAGGATAATAAAGACTCACAGCTCGATCACCATGAGCCTGCATGCTTCAGAGACACCACCAAGCAGAGTAAGGCAAGATGGTTAGAAGAAGAAAATACTAGCATGTTCATGTGCCTGAAGAAGTACTCACATCCAAGACATACAAAGGAACAAACACCAACAAAAGCTTAACCAATTTCAAGCCAGTGAAACAATTTGTCTACACGTACTCTATGAGGTACACGAATGGCCAACAGATCCATGGAGACCCCTGCACGTCAAATGATAGGAAACTGCAGATGTGATCCACACATCATTGAGTACATCTGGTTTAGGTAAAGAAGTAGAAAAATGGGTCGGAGAGATGGCTCAGTGTTTAAGAGCATTTCGTGCTCTTTCATCCTCCTGTATCCAATTTCGAGCAACCACATAATGGCTCACAACCATCTGCAGTGAGGTCTTGTGCACTCTTTTGGATGCAGAAAGAAGCGCTCGAGAGATAACTCAGTGGCTAAGAATACTGGCTGCCCTTTTAAAGGTCAGAAGTTCGATTCCTGGCAACCACAGTTTTGCTCTCAAAATGAGATTTGGTGCCATCTACTGGCAACAGAAGGAAGAGGCAGGAGAGATGGCTCTGTTCTTAAGAGCATTGCCTGCTGAGTTTGATGAGGCCAAGTGCAGACATAGAGTCAGGGCAAATGCCAGGGCCCACGTTATTGTGACTGAATTAGGCAAACATTTATTTAGGATGTTAAAGACTCACAGCTCTATCACCATGAGACAGCGTGCGTCAGAGACAACACTAAAGAGAGTAAGGCAAGATAGCTAGAAGAAGAAAACACTGGCATGTTCATGTGCCTAAAGAGAACTCACATCCAAGACAATCAAAGGACTACAAACACCAGCAAAATGTTAACCAATTTAAAGCCAGAGAAACAATTTATCCTGACCTCCTCTATGAGGTACATGAACAGCCAATAGGTCCATGGAGACCCTTGTACTCCACATGTTAGGGGAATGCAGATGTGATCCCCACACCACATTGAGTACACCTGGTTTAGTTAAAGAAGTTGAAAAACGGGTCGGAGCGATGGCTCAGTGGATAAGAGCATTGCCTGCTCTTCCAAAGATCAGAATTTCGATTCCTGGACATCACATAATTGCTTCAAAATGACGTTTGGTGCCCTCTACTGGAAGCTGAAGGAAGAGGCAGGAGAGATGTCTTGGTGGTTAAGAGAATTCCTGCTGAGTTTGATGAGGCCAGTACAGATATACAGCCAGGGCCCAGGTTGTTGGGACTGAATCAGGCAAAACATTTTGTTAGGATAATAAAGACTCACAGCTCTATCACAATGATCCAGCATGCTTCAGAGACACCACAAGCAGAGTAAGGCAGGATGGGTAGAAGAATAAAATACTAGCATGTTCATGTGCCTGAAGAGGAACTCACATCCAAGACATACAAAGGAAAAAACACCAACAAAATCTTCACCAATTTAAAGCCAGTGAAACAATTTTTCTAGACCTCCTCTATGAGGTACATGAATGGCCAACAGATCCACGGAGACCCCTGTAATTCAAATTTTAGGAAAATGCAGATGTGATCCTCAACCCATATTGAGTATATCTGGTTAGGTAAAGAATTAGAAAAACGGGATGGAGAGATGGCTCAGTCGTTAAGAGCATTGCCTGCTCTTCCAAAGATCAGAAGTTCGATTCCTGGACATCACATAATTGCTTCAAAATGAGGTTTGGTGCCCTCTACTGAAAGCAGAAGGAAGAGGCAGGAGAGATGTCATGGTGCTTAAGATCATTCCTACTGAATTTGATGAGGCAAAGTGCAGACATACAGCCAGGGCCTAGGTTGTTGGGACTGAATCAGGCAAAACATTTTGTTAGGATAATAAAGACTTACAGCTCTATCACCAGGAGCCAGCATGCTTCTGAGACACCACCAAGCAGAGTAAGGCAAGATGGTTAGAAGAAGAAAATACTAGCATGTTCATGTGCCTGAAGAAGAACTCACATCCAAGACATACAAAGGAACAAACACAAACTAAAGCTTAACCAATTTAAAGCCAGTGAAACAATTTGTCATGACCTCCTCTATGAGGTACACGAATGGCCAACAGATCCATGGAGACCCCTGTACTTCAAATGTTAGGAAAATGCAGATGTGATCCACACATCATTGAGTACATCTGGTTTAGGTAAAGAAGTAGAAAAACGGGTCGGAGAGATGGCTCAGTGTTTAAGAGCATTTCGTGCTCTTTCATCCTCCTCTATCCAATTTCAAGCAAACACATAATGGCTCACAACCATCTGCACTGAGGTCTTGTGCCCTCTTTTGGATGCAGAAAGAAGCGCTCGAGAGATAGCTCAGTGGTTAAGAATACTGGATGCCCTTCTAAAGGTCAGAAGGTCGATTCCTGGCAACCACAGTTTTCCCCTCAAAATGAGATTTGGTGCCATCTACTGGCAACAGAAGGAAGAGGCAGGACAGATAGCTCAGTGCTTAAGAGCATTGCCTGCTGAGTTTGATGAGGCCAAGTGCAGACAGAGAGTCACTGCAAAGGCCAGGGCCCACGTTATTGTGACTGAATTAGGCAAACGTTTTTTTAGGATGTTAAAGACTCACAACTCTATCACCATGAGACATCGTGCTTCAGAGACAACACTAAGGAGAGTAAGGCAAGATGGCTAGAAGAAGAAAACACTGGCATGTTCATGTGCCTTAAAGAGAACTCACATCCAAGACAATCGTTGGACTACAAACACCAGCAAAATGTTAACCAATTTAAAGCCAGAAAAATAATTTTTCCTGACATCCTCTATGAGGTACATGAACAGCCAATAGGTCCATGGAGTCCCCTGTACTCCACATGTTAGGGGAATGCAGATGTGATCCACACACCACATTGAGTAAACCTGGTTTAGTTAAAGAAGTTGAAAAACGGGTCGGAGAGATTGCTCAGTGGTTAAGAGCATTGCCTGCTCTTCCAAAGATCAGAAGTTCGATTCCTGGACATCACATAATTGCTACAAAATGAGGTTTGGTGCCGTCTACTGGAAGCAGAAGGAAGAGGCAGGAGAGATGTCTTGGTGGTTAAGAGCATGCCTGCTGAGTTTGATGAGGCCAAGTGCAGACATACTGCCAGGGCCCAGGTTGTTGGGACTGAATCAGGAAAAACACTTTGTTAGGATAATAAAGACTCACAGCTCGATCACCATGAGCCTGCATGCTTCAGAGACACCACCAAGCAGAGTAAGGCAAGATGGTTAGAAGAAGAAAATACTAGCATGTTCATGTGCCTGAAGAAGTACTCACATCCAAGACATACAAAGGAACAAACACCAACAAAAGCTTAACCAATTTCAAGCCAGTGAAACAATTTGTCTACACGTACTCTATGAGGTACACGAATGGCCAACAGATCCATGGAGACCCCTGCACGTCAAATGATAGGAAACTGCAGATGTGATCCACACATCATTGAGTACATCTGGTTTAGGTAAAGAAGTAGAAAAATGGGTCGGAGAGATGGCTCAGTGTTTAAGAGCATTTCGTGCTCTTTCATCCTCCTGTATCCAATTTCGAGCAACCACATAATGGCTCACAACCATCTGCAGTGAGGTCTTGTGCACTCTTTTGGATGCAGAAAGAAGCGCTCGAGAGATAACTCAGTGGCTAAGAATACTGGCTGCCCTTTTAAAGGTCAGAAGTTCGATTCCTGGCAACCACAGTTTTGCTCTCAAAATGAGATTTGGTGCCATCTACTGGCAACAGAAGGAAGAGGCAGGAGAGATGGCTCTGTTCTTAAGAGCATTGCCTGCTGAGTTTGATGAGGCCAAGTGCAGACATAGAGTCAGGGCAAATGCCAGGGCCCACGTTATTGTGACTGAATTAGGCAAACATTTATTTAGGATGTTAAAGACTCACAGCTCTATCACCATGAGACAGCGTGCGTCAGAGACAACACTAAAGAGAGTAAGGCAAGATAGCTAGAAGAAGAAAACACTGGCATGTTCATGTGCCTAAAGAGAACTCACATCCAAGACAATCAAAGGACTACAAACACCAGCAAAATGTTAACCAATTTAAAGCCAGAGAAACAATTTATCCTGACCTCCTCTATGAGGTACATGAACAGCCAATAGGTCCATGGAGACCCTTGTACTCCACATGTTAGGGGAATGCAGATGTGATCCCCACACCACATTGAGTACACCTGGTTTAGTTAAAGAAGTTGAAAAACGGGTCGGAGCGATGGCTCAGTGGATAAGAGCATTGCCTGCTCTTCCAAAGATCAGAATTTCGATTCCTGGACATCACATAATTGCTTCAAAATGAGGTTTGGTGCCCTCTACTGGAAGCTGAAGGAAGAGGCAGGAGAGATGTCTTGGTGGTTAAGAGAATTCCTGCTGAGTTTGATGAGGCCAGTACAGATATACAGCCAGGGCCCAGGTTGTTGGGACTGAATCAGGCAAAACATTTTGTTAGGATAATAAAGACTCACAGCTCTATCACCATGATCCAGCATGCTTCAGAGACACCACAAGCAGAGTAAGGCAGGATGGGTAGAAGAATAAAATACTAGCATGTTCATGTGCCTGAAGAGGAACTCACATCCAAGACATACAAAGGAAAAAACACCAACAAAATCTTCACCAATTTAAAGCCAGTGAAACAATTTTTCTAGACCTCCTCTATGAGGTACATGAATGGCCAACAGATCCACGGAGACCCCTGTAATTCAAATTTTAGGAAAATGCAGATGTGATCCTCAACCCATATTGAGTATATCTGGTTAGGTAAAGAATTAGAAAAACGGGATGGAGAGATGGCTCAGTCGTTAAGAGCATTGCCTGCTCTTCCAAAGATCAGAAGTTCGATTCCTGAACATCACATAATTGCTTCAAAATGAGGTTTGGTGCCCTCTACTGAAAGCAGAAGGAAGAGGCAGGAGAGATGTCTTGGTGGTTAAGAGCATGCCTGCTGAGTTTAATGAGGCCAAGTGCAGACATACAGCCAGGGCCCAGGTTGTTGGGACTGAATCAGGCAAAACATTTTGTTAGTATAATAAAGACTCACAGCTCTATCACCATGAGCCAGCATGCTTCAGAGACACCACCAAGCAGAGTGAGGCAAGATGGTTAGAAGAAGAAAATACTAGCATGTTCATGTGCCTGAAGAAGAACTCACATCCTAGAAATACAAAGGAACAAACAACAACAAAAGCTTAACCAATTTAATGCCAGTGAAACAATTTGTCTAGACCTCCTCTATGAGGTACACGAATGGCCAACAGATCCATATTGACCCCTGTACTTCAAATGTTAGGAAACTGCAGATGTGATCCACACATCATTGAGTACATCTGGTTTAGGAAAAGAAGTAGAAAAACGGGTGTGAGAAATGGCTCATTGTTTAAGAGCATTTCGTGCTCTTTCATCCTCCTGTATTCAATTTCAAGCAACCACGTAATGGCTCACAACCATCTGCAATGAGGTTTGTGCCCTATTTTGGATTCAGAAAGAAGCGCTCGAGAGATAACTCAGTGGCTAAGAATACTGGCTGCCCTTTTAAAGGTCAGAAGTTCGATTCCTGGCAACCACAGTTTTGCCAAGAAATGAGATTTGGTGCCATCTACTGGCAACAGAAGGAAGAGGCAGGAGAGATGTCTCGGTGGTTAAGAGAATTCCTGCTGAGTTTGATGATGCCAGTACAGATATACTGCCAGGGCCCAGGTTGTTGGGACTGAATCAGGCAAAACATTTTGTTGGGATAATAAAGACTCACAGCACTATCACCATGAGCCAGCATATTCAGAGACACCACTAAGCAGAGTAAGGCAGGATGGGTAGAAGAATAAAATACTAGCATGTTCATGTGCCTGAAGAAGAACTCACATCCAAGAAATACAAAGGAACAAACAACAACAAAAGCTAAAACAATTTAAAGCCAGTGAAACAATTTGTCTAGACCTCCTCTATGAGGTACACGAATGGCCAACAGATCCATGGAGCCCCCTGTACTTCAAATGTTAGGAAACGGCAGATGTGATCCACACATCATTGAGTACATCTGGTTTAGGAAAAGAAGTAGAAAAACGGGTGTGAGAAATGGCTCATTGTTTAAGAGCATTTCGTGCTCTTTCATCCTCCTGTATTCAATTTCAAGCAACCAAGTAATGGCTCACAACCATCTGCACTGAGGTCTTGTGCCCTCTTTTGGATGCAGAAAGAAGCGCTCGAGAGATAGCTCAGTGGTTAAGAATACTGGCTGCCCTTCTAAATGTCAGAAGTACGATTCCTGGCAACCACAGTTTTGCTCTCAAAATGAGATTTGGTGCAATCTACTGGCAACAGAAGGAAGAGGCAAGAGAGATAGCTCAGTGCTTAAGAGCATTGCCTGCTGAGTTTGATAAGGCCAAGTGCAGACATAGAGTCAGAGCAAAGGCCAGGGCCCACGTTATTGTGACTTCATTAGGCAAACTTTTTTTAGGATGTTAAAGAATCACAGCTCTATCACCATGAGACATCGTGCTTCAGAGACAACACTAAGGAGAGTAAGGCAAGATGGCTAGAAGAAGAAAACACTGGCATGTTCATGTGCCTTAAAGAGAACTCACATCCAAGACAATCAAAGGACTACAAACACAAGCAAAATGTTAACCAATTTAAAGCCAGAGAAACAATTTATCCTGACCTCCTATATGAGGTACATGAACAGCCATTAGGTCCATGGAGACCCCTGTACTCCACAAGTTAGGGGATGCAGAGGTATCCACACACCACATTGAGTAAACCTGGTTTAGTTAAAGAAGTTGAAAATTTGGTCGGAGAGTTGGCTCAGTGGTTAAGAGCATTGCCTGCTCTTCCAAAGATCAGAAGTTCGATTCTTGGACATCACATAAGTGCTTCAAAATGACGTTTGGTGCCCTCTACTGGAAACGGAAGGAAGAGGCAGGAGAGATGTCTTGGTGGTTAAGAGCATGCCTGCTGAGTTTGATGAGGCCAAGTGCAGACATACAGCCAGGGCCCAGGTTGTTGGGAATGAATCAGGCAAAACATTTTGTTAGGATAATAAAGACTCACAGCTCTATCACCTTGAGCCAGCAAGCTTCAGAGACACCACCAAGCAGAGTAAGGCAAGATGGTTAGAAGGAGAAAATACTAGCATGTTCATGTGCCTGAAGAAGAACTCACATCCAAGACATACAAAGGAACAATCACCAACAAAAGCTTAACCAATTTTAAGCCAGTGAAACAATTTGTCTAGACCTCCTCTATGAGGTACACGAATGGCCAACAGATCCATGGAGACCCCTGTACTTCAAATGTTAGGAAAATGCAGATGTGATCCACACATCCTTGAGTAAATCTGGCTTAGGTAAAGAAGTACAAAAACGGGTTGGAGAGATGGCTCAGTGTTTAAGAGCATTTCGTGCTCTTTCATCCTCCTGTATTCAATTTCAAGCAAGCACATAATGGCTCACAACCATCTGCACTGAGGTCTTGTGCCCTCTTTTGGATGCAGAATGAAGCGCTCGAGATATAGCTCAGTGGTTAAAAATCCTGGCTGCCCTTCTAAAAGTCAGAAGTTCGATTCTTGGCAACCCCAGTTTTGCTCTCAAAATGAGATTTGGTGCCATCTGCTGGCAACAGAAGGAAGAGGCAGGAGAGATGGCTCAGTGCTTAAGAGCATTGCCTGCTGAGTTTGATGAGGCCAAGTGCAGACATAGAGTCTTGGCAAAAGCCAGGGCCCACGTTATTGTGACTGAATTAGGCAAACATATTTTTAGGATGTTAAAGACTCACAGCTCTATCACCATGAGCCATCGTGCTTCAGAAACAACACTAAGGAGAGTAAGGCAAGATAGCTAGAAGAAGGAAACACTGGCATGTTCATGTGCCTTAAAGGGAACTCACATCCAAGACAATCAAAGGACTACAAACACAAGAAAAATGTTAACCAATTTAAAGCCAGAGAAACAATTTATCCTGACCTCCTCTATGAGGTACATGAACAGCCAATATGTCCATGGAGACCCCTGTACTCCACATGTTAGGGGATGCAGATGTGATCCACACACCACATTGAGTAAACCTCGTTTAGTTAAAGAAGAGGAAAAACGGGTCGGAGAGATGGCTCAGTGTTTAAGAGCATTGCCTGCTCTTCCAAAGATCAGAAGTTCGATTCCTGGACATCACATAATTGCTTCAAAATGAGGTTTGGTGCCCTCTACTGGAAGCAAAAAGAGGCAGGAGAGATGTCTTGGTGGTTAAGAGCATGTCTGCTGAGTTTGATGAGGCCAAGTGCAGACATACAGCCAGGGCCCAGGTTGTTGGGACTGAATCAGGCAAAACATTTTGTTAGGATAATCAAGACTCACAGCTCTATCACCATGAGATAGCATGCTTCAGAGACACCACCAAGCAGAGTAAGGCAAGATGGTTAGAAGGAGAAAATAATAGCATGTTCATGTGCCTGAAGAAGAACTCACATCCAAGACATACAAAGGAACAAACACCAACAAAAGCTTAACCAATTTAAAGCCAGTGAAACAATTTGTCTAGACCTCCTCTATGAGGTACACGAATGGCCAACAGATCCATGGAGACTCCTGCACTTCAAATGTTAGGAAAATGCAGATGTGATCCACACATCCTTGAGTAAATCTGGCTTAGGTAAAGAAGTAGAAACACGGGTTGGAGAGATGGCTCAGTGTTTAAGAGCATTTCGTGCTCTTTCATCCTCCTGTATTCAATTTCAAGCAGGCATATAATGGCTCACAACCATCTGCACTGTGGTCTTGTGCCCTCTTTTGGATGCAGAAAGAAGCGCTCGAGAGATAGCTCAGTGGTTAAGAATCCTGGTTGCCCTTCTAAAAGTCAGAAGTTCGATTCTTGGCAACCACAGTTTTGCTCTCAAAATGAGATTTGGTGCCATCTACTGGCAACAGAAGGAAGTGGCAGGAGAGATGGCTCAGTGCTTAAGAGCATTGCCTGCTGAGTTTGATGAGGCCAAGTGCAGACATAGAGTCATGGCAAAAGCCAGGGCCCACGTTATTGTTTCTGAATTAGGCAAACATTTTTTAGGATGTTAAAGACTCACAGCTCTATCACCATGAGCCATCGTGCTTCAGAAACAACACTAAGGAGAGTAAGGCAAGATAGCTAGAAGAAGAAAACACTGGCATGTTCATGGGCCTTAAAGGGAACTCACATCCAAGACAATCAGAGGACTACAAACACCAGCAAAATGTTAACAAATTTAAAGCCAGAGAAACAATTTATTCTGACCTCCACTATGAGGTACATGAACAGCCAATAGGTCCATGGATAACCCTGTACTCCACATGCTAGGGGAATGCACATGTGATCCACACACCACATTGAGTAAACCTGGTTTAGTTAAAGAAGTTGAAAAACGGGTCGGAGAGATGGCTCAGTGTTTAAGAGCATTGCCTGCTCTTCCAAAGATCAGAAGTTCGAATCCTGGACATCACATAATTGCTTCAAAATGAGGTTTGGTGCCCTCTACTTGAAGCAGAAGGAAGAGGCAGGAGAGATGTCTTGGTGGTTAAGAGCATGCCTGTTGAGTTTGATGAGGCCAAGAGCAGACATACAGCCAGGGCCCAGGTTGTTGGGACTGTATCAGGCAAAACATTTTGTTAGGATAATAAAGACTCACAGCTCTATCACCATGAGCCAGCATGCTTTAGAGACACCACCAAGCAGAGTAAGGCAAGATGGTTAGAAGAAGAAAATACTAGCATGTTCATGTGCCTGAAGAAGAACTCACATCCAAGACATACAAAGGAACAAACAGCAACAAAAGCTTAACCAATTTAAAGCCAGGAAACAATTTTTCTAGACCTCCTCTATGAGGTACACGAATGGCCAACAGATCCATGGAGACCCTTGTACTTCAAATGTTACGAAAATGCAGATGTGATCCACACATCATTGAGTACATCTGGTTTAGGTAAAGAAGTAAAAAAACGGGTTGGAGAGATGGCTGAGTGTTTAAGAGCATTTCGTGTTCTTTCATCCTCCGGAATTCAATTTCAAGCAACCAAATAAAGGCTCACAACCATCTGCACTGAGGTCTTGAGCCCTCTTTTGGATGCAGAAAGAAGCGTTCGAGAGTTAGCTCAGTGGTTAAGAATACTGGCTGTCCTTCTAAAGGTCAGAATTTCGATTCCTGGCAACCCCAGGTTTGACCTGAAAATGAGATTTGGTGTCTTCTATTGGCAACAGAAGGAAGAGGCAGGAGAGATGGCTCAGTGCTTAAGAGCATTGCCTGCTGAGTTTGATGAGGCCAAGTGCAGACATAGAGTCAGGGCAAAGGCAAAGGCCAGGGACCACGTTATTATGACTGAATTAGGCAAACGTTTTTTTTTAGGATGTTAAAGACTCACAGCTCTATCACCATGAGACATCGTGCTTCAGAGACAACACTAAGGAGAGTAAGGCCAGATGGCTAGAAGAAGAAATAACTGGCATGTTCATGTGCCTTAAAGATAACTCACATCCAAGACAATCAAAGGACTACAAACACCAGCAAAATGTTAACCAATTTAAAGCCAGAGAAACAATTTATCCTTACCTCCTCTATGAGGTACATGAACAACCAATAGGTCCATGGAGACCCCTGTACTCCACATGTTAGGGGAATGCAGATGTGATCCACACACCACATTGAGTAAACCTGGTTTAGATAAAGAAGTTGAAAAACGGGTCGGAGAGATGGCTCAGTGGTTGATATCATTGCCTGCTCTTCCAAAGATCAGAAGTTCGATTCCTGGACATCACATAATTGCTTGAAATGAGGTTAGGTGCCCTCTACTGGAAGCAGAATGAAGAGGCAGGAGAGATGATTGGTTGGTAAGAGCATGCCTGCTGAGTTTGATGAGGCCAAGTGCAGACATACAGCCAGGGCCAAGGTTGTTGGGACTGAATCAGGCAAAACATTTTGTTAGGATAATCAAGACTCACAGCTCTATCACCATGAGCCAGCATGCTTCAGAGACACCACCAAGCAGAGTAAGGTAAGATGGTTAAAAGAAAATACTAGCATGTTCATGTGCCTAAACGAGAACTCACATCGAAGACATACAAAGGAACAAACACCAACAAAAGCTTAACCAATTTAAAGCCAGTGAAACAATTTGTCTAGACCTCCTCTATGAGGTACACGAATGGCCAATAGATCCATGGAGACCCCTGTACATCAAAATGCAGATGTGATCCACACATCATTGAGTTCATCTTGTTTAGTTAAAGAAGTAGAAAAACGCGTTGGAGAGATGGCTCATTGTTTAAGAGCATTTGTGCTCTTTCATCCTCCTGTATTCAATTTCAAGCAATCACATAATGGCTCACAACCATCTGCACTGAGGTCTTGTGCCCTCTTTTGGATGCAGAAAGAAGCGCTCGAGAGATAGCTCAGTGCTTAAGAATACTGGCTGCCCTTCTAAAGGTCAGAAGTTCGATTCCTGGCAACCACAGTTTTGCTCTCAAAATGAGATTTGGTGCCATCTACTGGCAACAGAAGGAAGAGGCAGGAGAGATGGCTCAGTGCTTAAGAGCATTGCCTGCTGAGTTTGATGAGGCCAAGTGCAGACAGAGAGTCAGAGCAAAGGCCAGGGCCTACGTTATTGTGACTGAATTAGGCAAAAGTTTTTTTAGGATGTTAAAGAGTCACAGCTCTATCACCATGAGAAAGCGTGCTTCAGAGACAACACTAAGGAGAGTAAGGCAAGATGGCTAGAAGAAGAAAACACTTGCAAGTTCATGTTCCTTAAAGGGAACTCACATCCAAAACAATCAAAGGACTACAAACACCAGCAAAATGTTAACCAATTTAAAGCCAGAGAAACAATTTATCCTGACCTCCTCAATGAGGTACATGAACAGCCAATAGGTCCATGGAGACCCCTGTAATCCACATGTTAGGGGATGCAGATGTGATCCACACACCATATTGAGTGAACCTGGTTTAGTTAAAGAAGTTGAAAAACGGGTCGGAGAGATGGCTCAGTGGTTAAGAGCATTGCCTGCTCTTCCAAAGATCAGAAGTTCGATTCCTGGACATCACATAATTGCTTCAAAATGAGGTTTGGTGCCCTCTACTGGAAGCAGAAGGAAGAGGCAGGAGAGATGTCTTGGTTGTTAAGAGCATTCCTGCTGATTTTGATGAGGCCAGGGCCCAGGTTGTTGTGACTGAATCAGGCAAAACATTTTGTTAAGATAATAAAGACTCACAGCATTATCACCAGGAGCCAGCGTGCTTTAGAGACACCACAAAGAGGAGTAAGGCAAGATGGTTAGAAGAAGAAAATACTAGCATGTTCATGTGCCTGAAGAAGAACTCACATCCAAGACATACAAAGGAACAAACACCAACAAAAGCTTAACCAATTTAAAGCCAGTGAAACTATTTGTCTAGACCTCCTCTATGAGGTACACGAATGACCAAAAGATTAATCGAGACCGCTGTATTTCAAATTTTCGGAAAATGCAGATGTGATCCACACATCATTGAGTACATCTGGTTTAGGTAAAGAAGTAGAAAAACGGGTTGGAGAGATGGCTCAGTGTTTAAGAGCATTTCGTGCACTTTCATCCACCTGTATTCAATTTCAAGCATCCACATAATGGCTCACAACCATCTGCACTGAGGTCTTGTGCCCTCTTTTGGATGCAGAAAGAAGCGCTCGAGAGATAGCTCAGTGGTTAAGAATCCTGGCTGCCCTTCTAAAGGTCAGAAGTTGGATTACTGGCAACCACAGTTTTGCTCTCAAAATGAGATTTGGTGCCATCTACTGGCAACAGATGGAAGAGGCAAGAGGGATGGCTCAGTGTTTAGGAGCATTGCCTGCTGAGTTTGATGAGGCCAAGTGCAGACATAGAGACAGGGCAAAGGCAAAGGGCAGGGCCTACGTTATTGTGACTGAATTAGGCAAAGATTTTTTTAGGATGTTAAAGACTCACAGCTCTATCACAATGAGACATCGTGCTTCGGAGCCAACACTAAGGAGAGTAAGGCAAGATGGCTAGAAGAAGAAAACACTGGCATGTTCATGTGCCTTAAAGAGAACTCACATCCAAGACAATCAAAGGACCACAAACACCAGCAAAATGTTAACCAATTTAAAGCCAGAGAAACAATTTATCCTGACCTCCTCTATGAGGTACATGAACAGCCAATAGGTCCATGGAGACCACGGTACTCCACATGTTAGGGGAATGAAGATGTGATCCACACACCACATTGAGTAAACCAGGTTTAGTTAAAGAAGTTGAAAAACGGGTCGGAGAGATGGCTCAGTGGTTAAGAGCATTGCCTGCTCTTCCAAAGATCAGAAGTTCGATTCCTGGACATCACATAATTGCTTCAAAATGAGGATTGGTGCCCTCTACTGGAAGCAGAAGGAAGAGGCAGGAGAGATGTCTTGGTGGTTAAGAGCATGCCTGCTGAGTTTGATGAGGCCAAGTGCAGACATACAGCCAGGGCCCAGGTTGTTGGGACTGAATCAGGCAAAACATTTTGTTAGGATAATAAAGACTCCCAGCTCTATCACCATGAGCCAGCATGCTTCAGAGACACCACCAAGCAGAGTAAGGTTAGATGGTTAAAAGAAAATACTAGCATGTTCATGTGCCTAAACGAGAACTCACATCGAAGACATAGAAAGGAATAAACACCAACAAAAGCTTAACCAATTTAAAGCCAGTGAAACAATTTGTCTAGACCTCCTCTATGAGGTAAACGAATGGCCAACAGATCCATGGAGACCCCTGTACTTCAAATGTTAGGAAAATGCAGATGTGATCCACACATCATTGAGTACATCTGGTTTAGGTAAAGAAGTAGAAAAACGGGTTGGAGAGATGGCTCGGGGTATCAGAGCAATTCGTGAGCTTTCATCCTCCTGTATCCAATTTCAAGCAACCACATAATGGCTCACAACCATCTGCACTGAGGTCTTGTGCCCTCTTTTGGATGCAGAAACAAGCGCTCGAGAGATAGCTCAGTGGTTAAGTATCCTGGCTGCCCTTCTAAAGGTCAGAAGTTCGATTCCTGGCAACCACAGTTTTGCTCTCAAAATGAGATTTGGTGCCATCTACTGGCAACAGAAGGAAGAGGCAGGAGAGATGGCTCAGTGCTTAAGAGCATTGCCTGCTGAGTTTTATGAGGCCAAGTGCAGACATAGAGTCAGGGCAAAGGCCAGGGCCCACGTTATTGTGACTGAATTAGGCAAACGATTTTTTAGGATGTTAAAGACTCACAACTCTATCACCATGAGCCATCATGCTTCAGAGACCACACTAAGGAGAGTCAGGCAAGATGGCTAGAAGAAGAAAACACTGGCATGTTCATGTGCCTTAAAGAGAACTCACATCCAAGACAATCAATAGACTACAAACACCAGCAAAATGTTAACCAATTTAAAGCCAGAGAAACAATTTATCCTGACCTCCTCTATGAGGTACATGAACAACCAATAGGTCCATGGAGACCCCTGTACTCCACATGATAGGGGAATGCAGATGTGATCCACACACCACATTGAGTAAACCTGGTTTAGTTAAAGAAGTTGAAAAACGGGTCGGAGAGATGGCACAGTGGTTAAGAGCATTGCCTGCTCTTCCAAAGATCAGAAGTCCGATTCCTGGACATCACATAATTGCTTCAAAATGAGGTTTGGTGCCATCTACTGGCAACAGAAGGAAGAGGCAGGAGAGATGGCTCAGTGCTTAAGAGCATTGCCTGCTGTGTTTGATGAGGCCAAGTGCAGACATAGTGTCAGAGCAAAGGCCAGGGCCCACGTTATTGTGACTGAATTAGGCAAACGTTTTTGTAGGATGTTAAAGACTCACAACTCTATCACCATGAGACATCGTGTTTCAAGAGACAAGACTAAGGAGAGTAAGGCAAGATGGCTAGAAGAAAAAAACACTGGCATGTTCATGTGCCTTAAAGAGAACTCACATCCAAGACAATCAAAGGACTACAAACACCAGCAAAATGTTAACCAATTTAAAGCCAGAAAACCAATTTATCCTGATCTCCTCTATGAGGTACATGAACAGCCAATAGGTACATGGAGACCCCTGTACTCCACATGTTAGGGGAATGCAGATGTGATCCACACACCACATTGAGTAAACCTGATTTAGTTAAAGAAGATGAAAAATGGGTGGGAGAGATGGCTCAGTGGTTAAGAACATTGCCTGCTCTTCCAAAGATCAGAAGTTCGATTCCTGGCCATCACATAATTGCTTCAAAATGAGGTTTGGTGCCCTCTACTGGAAGCAGAAGGAAGAGGCAGGAGAGATGTCTTGGCGGTTAAGAGCAAGCCTGCTGAGTTTGATGACGCCAAGTTCACACATACAGCTTGGGACCAGGTTATTGGGACTGAATCAGGCAAATCATTTTGTTTGTATAATAAAGACTCACAGCTCTATCACCATGAGCCAGCATGCTTCAGAGACACCACCAAGCAGAGTAAGGCAAGATGGTTAGAAGAGGAAAATACTAGCATGTTCATGTACCTGAAGAAGAACTCACATCCAAGACATACAAAGGAACAAACACCAACAAAAGCTTAACCAATTTAAAGCCAGTGAAACAATTTGTCTAGACCTCCTCTATGAGGTAAACGAATGGCCAACAGATCCATGGAGACCCCTGTACTTCAAATGTTAGGAAAATGCAGATGTGATCCACACATCATTGAGTACATCTGGTTTAGGTAAAGAAGTAGAAAAACGGGTTGTAGAGATGGCTCGGGGTATCAGAGCAATTCGTGAGCTTTCATCCTCCTGTATCCAATTTCAAGCAACCACATAATGGCCCACAACCATCTGCACTGAGGTCTTGTGCCCTCTTTTGGATGCAGAAAGAAGCGCTCGAGGGATAGCTCAGTGGTCAAGAATCCTGGCTGCCCTTCTAAAGGTCAGAAGTTCGATTCCTGGCAACCACAGTTTTGCTCTCAAAATGACATTTGGTGCCATCTACTGGCAACAGAAGGAAGAGGCAGGAGAGATGGCTCAGTGCTTAAGAGCATTGCCTGCTGAGTTTTATGAGGCCACGTGCAGACATAGAGTCAGGGCAAAGGCCAGGGCCCACGTTATTGTGACTGAATTAGGCAAACGATTTTTTAGGATGTTAAAGACTCACAACTCTAACACCATGAGCCATCGTGCTTCAAAGACCACACTAAGGAGAGTCAGGCAAGATGGCTAGAAGAAGAAAACACTGGCATGTTCATGTGCCTTAAAGAGAACTCACATCCAAGACAATCAATAGACTACAAACACCAGCAAAATGTTAACCAATTTAAAGCCAGAGAAACAATTTATCCTGACCTCCTCTATGAGGTACATGAACAGCCAATAGGTCCATGGAGACCCCTGTACTCCACATGTTAGGGGAATGCAGATGTGATCCACACACCACATTGAATAAACCTGGTTTAGTTAAAGAAGTTGAAAAACGGGTCGGAGAGATGGCTCAGTGGTTAAGAGCATTGGCTGCTCTTCCAAAGATCAGAAGTCCGATTCCTGGACATCACATAATTGCTTCAAAATGAGGTTTGGTGCCATCTACTGGCAACAGAAGGAAGAGGCAGGAGAGATGGCTCAGTGCTTAAGAGCATTGCCTGCTGTGATTGATGAGGCCAAGTGCAGACATAGTGTCAGGGCAAAGGCCAGGGCCCACGTTATTGTGACTGAATTAGGCAAACGTTTTTGTAGGATGTTAAAGACTCACAACTCTATCACCATGAGACATCGTGCTTCAAGAGACAACACTAAGGAGAGTAAGGCAAGATGGCTAGAAGAAGAAAACACTGGCATGTTCATGTGCCTTAAAGAGAACTCACATCCAAGACAATCAAAGGACTACAAACAACAGCAAAATGTTAACCAATTTAAAGCCAGTGAAACAATTTATCCTGACCTCCTCTATGAGGTACATGAACAGCCAATAGGTCCATGGAGACCCCTGTACTCCACATGTTAGGGGAATGCAGATGTGATCCACACACCACATTGAGTACACCTGATTTAGTTAAAGAAGATGAAAAATGGGTGGGAGAGATGGCTCAGTGCTTAAGAACATTGCCTGCTCTTCCAAAGATCAGAAGTTCGATTCCTGAACATCACATAATTGCTTCAAAATGAGGTTTGGTGCCCTCTACTGGAAGCAGAAGGAAGAGGCAGGAGAGATGTCTTGGTGGTTAAGAGCATGCCTGCTGAGTTTGATGACGCCAAGTTCAGACATACAGCTTGGGACCAGGTTATTGGGACTGAATCAGGCAAATCATTTTGTTTGTATAATAAAGACTCACAGCTCTATCACCATGAGCCAGCATGCTTCAGAGACACCACCAAGCAGAGTAAGGCAAGATGGTTAGAAGAAGAAAATACTAGCATGTTCATGTACCTGAAGAAGAACTCACATCCAAGACATACAAAGGAACAAACACCAACAAAAGCTTAACCAATTTAAAGCCAGTGAAACAATTTGTCTAGACTCCTCTATGAGGTAAACGAATGGCCAACAGATCCATGGCGACCCCTGTACTTCAAATGTTAGGAAAATGCAGATGTGATCCACACATCATTGAGTACATCTGGTTTAGGTAAAGAAGTAGAAAAACGGGTTGGAGAGATGGCTCGGGGTATCAGAGCAATTCGTGAGCTTTCATCCTCCTGTATCCAATTTCAAGCAACCACATAATGGCTCACAACCATCTGCACTGAGGTCTTGTGCCCTCTTTTGGATGCAGAAAGAAGCGCTCGAGAGATAGCTCAGTGCTTAAGAATCCTGGCTGCCCTTCTAAAGGTCAGAAGTTCGATTCCTGGCAACCACAGTTTTGCTCTCAAAATGAGATTTGGTGCCATCTACTGGCAACAGAAGGAAGAGGCAGGAGAGATGGCTCAGTGCTTAAGAGCATTGCCTGCTGAGTTTGATGAGGCCAAGTGCAGACATAGAGTCAGGGCAAAGGCCAGGGCCCACGTTATTGTGACTGAATTAGGCAAACGATTTTTTAGGATGTTAAAGACTCACAACTCTATCACCATGAGCCATCGTGCTTCAGAGACTACACTAAGGAGAGTCAGGCAAGATGGCTAGAAGAACAAAACACTGGCATGTTCATGTGCCTTAAAGAGAACTCACATCCAAGACAATCAATAGACTACAAACACCAGCAAAATGTTAACCAATTTAAAGCCAGAGAAACAATTTATCCTGACATCCTCTATGAGGTACATGAACAGCCAATAGGTCCATGGAGACCCCTGTACTCCACCTGATAGGGGAATGCAGATGTGATCCACACACCACATTGAGTAAACCTTGTTTAGTTAAAGAAGTTGAAAAACGGGTCGGAGAGATGGCACAGTGGTTAAGAGCATTGCCTGCTCTTCCAAAGATCAGAAGTCCGATTCCTGGACATCACATAATTGCTTCAAAATGAGGTTTGGTGCCATCTACTGGCAACAGAAGGAAGAGGCAGGAGAGATGGTTCAGTGCTTAAGAGCATTCCCTGCTGTGTTTGATGAGGCCAAGTGCAGACATAGTGTCAGGGCAAAGGCCAGGGCCCACGTTATTGTGACTGAATTAGGCAAACGTTTTTGTAGGATGTTAAAGACTCACAACTCTATCACCATGAGACATCGTGCTTCAAGAGACAACACTAAGGAGAGTAAGGCAAGATGGCTAGAAAAAGAAAACACTGGCATGTTCATGTGCCTTAGGAGAACTCACATCCAAGACAATCAAAGGAATACAAACACCAGCAAAATGTTAACCAATTTAAAGCCAGTGAAACAATTTATCCTGACCTCCTCTATGAGGTACATGAACAGCCAATAGGTCCATGGAGACCCCTGTACTCCACATGTTAGGGGAATGCAGATGTGATCCACACACCACTTTGAGTAAACCTGATTTAGTGAAAGAAAATGAAAAATGGGTGGGAGAGATGGCTCAGTGGTTAAGAACATTGCCTGCTCTTCCAAAGACCAGAAGTTCTATTCCTGGACATCACATAATTGCTTCAAAATGAGGTTTGGTGCCCTCTACTGGAAGAAGAAGGAAGAGGCAGGAGAGATGTCTTGGTGGTTAAGAGCATGCCTGCTGAGTTTGATGACGCCAAGTTCAGACATACAGCTTGGGACCAGGTTATTGGGATTGAATCAGGCAAATCATTTTGTTTGGATAATAAAGGCTCACAGCTCTATCACCATGAGCCAGCATGCTTCAGAGACACCACCAAGCAGAGTAAGGCAAGATGGTTAGAAGAGAAAATACTAGCATGTTCATGTACCTGAAGAAGAACTCACATCCAAGACATACAAAGGAACAAACACCAACAAAAGCTTAACCAATTTAAAGCCAGTGAAACAATTTGTCTAGACCTCCTCTATGAGGTAAACGAATGGCCAACAGATCCATGGAGACCCCTGTACTTCAAATGTTAGGAAAATGCAGATGTGATCCACACATCATTGAGTACATCTGGTTTAGGTAAAGAAGTAGAAAAACGGGTTGGAGCGATGGCTCGGGGTATCAGAGCAATTCGTGAGCTTTCATCCTCCTGTATCCAATTTCAAGCAACCACATAATGGCTCACAACCATCTGCACTGAGGTCTTGTGCCCTCTTTTGGATGCAGAAAGAAGCGCTCGAGAGATAGCTCAGTGCTTAAGAATCCTGGCTGCCCTTCTAAAGGTCAGAAGTTCGATTCCTGGCATCCACAGTTTTGCTCTCAAAATGACATTTGGTGCCATCTACTGGCAACAGAAGGAAGAGGCAGGAGAGATGGCTCAGTGCTTAAGAGCATTGCCTGCTGAATTTTATGAGGCCAAGTGCAGACATAGAGTCAGGGCAAAGGCCAGGGCCCACGTTATTGTGACTGAATTAGGCAAAAGTTTTTTTAGGATGTTAAAGACTCACAGCTCTATCACCATGAGCCATCGTGCTTCAGAGACCACACTAAGGAGAGTCAGGCAAGATGGCTAGAAGAACAAAACACTTGCATGTTCATGTGCCTTAAAGAGAACTCACATCCAAGAAAATCAATAGACTACAAACACCAGCAAAATGTTAACCAATTTAAAGCCAGAGAAACAATTTATCCTGACCTCCTCTATGAGGTACATGAACAGCCAATAGGTCCATGGAGACCCCTGTACTCCACATGATAGGGGAATGCAGATGTGATCCACACACCACATTGAGTAAACCTGGTTTAGTTAAAGAAGTTGAAAAACGGGTCGGAGAGATGGTACAGTGGTTAAGAGCATTGCCTGCTCTTCCAAAGATCAGAAGTCCGATTCCTGGACATCACATAATTGCTTCAAAATGAGGTTTGGTGCCATCTACTGGCAACAGAAGGAAGAGGCAGGAGAGATGGCTTAGTGCTTAAGAGCATTGCCTGCTGTGTTTGATGAGGCCAAGTGCAGACATACAGCCTGGGCCCAGGTTGTTTGGCCTGAATCAGGAAAAACATTTTGTTTGTATAATAAATACTCACAGCTCTATCACCATAAGCCAGCATGCTTCAGAGACACCACCAAGCAGAGTAAGGCAAGATGATTAGAGAGGAAAATACTAGCATGTTCATGTGCCTGAAGAAGAACTCACATCCAAGACATACAAAGGAACAAACCCCAACAAAAGCTTTACCTATTTAAAGCCAGTGAAACAATTTGTCTAGACCTCCTCTATGAGGTACACGAATGGCCAACAGATCCATGGAGTCCCCTGTACTTCAAATGTTTGGAAAATGCAGATGTGATCCACACATCATTGAGTACATCTGGTTTAGTAAAGAAGTAGAAAAACGGGTTGGAGAGATGGCGCGGGGTATCAGAGAAATTCGTGAGCTTTCATCCTCCGGTATCCAATTTCAAGCAACCACATAATGGCTCACAACCATCTTCACTGAGGTCTTGTGCCCTCTTTTGGATGCAGATAGAAGCGCTCGAGAGATAGCTCAGTGGTTAAGAATCCTGGCTGCCTTTCTAAACGTCAGAAGTTCGATTCCTGGCAACCACAGTTTTGCTCTCAAAATGAGATTTGGTGCCATCTACTGGCAAAAGAAGGAAGAGGCAGGAGAGATGGCTCAGTGCTTAAGAGCATTGCCTGCTGAGTTTGATGAGACCAAGTGCAGACAGAGAGTCAGGGCAAAGGCCAGGGCCCACGTTATTGTGACTGAATTAGGCAAACGTTTTTTTAGGATGTTAAAGACTCACAGCTATATCACCATGAGCCATCGTGCTTCAGAGACAACACTAAAGAGAGTCAGGCAAGATGGCTAGAAGAAGAAAACACTGTCATGTTCATGTGCCTTAAAGAGAACTCACATCCAAGACAATCAAAGGACTACAAACACAAGCAAAATGTAAACGAATTTAAAGCCAGAGAAACAATTTATCCTGACGTCCTCTATGAGGTACATGAACAGCCAATAGGTCCATGGAGACCCCTTTACTCCACATGTTAGGGAAATGCAGATGTGATCCACACACCACATTGAGTAACCCTGGTTTAGTTAAAGAAGTTGAAAATCGGGTCGGAGAGTTGGCCCAGTGGTTAAGAACATTGCCTGCTCTTCCAAAGATCAGAAGTCCGATTCCTGGACATCACATAATTGCTTCAAAATTTGGTTTGGTGCCATCTACTGGCAACAGAGGGAAGAGGCAGGAGAGATGGCTCAGTGCTTAAGAGCATTGCCTGCTGTGTTTGATGAGGCCAAGTGACGACATAGAGTCAGGGCAAAGGCCAGGGCCCACGTTATTGTGACTGAATTAGGCAAACGTTTTTGTAGGATGTTAAAGACTCACAACTCTATCACCATGAGACATCGTGCTTCAGAGACAACACTAAGGAGAGTAAGGCAAGATGGCTAGAAGAAGAAACACTGGCATGTTCATGTGCCTTACGAGAACTCACATCCAAGACAATCAACGGACTACAAACACCAGCAAAATGTTAACCAATTTAAAGCCAGTGAAACAATTTATCCTGACCTCCTCTATGAGGTACATGAACAGCCAATAGGTCCATGGAGACCCCTGTACTCCACATGTTAGGGGAATGCAGATGTGATCCACACACCACATTGAGTAAACCTGATTTAGTTAAAGAAGATGAAAAATGGGTGGGAGAGATGGCTCAGTGGTTAAGAACATTGCCTGCTCTTCCAAAGACCAGAAGATCGATTCCTGGACATCACATAATTGCTTCAAAATGAGGTTTGGTGCCCTCTACTGGAAGCAGAAGGAAGAGGCAGGAGAGATGTCTTGGTGGTTAAGAGCATGCCTGCTGAGTTTGATGACGCCAAGTTCAGACATACAGCTTGGGACCAGGTTATTGGGACTGAATCAGGCAAATCATTTTGTTTGGATAATAAAGACTCACAGCTCTATCACCATGAGCCAGCATGCTTCAGAGACACCACCAAGCAGAGTAAGGCAAGATGGTTAGAAGAGAAAATACTAGCATGTTCATGTACCTGAAGAAGAACTCACATCCAAGACATACAAAGGAACAAACACCAACAAAAGCTTAACCAATTTAAAGCCAGTGAAACAATTTGTATAGACCTCCTTTATGAGGTAAACGAATGGCCAACAGATCCATGGAGACCCCTGTACTTCAAATGTTAGGAAAATGCAGATGTGATCCACACATCATTTAGTACATCTGGTTTAGGTAAAGAAGTAGAAAAACGGGATGGAGAGATGGCTCGGGGTATCAGAGCAATTCGTGAGCTTTCATCTTCCTGTATCCAATTTCAAGCAACCACATAATGGCTCACAACCATCTGCACTGAGGTCTTGTGCCCTCTTTTGGATGCAGAAAGAAGCGCTCGAGAGATAGCTCAGTGCTTAAGAATCCTGGCTGCCCTTCTAAAGGTCAGAAGTTCGATTCCTGGCAACCACAGTTTTGCTCTCAAAATGACATTTGGTGCCATCTACTGGCAACAGAAGGAAGAGGCAGGAGAGATGGCTCAGTGCTTAAGAGCATTGCCTGCTGAGTTTTATGAGGCCAAGTGCAGACATAGAGTCAGGGCAAAGGCCAGGGCCCACGTTATTGTGACTGAATTAGGCAAACGATATTTTAGGATGTTAAAGACTCACAACTATCACCATGAGCCATCGTTCTTCAGAGACCACACTAAGGAGAGTCAGGCAAGATGGCTAGAAGAACAAAACACTGGCATGTTCATGTGCCTTAAAGAGAACTCACATCCAAGACAATCAAAGGACTACAAACACCAGCAAAATGTTAACCAATTTAAAGCCAGAGAAACAATTCATCCTGACCTCCTCTATGAGGTACATGAACAGCCAATAGGTCCATGGAGACCCCTGTACTCCACATGTTAGGGGAATGCAGATGTGATCTACACACCACATTGAGTAAACCTGGTTTAGTTAAAGAAGTTGAAAAACGAGTCGGAGAGATGGCTCAGTGGTTAAGAGCATTGCCTGCTCTTCCAAAGATCAGAAGTTCGATTCCTGGATATCACATAATTGCTTCAAAATGAGAATTGGTGCCCTCTACTGGAAGCAGAAGGAAGAGGCAGGAGAGATGTCTTGGTGGTTAAGAGCATGCCTGCTGAGTTTGATGACGCCAAGTTCAGACATACAGCTTGGGACCAGGTTATTGGGACTGAATCAGGCAAATCATCTTGTTTGGATAATAAAGACTCACATCTCTATCACCATGAGCCAGCATGCTTCAGAGACACCACCAAGCAGAGTTAGGCAAGATGGTTAGAAGAGGAAAATACTAGCATGTTCATGTACCTGAAGAAGAACTCACATCCAAGACATACAAAGGAACAAACACCAACAAAAGCTTAACCAATTTAAAGCAAGTGAAACAATTTGTTTAGATCTCCTCTATGAGGTAAACGAATGGCCAACAGATCAATGGAGACCCCTGTACTTCAAATGTTAGGAAAATGCAGATGTGATCCACACATCATTGAGTACATCTGGTTTAGGTAAAGAAGTGGAAAAACGGGTTGGAGAGATGGCTCGGGGTTTAAGAGCATTTTGTGAGCTTTCATCCTCCTGTATCCAATTTCAAGCAACCACATAATGGCTCACAACCATCTGCACTGAGGTCTTGTGCCCTCTTTTGGATGCAGAAAAAAGCGCTCGAGAGATAGCTCAGTGGTAAAGAATCCTGGCTGCCATTCTAAAGGTCAGAAGTTCGATTCCTGGCAACCACAGTTTTGCTCTCAAAATGAGATTTGGTGCCATCTACTGGCAACAGAAGGAAGAGGCAGGAGAGATGGCTCAGTGCTTAAGAGCATTGCCTGCTGAGTTTGATGAGACCAAGTGCAGACATAGAGTCAGGGCATAGGCCAGGGCCAACGTTATTGTGACTGAATTAGGCAAACGTTTTTTTAGGATGTTAAAGACTCACAGCTATATCACCATGAGACATCGAGCTTCAGAGACAACACTAAGGAGAGTCAGGCAAGATGGCTAGAAGAAGAAAACACTGGCATGTTCATGTGCCTTAAAGGGAACTCACATCCAAGACAATCAAAGGACTACAAACACCAGCAAAATGTTAACCAATTTAAAGCCAGAGAAACAATTTATCCTGACCTCCTCTATGAGGTACATGAACAGCCAATAGGTCCATGGAGACCCCTGTACTCCACATGTTAGGGGAATGCAGATGTGATCCACACACCACATTGAGTACACCTGGTTTAGTTAAAGAAGATGAAAAACGGGTCGGAGAGATGGCTCAGTGGTTAAGAAAGTTGCCTGCTATTCCAAAGATCAGAAGTTCGATTCCTGGACATCACATAATTGATTCAAAATGAGGTTTGGTGCCCTCTACTGGAAGCAGAAGGAAGAGGCAGGAGAGATGTCTTGGTGGTTAAGAACATGCCTGCTGAGTTTGATGAGGCCAAGTGCAGACATACAGCCAGGGCCCAGGTTGTTTGGCCTGAATCAGGAAAAACATTTTGTTTGTATAATAAATACTCACAGCTTTATCACCATAAGCCAGCATGCTTCAGAGACACCACCAAGCAGAGTAAGGCAAGATGATTAGAGAGGAAAATACTAGCATGTTCATGTGCCTGAAGAAGAACTCACATCCAAGACATACAAAGGAACAAACACCAACAAAAGCTTTACCTATTTAAAGCCAGTGAAACAATTTATCTAGACCTCCTCTATGAGGTACACGAATGGCCAACATATCCATGGAGTCCACTGTACTTCAAATGTTTGGAAAATGCAGATGTGATCCACACATCATTGAGTACATCTGGTTTAGGTAAAGAAGTAGAAAAACGGGTTGGAGAGATGGCTCGGGGTATCAGAGCAATTCGTGAGCTTTCATCCTCCTGTATCCAATTTCAAGCAACCACATAATGGCTCACAACCATCTGCACTGAGGTCTTGTGCCCTCTTTTGGATGCAGAAAGAAGCCCTCAAGAGATAGCTCAGTGGTTAAGAATACTGGCTGCCCTTCTAAAGGTCAGAAGTTCGATTCCTGGCAACCACGGTTTTGCTCTCAAAATTACATTTGGTGCCATCTACTGGCAGCAGAAGGAAGAGGCAGGAGAGATGGCTCAGTGCTTAAGAGCATTGCCTGCTGAGTTTGATGAGACCAAGTGCAGACATAGAGTCAGGGCAAAGGCCAGGGCCCAAGTTACTGTGACTGAATTAGGCAACCGTTTTCTTAGGATGTTAAAGACTCACAGCTCTATCACCATGAGCCATCGTGCTTCAGAGACAACACTAACAAGAGTCAGGCAAGATGGCTAGAAGAAGAAAACACTGGCATCTTCATGTGCCTTAAAGAGAACTCACATCCAAGACAATCAAAGGACTACAAACACCAGCAAAATGTTAACCAATTTAAAGCCAGAGAAACAATTTATCCTGAGCTCCTCTATGAGGTACATGAACAGCCAATAGGTCCATGGAGACCCCTGTACTCCACATGTTAGGGGAATGCAGATGTGATCCACACACCACATTGAGTAAACCTGGTTTAGTTAAAAAAGATGAAAAACGGGTCGGAGAGATGGCTCAGTGGTTAAGAACATTTCTGCTCTTCCAAAGATCAGAATTTCGATTCCTGGACATCACATAATTGCTTCAAAATGAGGTTTGGTGCCCTCTACTGGAAGCAGAAGGAAGAGGCATGAGAGATGTCTTGGTGGTTAAGAGCATGCCTGCTGAGTTTGATGAGGCCAAGTGCACACATACAGCCAGGGCCCAGGTTTTTGGGACTGAATCAGGCAAAACATTTTGTTTGGATAATAAAGACTCACAGCTCTATCACCATGAGCCAGCATGCTTCAGAGACACCACCAAGCAGAGTAAGGCAAGATGGTTAGAAGAGGAAAATACTAGCATGTTCATGTGCCTGAAGAAGAACTCACATCCAAGACATACAAAGGAACAAACACCAACAAAAGCTTAACCAATTTAAAGCCAGTGAAACAATTTGTCTAGACCTCCACTATGAGGTACACGAATGGCCAACAGATCCATGGAGACCCCTGTACTTCAAATGTTAGGAAAATGCAGATGTGATCCACACATCATTGAGTACATCTGGTTTAGGTAAAGAAGTAGAAAAACGGGTTGGAGAGATTGCTCAGTGTTTAAGAGCATTTCGGGCTCTTTCTTCCTCCTGTATCCAATTTCAAGCAACCACATAATGGCTCACAACCATCTGCACTGAGGTCTTGTGCCCTCTTTTGGATGCAGAAAGAAGCGCTCGAGAGATAGCTCAGTGGTTAAGAATACTGGCTGCCCTTCTAAAGGTCAGAAGTTCGATTCCTGGCAACCACAGTTTTGCTCTCAAAATGACATTTGGTGCCATCTACTGGCAACAGAAGGAAGAGGCAGGAGAGATGGCTCAGTGCTTAAGAGCATTGCCTGCTGAGTTTGATGAGGCCAAGTGCAGACATAGAGTCATGGCAAAGGCCAGGGCCCTCGTTATTGTGACTGAATTAGGCAAACGATTTTTTAGGATGTTAAAGACTCACAGCTCTATCACCATGAGCCATCGTGCTTCAGAGACAACACTAAGGAGAGTCAGGCAAGATGGCTAGAAGAACAAAACACTGGCATGTTCATGTGCCTTAAAGAGAACTCACATCCAATACAATCAAAGGACTACAAACACCAGCAAAATGTTAACCAATTTAAAGCCAGAGAAACAATTTATCCTGACCTCCTTTATGAGGTACATGAACAGCCAATAGGTCCATGGAGACAGCTGTACTCCACATGTTAGGGGAATGTAGGTGTGATCCACACACCACATTGAGTAAACCTGGTTTAGTTAAAGAAGTTGAAAATCGGGTCGGAGAGATGGCACAGTGGTTAAGAGCATTGCCTGCTCTTCCAAAGATCAGAAGTTCGATTCCTGGACATCACATAATTGCTTCAAAATGAGGTTTGGTGCCCTCTATTGGAAGCAGAAGGAAGAGGCACGAGAGATGTCTTGGTGGTTAAGAGCATGCCTGCTGAGTTGATGAGGCCAAGTGCAGACATACAACCAGTGCCCAGGTTGTTGGGACGGAATCAGGAAAAACATTTTTTTTGGATAATAAAGACTCACAGCTCTATCACCATGAGCCCGCATGCTGCAGAAACACCACCAAACAGAGTATGGCAATATGGTTAGAAGAAGAAAATATTAGCATGTTCCTGTGCCTGAAGAAGAACTCACATCCAAGACATACAAAGGAACAAACACCAACAAAAGCTTAACCAATTTAAAGCCAGTGAAACAATTTGTCTAGACCTCCACTATGAGGTACACGAATGGCCAACAGATCCATGGAGACCCCTGTACTTCAAATGTTAGGAAAATGCAGATGTGATCCACACATCATTGAGTACATCTGGTTTAGATAAAGAAGTAGAAAAACGGGTTGGAGAGATTGCTCAGTGTTTAAGAGCATTTCGGGCTCTTTCTTCCTCCTGTATCCAATTTCAAGCAACCACATAATGGCTCACAACCATCTGCACTGAGGTCTTGTGCCCTCTTTTGGATGCAGAAAGAAGCGCTCGAGAGATAGCTCAGTGGTTAAGAATACTGGCTGCCCTTCTAAAGGTCAGAAGTTCGATTCCTGGCAACCACAGTTTTGCTCTCAAAATGACATTTGGTGCCATCTACTGGCAACAGAAGGAAGAGGCAGGAGAGATGGCTCAGTGCTTAAGAGCATTGCCTGCTGAGTTTGATGAGGCCAAGTGCAGACATAGAGTCATGGCAAAGGCCAGGGCCCTCGTTATTGTGACTGAATTAGGCAAACGATTTTTTAGGATGTTAAAGACTCACAGCTCTATCACCATGAGCCATCGTGCTTCAGAGACAACACTAAGGAGAGTCAGGCAAGATGGCTAGAAGAACAAAACACTGGCATGTTCATGTGCCTTAAAGAGAACTCACATCCAATACAATCAAAGGACTACAAACACCAGCAAAATGTTAACCAATTTAAAGCCAGAGAAACAATTTATCCTGACCTCCTTTATGAGGTACATGAACAGCCAATAGGTCCATGGAGACAGCTGTACTCCACATGTTAGGGGAATGTAGGTGTGATCCACACACCACATTGAGTAAACCTGGTTTAGTTAAAGAAGTTGAAAATCGGGTCGGAGAGATGGCACAGTGGTTAAGAGCATTGCCTGCTCTTCCAAAGATCAGAAGTTCGATTCCTGGACATCACATAATTGCTTCAAAATGAGGTTTGGTGCCCTCTATTGGAAGCAGAAGGAAGAGGCACGAGAGATGTCTTGGTGGTTAAGAGCATGCCTGCTGAGTTGATGAGGCCAAGTGCAGACATACAACCAGTGCCCAGGTTGTTGGGACGGAATCAGGAAAAACATTTTTTTTGGATAATAAAGACTCACAGCTCTATCACCATGAGCCCGCATGCTGCAGAAACACCACCAAACAGAGTATGGCAATATGGTTAGAAGAAGAAAATATTAGCATGTTCCTGTGCCTGAAGAAGAACTCACATCCAAGACATACAAAGGAACAAACACCAACAAAAGCTTAACCAATTTAAAGCCTATGAAACAATATGTCTAGACCTCCTCTATGAGGTAGACGAATGGCCAACAAATCCATGGAGACCCCTGTACTTCAAATGTTAGGAAAATGCAGATGTGATCCACACATCATTGAGTACATCTGGTTTAGGAAAAGCAGTAGAAAAACGGGTGTGAGAAATGGCTCATTGTTTAAGCGCATTTCGTACTCTTTCATCCTCCTATATTCAATATCAAGCAACCACGTAATGGCTCACAACCATCTGCACTGAGGTCTTGTGCCCTCTTTTGGATGCAGAAAGAAGCGCTCGAGAGATAGCTCAGTGGTTAAGAATACTGGCTGCCCTTTTCAAGGTCAGAAATTCGATTCCTGGCAACCATAGTTTTGCTCAAAATGACATTTGGTGCCATCTACTGGCAACAGAAGGAAGAGGCAGGAGAGATGGCTCAGTGCTTAAGAGCATTGCATGCTGAGTTTGATGAGACCAAGTGCAGACATAGAGTCAGGGCAAAGGCCAGGGCCCACGTTATTGTGACTGAATTAGGCAAACGTTTTTGTGGGATGTTAAAGACTCACAGCTCTATCACCATGAGCCATCGTGCTTCAGAGACAACATTAAGGAGAGTCAGGCAAGATGGCTAGAAGAAGAAAACACTGGCATGTTCATGTGCCTTAAAGGGAACTCACATCCAAGACAATCAAAGGACTACAAACACCAGCAAAATTTTAACCAATTTAAAGCCAGAGAAACAATTTATGCTGACCTCCTCTATGAGGTACATGAACAGCCAATAGGTCCATGGAGACCCCTGTACTCCACATGTTAGGGGAATGCAGATGTGATCCACACACCACATTGAGTAAACCTGGTTTAGTTAAAGAAGATGAAAAACGGGTCGGAGCGATGGCTCAGTGGTTAAGAACATTGCCTGCTCTTCCAAAGATCAGAAGTTCGATTCCTGGACATCACATAATTGCTTCAAAATGAGGTTTGGTGCCCTCTACTGGAAGCAGAAGGAAGAAGCAGGAGAGATGTCTTGGTGGTGAAGAGCATGCCTGCTGGGTTTGATGAGGCCAAGTGCACACATACAGCCAGGGCCCAGGTTGTTGGGACTGAATCAGGCAAAACATTTTGTTAGGATAATAAAGACTCACAGCTCTATCACCATGAGCCAGCATGCTTCAGAGACACCACCAAGCAGATGAAGGCAAGATGGTTAGAAGAGGAAAATACTAGCATGTTCATGTACCTGAAGAAGAACTCACATCGAAGACATACAAAGGAACAAACAGCAACAAAACTTAACCAATTTGAAGCAAGTGAAACAATTTGTCTAGACCTCTTCTATGAGGTACAAGAATGGCCAACAGATCCGTGGAGACCCCTGTACTTCAAATGTTAGGAAAATGCAGATGTGATCCACACATCATTGAGTACATCTGGTTTAGGTAAAGAAGTAGAAAAACGGGTTGGAGAGATGGCTCGGGGTATCAGAGCAATTCGTGAGCTTTCATCCTGCTGTATCCAATTTCAAGCACCCACATAATGGCTCACAACCATCTGCACTGAGGTCTTGTGCCTTTTTTGGATGCAGAAAGAAGCGCTCGAGAGATAGCTCAGTGGTTAAGAATCCTGGCTGCCCTTCTAAAGGTCAGAAGTTCGATTCCTGGCAACCAGAGTTTTGCTCTCAAAATGAGATTTGGTGCTATCTACTGGCAACAGAAGGAAGAGGCAAGAGAGATGGCTCAGTGCTTAAGAGCATTGGCTGCTGAGTTGGATGAGGCCAAGTGCAGACATAGAGTCAGGGCAAAGGCCAGGGCCCACGTTATTGTGACTGAATTAGGCAAACGTCTTTTTAGTACGTTAAAGACTCACAGCTCTATCACTATGAGACATTGTGCTTAGAGACAACACTAAGGAGAGTAAGGCAAGATGTATAGAAGAAAACACTGGCATGTTCATGTGCCTTAAAGAGAACTCATATCCAAGACAATCAAAGGACTACAATAACCAGCAAAATGTTAACCAATTTAAAGCCAGAGAAACAATTTATCCTGACCTCCTCTATGAGGTACATGAACAGCCAATAGGTCCATGGAGACCCCTGTACTCCACATGTTAGGGGAATGCAGTTGTGATCCACACACCAAATTGAGTAAACCTGGTTTAGTTAAAGAAGTTGAAAAACGGTTCGGAGAGATGGCTCAGTGGTTAAGAGCATGCCTGCTCTTCCAAAGATCAGAAGTTCGATTCCTGGACATCACATAATTGCTTCAAAATGAGGTTTGGTGCCTTCTGCTGGAAGCAGAAGGAAGAGGCAGGAGCGATGTCTTGGTGGTTAAGAGCATGCCTGCTGAGTTTGATGAGGCCAAGTGCAGACATAGAGCCAGGGCCCAGGTCGTTGGGACTGAATCAGGCAAAACACTTTGTTAGGATAATAAAGACTCACAGCTCTATCACCATGAGCCAGCACGCTTCAGAGACACCACCACGCAGAGTAAGGCAAGATGGTTAGAAGAAGAAAATACTAGCATGTTCATGTTCCTGAAGAAGAACTCACATCCAAGACATACAAAGCAACAAACACCAACAAAAGCTTAAAGCCAGTGAAACAACTTGTCTAGACCTCCTCTATGAGGTACACGAATGGCCAACAGATCCATGGAGACCCCTGTACTTCACATGTTAGGAAAATGCAGATGTGATCCACACATCATTGAGTACATCTGGTTTAGGTAAAGAAGTAGAAAAACGGGTTGGAGAGATGGCTCAGTGTTTAAGAGCATTTCGTGCTCTTTCATCCTCCTGTATTCAATTTCAAGCACCCACATAATGGCTCACAGCCATCTGCACTGAGGTCTTGTGATCTCTTTGGGATGCAGAAAGAACCGCTCGAGAGATAGCTCAGTGGTTAAGAATCCTGGCTGCCCTTCTAAAGGTCAGAAGTTCGATTCCTGGCAACCACAGTTTTACTCTCAAAATGAGATTTGGTGCCATCTACTGGCAACAGAAGGAAGAGGCAGGAGAGATGGCTCAGTGCTTAAGAGCATTGCTTGCTGAGTTTGATGAGGCCAAGTGCAGACATAGAGTCAGGCAAAGGCCAGGGCCCACGTTATTGTGACTGAATTAGGCAAACGTTTTTTTAGGATGTTAAAGACTCACAGCTCTATCACCATGAGACAACGTGCTTCAGAGACAACACTAAGGAGAGTAAGGCAAGATGGCTAGAAGAAGAAAACACTGGCATGTTCATGTGCCTTAAAGAGAACTCACATCCAAGACAATCAAAAGACTACAAACACCAGCAAAATGTTAACCAATTTAAAGCCAGAGAAACAATTTATCCTGACCTCCTCTATGAGGTTCATGAACAGCCAATAGGTCAATGGAGACCCCTGTACTCCACATGTTAGGGGAATGCAGATGTGATCCACACACCACATTGAGTAAACCTGGTTTAGTTAAAGAAGTTGAAAAACGGGTCGGAGAGATGGCTCAGTGGTTAAGAGCATTGCCTGCTCCTCCAAAGATCAGAAGTTCGCTTCCTGGACATCACATAATTGCTTCAAAATGAGGTTTGGTGCCCTCTACTGGAAGCAGTAGGACGAGGCAGGAGAGATGTCTTGGTGATTAAGAGCATGCCTGCTGAGTTGGATGAGGCTAAGTGCAGACATACAGCCAGGGCCCAGGTTGTTGGGACTGAATCAGGCAAAACATTTTGTTAGGATAATAAAGACTCACAGCTCTATCACCATGAGCCCGCATGTAGACAGATTTTATATATATATATATACAGTTTTAATAAGGAAATAAACTTATAGGACCACAGGTTCCCGCGGTGTACCGGAAAAGCGGAGCAAAAGAAAAAGGGCTGCTGGGCTTACACCCGGAAGATTTATCCGTAAACATTAGCCCGAGGCGAACACGCCCCCAATGGGTGGGGCTATGTCCCTACATCTCCCCCTTTTGTCTAAATAAGATAGAACCAAACCAAATACAACTATATACAATAATAACAAATAATAAATATAACAAACAATATTGAGGACAAAACTTTTGCTAAACATTTTATCTCAAGGAGTCTAAATAACATAGAGAGTAACTACAATTATATAATCTTTAATTTCGTCAAAGATCTGAGAAGGGAATAAATATCATTTAACAATCGAGAGATATCCAAAGTGTGCAACAATTGACAGAGACAACTGACTACCTGGGCAATTACCCAAAGTCTCGTTTGTAATGTTGAGTCAACCAACTTAGGCTAAGGCCTAACATAACTGGCATACCATTATTAAAGGCAAGGAACTTTCTTAGGACTATCCTACCCTGTCTTGGCAAGATAAGACAATCCTGTTTTATCCATTTAGGGATATTTTTTATCTTTGTCAGAAGTTGAGGTATGGGCTTTTTTTAATCCAAAGGCCAGTTCTGCCAAGAAGACAAGCTCCCAGTGGAGTGTCTTTGGTGCTCAACGTTCTCTCGGGAGTAGAGTGGTGTTGTCAGGAGTAATTGTGTCTCTTTGGTATAGAAATTTTAGGTTAGATTAAAGGCCATTTTCTACAGCTCTTTGAAGAGGCTGAAGATCATACTATCTATATTAAATATAATATCTATGTAACTAAAAGACCTGATAAACTTAAAAATAAATATGACAAACATAAAATTCTCAATACCTATCTAACTTTGAAGACTAAAAGAATAAACAACTGTGCAATATATGAAGACAATGATCTTCAACTGTAAACAATGTCATAGTATCAGAGGTAGAAATGTACAATGTAATATGGTAGATGTATCAATACAATATGGACAAAGTTATAAGCATACTCATACAAAAATAGAGGTAGGAACACTCATATTTAATATTTAACATATCAATATACAAGAAACAGTACCAGTACAATTTTCTATAGACAGTAATTCACAAATACCAATCATCCCAAAAAACCAGTTACCCCCTCCTTCTTCCTCTTCTTCTTCTTTTTTTTTCCAAAAAAAAATATTACCCCATCCCCTCAACCCTAAACCAACCATTAAAAGATGTCCCCAACCCTGAGGGCAAACTCTGTTGGGAGAGGGGATGCCGTCCTCTAAGATTGTTTCTAGCTGACATGGGGGCGACGTTCTTCTTAGGGGGTCCTGTGAAAGCAAATGATGGTAAAATTTTTAAATTAACCTTTGACCTAAGAAAATTGTAACTAGTCTCAGAGCGTTTTGAGAAGGTCCGATCAGAGTGTTGTTAAAAATGTGTATTATTTGAAATTGTTTCTTGTAGTTGGTATCAAAAAACAGGTTTAATATTAGCGCTTTAAAAAAAAATCATGACGTCATAAAAACCAGATGGAGTTGATGTTGTGGGGCCCCATTTTTATCCTGGAAACTTTAAAGATTACTGTAGGAAAATTTGTTGCTTGTTATGGGAAATTTAAACATTAACAACAAGGACATATATTGACATATAAAGAAAGACATAGATATGAGGAAAAGCAAAGAAAGTTTAAGATATATATATATAAATTAATACTTACAGAATAAGTCCTTTTATCAGTAATTAAATATTAGGGGTACCTTAAATTCTTTGAAGATGGGTATTTTCTTGTGGAGATAAGAAGAGAACCCTGCCCCCAACCTATTTGTATTACTTACCATCAGTATGATTGCCATCCATGTGATTGAATTGTTATTTATCTTTTCCAACTGGCTTCTCTTTATCAAAACGAACCTTTATCAATTTTGATGGAATCCATAATTTTTTCTCACCTGTGGAGAGAAGAGCAAAAAAGGGCTGCTGGGTTCACGCCGGGCAGATTTATCCGTAAACATTAGCCCGAGGCGAACACGCCCCCAATGGGTGGGGCTATGTCCCTACAACCAAGCAGAGTAAGGCAAGATGGTTAGAAGAAAAAAATACTAGCATGTTCATGTGCCTGAAGAAGAACTCACATCCAAGACATACAAAGGAACAAACACCAACAAAAGCTTAACCAATTTAAAGCCAGTGAAACAATTTGTCTAGACCTCCTCTATGAGGTACACGAATGGCCAACAGATCCATGGAGACCCCTGTACTTCAAATGTTAGGAAAATGCAGATGTGATCCACACATCATTGAGTACATCTGGTTTAGGAAAAGAAGTAGAAAAACGGGTTGGAGAGATGGCTCAGTGTTTAAGAGCATTTCGTGCTCTTTCATCCTCCTGTATCCAATTTCAAGCAACCACATAATGGCTCACAACCATCTGCACTGAGGTCTTGTGCCCTCTTTTACATGCAGAAAGAAGCGCTCGAGAGATAGGTCAGTGGTTAAGAATCCTGGCTGCCCTTCTAAAGGTCAGAAGTTCGATTCCTGGCAACCACAGTTTGCTCTCAAAATGAAATTTGGTGCCATCTACTGGCAACAGAAGGATGAGGCAGGAGAGATGGCTCAGTGCTTAAGAGCATTGGCTGCTGTGTTGGATGAGGCCAAGTGCAGACATAGAGTCAGGGCAAAGGCCAGGGCCCAAGTTATTGTGACTGAATTGGGCAAACGTTTTTTTAGGATATTAAAGACTCACAGCTCTATCACCATGAGCCATCGTGCTTCAGAGACAACACTAAGGAGAGTCAGGCAAGATGGCTAGAAGAAGAAAACACTGGCATGTTCATGTGCCTTAAAGAGAACTCACATCCAAGACAATCAAAGGACTACAAACACCAGCAAAATGTTAACCACTTTAAAGCCAGAGAAACAATTTATGCTGACCTCCTCTATGAGGTACATGAACAGACAATAGGTCCATGGAGACCCCTGTACTCCACATGTTAGGGGAATGCAGATGTGATCCACACACCACATTGAGTACACCTGGTTTAGTTAAAGAAGTTGAAAAACGGGTCGGAGAGATGGCTCAGTGGTTAAGAGCATTGCCTGCTCTTCCAAAGATCAGAAGTTCGATTCCTGGACATCACATAATTGCTTCAAAATGAGGATTGGTGCCCTCTACTGGAAGCAGAAGGAAGAAGCAGGAGAGATGTCTTGGTGGTTAAGAGCATGCCTGCTGAGTTTGATGAGGCCAATTACAGACATATAGCCAGGGACCAGTTTGTTGGGACTGAATCAGGAAAAGCATTTTGTTAGGATAATAAAGACTCACAGCTCTATCACCATGAGCCAGCATGCTTCAGAGACACCACCAAGCAGAGTAAGGCAAGATGGTTAGAAGAAGAAAATACTAACATGTTCATGTGACTGAAGAAGAACTCAAATCCAAGACATACAAAGGAACAAACACCAACAAAAGCTTAACCAATTTAAAGCCAGTGAAACAATTTGTCTAGACCTCCTCTATGAGGTACACGAATGGCCAACAGATCCATGGAGACCCCTGTATTTCAAATGATAGGAAAATGCAGATGTGATCCACACATCATTGAGTACAGCTGGTTTAGGTAAAGAAGTAGAGAAACGGGTTGGAGAGATGGCTCAGTGTTTAAGAGCATTTCGTGGTCTTTCATCCTCCTGTATTCAATTTCAAGCAACCACATAATGGCTCACCACCATCTGCACTGAGGTCTTGTGCCCCGTTTTCGATGCAGAAAAAAGCTCGCGCGAGATAGCTCAGTGGTTAAGAATCCTGGCTGCCCTTCTCAAGGTCAGATTTCGATTCCTAGCATCCCCAGTTTTGCTCACAAAATGAGATTTGGTGCCATCTACTGGCAACAGAAGGATGAGGCAGGAGAGATGGCTCAGTGCTTAAGAGCATTGCCTGATGAGTTTGATGAGGCCAAGTGCAGACAGAGAGTCAGGTCAAAGGCCAGGGCCCACGGTATTGTGACTGAATTAGGCAAACTTTATTTTAGGATGTTAAAGACTCACAGCTCTATCACCATGAGACAGCATGCTTCAGAGACAACACTAAGGAGAGTAAGGCAAGATGGCTAGAAGAAGAAAACACTGGCATGTTCATGTGCCTTAAAGGGAACTCACATCCAAGACAATCAAAGGACTACAAACACCAGCAAAATGTTAACCATTTAAAGGCAGAGAAACAATTTATCCTGACCTCCTCTATGAGGTACAAGAACAGCCAATAGGTCCATGGAGACCCCTGTACTCCACATGTTAGGGGAATGCAGATGTGATCCACACACCACATTGTGTAAACCTGGTTTAGTTAAAGAAGTTGAAAAACGGGTCGGAGAGATGGCTCAGTGGTTAAGAGCATTGCCTACACTTCCAAAGATCAGAAGTTCGATTCCTGGACATCACATAATTGCTTCAAAATGAGGTTTGGTGCCCACTACTGGAAGCAGAAGGAAGAGGCAGGAGAGATGTCTTGGTGGTTAAGAGCATGCCTGCTGAGTTTGTTGAGGTCAAGTGCAGACATAGAGCCAGTGCAAAGGCCAGGGCCCAGGTTGTAGGGACTGAATTAGGCAAACGTTTTTTTAGGATGTTAAAGACTCACAGCACTATCACCAGGAGACATCGTGCTTCAGAGACTACAGTAAGGAGAGTAAGGCAAGATGGCTAGAAGAAGAAAACACTGGCATGTTCATGTGCCTTAAAGAGAACTCACATCCAAGACAATCAAAGGACTACAAACACCAGCAAAATGTTAACCAATTTAAAGCCAGAGAAACAATTGTTCCTGACTTCCTCTTTGAGGTACCTGAACAGCCTATAGGTCCATGTAGACCCCTGTACTCCACATGTTAGAGGAATGCAGATGTGAACCACACACACCATTGAGTAAAACTGGTTTAGTTAAAGAAGTTGAAAAACGGGTCGGAGAGATGGCTCAGTGGTTAAGAGCATTGCCTGCTCCTCCAAAGATCAGAAGTTCGATTCCTGGACATCACTTAATTGCTTCAAAATGAGGTTTGGTGCCCTCTAGTGGAAGCAGAAGGAAGAGGCGGGAGAGATGTCTTGGTGGTTAAGAGCATGCCTGCTGATTTTGATGAGGCCAAGTGCAGACATATAGCCAGGGCCCAGGTTGTGGGACTGAATCAGGCAAAACATTTTGTTAAGATAATAAAGACTCACAGCTCTATCACCATGAGCCAGCATGCTTCAGAGACACAACCAAGCAGAGTAAGGCAAGATGGTTAGAAGAAGAAAATACTAGCATGTTCATGTGCCTGAAGAAGAACTCACATCCAAGACATACAAAGGAAAAAACACCAACAAATGCTTAACCAATTTAAAGCCAGTGAAACAATTTGTCTCGACCTCCTCTATGAGGTACACGAATGGCCAACAGATCCATGGAGACCCCTGTACTTCAAATGTTAGGAAAATGCAGATGTGATCCACACATCATTGAGTACATCTGGTTTAGGTAAAGAAGTAGAAAAACGGATTGGAGAGATGGCTCAGTGTTTAAGAGCATTTCGTGCTCTTTCATCCTCCTGTATTCAATTTCAAGCAACCACATAATGGCTCACAACCATCTGCACTGAGGTCTTGTGCCGTCTTTTGAATGCAGAAAGAAGCGCTCGAGAGATAGCTCAGTGGTTAAGAATCCTAGCAGCCCTTCTAAAGGTCAGAAGTTCGATTCCTGGCAACCACAGTTTTGTTCTCAAAATGAGATTTGGTGCCATCTACTGGCAACAGAAGGAAGAGGCAGGAGAGATGGCTCAGTGCTTAAGAGCATTGCCTGCTGAGTGTGATGAGGCCAAGTGCAGACAGAAAGTCAAGGCAAACCTCAGGGTCCACGTTATTGTGACCGAATTAAGCAAAGGTTTTTTTAGGATGTTAAAGACTCACAGCTCTATCACCATGAGACAGCGTGCTTCCGAGACAACACTAAGGAGAGTAAGGCAAGATGTCTAGAAGAAGAAAACACTGGCATGTTCATGTGCCTTAAAGAGAACTCACATCCAAGACAATCAAAGGACTACAAACACCAGCAAAATGTTAACCAATTTAAAGCCAGAGAAACAATTTTTCCTGACCTCCTCTATGAGGTCCATGAACAGCCAATAGGTCCATGGAGACCCCTGTACTCCACATGTTAGGGGAATGCAGATGTGATCCACACACCACATTGAGTAAACCTCGTTTAGGTAAAGAAGTTGAAAAACGGGTCGGAGAGATGGCTCAGTGGTTAAGAGCATTGCCTGCTCTTCCAAAGATCAGAAGTCCGATTCCTGGACATCACATAATTGCTTCAAAATGAGTTTTGGTGCCCTCTACTGGAAGCAGAAGGAAGAGGCAGGAGAGATGTCTTGGTGGTTACGAGCATGCCTGCTGAGTATGATGAGGACAAGTGCAGACATACAGCCAGGGCCCAAGTTGTTGGGACTGAATCAGGCAAAACATTTTGTTAGGATAATAAAGACTCACAGCTCTATCACCATGAGCCAGCATGCTTCAGAGACACCACCAAGCAGAGTAAGCCAAGATGGTTAGAAGAAGAAAATACTAGCATGTTCATGTGCCGGAAGTAGAACTCACATCCAAGACATACAAAGGAACAAACACCAACAAAAGCTTAACCAATTTAAAGCCAGTGAAACAATTTGTCTAGACCTCCTCTATGAGGTACACGAATGGCCAACAGATCCATGGAGACCCCTGGACTTCAAATGATAGGAAAATGCAGATGTGATCCACACATCATTGAGTACAGCTGGTTTAGGTAAAGAAGTAGAAAAACGGGTTGGAGAGATGGCTCAGTGTTTAAGAGCATTTCGTGCTCTTTCATCCTCCTGTATTCAATATCAAGCGACCACATAATGTCTCACAACCATCTGCACTGAGGTCTTGTGCCCTCTTTTGGGTGCAGAAAGAAGCTCTCGAGAGATAGCTCAGTGGTTAAGAATCCTGGCTGCCCTTCTAAAGGTCAGAATTTCGATTCCTGGCAACCACAGTTTTGCCCTCAAAATGAGATTTGGTGCCATCTACTGGCAACAGAAGGAAGAGGCAGGAGAGATGTCTTGGTGGTTAAGAGCATGCCTGCTGAGTTTGTTGAGGTCAAGTGCAGACATAGAGCCAGTGCAAAGGCCAGGGCCCAGGTTGTAGGGACTGAATTAGGCAAACGTTTTTTTAGGATGTTAAAGACTCACAGCACTATCACCATGAGACATCGTGCTTCAGAGACAACACTAAGGAGAGGAAGGCAAGATGGCTAGAAGAAGAAAACACTGGCATGTTCATGTGCCTTAAAGAGAACTCACATCCAAGACAATCAAAGGACTACAAACACCAGCAAAATGTTAACCAATTTAAAGCCAGAGAAACAATTGTTCCTGACTTCCTCTTTGAGGTACCTGAACAGCCTATAGGTCCATGTAGACCCCTGTACTCCACATGTTAGAGGAATGCAGATGTGAACCACACACACCATTGAGTAAAACTGGTTTAGTTAAAGAAGTTGAAAAACGGGTCGGAGAGATGGCTCAGTGGTTAAGAGCATTGCCTGCTCCTCCAAAGATCAGAAGTTCGATTCCTGGACATCACTTAATTGCTTCAAAATGAGGTTTGGTGCCCTCTAGTGGAAGCAGAAGGAAGAGGCGGGAGAGATGTCTTGGTGGTTAAGAGCATGCCTGCTGATTTTGATGAGGCCAAGTGCAGACATATAGCCAGGGCCCAGGTTGTGGGACTGAATCAGGCAAAACATTTTGTTAAGATAATAAAGACTCACAGCTCTATCACCATGAGCCAGCATGCTTCAGAGACACAACCAAGCAGAGTAAGGCAAGATGGTTAGAAGAAGAAAATACTAGCATGTTCATGTGCCTGAAGAAGAACTCACATCCAAGACATACAAAGGAAAAAACACCAACAAATGCTTAACCAATTTAAAGCCAGTGAAACAATTTGTCTCGACCTCCTCTATGAGGTACACGAATGGCCAACAGATCCATGGAGACCCCTGTACTTCAAATGTTAGGAAAATGCAGATGTGATCCACACATCATTGAGTACATCTGGTTTAGGTAAAGAAGTAGAAAAACGGATTGGAGAGATGGCTCAGTGTTTAAGAGCATTTCGTGCTCTTTCATCCTCCTGTATTCAATTTCAAGCAACCACATAATGGCTCACAACCATCTGCACTGAGGTCTTGTGCCGTCTTTTGAATGCAGAAAGAAGCGCTCGAGAGATAGCTCAGTGGTTAAGAATCCTAGCAGCCCTTCTAAAGTTCAGAAGTTCGATTCCTGGCAACCACAGTTTTGTTCTCAAAATGAGATTTGGTGCCATCTACTGGCAACAGAAGGAAGAGGCAGGAGAGATGGCTCAGTGCTTAAGAGCATTGCCTGCTGAGTGTGATGAGGCCAAGTGCAGACAGAAAGTCAAGGCAAACCTCAGGGTCCACGTTATTGTGACCGAATTAAGCAAAGGTTTTTTTAGGATGTTAAAGACTCACAGCTCTATCACCATGAGACAGCGTGCTTCCGAGACAACACTAAGGAGAGTAAGGCAAGATGTCTAGAAGAAGAAAACACTGGCATGTTCATGTGCCTTAAAGAGAACTCACATCCAAGACAATCAAAGGACTACAAACACCAGCAAAATGTTAACCAATTTAAAGCCAGAGAAACAATTTTTCCTGACCTCCTCTATGAGGTCCATGAACAGCCAATAGGTCCATGGAGACCCCTGTACTCCACATGTTAGGGGAATGCAGATGTGATCCACACACCACATTGAGTAAACCTCGTTTAGGTAAAGAAGTTGAAAAACGGGTCGGAGAGATGGCTCAGTGGTTAAGAGCATTGCCTGCTCTTCCAAAGATCAGAAGTCCGATTCCTGGACATCACATAATTGCTTCAAAATGAGTTTTGGTGCCCTCTACTGGAAGCAGAAGGAAGAGGCAGGAGAGATGTCTTGGTGGTTACGAGCATGCCTGCTGAGTATGATGAGGACAAGTGCAGACATACAGCCAGGGCCCAAGTTGTTGGGACTGAATCAGGCAAAACATTTTGTTAGGATAATAAAGACTCACAGCTCTATCACCATGAGCCAGCATGCTTCAGAGACACCACCAAGCAGAGTAAGCCAAGATGGTTAGAAGAAGAAAATACTAGCATGTTCATGTGCCGGAAGTAGAACTCACATCCAAGACATACAAAGGAACAAACACCAACAAAAGCTTAACCAATTTAAAGCCAGTGAAACAATTTGTCTAGACCTCCTCTATGAGGTACACGAATGGCCAACAGATCCATGGAGACCCCTGGACTTCAAATGATAGGAAAATGCAGATGTGATCCACACATCATTGAGTACAGCTGGTTTAGGTAAAGAAGTAGAAAAATGGGTTGGAGAGATGGCTCAGTGTTTAAGAGCATTTCGTGCTCTTTCATCCTCCTGTATTCAATATCAAGCGACCACATAATGTCTCACAACCATCTGCACTGAGGTCTTGTGCCCTCTTTTGGGTGCAGAAAGAAGCTCTCGAGAGATAGCTCAGTGGTTAAGAATCCTGGCTGCCCTTCTAAAGGTCAGAATTTCGATTCCTGGCAACCACAGTTTTGCCCTCAAAATGAGATTTGGTGCCATCTACTGGCAACAGAAGGAAGAGGCAGGAGAGATGGCTCAGTGCTTAAGAGCATTGCCTGCTGAGTTTGATGAGGCCAAGTGCAGACATAGAGTCAGGGCAAAGGCCAGGGCCCACGTTATTGTGACCGAATTAGGCAAACGTTTTTTTAGGATGTTAAAGACTCACAGCTCTGTCACCAAGAGACAGAGTGCTTCAGAGACAACACTAAGGAGAGTAAGGCAAGATGGCTAGAAGAAGAAAACACTGGCATGTTCATGTGCCTTAAAGAGAACTCACATCCAAGACAATCAAAGGACTACAAACACCACCAAAATGTTAACCAATTTAAAGCCAGAGAAACAATTTATCCTGACCTCCTCTATGAGGTACATGAACAGCCAATAGGTCCATGGAGACCCCTGTACTCCACATGTTAGGGGAATGCAGATGTGATCCACACACCACATTGAGTAAACCTGGTTTAGTTAAAGAAGTTGAAAAACGGGTCAGAGAGATGGCTCAGTGGTTAAGAGCATTGCCTGCTCTTCCAAAGATCAGAAGTTCGATTCCTGGACATCACATAATTGCTTAAAAATGCGGTTTGTTTACCTCTAGTGGAAGCAGAAGGAAGAGGCAGGAGAGATCTCTTGGTGGTTAAGAGTATGCCTGCTGAGTTTGATGAGGCCAAGTGCAGACATACAGCCAGGGCCCAGGTTGTTGGGACTGAATCAGGCAAAACATTTTGTTAGGATAATAAAGACTCACAGCTCTATCACCATGATCCAGCATGCTTCAGAGACACCACCAAGCAGAGTAAGGCGAGAGGGTTAGATGAAGAAAATACTAGGATGTTCGTGTGCCTGACGAAGAACTCACATCCAAGACATACAAAGGAACAAACACCAACAAAAGCTTAACCAATTTAAAGCCAGTGAAACAATTTGTCTAGACCTCCTCTATGAGGTACACGAATGGCCAACAGATCCATGGAGACCCCTGGACTTCAAATGTTAGGAAAATGCAGATGTGATCCACACATCATTGAGTACAGCTGGTTTAGGTAAAGAAGTAGAAAAACGGGTTGGAGAGATGCCTCAGTGTTTAAGAGCATTTCGTGCTCTTTCATCCTCCTGTATTCAATTTCAAGCAACCACATAATGGCTCACAACTGCTGCGCCAGCGCAGGCTGGAACCAAGAGTCTCGGCGGAGGGTTTCCAGGTTGAATGAATACACAGAGCAGCAGGTTGAGGTGGAACAGCTTTCTTTATTGTCTGCTGGGCTGGTTTTATAACATGGCACCAAATGAGGAGGGGGCTGCGAAGGGACTGTAACCTGACCCTGGCAGGGATCAAGGACCGGTCACCATGCACTCAAAATCCTTCCTTCCCTGCTCCAGGAGCAGAGGGAATTTATTATGTTTTCCTTGCAGATAAGCACCTCAAATGGGGGCAGGGCTATCAACTCGGGGCTGCAATTCCCACAATTCCCCCTACTTTACTTTATAATGAGGGGTCCTGTCTTAGGTCCTGTGAGAGAAGTACCTTCCCTTACCCGTCATAGGGCCCCCGATGCCCTGTCTTAGGTGTGGGGTCTCCCCACAGGTTGCCTGTCCTTGGAGGCCCTCATTTTTTCAGCATCTGTAGCCACACCTCATGACTTCCGGGAGGGTCATGCGCCAGACTGAGTAACACCTGACGGTGGGCAAGCTCAGTCAGAGTGAAGATGTTTAAGACTCGTTTTAAGAGGAGCAGGCCTACTGCCACCCCTACTAGTCCCAAGATCCCCAGGGATAAGGCACCTCCCCATCGCTGTGCCCAACCCCCAATCTGGGCCATGGTATTCCACCATCCCTCAGCAGATACAGGTTCAACACGAGTTTCATTAATTGCAATAATTTGATGTACCAAAGAGTGGGTAAAGTTTACAAAGGAATCATTCCAAGGTCCCCTAAGGTAAGCATTAAGGCGTTGCACCTCAAAGGACATATTTTTCACTTCCATAAGGGTCACACAGGCAGAATGATAAAAATGAGAACAAGAGGCTTGTTGCACCATCCACAACACATTAATCTGTTCCTGTAATAAGGCTGTTTGCTGATTTAAATTTAACATCCCCAACTGAATATGTGAGTTAATAGTATTTTGAGTTTCTAAGGCCTGGGTAACACGGGCAGCAAGAGTGTTAACAGTCTCTGCAGTAGCTGCACTCTGGGACACGGTGATTCCTGCAACGGTGGCAGCTGTGGCTGATATGGCGATAGCTGCGATGACTGCGGCGGTGATCCCAAAGTCTCTTCTTTCTCTATACAAGATAAGCTCTCGTCCATCATGTGGGTATTCTACCACCAGGGGAACCAGGGCAGGAATCCTCACCATCAGCACGGACTCATCCATCGGGGACCAGCAGTTGCTCAAAAGGCAGGAGCTGGAAGAACAATTAAGGACACCATCCTCCCCGACCGACCCATTAAAGGAGACAAACATAAAGGGAGGTAGAACACAAGCTAGGCTGACAATAGAGAAATTCATTCCCGCTGCATAATTAATCTGGAGGGAGGTTTCAAAGATGTCCGATGTGTTCATCGGGCTGTGGCATTGAAGGCCAAGCCCCTTTGAAGGGCTAAAGGTCTAATATCTGTACATGCACGAGGGCCACAGAGAAACATGCCTGCGAACGTAGGTGAAACTCCTGCCATATTTGGATTTCTATTGGAATAATCAAAGGCCCCTCCCAAGGAGTTTTTAAAGGTAGGTCGGTGACCAAACCACCATAAATATTTATCTCCCTCCAATTCCCAGGGTTCCTTAGGAGCACAATTTCCCCAAGGCAATGGTAAATATAATTTGAAGGATTGTGGCGTCTTCCAACATAAGGGAGCTGGTCTCAGAGGGGTAGGGAGTCCAGAAACATTTCTTTTAAAATTTATTGGGTAAAAGATATCTCTCAATCCAAAACAGGGATGCCAAGAAGAATTAGAAGAAAAGTCTCCCAGAGAATAATTACTAAGGACCACACATGGCCCAGAAAGGGAGACACTAGGCATCTCTGAAATATTGTTAATCCTCCGGAAGCAGAGGGCATGAGATATATCAAACGTTAAATTACCCAGTGAGGATCTTTCTAATGCTGTATTTGCTGCAGGAACTCCCAAGGTATAATTGGTGGAGTAAAAGGATGGAAAAACAGAGCTTATTTTACTTACTGGCATCAGTATGGGTGGATTCCTCACCAGTGCCCATCTCAGGCCTCCCTCAATGTTCTTCACTTGAACCCATATTATCAGGGCCAGTACAACCCGACTCCACCGGCCGAACATTCCGCTCTGGCACCCAGATGGGTTTTTTGGTTCCTGGAGGGAAGACACAAATGGCTCCCTTCACCCTAGCCAGCATAGGTGTGGGTGATTGCCATTGTCCCGTGATACTATCCTTCCATATAACCCAGCCCAGAGATTGGGAGGGTTACTGCCAATGTCTTTCCATTGCTGATAGACCTTGTTTATCTACTGTTAGAAAATTAAAAATGTACAAAATTGTAGATAATTGGGTATTTGGGGAGGTGATATACTCCCCCTTCTTTATTTTACAAAAGAACTGTTTAAGGGTAGCATGCGTGTGCTCCACTATGGCCTGACCTGTGGGATTATGTGGAATTCCAAAGGTATGTGTAATTTGTTGTTCTTGGCAAAATTTTGCAAACCGTTGGCTGGTATAAGCCGGTCCGTTGTCTGTTTTGAGAAAGTCTGGGATGCCCATATAGGCAAAAGCCTGTAGACAATGGGCAATAACATCCTTAATCTTTTCCCCTGAATGTAGGGAGGCATAAATTACCTTGGAATAAGTATCTATAGAGACATGTAAAAATTTAAGTCTGCCAGCTTGGGACAAATGGGTAACATCTATCTTCCAAAGGTGGTTAGGACGGAGGCCTCGAGGATTAACACCTTCATTGGGGGCATTATGAAATGGAGCACAAGCTGGACATTGGGACGTGATTTGAGTAGCCGTGGCTAAAGAACAGCCAGAGTGAAACTTTAGAGAAGAGGCATTTAAATGATACTTTTCATGAAGATGACGGGCTCGTTGTTCCTCAGAAAGGAACAATGCCATTGGGCGGGTGAGGGAATCAGCAAGCTTATTTCCCTCTGCCAAGGGCCCTGGCAAATCAGTATGGGCCCGAATGTGACCAACAAAGGCAGGAAACACTCTTTGGCATATAAGACTTTGTAGCTGAACCAAAAGGTGGAAAACCTGAGAGGTAGGTAATATGTATGCTGAAGTTTCCAATGGCCCGACAATTCTTGCCACATATATACTATCAGTATACAAGTTGAAGGGTTGATCCTTGAAAAGAGAAAAGGCCATAAGGCAGGCCGTGAGTTCTGCAGCTTGGGCAGAAATTGGATTTAGGGGCTGCTTTTCTTTAATTGAATCAGAAACTACCACTGCATAGCCCTTGGAAGAACCATCAGTGAACACTGAGCGCACTCCTTTAAGGGGGGAGGTTTTAATAATTTTTGGAAAAATAACAGGATGATTCTTAAAAAAGGAAATTAAACGGGAATCAGGATAATGGTTATCAAAAATGGCTCCAGTGGTGGTGATGAACAAGGTCCATCCATCTTGAACCCTCTGTAGCCTTGCTATTTCTTCCTTTTGATAAGGGATTAGAAATTTATTTGGGATCCTGACAAAAACTTGTAAACTAAAATCATATGCCTTCCATAGGAGCTGTAGCACCATTTCATAATATGGAGTCACCACCTTCTTAGGGGAAGCAGGTAAATGTAGCCAATAAATTGGTCCCCTTTGCCAAAAAACTCCAGTAGGAGAAAATTGTGAAGAAAAGACCATGAAATAAAAAGGGCAGTCATAATTGAGGCGGCGGAGATGTGCTCGCTCAAGAGCATTAAGCAAGGCATATAGGACTTCTTTTGCCGCTGGAGTCATGATCCTGGGGGAGGCAGGGGAAGGGTCCCCAGGCAGCATGTCATAAAGGGGCTTAAGAGCTCCTGTAGGAATGGAAAGGGGGGAACGGATCCACTGAACATCTCCCAATAATCTCTGCCAGTCATGGAGGGTCCGCAAATGGGAGCAATCCAGCTGCAGTCTCTGAGGCTGAAGCCCAATGGATTGGATTTGAAAGCCCAGATAGGAATAGGGCGGTTGCATCTGCACTTTCTCTGGGGCCAAAATGAACCCATGTCCCTCTAGAAGGGTCTGTAACTCTGCAAACATTAACAAACTTTCCTCTTTTGTTGGTACTGCCAGAAGTATATCATTTATATAAAGGACACTATGGAAGGAGGAAAACTTAAGCCAAAGTGGATCCAAAGAAGCTGCAACATATATTTGACAAATTGAAGGACTGGCAGCCCAGTCCTGGATTGTTAGGGTCAGGAATTTTTATAACAGGGGCAATCACTGGGCAGCACTTAACGCCTCCGCGGGGAGCCTCCTCCTAGAGCCTCCTCGAGCCCAACCAAGTGGGAGGGGCCAGAGAGGTCCCGAACTGGTCAGAAAGAGGATAGGGAGGGGGCTTGTCCTGCTCCCCAGAGGTCCCCTTTGTCTTTTCTTTTAAATGGGCCCTGCGTAATTCCCGTAATTCCCGCTGCAGCGCTGCGATTTCTCCCTCCAAAACTTCTTCTTCTGAACCTGTTGATTCCCCCAAGCTCTCTTCAAAATCAGACAAAGAAGGGTAGAGGCGTGTTTGCGCCGAAGAATTTTGCTTGGGACGAGCCCCTAAGCTCTCAGACGAAACTTGGTCCTGGGATTCACTTCCCTCCCCCTTGTCTGGAGGTTTTCGCTTTCTTTTAATCTTTCTCTTTTCTACCTTGTCGGGCCTCCCCTCAGCAGGCTGAGAGAGCAGTTCGGCCTCTGTTTCAGAGGCATTATCAGAACAAAGGGAAGCCTTAGTCTCACTATCTTGGATCTCAGATAACACCTCTTTTGTTGCTTCCAAAGCCTGCTTAACCCGGACTTTCTCTGTAAGCAAAGCATCCCTGATTAGTCTCCAAAGGGAGAACGTGGCCATTGGTAGGGCTTCAGGCCCCTCCTTTCTCAACGTTTTCTGAAGATCCCCGCGGACCTGTTCCCATTCAGAAATATTGAGGGCTCCACTGGTGACGAACCAGGGACTCCACGTCTCTACAGTTTTAAGAAAATCTTCTAAAGTCTTCGTTTTTACAGCTGCTCCCTGCTCTTTCAATAATCTCTTTAACTGAAACTTTAACTCCGATTTACTTGTAATATTACCCATATTAATTAATTAATTAATTAACATTCCTTTATATAATTAATTCCCCAATGCATCCCAGCCGGCTTACGGGATGACCCAGTCCACTGTACCTCACTTTCCGATCTCGGTTGGGACCTCCAGATGCCGCGCCAGCGCGGGCTGGAACCAAGAGTCTCGGCGGAGGGTGTCCAGGTTGAATGAATACACAGAGCAGCAGGTTGAGGTGGAACAGCTTTCTTTATTGTCTGCTGGGCTGGTTTTATAACATGGCACCAAATGAGGAGGGGGCTGCGAAGGGACTGTAACCTGACCCTGGCAGGGATCAAGGACCGGTCACCATGCACTCAAAATTCCTTCCTTCCCTGCTCCAGGAGCAGAGGGAATTTATTATGTTTTCCTTGCAGATAAGCACCTCAAATGAGGGCAGGGCTATCAACTCGGGGCTGCAATTCCCACACACAACCATCTGTACTGAGGTCTTGTGCCCTCTTTTGGATGCAGAAAGAAGCGCTCGAGACATAGCTCAGTGGTTAAGAATCCTGGCTGCCCTTCTAAAGGTCAGAAGTTCGATTCCTGGCAACCACAGTTTTGCTCTCAAAATGAGATTTGGTGCCATCTACTGGCAACAGAAGGAAGAGGCAGGAGAGATGGCTCAGTGCTTAAGAGCATAGCCTGCTGAGTTTGATGAGGCCAAGTGCAGACATAGAGTCAGGGCAAAGGCCAGGGCCCACGTTATTGTGACCGAATTAGGCAAACGTTTTTTTAGGATGTTAAAGACTCACAGCTCTATCACCATGAGACAACGTGCTTCAGAGACAACACTAAGGAGAGTAAGGCAAGATGGCTTGAAGAAGAAAACACTGGCATGTTCATGTGCCTTAAAGAGAACTCATATCCAAGACAATCAAAGGACTACAAATACCAGCAAAATGTTAACCAAGTTAAAACCAGAGAACAATTTATCCTGACCTCCTCTATGAGGTACATGAACAGCCAATAGGTCCACGGAGACCCCTGTACTCCACATGTTAGGGAAATGCAGATGTGATCCACACACCAAATTGAGTAAACCTGGTTCAGTTAACGAAGTTGAAAAACGGGACGGAGAGATGCCTCAGTGGTTAAGAGCATTGCCTGCTCTTCCAAAGATCAGAAGTTCGATTCGTGGACATCACATAATTGCTTCAAAATGAGGTTTGGTGCCCTCTACTGGAAGCAGAAGGAAGAGGCAGGAGAGATGTCTTGGTGGTTAAGAGCATGCCTGCTGAGTTTGATGAGGCCAAGTGCAGACATACAACCAGGGCCCAGGTTGTTGGGACTGAATCAGGCAAAACATTTTGTTAGGATAATAAAGACTCACAGCTCTATCACCATGAGCCAGCATGCTTCAGAGACACCACCAAGCAGAGTAAGGCAAGATGGTTAGAAGAAGAAAATACCAGCATGTTCATGTGCCTGAAGAAGAACTCACATCCAAGACATACAAAGGAACAAACAGCAACAAAGGCTTAACCAATTTAAAGCCAGTGAAACAATTTGTCTAGACCTCCTCTATGAGGTACACGAATTGCCAACAGATCCATGGAGACCCCTGTACTTCAAATGTTAGGAAAATACAGATGTGATCCACACATCATTGAGTACATCTGGTTTAGGTAAAGAAGTAGAAAAACGGGTTGGAGAGATGGCTCAGTGTTTAAGAGCATTTCGTGCTCTTTCATCCTCCTGTATTCAATTTCAAGCAACCACATAATGGCTCACAACCATCTGCACTGAGGTCTTGTGCCCTCTTTTGGATGCAGAAAGAAGCAATCGAGAGATAGCTCAGTGGTTAAGAATCCTGGCTGCCCTTCTAAAGGTCAGAAGTTCGATTCCTGGCAACCACAGTTTTGCTCTCAAAATGAGATTTTGTGCCATCTGCTGGCAACAGAAGGAAGAGGCAGGAGAGATGGTTCAGTGCTTAAGAGCATTGCCTGCTGAGTTTGATGAGGCCAAGTGCAGACATAGAGTCAGGGCAAAGACCAGGGCCCACGTTATTGTGACCGAATTAGGCAAACGTTTTTTTAGGATGTTAAAGACTCACAGCTCTATCACCATGAGACAACGTGCTTCAGAGACAACACTAAGGAGAGTAAGGCAAGATGGCTTGAAGAAGAAAACACAGGCATGTTCATGTGCCTTAAAGAGAACTCATATCCAAGACAATCAAAGGACTACAAACACCAGCAAAATGTTAACCAATTTAAAGCCAGAAAAACAATTCATTCTGACCTCCTCTATGAGGTACATGAACAGCCAATAGGTCCATGGAGACCCTTGTACTCCACATGTTAGGGGAATGCAGATGTGATCCACACACCAAATTGAGTAAACCTGGTTCAGTTAACGAAGTTGAAAAACGCGACGGAGAGATGGCTCAGTGGTTAAGAGCATTGCCTGCCCTTCCAAAGATCAGAAGTTCGATTCCTGGACATCACATAATTGCTTCAAAATGAGGTTTGGTGCCCTCTACTGGAAGCAGAAGGAAGAGGAAGGAGTGATGTCTTGGTGGTTAAGAGCATGCCTGCTGAGTTTGATGAGGCCAAGTGCAGTCATACAGCCAGGGCCCAGGTTGTTGGGACTGAATCAGGGAAAACACTTTGTTAGGATAATAAAGACTCACAGCTCTATCACCATGAGCCAGCATGCTTCAGAGACACAACCAAGCAGAGTAAGGCAAGATGGTTAGAAGAAGAAAATACCAGCATGTTCATGTGCCTGAAGAAGAACTCACATCCAAGACATACAAAGGAACAAACAGCAACAAAAGCTTAACCAATTTAAAGCCAGTGAAACAATTTGTCTAGACCTCCTCTATGAGGTACACGAATGGCCCACAGATCCATGGAGACCCCTGTACTTCAAATGTTAGGAAAATGCAGATGTGATCCACACGTCATTGAGAACATCTGGTTTAGGTAAAGAAGTAGAAAAACGGGTTTGAGAGATGGCTCAGTGTTTAAGAGCATTTCGTGCTCTTTCATCCTCCTGTATTCAATTTCAAGCAACCACATAATGGCTCACAACCATCTGCACTGAGGTCTTGTGCCCTCTTTTGGATGCAGAAAGAAGCACTCGAGAGATAGCTCAGTGGTCAAGGATCCTGGCTGCCCTTCTAAAGGTCAGAAGTTCGATGCCTGGCAACCACAGTTTGCTCTCAAAATGAGATTTGGTGCCATCTACTGGCAACAGAAGGAAGAGGCAGGAGAGATGGCTCAGTGCTTAAGAGCATTGGCTGCTGTGTTTGATGAGGCCAAGTGCAGACATAGAGTCATGGCAAAGACCAGGGCCCACGTTATTGTGACTGAATTAGGCAAACGTTTTTTTAGGATGTTAAAGACTCACAGCTATATCACCATGAGCCATCGTGCTTAAGAGACAACCCTAAGGAGAGTAAGGCAAGATGGCTAGAAGAAGAAAACCCTGGCATGTTCATGTGCCTTAAAGAGAACTCACATCCAAGACAATCAAAGGACTACAAACATCACCAAAATGTTAACCAATTTAAAGCCAGAGAAACAATTTATCCTGACCTCCTCTATGAGGTTCATGAACAGCCAGTAGGTCAATGGAGACCCCTGTACTCCACATGTTACGGGAATGCAGATGTGATCCACACACCAAATTGAGTAAACCAGGTTTAGTTAAAGAAGTTGAAAAACGGGTCGGAGAGATGGCTCAGTGGTTAAGAGCATTGCCTGCTCTTCCAAAGATCAGAAGTTTGATTCCTGGATATCACATAATTGCTTCAAAATGAGGTTTGGTGCCCTCTATGGAAGCAGAAGGAAGAGGCAGGAGAGATGTCTTGGTGCTTAAGAGCATGCCTGCTGAGTTTGATGAGGCCAAGTGCAGACATACAGCCAGGGCCCAGGTTGTTGTGACTGAATCAGGCAAAACATTTTGTTAGGATAATAAAGACTCACAGCTCTATCACCATGAGCCAGCATGCTTCAGAGACACCACCAAGCAGAGTAAGGCAAGATGGTTAGAAGAAGAAAATACTAGCATGTTCATGTGCTTGAAGAAGAACTCACATCCAAGACATACAAAGGAACAAACACCAACAAAAGCTTTAAGCCAGTGAAACAATTTGTCTAGACCTCCTCTATGAGGTACACGAATGGCCAACAGATCCATGGAGACCCATGTTCTTCAAATGTCAGGAAAATGCAGATGTGATCCAGACATCATTGAGTACATCTGGTTTAGGTAAAGAAGTAGAAAACCGGGTTGGAGAGATGGCTCAGTGTTTAAGAGCATTTCGTGCTCTTTCATCCTCCTGTATTCAATTTCAAGCAACCACCTAATGGCTCACAACCATCTGCACTGAGGTCTTGTGCCCTCTTTTGGATGCAGAAAGAAGCACTCGAGAGATAGCTCAGTGGTCAAGGATCCTGGCTGCCCTTCTAAAGGTCAGAAGTTCGATTCCTGGCAACCACAGTTTTGTTCCCAAAATGAGATTTGGTGCCATCTACTGGCAACAGAAGGAAGAGGCAGGAGAGATGGCTCAGTGCTTAAGAGCATAGCCTGCTGAGTTTGATGAGGCCAAGTGCAAACATAGAGTCAGGGCAAAGGCCAGGGCCCACGTTATTGTGACCGAATTAGGCAAACATTTTTTTAGGATGTTAAAGACTCACAGCTCTATCACCATGAGACAACGTGCTTCAGAGACAACACTAAGGAGAGTAAGGCAAGATGGCTTGAAGAAGAAAACACTGGCATGTTCATGTGCCTTAAAGAGAGCTCATATCCAAGACAATCAAAGGACTACAATCACCAGCAAAATGTTAACCAATTTAAAGCCAGAGAAACAATTTATCCTGACCTCCTCTATGAGGTACATGAACAGCCAATAGGTCCAAGGAGACCCCTGTACTCCACATGTAAGGGGAATGGAGATGTGATCCACACACCAAATTGAGTAAAGCTGGTTTAGTTAAAGAAGTTGAAAAACGGGTCGGAGAGATGGCTCAGTGGTTAAGAGCATTGCCTGCTCTTCCAAAGATCAGAAGTTCGATTCGTGGACATCTCATAATAGCTCCAAGATGAGGTTTGGTGCCCTCTACTGGAAGCAAAAAGAGGCAGGAGAGATGTCTTGGTGGTTAAGAGCATGCCTGCTGAGTTTGATGAGGCCAGGGCCCAGGTTGTTGGAACTGAATCAGGCAAAACATTTTGTTAGGATAATAAAGACTCACAGCTCTATCACCATGAGCCAGCATGCTTCAGAGACACCACCAAGCAGAGTAAGGCAAGATGGTTAGAAGAAGAAATTACTAGCATGTTCATGTGCCTGAAGAAGAACTCACATTTAAGACATACAAAGGAACAAACACCAACAAAAGCTTAACCAATTTAAAGCCAGAGAAACAGTTTGTCTAGACCTCCTCTATGAGGTACACGAATGGCCCACAGATCCATGGAGACCCCTGTACTTCAAATGTTAGGAAAATGCAGATGTGATCCACACATCATTCAGTATATCTGGTTTAGGTAAAGAAGTAGAAAAACGGGTTGGAGTGATGGCTCAGTGTTTAAGAGCATTTCGTGCCGGGCGATGGTGGCGCACGCCTTTAATCCCAGCACTCGGGAGGCAGAGGCAGGCGGATCTCTGTGAGTTCGAGACCAGCCTGGTCTACAGAGCTAGTTCCAGGACAGGCTCCAAAGCCACAGAGAAACCCTGTCTCGAAAAACCAAAAAAAAAAAAAAAAAAAAAAAAAAAGAGCATTTCGTGCTCTTTCTTCCTCCTGTATCCAATTTCAAGCAACCACATAATGGCTCACAACCATCTGCACTGAGGTCTTGTGCCCTCTTTTGCATGCAGAAAGAAGCGCTCGAGAGATAGCTCAGTGGTTAAGAATCCTGGCTGCCCTTCTCAAGGTCAGAAGTTCGATTCCTGGCAACCACAGTTTTGCTCTCAAAATGAGATTTGGTGCCATCTACTGGCAACAGAAGGAAGAGGCAGGAGAGATGGCTCAGTGCTTAAGAGCATTGGCTGCTGAGTTTGATGAGGCCAAGTGCAGACATAGAGTCAGGGCAAAGGCCAGGCCCCACGTTATTGTGACTGATTGGGCAAACGTTTTTTTTAGGATGTTAAAGACTCACAGCTCTATCACCATGAGACATCGTACTTCAGAGACAACACTAAGGAGAGTAAGGCAAGATGGCTAGAAGAAGAAAACACTGGCATGTTCATGTGCCTTAAAGAGAACTCACATCCAAGACAATCAAAGGACTACAAACACCAGCAAAATGTTAACCAATTTAAAGCCAGAGAAATAATTTATCCTGACCTCCTCTATCAGGTACATGAACAGCCAATAGGTCCATAGAGAAACCTGTACTCCACATGTTAGGGGAATGCAGATGTGATCCACACAACACATTGAGTAAACCTGGTTAAGTTAAAGAAGTTGAAAAACGGGTCGGAGAGATGGCTCAGTGGTTAAGAGCATTGCCTGCTCTTCCAAAGATCAGAATTTCGATTCCTGGACATCACATAATTGATTCAAAATGAGGTTTGGTGCCCTCTACTGGAAGCAGAAGGAAGAGGCAGGAGAGATGTCTTGGTGGTTAAGAGCATGCCTGCTGAGTTTGATGAGGCCAAGTGCAGACATAGAGCCAGGACCCAGGTTGTAGGGACTGAATCAGGCAAAACATTTTGTTAGGGTAATAAAGACTCACAGCTCTATCACCATGAGCCAGCATGCTTCAGAGACACCACCAAGCAGAGTAAGGCAAGATGGTTAGAAGAAGAAAATACTAACATGTTCATGTGCCTGAAGAAGAACTCAAATCCAAGACATACAAAGGAACAAACACCAACAAAAGCTTAACCAATTTAAAGCCAGTGAAACAATTTGTCTAGACCTCCTCTATCAGGTACACGAATGGCCAACAGATCCATGGAGACCCCTGTATTTCAAATGATAGGAAAATGCAGATGTGATCCACACATCATTGAGTACAGCTGGTTTAGGTAAAGAAGTAGAGAAACGGGTTGGAGAGATGGCTCAGTGTTTAAGAGCATTTTGTGGTCTTTCATCCTCCTGTATTCAATTTCAAGCAACCACATAATGGCTCACAACCATCTGCACTGAGGTCTTGTGCCCCGTTTTCGATGCAGAAAAAAGCGCGCGCGAGATAGCTCAGTGGTTAAGAATCCTGGCTGCCCTTCTCAAGGTCAGATTTCGATTCCTAGCATCCCCAGTTTTGCTCACAGATGAGATTTGGTGCCATCTACTGGCAACAGAAGGATGAGGCAGGAGAGATGGCTCAGTGCTTAAGAGCATTGCGTGATGAGTTTGATGAGGCCAAGTGCAGACAGAGAGTCAGGTCAAAGGCCAGGGCCCACGGTATTGTGACCGAATTAGGCAAACTTTATTTTAGGATGTTAAAGACTCACAGCTCTATCACCATGAGACAGCGTGCTTCAGAGACAACACTAAGGAGAGTAAGGCAAGATGGCTAGAAGAAGAAAACACTGGCATGTTCATGTGCCTTAAAGGGAACTCACATCCAAGACAATCAAAGGACTACAAACACCAGCAAAATGTTAACCATTTAAAGGCAGAGAAACAATTTATCCTGACCTCCTCTATGAGGTACAAGAACAGCCAATAGGTCCATGGAGACCCCTGTACTCCACATGTTAGGGGAATGCAGATGTGATCCACACACCACATTGTGTAAACCTGGTTTAGTTAAAGAAGTTGAAAAACGGGTCGGAGAGATGGCTCAGTGGTTAAGAGCATTGCCTACACTTCCAAAGATCAGAAGTTCGATTCCTGGACATCACATAATTGCTTCAAAATGAGGTTTGGTGCCCACTACTGGAAGCAGAAGTAAGAGGCAGGAGAGATGTCTTGGTGGTTAAGAGCATGCCTGCTGAGTTTGTTGAGGTCAAGTGCAGACGTAGAGCCAGTGCAAAGGCCAGGGCCCAGATTGTAGGGACTGAATTAGGCAAACGTATTTTTAGGATGTTAAAGACTCACAGCACTATCACCATGAGACATCGTGCTTCAGAGACTACAGTAAGGAGAGTAAGGCAAGATGGCTAGAAGAAGAAAACACTGGCATGTTCATGTGCCTTAAAGAGAACTCACATCCAAGACAATCAAAGGACTACAAACACCAGCAAAATGTTAACCAATTTAAAGCCAGAGAAACAATTGTTCCTGACTTCCTCTTTGAGGTACCTGAACAGCCTATAGGTCCATGTAGACCCCTGTACTCCACATGTTAGAGGAATGCAGATGTGAACCACACACACCATTGAGTAAAACTGGTTTAGTTAAAGAAGTTGAAAAACGGGTCGGAGAGATGGCTCAGTGGTTAAGAGCATTGCCTGCTCCTCCAAAGATCAGAAGTTCGATTCCTGGACATCACATAATTGCTTCAAAATGAGGTTTGGTGCCCACTACTGGAAGCAGAAGGAAGAGGCAGGAGAGATGTCTTGGTGGTTAAGAGCATGCCTGCTGAGTTTGTTGAGGTCAAGTGCAGACATAGAGCCAGTGCAAAGGCCAGGGCCCAGGTTGTAGGGACTGAATTAGGCAAACGTTTTTTTAGGATGTTAAAGACTCACAGCACTATCACCATGAGACATCGTGCTTCAGAGACTACAGTAAGGAGAGTAAGGCAAGATGGCTAGAAGAAGAAAACACTGGCATGTTCATGTGCCTTAAAGAGAACTCACATCCAAGACAATCAAAGGACTACAAACACCAGCAAAATGTTAACCTTTTTAAAGCCAGAGAAACAATTGTTCCTGACTTCCTCTTTGAGGTACCTGAACAGCCTATAGGTCCATGTAGACCCCTGTACTCCACATGTTAGAGGAATGCAGATGTGAACCACACACACCATTGAGTAAAACTGGTTTAGGTAAAGAAGTAGAAAAACGGATTGGAGAGATGGCTCAGTGTTTAAGAGCATTTCGTGCTCTTTCATCCTCCTGTATTCAATTTCAAGCAACCACATAATGGCTCACAACCATCTGCACTGAGGTCTTGTGCCGTCTTTTGAATGCAGAAAGAAGCGCTCGAGAGATAGCTCATTGGTTAAGAATCCTAGCAGCCCTTCTAAAGTTCAGAAGTTCGATTCCTGGCAACCACAGTTTTGTTCTCAAAATGAGATTTGGTGCCATCTACTGGCAACAGAAGGAAGAGGCAGGAGAGATGGCTCAGTGCTTAAGAGCATTGCCTGCTGAGTGTGATGAGGCCAAGTGCAGACAGAAAGTCAAGGCAAACCTCAGGGTCCACGTTATTGTGACCGAATTAAGCAAAGGTTTTTTTAGGATGTTAAAGACTCACAGCTCTATCACCATGAGAAAGCGTGCTTCCGAGACAACACTAAGGAGAGTAAGGCAAGATGGCTAGAAGAAGAAAACACTGGCATGTTCATGTGCCTTAAAGAGAACTCACATCCAAGACAATCAAAGGACTACAAACACCAGCAAAATGTTAACCAATTTAAAGCCAGAGAAACAATTTTTCCTGACCTCCTCTATGAGGTCCATGAACAGCCAATAGGTCCATGGAGACCCCTGTACTCCACATGTTAGGGGAATGCAGATGTGATCCACACACCACATTGAGTAAACCTCGTTTAGGTAAAGAAGTTGAAAAACGGGTTGGAGAGATAGCTCAGTGTTTAAGAGCATTTCGTGCTCTTTCTTCCTCCTGTATCCAATTTCAAGCAACCACATAATGGCTCACAACCATCTGCACTGAGGTCTTGTGCCCTCTTTTTCATGCAGAAAGAAGCGCTCGAGAGATAGGTCAGTGGTTAAGAATCCTGGCTGCCCTTCTAAAGGTCAGAAGTTCGATTCCTGGCAACCACAGTTTTGCTCTCAAAATGAGATTTGGTGCCATCTACTGGCAACAGAAGGAAGAGGCAGGAGAGATGGCTCAGTGCTTAAGAGCATTGGCTGCTGAGTTTGATGAGGCCAAGTGCAGACATAGAGTCAGGGCAAAGGCCAGGCCCCACGTTATTGTGACTGATTGGGCAAACGTTTTTTTTAGGATGTTAAAGACTCACAGCTCTATCACCATGAGACATTGTACTTCAGAGACAACACTAAGGAGAGTAAGGCAAGATGGCTAGAAGAAGAAGACACTGGCATGTTCATGTGCCTTAAAGATAACTCACATCCAAGACAATCAAAGGACTACAAACACCAGCAAAATGTTAACCAATTTAAAGCCAGAGAAATAATTTATCCTGACCTCCTCTATCAGGTACATGAACAGCCAATAGGTCCATAGAGAAACCTGTACTCCACATGTTAGGGGAATGCAGATGTGATCCACACACCACATTGAGTAAACCTGGTTAAGTTAAAGAAGTTGAAAAACGGGTCGGAGAGATGGCTCAGTGGTTAAGAGCATTGCCTGCTCTTCCAAAGATCAGAAGTTCGATTCCTGGACATCACATAATTGATTCAAAATGAGGTTTGGTGCCCTCTACTGGAAGCAGAAGGAAGAGGCAGGAGAGATGTCTTGGTGGTTAAGAGCATGCCTGCTGAGTTTGATGAGGCCAAGTGCAGACATAGAGCCAGGACCCAGGTTGTAGGGACTGAATCAGGCAAAACATTTTGTTAGGATAATAAAGACTCACAGCTCTATCACCATGAGCCAGCATGCTTCAGAGACACCACCAAGCAGAGTAAGGCAAGATGGTTAGAAGAAGAAAATACTAACATGTTCATGTGCCTGAAGAAGAACTCAAATCCAAGACATACAAAGGAACAAACACCAACAAAAGCTTAACCAATTTAAAGCCAGTGAAACAATTTGTCTAGACCTCCTCTATCAGGTACACGAATGGCCAACAGATCCATGGAGACCCCTGTATTTCAAATGATAGGAAAATGCAGATGTGATCCACACATCATTGAGTACAGCTGGTTTAGGTAAAGAAGTAGAGAAATGGGTTGGAGAGATGGCTCAGTGTTTAAGAGCATTTCGTGCTCTTTCATCCTCCTGTATTCAATTTCAAGCAACCATATAATGGCTCACAACCATCTGCACTGAGGTCTTGTGCCCTCTTTTGGATGCAGAAAGAAGCACTCGAGAGATAGCTCAGTGGTCAAGGATGCTGGCTGCCCTTCTAAAGGTCAGAAGTTCGATTCCTGGCAACCACAGTTTTGTTCTCAAAATGAGATTTGGTGCCATCTACTGGCAACAGAAGGAAGAGGCAGGAGAGATGGCTCAGTGCTTAAGAGCATTGCCTGCTGAGTGTGATGAGGCCAAGTGCAGACAGAAAGTCAAGGCAAACCTCAGGGTCCACGTTATTGTGACCGAATGAAGCAAAGGTTTTTTTAGGATGTTAAAGACTCACAGCTCTATCACCATGAGACAGCGTGCTTCCGAGACAACACTAAGGAGAGTAAGGCAAGATGGCTAGAAGAAGAAAACACTGGCATGTTCATGTGCCTTAAAGAAAACTCACATCCAAGACAATCAAAGGACTACAAACACCAGCAAAATGTTAACCAATTTAAAGCCAGAGAAACAATTTTTCCTGACCTCCTCTATGAGGTCCATGAACAGGCAATAGGTCCATGGAGACCCCTGTACTCCACATGTTAGGGGAATGCAGATGTGATCCACACACCACATTGAGTAAACCTCGTTTAGGTAAAGAAGTTGAAAAACGGGTCAGAGAGATGGCTCAGTGGTTAAGAGCATTGCCTGCTCTTCCAAAGATCAGAAGTTCGATTCCTGGACATCACATAATTGCTTCAAAATGAGTTTTGGTGCCCTCTACTGGAAGCAGAAGGAAGAGGCAGGAGAGATGTCTTGGTGGTTACGAGCATGCCTGCTGAGTATGATGAGGACAAGTGCAGACATACAGCCAGGGCCCAAGTTGTTGGGACTGAATCAGGCAAAACATTTTGTTAGGATAATAAAGACTCACAGCTCTATCACCATGAGCCAGCATGCTTCAGAGACACCACCAAGCAGAGTAAGCCAAGATGGTTAGAAGAAGAAAATACTAGCATGTTCATGTGCCGGAAGTAGAACTCACATCCAAGACATACAAAGGAACAAACACCAACAAAAGCTTAACCAATTTAAAGCCAGTGAAACAATTTGTCTAGACCTCCTCTATGAGGTACACGAATGGCCAACAGATCCATGGAGACCCCTGTACTTCAAATGATAGGAAAATGCAGATGTGATCCACACATCATTGAGTACAGCTGGTTTAGGTAAAGAAGTAGAAAAACGGGTTGGAGAGATAGCTCAGTGTTTAAGAGCATTTCGTGCTCTTTCTTCCTCCTGTATCCAATTTCAAGCAACCACATAATGGCTCACAACCATCTGCACTGAGGTCTTGTGCCCTCTTTTTCATGCAGAAAGAAGCGCTCGAGAGATAGGTCAGTGGTTAAGAATCCTGGCTGCCCTTCTAAAGGTCAGAAGTTCGATTCCTGGCAACCACAGTTTTGTTCTCAAAATGAGATTTGGTGCCATCTACTGGCAACAGAAGGAAGAGGCAGGAGAGATGGCTCAGTGCTTAAGAGCATTGGCTGCTGAGTTTGATGAGGCCAAGTGCAGACATAGAGTCAGGGCAAAGGCCAGGCCCCACGTTATTGTGACTGATTGGGCAAACGTTTTTTTTAGGATGTTAAAGACTCACAGCTCTATCACCATGAGACATCGTACTTCAGAGACAACACTAAGGAGAGTAAGGCAAGATGGCTAGAAGAAGAAGACACTGGCATGTTCATGTGCCTTAAAGATAACTCACATCCAAGACAATCAAAGGACTACAAACACCAGCAAAATGTTAACCAATTTAAAGCCAGAGAAATAATTTATCCTGACCTCCTCTATCAGGTACATGAACAGCCAATAGGTCCATAGAGAAACCTGTACTCCACATGTTAGGGGAATGCAGATGTGATCCACACACCACATTGAGTAAACCTGGTTAAGTTAAAGAAGTTGAAAAACGGGTCGGAGAGATGGCTCAGTGGTTAAGAGCATTGCCTGCTCTTCCAAAGATCAGAAGTTCGATTCCTGGACATCACATAATTGATTCAAAATGAGGTTTGGTGCCCTCTACTGGAAGCAGAAGGAAGAGGCAGGAGAGATGTCTTGGTGGTTAAGAGCATGCCTGCTGAGTTTGATGAGGCCAAGTGCAGACATAGAGCCAGGACCCAGGTTGTAGGGAGTGAATCAGGCAAAATATTTTGTTAGGGTAATAAAGACTCACAGCTCTATCACCATGAGCCAGCATGCTTCAGAGACACCACCAAGCAGAGTAAGGCAAGATGGTTAGAAGAAGAAAATACTAACATGTTCATGTGCCTGAAGAAGAACTCAAATCCAAGACATACAAAGGAACAAACACCAACAAAAGCTTAACCAATTTAAAGCCAGTGAAACAATTTGTCTAGATCTCCTCTATCAGGTACACGAATGGCCAACAGATCCATGGAGACCCCTGTATTTCAAATGATAGGAAAATGCAGATGTGATCCACACATCATTGAGTACAGCTGGTTTAGGTAAAGAAGTAGAGAAATGGGTTGGAGAGATGGCTCAGTGTTTAAGTGCATTTCGTGGTCTTTCATCCTCCTGTATTCAATTTCAAGCAACCACATAATGGCTCACAACCATCTGCACTGAGGTCTTGTGCCCTCTTTTGGATGCAGAAAGAAGCACTCAAGAGATAGCTCAGTGGTCAAGGATGCTGGCTGCCCTTCTAAAAGTCAGAAGTTCGATTCCTGGCAACCACAGTTTTGTTCTCAAAATGAGATTTGGTGCCATCTACTGGCAACAGAAGGAAGAGGCAGGAGAGATGGCTCAGTGCTTAAGAGCATAGCCTGCTGAGTTTGATGAGGCCAAGTGCAGACATAGAGTCAGGGCAAATGCCAGGGCCCACGTTATTGTGACCGAATTAGGCAAACATTTTTTTAGGATGTTAAAGACTCACAGCTCTATCACCATGAGACAACGTGCTTCAGAGACAACACTAAGGAGAGTAAGGCAAGATGGCTTGAAGAAGAAAACACTGGCATGTTCATGTGCCTTAAAGAGAGCTCATATCCAAGACAATCAAAGGACTACAATCACCAGCAAAATGTTAACCAATTTAAAGCCAGAGAAACAATTTATCCTGACCTCCTCTATGAGGTACATGAACAGCCAATAGGTCCATGGAGACCCCTGTACTCCACATGTAAGGGGAATGCAGATGTGATCCACACACCAAATTGAGTAAACTTGGTTTAGTTAACGAAGTTATAAAACGGGACGGAGAGATGCCTCAGTGGTTAGAGCATTGCCTGCTCTTCCAATGATCAGAATTTCGATTCGTGGACATCACATAATTGCTTCAAAATGACGTTTGGTGCCCTCTACTGGAAGCAGAAGGAAGAGGCAGGAGAGATGTCTTGGTGCTTAAGAGCATGCCTGCTGAGTTTGATGAGGCCAAGTGCAGACATACAGCCAGGGCCCATGTTGTTGGGACTGAATCAGGCAAAACATTTTGTTAGGATAATAAAGACTCACAGCTCTATCACCATGAGCCAGCATGCTTCAGAGACACCACCAAGCAGAGTAAGGCAAGATGGTTAGAAGAAGAAAATACTAGCATGTTCATGTGCTTGAAGAAGAACTCACATCCAAGACATACAAAGAAACAAACACCAACAAAAGCTTAACCAATTTAAAGCCAGTGAAACAATTTGTCTAGACCTCCTCTATGAGGTACACGAATGGCCAACAGATCCATGGAGACCGCTGTACTTCAAATGTTAGGAAAATGCAGATGTGATCCACACATCATTGAGTGCATCTGGTTTAGGTAAAGAAGTAGAAAAACGGGTTGGAGAGATGGCTCAGTGTTTAAGAGCATTTCGTGCTCTTTCATCCTCCTGTATTCAATTGCAAGCAACCACATAATGGCTCACAACCATCTGCACTGAGGTCTTGTGCCCTCTTTTGCATGCAGAAAGAAGCGCTCGAGAGATAGCTCAGTGGTCAAGGATCCTTGCTGCCCTTCTAAAGGTCAGAAGTTCGATTCCTGGCAACCACAGTTTTGCTCTCAAAATGAGATTTTGTGCCATCTACTGGCAACAGAAGGAAGAGGCAGGAGAGATGGTTCAGTGCTTAAGAGCATTGCATGCTGATTTGATGAGGCCAAGTGCAGACATAGAGTCAGGGCAAAGGCCAGGGCCCACATTATTGTGACTGAATTAGGCAAACTTTTTTTAGGATGTTAAAGACTCACAGCTCTATCACCATGAGACAACGTGCTTCAGAGACAACACTAAGGAGAGTAAGGCAAGATGGCTTGAAGAAGAAAACACTGGCATGTTCATGTGCCTTAAAGAGAGCTCATATCCAAGACAATCAAAGGACTACAATCACCAGCAAAATGTTAACCAATTTAAAGCCAGAGAAACAATTTATCCTGACCTCCTCTATGAGGTACATGAACAGCCAATAGGTCCATGGAGACCCCTGTACTCCACATGTAAGGGGAATGCAGATGTGATCCACACACCAAATTGAGTAAACTTGGTTTAGTTAACGAAGTTATAAAACGGGACGGAGAGATGCCTCAGTGGTTAAGAGCATTGCCTGCTCTTCCAATGATCAGAATTTCGATTCGTGGACATCACATAATTGCTTCAAAATGACGTTTGGTGCCCTCTACTGGAAGCAGAAGGAAGAGGCAGGAGAGATGTCTTGGTGGTTAAGAGCATGCCTGCTGAGTTTGATGAGGCCAAGTGCAGACATAGAGCCAGGACCCAGGTTGTAGGGAGTGAATCAGGCAAAATATTTTGTTAGGGTAATAAAGACTCACAGCTCTATCACCATGAGCCAGCATGCTTCAGAGACACCACCAAGCAGAGTAAGGCAAGATGGTTAGAAGAAGAAAATACTAACATGTTCATGTGCCTGAAGAAGAACTCAAATCCAAGACATACAAAGGAACAAACACCAACAAAAGCTTAACCAATTTAAAGCCAGTGAAACAATTTGTCTAGATCTCCTCTATCAGGTACACGAATGGCCAACAGATCCATGGAGACCCCTGTATTTCAAATGATAGGAAAATGCAGATGTGATCCACACATCATTGAGTACAGCTGGTTTAGGTAAAGAAGTAGAGAAACGGGTTGGAGAGATGGCTCAGTGTTTAAGAGCATTTCGTGGTCTTTCATCCTCCTGTATTCAATTTCAAGCAACCACATAATGGCTCACAACTATCTGCACTGAGGTCTTGTGCCCTCTTTTGGATGCAGAAAGAAGCACTCAAGAGATAGCTCAGTGGTCAAGGATGCTGGCTGCCCTTCTAAAGGTCAGAAGTTCGATTCCTGGCAACCACAGTTTTGTTCTCAAAATGAGATTTGGTGCCATCTACTGGCAACAGAAGGAAGAGGCAGGAGAGATGGCTCAGTGCTTAAGAGCATAGCCTGCTGAGTTTGATGAGGCCAAGTGCAGACATAGAGTCAGGGCAAATGCCAGGGCCCACGTTATTGTGACCGAATTAGGCAAACATTTTTTTAGGATGTTAAAGACTCACAGCTCTATCACCATGAGACAACGTGCTTCAGAGACAACACTAAGGAGAGTAAGGCAAGATGGCTTGAAGAAGAAAACACTGGCATGTTCATGTGCCTTAAAGAGAGCTCATATCCAAGACAATCAAAGGACTACAATCACCAGCAAAATGTTAACCAATTTAAAGCCAGAGAAACAATTTATCCTGACCTCCTCTATGAGGTACATGAACAGCCAATAGGTCCATGGAGACCCCTGTACTCCACATGTAAGGGGAATGCAGATGTGATCCACACACCAAATTGAGTAAACTTGGTTTAGTTAACGAAGTTATAAAACGGGACGGAGAGATGCCTCAGTGGTTAGAGCATTGCCTGCTCTTCCAATGATCAGAATTTCGATTCGTGGACATCACATAATTGCTTCAAAATGACGTTTGGTGCCCTCTACTGGAAGCAGAAGGAAGAGGCAGGAGAGATGTCTTGGTGCTTAAGAGCATGCCTGCTGAGTTTGATGAGGCCAAGTGCAGACATACAGCCAGGGCCCATGTTGTTGGGACTGAATCAGGCAAAACATTTTGTTAGGATAATAAAGACTCACAGCTCTATCACCATGAGCCAGCATGCTTCAGAGACACCACCAAGCAGAGTAAGGCAAGATGGTTAGAAGAAGAAAATACTAGCATGTTCATGTGCTTGAAGAAGAACTCACATCCAAGACATACAAAGAAACAAACACCAACAAAAGCTTAACCAATTTAAAGCCAGTGAAACAATTTGTCTAGACCTCCTCTATGAGGTACACGAATGGCCAACAGATCCATGGAGACCGCTGTACTTCAAATGTTAGGAAAATGCAGATGTGATCCACACATCATTGAGTGCATCTGGTTTAGGTAAAGAAGTAGAAAAACGGGTTGGAGAGATGGCTCAGTGTTTAAGAGCATTTCGTGCTCTTTCATCCTCCTGTATTCAATTGCAAGCAACCACATAATGGCTCACAACCATCTGCACTGAGGTCTTGTGCCCTCTTTTGCATGCAGAAAGAAGCGCTCGAGAGATAGCTCAGTGGTCAAGGATCCTTGCTGCCCTTCTAAAGGTCAGAAGTTCGATTCCTGGCAACCACAGTTTTGCTCTCAAAATGAGATTTTGTGCCATCTACTGGCAACAGAAGGAAGAGGCAGGAGAGATGGTTCAGTGCTTAAGAGCATTGCATGCTGATTTGATGAGGCCAAGTGCAGACATAGAGTCAGGGCAAAGGCCAGGGCCCACATTATTGTGACTGAATTAGGCAAACTTTTTTTAGGATGTTAAAGACTCACAGCTCTATCACCATGAGACAACGTGCTTCAGAGACAACACTAAGGAGAGTAAGGCAAGATGGCTTGAAGAAGAAAACACTGGCATGTTCATGTGCCTTAAAGAGAGCTCATATCCAAGACAATCAAAGGACTACAATCACCAGCAAAATGTTAACCAATTTAAAGCCAGAGAAACAATTTATCCTGACCTCCTCTATGAGGTACATGAACAGCCAATAGGTCCATGGAGACCCCTGTACTCCACATGTAAGGGGAATGCAGATGTGATCCACACACCAAATTGAGTAAACTTGGTTTAGTTAACGAAGTTATAAAACGGGACGGAGAGATGCCTCAGTGGTTAAGAGCATTGCCTGCTCTTCCAATGATCAGAATTTCGATACGTGGACATCACATAATTGCTTCAAAATGACGTTTGGTGCCCTCTACTGGAAGCAGAAGGAAGAGGCAGGAGAGATGTCTTGGTGCTTAAGAGCATGCCTGCTGAGTTTGATGAGGCCAAGTGCAGACATACAGCCAGGGCCCATGTTGTTGGGACTGAATCAGGCAAAACATTTTGTTAGGATAATAAAGACTCACAGCTCTATCACCATGAGCCAGCATGCTTCAGAGACACCACCAAGCAGAGTAAGGCAAGATGGTTAGAAGAAGAAAATACTAGCATGTTCATGTGCTTGAAGAAGAACTCACATCCAAGACATACAAAGAAACAAACACCAACAAAAGCTTAACCAATTTAAAGCCAGTGAAACAATTTGTCTAGACCTCCTCTATGAGGTACACGAATGGCCAACAGATCCATGGAGACCGCTGTACTTCAAATGTTAGGAAAATGCAGATGTGATCCACACATCATTGAGTGCATCTGGTTTAGGTAAAGAAGTAGAAAAACGGGTTGGAGAGATGGCTCAGTGTTTAAGAGCATTTCGTGCTCTTTCATCCTCCTGTATTCAATTGCAAGCAACCACATAATGGCTCACAACCATCTGCACTGAGGTCTTGTGCCCTCTTTTGCATGCAGAAAGAAGCGCTCGAGAGATAGCTCAGTGGTCAAGGATCCTTGCTGCCCTTCTAAAGGTCAGAAGTTCGATTCCTGGCAACCACAGTTTTGTTCTCAAAATGAGATTTGGTGCCATCTACTAGCAACAGAAGGAAGAGGCAGGAGAGATGGCTCAGTGCTTAAGAGCATAGCCTGCTGAGTTTGATGAGGCCAAGTGCAGACAGAGAGTGAGGGCAAAGGCCAGGGCCCACGTTATTGTGACTGAATTAGGCAAACGTTTTTTTAGGATGTTAAAGACTCACAGCTCTATTACCATGAGACAACGTGCTTCAGAGACAACACTAATTAGAGTAAGGAAAGATGGCTAGAAGAAGAAAACACTGGCATGTTCATGTGCCTTAAAGAGAACTCACATCCAAGACAATCAAAGGACTACAAACACCAGCAAAATGTTAACCAATTTAAAGCCAGAGAAACAATTTATCCTGACCTCCTCTATGAAGTACATAAACAGCCAATAGGTCCAAGGAGACCCCTGTACTCCACAGGTTAGGGGAATGCAGATGTGATACACACACCACATTGAGTAAACCTGGTTTAGTTAAAGAAGTTGAAAAACGGGTCGGAGAGATGGCTCAGTGGTTAAGAGCATTGCCTGCTCTTCCAAAGATCAGAAGTTCGATTCCTGGACATCACATAATTGCTTCAAAATGAGGTTTGGTGCCCTTTACTGGAAGCAGAAGGAAGAGGCAGGAGAGATGTCTGGGTGCTTAAGAGCATGCCTGCTGAGTTTGATGAGGCCAAATGCAGTCATACAGCCAGGGCCCAGGTTGTTGGGACTGAATCAGGCAAAACATTTTTTTAGGATAATAAAGACTCACAGCTCTATCACCATGAGCCAGCATGCTTCAGAGACACCACCAAGCAGAGTAAGGCAGGATGGTTAGAAGAAGAAAATACTAGCATGTTCATGTGCCTGAAGAAGAACTCACATCCAAGACATACAATGGAACAAACAACAACAAAAGCTTAACCAATTTAAAGCCAGTGAAACAATTTGTCTAGACCTCCTCTATGAGGTACACGAATGGCCAACAGATCCATGGAGACCCCTGTACTTCAAATGTTAGGAAAATGCAGATGTGATCCACACATCATTGAGTACATCTGGTTTAGGTAAAGAAGTAGAAAAACGGGTTGGAGAGATGGCTCAGTGTTTAAGAGCATTTCGTGCTCTTTCTTCCTCCTGTATTCAATTTCAAGCAACCACATAATGGCTCACAACCATCTGCACTGAGGTCTTGTGCCCTCTTTTGGGTGCAGAAAGAAGCGCTCGAGAGATAGGTCAGTGGTTAAGAATCCTGGCTGCCCTTCTAAAGGTCAGAAGTTCGATTCCTGGCAACCACAGTTTTGCTCTCAAAATGAGATTTTGTGCCATCTACTGGCAACAGAAGGAAGAGGCAGGAGAGATGGTTCAGTGCTTAAGAGCATTGCATGCTGATTTGATGAGGCCAAGTGCAGACATAGAGTCAGGGCAAAGGCCAGGGCCCACGTTATTGTGACTGAATTAGGCAAACTTTTTTTAGGATGTTAAAGACTCACAGCTCTATCACCATGAGACAACGTGCTTCAGAGACAACACTAAGGAGAGTAAGGCAAGATGGCTAGAAGAAGAAAACACTGGCATGTTCATGTGCCTTAAAGAGAACTCACATCCAAGACAATCAAAGACCACAAACACCAGCAAAATGTTAACCAATTTAAAGCCAGAGAAACAATTTATCCTGACCTCTTCTATGAGGTACATGAACAGCCAATAGGTCCATGGAGACCCCTGTACTCCACATGTTAGGGGAATGCAGATGTGATCCACACACCAAATTGAGTAAACCTTGTTTAGTTAAAGAAGTTGAAAAACGGATCGGAGAGATGCTTCAGTGGTTAAGAGCATTGCCTACTCTTCCAAAGATCAGAAGTTCGATTCCTGGACATCACATAATTGCTTCAAAATGAGGTTTGGTGCCCTCTACTGGAAGCAGAAGGAAGAGGCAGGAGAGATGTCTTGGTGCTTAGAGAGTGGATGCTGAGTTTGTTGAGGCCAAGTGCAGACATACAGCCAGGGCCCAGGTTGTTGGGACTGAATCAGGCAAAACATTTTGTTAGGATAATAAAGACTCACAGCTCTATCACCATGAGCCAGCATGCTTCAGAGACACCACCAAGCAGAGTAAGGCAAGATGGTTAGAAGAAGAAAATACTAGCATGTTCATGTGCTTGAAGAAGAACTCACATCCAAGACATACAAAGAAACAAACACCAACAAAAGCTTAACCAATTTAAAGCCAGTGAAACAATTTGTCTAGACCTCCTCTATGAGGTAAACGAATGGCCAACAGATCCATGGAGACCGCTGTACTTCAAATGTTAGGAAAATGCAGATGTGATCCACACATCATTGAGTGCATCTGGTTTAGGTAAAGAAGTAGAAAAACGGGTTGGAGAGATGGCTCAGTGTTTAAGAGCATTTCGTGCTCTTTCATCCTCCTGTATTCAATTGCAAGCAACCACATAATGGCTCACAACCATCTGCACTGAGGTCTTGTGCCCTCTTTTGCATGCAGAAAGAAGCGCTCGAGAGATAGCTCAGTGGTCAAGGATCCTTGCTGCCCTTCTAAAGGTCAGAAGTTCGATTCCTGGCAACCACAGTTTTGTTCTCAAAATGAGATTTTGTGCCATCTACTGGCAACAGAAGGAAGAGGCAGGAGAGATGGTTCAGTGCTTAAGAGCATTGCATGCTGATTTGATGAGGCCAAGTGCAGACATAGAGTCAGGGCAAAGGCCAGGGCCCACATTATTGTGACTGAATTAGGCAAACTTTTTTTAGGATGTTAAAGACTCACAGCTCTATCACCATGAGACAACGTGCTTCAGAGACAACACTAAGGAGAGTAAGGCAAGATGGCTTGAAGAAGAAAACACTGGCATGTTCATGTGCCTTAAAGAGAGCTCATATCCAAGACAATCAAAGGACTACAATCACCAGCAAAATGTTAACCAATTTAAAGCCAGAGAAACAATTTATCCTGACCTCCTCTATGAGGTACATGAACAGCCAATAGGTCCATGGAGACCCCTGTACTCCACATGTAAGGGGAATGCAGATGTGATCCACACACCAAATTGAGTAAACTTGGTTTAGTTAACGAAGTTATAAAACGGGACGGAGAGATGCCTCAGTGGTTAAGAGCATTGCCTGCTCTTCCAATGATCAGAATTTCGATTCGTGGACATCACATAATTGCTTCAAAATGACGTTTGGTGCCCTCTACTGGAAGCAGAAGGAAGAGGCAGGAGAGATGTCTTGGTGCTTAAGAGCATGCCTGCTGAGTTTGATGAGGCCAAGTGCAGACATACAGCCAGGGCCCATGTTGTTGGGACTGAATCAGGCAAAACATTTTGTTAGGATAATAAAGACTCACAGCTCTATCACCATGAGCCAGCATGCTTCAGAGACACCACCAAGCAGAGTAAGGCAAGATGGTTAGAAGAAGAAAATACTAGCATGTTCATGTGCTTGAAGAAGAACTCACATCCAAGACATACAAAGAAACAAACACCAACAAAAGCTTAACCAATTTAAAGCCAGTGAAACAATTTGTCTAGACCTCCTCTATGAGGTACACGAATGGCCAACAGATCCATGGAGACCGCTGTACTTCAAATGTTAGGAAAATGCAGATGTGATCCACACATCATTGAGTGCATCTGGTTTAGGTAAAGAAGTAGAAAAACGGGTTGGAGAGATGGCTCAGTGTTTAAGAGCATTTCGTGCTCTTTCATCCTCCTGTATTCAATTGCAAGCAACCACATAATGGCTCACAACCATCTGCACTGAGGTCTTGTGCCCTCTTTTGCATGCAGAAAGAAGCGCTCGAGAGATAGCTCAGTGGTCAAGGATCCTTGCTGCCCTTCTAAAGGTCAGAAGTTCGATTCCTGGCAACCACAGTTTTGTTCTCAAAATGAGATTTGGTGCCATCTACTAGCAACAGAAGGAAGAGGCAGGAGAGATGGCTCAGTGCTTAAGAGCATAGCCTGCTGAGTTTGATGAGGCCAAGTGCAGACAGAGAGTGAGGGCAAAGGCCAGGGCCCACGTTATTGTGACTGAATTAGGCAAACGTTTTTTTAGGATGTTAAAGACTCACAGCTCTATTACCATGAGACAACGTGCTTCAGAGACAACACTAATTAGAGTAAGGAAAGATGGCTAGAAGAAGAAAACACTGGCATGTTCATGTGCCTTAAAGAGAACTCACATCCAAGACAATCAAAGGACTACAAACACCAGCAAAATGTTAACCAATTTAAAGCCAGAGAAACAATTTATCCTGACCTCCTCTATGAAGTACATAAACAGCCAATAGGTCCAAGGAGACCCCTGTACTCCACAGGTTAGGGGAATGCAGATGTGATACACACACCACATTGAGTAAACCTGGTTTAGTTAAAGAAGTTGAAAAACGGGTCGGAGAGATGGCTCAGTGGTTAAGAGCATTGCCTGCTCTTCCAAAGATCAGAAGTTCGATTCCTGGACATCACATAATTGCTTCAAAATGAGGTTTGGTGCCCTTTACTGGAAGCAGAAGGAAGAGGCAGGAGAGATGTCTGGGTGCTTAAGAGCATGCCTGCTGAGTTTGATGAGGCCAAATGCAGTCATACAGCCAGGGCCCAGGTTGTTGGGACTGAATCAGGCAAAATATTTTTTTAGGATAATAAAGACTCACAGCTCTATCACCATGAGCCAGCATGCTTCAGAGACACCACCAAGCAGAGTAAGGCAGGATGGTTAGAAGAAGAAAATACTAGCATGTTCATGTGCCTGAAGAAGAACTCACATCCAAGACATACAATGGAACAAACAACAACAAAAGCTTAACCAATTTAAAGCCAGTGAAACAATTTGTCTAGACCTCCTCTATGAGGTACACGAATGGCCAACAGATCCATGGAGACCCCTGTACTTCAAATGTTAGGAAAATGCAGATGTGATCCACACATCATTGAGTACATCTGGTTTAGGTAAAGAAGTAGAAAAACGGGTTGGAGAGATGGCTCAGTGTTTAAGAGCATTTCGTGCTCTTTCTTCCTCCTGTATTCAATTTCAAGCAACCACATAATGGCTCACAACCATCTGCACTGAGGTCTTGTGCCCTCTTTTGGGTGCAGAAAGAAGCGCTCGAGAGATAGGTCAGTGGTTAAGAATCCTGGCTGCCCTTCTAAAGGTCAGAAGTTCGATTCCTGGCAACCACAGTTTTGCTCTCAAAATGAGATTTTGTGCCATCTACTGGCAACAGAAGGAAGAGGCAGGAGAGATGGTTCAGTGCTTAAGAGCATTGCATGCTGATTTGATGAGGCCAAGTGCAGACATAGAGTCAGGGCAAAGGCCAGGGCCCACGTTATTGTGACTGAATTAGGCAAACTTTTTTTAGGATGTTAAAGACTCACAGCTCTATCACCATGAGACAACGTGCTTCAGAGACAACACTAAGGAGAGTAAGGCAAGATGGCTAGAAGAAGAAAACACTGGCATGTTCATGTGCCTTAAAGAGAACTCACATCAAAGACAATCAAAGACCACAAACACCAGCAAAATGTTAACCAATTTAAAGCCAGAGAAACAATTTATCCTGACCTCCTCTATGAGGTACATGAACAGCCAATAGGTCCATGGAGACCCCTGTACTCCACATGTTAGGGGAATGCAGATGTGATCCACACACCAAATTGAGTAAACCTTGTTTAGTTAAAGAAGTTGAAAAACGGATCGGAGAGATGCTTCAGTGGTTAAGAGCATTGCCTACTCTTCCAAAGATCAGAAGTTCGATTCCTGGACATCACATAATTGCTTCAAAATGAGTTTTGGTGCCCTCTACTGGAAGCAGAAGGAAGAGGCAGGAGAGATGTCTTGGTGCTTAGAGAGTGGATGCTGAGTTTGTTGAGGCCAAGTGCAGACATACAGCCAGGGCCCAGGTTGTTGGGACTGAATCAGGCAAAACATTTTGTTAGGATAATAAAGACTCACAGCTCTATCACCATGAGCCAGCATGCTTCAGAGACACCACCAAGCAGAGTAAGGCAAGATGGTTTGAAGAAGAAATACCAGCATGTTCATGTGCCTGAAGAAGAACTCACATTCAAGACATACAAAGGAACAAACACCAACAAAAGCTTAACAAATTTAAAGCCAGTGAAACAATTTGCCTAGACCTCCTCTATGAGGTACACGAATGGCCAACAGATCCATGGAGACCTCTGTACTTCAAAGGTTAGGAAAATGCAGATGTGATCCACACATCATTGAGTACATCTGGTTTAGGTAAAGAAGTAGAAAAACGGGTTGGAAAGATGGCTCAGTGTTAAAGAGCATTTCGTGCTCTTTCATCCACCTTTATTCAATTTCAAGCAACCACATAATGGCTCACAACCATCTGCACTGAAGTCTTGTGCCCTCTTTTGGGTGCAGAAGGAAGCGCTCTAGAGATAGCTCAGTGGTAAAGAATCCTGGCTGCCCTTCTAAAGGTCAGAAGTTCGATTCCTGGCAACCACAGTTTTACTCTCAAAATGAGATTTGGTGCCATCTACTGGCAACAGAAGGAAGAGGCAGGAGAGATGGCTCAGTGCTTAAGAGCATTGCCTGCTGAGTTTGATGAGGCCAAGTGCAGACAGAGAGTGAGGGCAAAGGCCAGGGCCCCCGTTATTGTGACTGAATTAGCCAAACGATTTTTTAGGATGTTAAAGACTCACAGCTATATCACCATGAGACAACGTGCTTCAGAGACAACACTAAGGAGAGTAAGGAAAGAAGGCTAGAAGAAGAAAACACTGGCATGTTCATGTGCCTTAAAGAGAACTCACATCCAAGACAATCAAAGGACTACAAACACCAGCAAAATGTTAACCACTTTAAAGCCAGAGAAACAATTTATGCTGACCTCCTCTATGAAGTACATGAACAGCCAATAGGTCCAAGGAGACCCCTGTACTCCACATGTTAGGGGAATGCAGATGTGATCCACACACCACATTAAGTAAACCTGGTTTAGTTAAAAAAGTTGAAAAACGGGTCGGAGAGATGGCTCAGTGGTTAAGAGCATTGCCTGCTCTCTCAAAGATCAGAAGTTCGATTCCTGGACATCACATAATTGCTTCAAAATGAGGTTTGGTGCCCTCTACTGGAAGCAGAAGGAAGAGGCAGGAGAGATGTCTTGGTGCTTAAGAGCATGCCTGCTGAGTTTGATGAGGCCAAGTGCAGTCATACAGCCAGGGCCCAGGTTGTTGGGACTGAATCAGGCAAAACATTTTGTTAGGATAATAAAGACTCACAGCTCTATCACCATGAGCCAGCATGCTTCAGAGACACCACCAAGCAGAGTAAGGCAGGATGGTTAGAAGAAGAAAATACTAGCATGTTCATGTGCCTGAAGAAGAACTCACATACAAGACATACAAAGGAACAAACACCAACAAAAGCTTAACCAATTTAAAGCCAGTGAAACAATTTGTCTAGACCTCCTCTATGAGGTACACGAATGGCCAACAGATCCATGGAGACCCCTGTACTTCAAATGTTAGGAAAATGCAGATGTGATCCACACATCATTTAGTATATCTGGTTTAGGTAAAGAAGTAGAAAAACAGGTGGCAGAGATGGCTCAGTGTTTAAGAGCATTTCGTGCTGTTTCTTCCTCCTGTATCCAATTTCAAGCAACCACATAATGGCTCACAACCATCTGCACTGAGGTCTTGTGCCCTCTTTTGCATGCAGAAAGAAGCGCTCAAGAGATCGCTCAGTGGTTAAGAATCCTGGCTGCCCTTCTAAAGGTCAGAAGTTCGATTCCTGGCAACCACAGTTTTGTTCTCAAAATGAGATTTGGTGCCGTCTACTGTCAACAGAAGGAAGAGGCAGGAGAGATGGCTCAGTGCTTAAGAGCATTGGCTGCTGAGTTGGATGAGGCCAAGTGCAGACATAGAGTCAGGACAAAGGCCAGGGCCCACGTTATTGTGACTGAATTGGTCAAACATTTTTTTAGGATGTTAAAGACTCACAGCTCTATCACCATGAGACAGCGTGCTTCAGAGACAACACTAAAGAGAGTAAGGCAAGATGGCTAGAAGTAGAAAACACTGGCATATTCATGTGCCTTAAAGAGAACTCTCATCCAAGACAATCAAAGGACTACAAATACCAGCAAAATGTTAACCAATTTAAAGCCAGAGAAACAATTTATCCTGACCTCCTCTATGAGGTACATGAACAGCCAATAGGTCCATGGAGACCCCTGTACTTCACAAGTTAGGGGAATGCAGATGTGATCCACACATCACATTGAGTAAAGCTGGTTTAGTTAAAGAAGTTGAAAAACGGGTCGGAGAGATGGCTCAGTGTTTAAGAGCATTGCCTGCTCTTCCAAAGATCAGAAGTTCGATTCGTGGACATCTCATAATAGCTCCAAGATGAGGTTTGGTGCCCTCTACTGGAAGCAAAAAGAGGCAGGAGAGATGTCTTGGTGGTTAAGAGCATGCCTGCTGAGTTTGATGAGGCCAGGGCCCAGGTTGTTGGGACTGAATCAGGCAAAACATTTTGTTAGGATAATAAAGACTCACAGCTCTATCACCATGAGCCAGCATGCTTCAGAGACACCACCAAGCAGAGTAAGGCAAGATGGTTAGAAGAAGAAATTACTAGCATGTTCATGTGCCTGAAGAAGAACTCACATCCAAGACATACAAAGGAACAAACACCAACAAAAGCTTAACCAATTTAAAGCCAGAGAAACAGTTTGTCTAGACCTCCTCTATGAGGTACACGAATGGCCCACAGATCCATGGAGACCCCTGTACTTCAAATGTTAGGAAAATGCAGATGTGATCCACACATCATTCAGTACATCTGGTTTAGGTAAAGAAGTAGAAAAACGGGTTGGAGTGATGGCTCAGTGTTTAAGAGCATTTCGTGCTCTTTCTTCCTCCTGTATCCAATTTCAAGCAACCAAATAATGGCTCACAACCATCTGCACTGAGGTCTTGTGCCCTCTTTTGCATGCAGAAAGAAGCGCTCGAGAGATAGGTCAGTGGTTAAGAATCCTGGCTGCCCTTCTAAAGGTCAGAAGTTCGATTCCTGGAAACCAGAGTTTTGCTCTCAAAATGAGATTTGGTGCCATCTACTGGCAACAGAAGGAAGAGGCAGGAGAGATGGCTCAGTGCTTAAGAGCATTGGCTGCTGAGTTTGATGAGGCCAAGTGCAGACATAGAGTCAGGGCAAAGGCCAGGCCCCACGTTATTGTGACTGATTGGGCAAACGTTTTTTTTAGGATGTTAAAGACTCACAGCTCTATCACCATGAGACATCGTACTTCAGAGACAACACTAAGGAGAGTAAGGCAAGATGGCTAGAAGAAGAAAACACTGGCATGTTCATGTGCCTTAAAGAGAACTCACATCCAAGACAATCAAAGGACTACAAACACCAGCAAAATGTTAACCAATTTAAAGCCAGAGAAATAATTTATCCTGACCTCCTCTATCAGGTACATGAACAGCCAATAGGTCCATAGAGAAACCTGTACTCCACATGTTAGGGGAATGCAGATGTGATCCACACAACACATTGAGTAAACCTGGTTAAGTTAAAGAAGTTGAAAAACGGGTCGGAGAGATGGCTCAGTGGTTAAGAGCATTGCCTGCTCTTCCAAAGATCAGAAGTTCGATTCCTGGACATCACATAATTGATTCAAAATGAGGTTTGGTGCCCTCTACTGGAAGCAGAAGGAAGAGGCAGGAGAGATGTCTTGGTGGTTAAGAGCATGCCTGCTGAGTTTGATGAGGCCAAGTGCAGACATAGAGCCAGGACCCAGGTTGTAGGGACTGAATCAGGCAAAACATTTTGTTAGGGTAATAAAGACTCACAGCTCTATCACCATGAGCCAGCATGCTTCAGAGACACCACCAAGCAGAGTAAGGCAAGATGGATAGAAGAAGAAAATACTAACATGTTCATGTGCCTGAAGAAGAACTCAAATCCAAGACATACAAAGGAACAAACACCAACAAAAGCTTAACCAATTTAAAGCCAGTGAAACAATTTGTCTAGACCTCCTCTATCAGGTACATGAATGGCCAACAGATCCATGGAGACCCCTGTATTTCAAATGATAGGAAAATGCAGATGTGATCCACACATCATTGAGTACAGCTGGTTTAGGTAAAGAAGTAGAGAAACGGGTTGGAGAGATGGCTCAGTGTTTAAGAGCATTTTGTGGTCTTTCATCCTCCTGTATTCAATTTCAAGCAACCACATAATGGCTCACAACCATCTGCACTGAGGTCTTGTGCCCCGTTTTCGATGCAGAAAAAAGCGCGCGCGAGATAGCTCAGTGGTTAAGAATCCTGACTGCCCTTCTCAAGGTCAGATTTCGATTCCTAGCATCCCCAGTTTTGCTCACAAAATGAGATTTGGTGCCATCTACTGGCAACAGAAGGATGAGGCAGGAGAGATGGCTCAGTGCTTAAGAGCATTGCCTGATGAGTTTGATGAGGCCAAGTGCAGACAGAGAGTCAGGTCAAAGGCCAGGGCCCACGGTATTGTAACTGAATTAGGCAAACTTTATTTTAGGATGTTAAAGACTCACAGCTCTATCACCATGAGACAGCGTGCTTCAGAGACAACACTAAGGAGAGTAAGGCAAGTAGGCTAGAAGAAGAAAACACTGGCATGTTCATGTGCCTTAAAGGGAACTCACATCCAAGACAATCAAAGGACTACAAACACCAGCAAAATGTTAACCATTTAAAGGCAGAGAAACAATTTATCCTGACCTCCTCTATGAGGTACAAGAACAGCCAATAGGTCCATGGAGACCCCTGTACTCCACATGTTAGGGGAATGCAGATGTGATCCACACACCACATTGTGTAAACCTGGTTTAGTTAAAGAAGTTGAAAAACGGGTCGGAGAGATGGCTCAGTGGTTAAGAGCATTGCCTACACTTCCAAAGATCAGAAGTTCGATTCCTGGACATCACATAATTGCTTCAAAATGAGGTTTGGTGCCCACTACTGGAAGCAGAAGGAAGAGGCAGGAGAGATGTCTTGGTGGTTAAGAGCATGCCTGCTGAGTTTGTTGAGGTCAAGTGCAGACATAGAGCCAGTGCAAAGGCCAGGGCCCAGGTTGTAGGGACTGAATTAGGCAAACGTTTTTTTAGGATGTTAAAGACTCACAGCACTATCACCATGAGACATCGTGCTTCAGAGACTACAGTAAGGAGAGTAAGGCAAGATGGCTAGAAGAAGAAAACACTGGCATGTTCATGTGCCTTAAAGAGAACTCACATCCAAGACAATCAAAGGACTACAAACACCAGCAAAATGTTAACCAATTTAAAGCCAGAGAAACAATTGTTCCTGACTTCCTCTTTGAGGTACCTGAACAGCCTATAGGTCCATGTAGACCCCTGTACTCCACATGTTAGAGGAATGCAGATGTGAACCACACACACCATTGAGTAAAACTGGTTTAGTTAAAGAAGTTGAAAAACGGGTCGGAGAGATGGCTCAGTGGTTAAGAGCATTGCCTGCTCCTCCAAAGATCAGAAGTTCGATTCCTGGACATCACTTAATTGCTTCAAAATGAGGTTTTGCCCTCTAGTGGAAGCAGAAGGAAGAGGCGGGAGAGATGTCTTGGTGGTTAAGAGCATGCCTGCTGATTTTGATGAGGCCAAGTGCAGACATATAGCCAGGGCCCAGGTTGTGGGACTGAATCAGGCAAAACATTTTGTTAAGATAATAAAGACTCACAGCTCTATCACCATGAGCCAGCATGCTTCAGAGACACAACCAAGCAGAGTAAGGCAAGATGGTTAGAAGAAGAGAATACTAGCATGTTCATGTCTCTGAAGAAGAACTCACATCCAAGACATACAAAGGAAAAAACACCAACAAAAGCTTAACCAATTTAAAGCCAGTGAAACAATTTGTCTCGACCTCCTCTATGAGGTACACGAATGGCCAACAGATCCATGGAGACCCCTGTACTTCAAATGTTATGAAAATGCAGATGTGATCCACACATCATTGAGTACATCTGGTTTAGGTAAAGAAGTAGAAAAACGGATTGGAGAGATGGCTCAGTGTTTAAGAGCATTTCGTGCTCTTTCATCCTCCTGTATTCAATTTCAAGCAACCACATAATGGCTCACAACCATCTGCACTGAGGTCTTGTGCCGTCTTTTGAATGCAGAAAGAAGCGCTCGAGAGATAGCTCAGTGGTTAAGAATCCTAGCAGCCCTTCTAAAGTTCAGAAGTTCGATTCCTGGCAACCACAGTTTTGTTCTCAAAATGAGATTTGGTGCCATCTACTGGCAACAGAAGGAAGAGGCAGGAGAGATGGCTCAGTGCTTAAGAGCATTGCCTGCTGAGTGTGATGAGGCCAAGTGCAGACAGAAAGTCAAGGCAAACCTCAGGGTCCACGTTATTGTGACCGAATTAAGCAAAGGTTTTTTTAGGATGTTAAAGACTCACAGCTCTATCACCATGAGACAGCGTGCTTCCGAGACAACACTAAGGAGAGTAAGGCAAGATGGCTAGAAGAAGAAAACACTGGCATGTTCATGTGCCTTAAAGAGAACTCACATCCAAGACAATCAAAGGACTACAAACACCAGCAAAATGTTAACCAATTTAAAGCCAGAGAAACAATTTTTCCTGAGCTCCTCTATGAGGTCCATGAACAGCCAATAGGTCCATGGAGACCCCTGTACTCCACATGTTAGGGGAATGCAGATGTGATCCACACACCACATTGAGTAAACCTCGTTTAGGTAAAGAAGTTGAAAAACGGGTCGGAGAGATGGCTCAGTGGTTAAGAGCATTGCCTGCTCTTCCAAAGATCAGAAGTCCGATTCCTGGACATCACATAATTGCTTCAAAATGAGTTTTGGTGCCCTCTACTGGAAGCAGAAGGAAGAGGCAGGAGAGATGTCTTGGTGGTTACGAGCATGCCTGCTGAGTATGATGAGGACAAGTGCAGACATACAGCCAGGGCCCAAGTTGTTGGGACTGAATCAGGCAAAACATTTTGTTAGGATAATAAAGACTCACAGCTCTATCACCATGAGCCAGCATGCTTCAGAGACACCACCAAGCAGAGTAAGCCAAGATGGTTAGAAGAAGAAAATACTAGCATGTTCATGTGCCGGAAGTAGAACTCACATCCAAGACATACAAAGGAACAAACACCAACAAAAGCTTAACCAATTTAAAGCCAGTGAAACAATTTGTCTAGACCTCCTCTATGAGGTACACGAATGGCCAACAGATCCATGGAGACCCCTGGACTTCAAATGATAGGAAAATGCAGATGTGATCCACACATCATTGAGTACAGCTGGTTTAGGTAAAGAAGTAGAAAAACGGGTTGGAGAGATGGCTCAGTGTTTAAGAGCATTTCGTGCTCTTTCATCCTCCTGTATTCAATATCAAGCGATCACATAATGGCTCACAACCATCTGCACTGAGGTCTTGTGCCCTCTTTTGGGTGCAGAAAGAAGCTCTCGAGAGATAGCTCAGTGGTTAAGAATCCTGGCTGCCCTTCTAAAGGTCAGAATTTCGATTCCTGGCAACCACAGTTTTGCCCTCAAAATGAGATTTGGTGCCATCTACTGGCAACAGAAGGAAGAGGCAGGAGAGATGGCTCAGTGCTTAAGAGCATTGCCTGCTGAGTTTGATGAGGCCAAGTGCAGACAGAGAGTCAGGGCAAAGGCCAGGGCCCACGTTATTGTGACCGAATTAGGCAAATGTTTTTTTAGGATGTTAAAGACTCACAGCTCTGTCACCAAGAGACAGAGTGCTTCAGAGACAACACTAAGGAGAGTAAGGCAAGATGGCTAGAAGAAGAAAACACTGGCATGTTCATGTGCCTTAAAGAGAACTCACATCCAAGACAATCAAAGGACTACAAACACCAGCAAAATGTTAACCAATTTAAAGCCAGAGAAACAATTTATCCTGACCTCCTCTATGAGGTACATGAACAGCCAATAGGTCCATGGAGACCCCTGTACTCCACATGTTAGGGGAATGCAGATGTGATCCACACACCACATTGAGTAAACCTGGTTTAGTTAAAGAAGTTGAAAAACGGGTCAGAGAGATGGCTCAGTGGTTAAGAGCATTGCCTGCTCTTCCAAAGATCAGAAGTTCGATTCCTGGACATCACATAATTGCTTAAAAATGCGGTTTGTTTACCTCTAGTGGAAGCAGAAGGAAGAGGCAGGAGAGATCTCTTGGTGGTTAAGAGCATGCCTGCTGAGTTTGATGAGGCCAAGTGCAGACATACAGCCAGGGCCCAGGTTATTGGGACTGAATCAGGCAAAACATTTTGTTAGGATAATAAAGACTCACAGCTCTATCACCATGAGCCAGCATGCTTCAGAGACACCACCAAGCAGAGTAAGGCGAGAGGGTTAGATGAAGAAAATACTAGGATGTTCGTGTGCCTGACGACGAACTCACATCCAAGACATACAAAGGAACAAACACCAACAAAAGCTTAACCAATTTAAAGCCAGTGAAACAATTTGTCTAGACCTCCTCTATGAGGTACACGAATGGCCAACAGATCCATGGAGACCCCTGGACTTCAAATGTTAGGAAAATGCAGATGTGATCCACACATCATTGAGTACAGCTGGTTTAGGTAAAGAAGTAGAAAAACGGGTTGGAGAGATGCCTCAGTGTTTAAGAGCATTTCGTGCTCTTTCATCCTCCTGTATTCAATTTCAAGCAACCACATAATGGCTCACAACTGCTGCGCCAGCGCAGGCTGGAACCAAGAGTCTCGGCGGAGGGTTTCCAGGTTGAATGAATACACAGAGCAGCAGGTTGAGGTGTAACAGCTTTCTTTATTGTCTGCTGGGCTGGTTTTATAACATGGCACCAAATGAGGAGGGGGCTGCGAAGGGACTGTAACCTGACCCTGGCAGGGATCAAGGACCGGTCACCATGCACTCAAAATCCTTCCTTCCCTGCTCCAGGAGCAGAGGGAATTTATTATGTTTTCCTTGCAGATAAGCACCTCAAATGGGGGCAGGGCTATCAACTCGGGGCTGCAATTCCCACAATTCCCCCTACTTTACTTTATAATGAGGGGTCCTGTCTTAGGTCCTGTGAGAGAAGTACCTTCCCTTACCCGTCATAGGGCCCCCGATGCCCTGTCTTAGGTGTGGGGTCTCCCCACAGGTTGCCCGTCCTTGGAGGCCCTCATTTTTTCAGCATCTGTAGCCACACCTCATGACTTCCGGGAGGGTCATGCGCCAGACTGAGTAACACCTGACGGTGGGCAAGCTCAGTCAGAGTGAAGATGTTTAAGACTCGTTTTAAGAGGAGCAGGCCTACTGCCACCCCTACTAGTCCCAAGATCCCCAGGGATAAGGCACCTCCCCATCGCTGTGCCCAACCCCCAATCTGGGCCATGGTATTCCACCATCCCTCAGCAGATACAGGTTCAACACGAGTTTCATTAATTGCAATAATTTGATGTACCAAAGAGTGGGTAAAGTTTACAAAGGAATCATTCCAAGGTCCCCTAAGGTAAGCATTAAGGCGTTGCACCTCAAAGGACATATTTTTCACTTCCATAAGGGTCACACAGGCAGAATGATAAAAATGAGAACAAGAGGCTTGTTGCACCATCCACAACACATTAATCTGTTCCTGTAATAAGGCTGTTTGCTGATTTAAATTTAACATCCCCAACTGAATATGTGAGTTAATAGTATTTTGAGTTTCTAAGGCCTGGGTAACACGGGCAGCAAGAGTGTTAACAGTCTCTGCAGTAGCTGCACTCTGGGACACGGTGATTCCTGCAACGGTGGCAGCTGTGGCTGATATGGCGATAGCTGCGGTGACTGCGGCGGTGATCCCAAAGTCTCTTCTTTCTCTATACAAGATAAGCTCTCGTCCATCATGTGGGTATTCTACCACCAGGGGAACCAGGGCAGGAATCCTCACCATCAGCACGGACTCATCCATCGGGGACCAGCAGTTGCTCAAAAGGCAGGAGCTGGAAGAACAATTAAGGACACCATCCTCCCCGACCGACCCATTAAAGGAGACAAACATAAAGGGAGGTAGAACACAAGCTAGGCTGACAATAGAGAAATTCATTCCCGCTGCATAATTAATCTGGAGGGAGGTTTCAAAGATGTCCGATGTGTTCATCGGGCTGTGGCATTGAAGGCCAAGCCCCTTTGAAGGGCTAAAGGTCTAATATCTGTACATGCACGAGGGCCACAGAGAAACATGCCTGCGAACGTAGGTGAAACTCCTGCCATATTTGGATTTCTATTGGAATAATCAAAGGCCCCTCCCAAGGAGTTTTTAAAGGTAGGTCGGTGACCAAACCACCATAAATATTTATCTCCCTCCAATTCCCAGGGTTCCTTAGGAGCACAATTTCCCCAAGGCAATGGTAAATATAATTTGAAGGATTGTGGCGTCTTCCAACATAAGGGAGCTGGTCTCAGAGGGGTAGGGAGTCCAGAAACATTTCTTTTAAAATTTATTGGGTAAAAGATATCTCTCAATCCAAAACAGGGATGCCAAGAAGAATTAGAAGAAAAGTCTCCCAGAGAATAATTACTAAGGACCACACATGGCCCAGAAAGGGAGACACTAGGCATCTCTGAAATATTGTTAATCCTCCGGAAGCAGAGGGCATGAGATATATCAAACGTTAAATTACCCAGTGAGGATCTTTCTAATGCTGTATTTGCTGCAGGAACTCCCAAGGTATAATTGGTGGAGTAAAAGGATGGAAAAACAGAGCTTATTTTACTTACTGGCATCAGTATGGGTGGATTCCTCACCAGTGCCCATCTCAGGCCTCCCTCAATGTTCTTCACTTGAACCCATATTATCAGGGCCAGTACAACCCGACTCCACCGGCCGAACATTCCGCTCTGGCACCCAGATGGGTTTTTTGGTTCCTGGAGGGAAGACACAAATGGCTCCCTTCACCCTAGCCAGCATAGGTGTGGGTGATTGCCATTGTCCCGTGATACTATCCTTCCATATAACCCAGCCCAGAGATTGGGAGGGTTACTGCCAATGTCTTTCCATTGCTGATAGACCTTGTTTATCTACTGTTAGAAAATTAAAAATGTACAAAATTGTAGATAATTGGGTATTTGGGGAGGTGATATACTCCCCCTTCTTTATTTTACAAAAGAACTGTTTAAGGGTAGCATGCGTGTGCTCCACTATGGCCTGACCTGTGGGATTATGTGGAATTCCAAAGGTATGTGTAATTTGTTGTTCTTGGCAAAATTTTGCAAACCGTTGGCTGGTATAAGCCGGTCCGTTGTCTGTTTTGAGAAAGTCTGGGATGCCCATATAGGCAAAAGCCTGTAGACAATGGGCAATAACATCCTTAATCTTTTCCCCTGAATGTAGGGAGGCATAAATTACCTTGGAATAAGTATCTATAGAGACATGTAAAAATTTAAGTCTGCCAGCTTGGGACAAATGGGTAACATCTATCTTCCAAAGGTGGTTAGGACGGAGGCCTCGAGGATTAACACCTTCATTGGGGGCATTATGAAATGGAGCACAAGCTGGACATTGGGACGTGATTTGAGTAGCCGTGGCTAAAGAACAGCCAGAGTGAAACTTTAGAGAAGAGGCATTTAAATGATACTTTTCATGAAGATGACGGGCTCGTTGTTCCTCAGAAAGGAACAATGCCATTGGGCGGGTGAGGGAATCAGCAAGCTTATTTCCCTCTGCCAAGGGCCCTGGCAAATCAGTATGGGCCCGAATGTGACCAACAAAGGCAGGAAACACTCTTTGGCATATAAGACTTTGTAGCTGAACCAAAAGGTGGAAAACCTGAGAGGTAGGTAATATGTATGCTGAAGTTTCCAATGGCCCGACAATTCTTGCCACATATATACTATCAGTATACAAGTTGAAGGGTTGATCCTTGAAAAGAGAAAAGGCCATAAGGCAGGCCGTGAGTTCTGCAGCTTGGGCAGAAATTGGATTTAGGGGCTGCTTTTCTTTAATTGAATCAGAAACTACCACTGCATAGCCCTTGGAAGAACCATCAGTGAACACTGAGCGCACTCCTTTAAGGGGGGAGGTTTTAATAATTTTTGGAAAAATAACAGGATGATTCTTAAAAAAGGAAATTAAACGGGAATCAGGATAATGGTTATCAAAAATGGCTCCAGTGGTGGTGATGAACAAGGTCCATCCATCTTGAACCCTCTGTAGCCTTGCTATTTCTTCCTTTTGATAAGGGATTAGAAATTTATTTGGGATCCTGACAAAAACTTGTAAACTAAAATCATATGCCTTCCATAGGAGCTGTAGCACCATTTCATAATATGGAGTCACCACCTTCTTAGGGGAAGCAGGTAAATGTAGCCAATAAATTGGTCCCCTTTGCCAAAAAACTCCAGTAGGAGAAAATTGTGAAGAAAAGACCATGAAATAAAAAGGGCAGTCATAATTGAGGCGGCGGAGATGTGCTCGCTCAAGAGCATTAAGCAAGGCATATAGGACTTCTTTTGCCGCTGGAGTCATGATCCTGGGGGAGGCAGGGGAAGGGTCCCCAGGCAGCATGTCATAAAGGGGCTTAAGAGCTCCTGTAGGAATGGAAAGGGGGGAACGGATCCACTGAACATCTCCCAATAATCTCTGCCAGTCATGGAGGGTCCGCAAATGGGAGCAATCCAGCTGCAGTCTCTGAGGCTGAAGCCCAATGGATTGGATTTGAAAGCCCAGATAGGAATAGGGCGGTTGCATCTGCACTTTCTCTGGGGCCAAAATGAACCCATGTCCCTCTAGAAGGGTCTGTAACTCTGCAAACATTAACAAACTTTCCTCTTTTGTTGGTACTGCCAGAAGTATATCATTTATATAAAGGACACTATGGAAGGAGGAAAACTTAAGCCAAAGTGGATCCAAAGAAGCTGCAACATATATTTGACAAATTGAAGGACTGGCAGCCCAGTCCTGGATTGTTAGGGTCAGGAATTTTTATAACAGGGGCAATCACTGGGCAGCACTTAACGCCTCCGCGGGGAGCCTCCTCCTAGAGCCTCCTCGAGCCCAACCAAGTGGGAGGGGCCAGAGAGGTCCCGAACTGGTCAGAAAGAGGATAGGGAGGGGGCTTGTCCTGCTCCCCAGAGGTCCCCTTTGTCTTTTCTTTTAAATGGGCCCTGCGTAATTCCCGTAATTCCCGCTGCAGCGCTGCGATTTCTCCCTCCAAAACTTCTTCTTCTGAACCTGTTGATTCCCCCAAGCTCTCTTCAAAATCAGACAAAGAAGGGTAGAGGCGTGTTTGCGCCGAAGAATTTTGCTTGGGACGAGCCCCTAAGCTCTCAGACGAAACTTGGTCCTGGGATTCACTTCCCTCCCCCTTGTCTGGAGGTTTTCGCTTTCTTTTAATCTTTCTCTTTTCTACCTTGTCGGGCCTCCCCTCAGCAGGCTGAGAGAGCAGTTCGGCCTCTGTTTCAGAGGCATTATCAGAACAAAGGGAAGCCTTAGTCTCACTATCTTGGATCTCAGATAACACCTCTTTTGTTGCTTCCAAAGCCTGCTTAACCCGGACTTTCTCTGTAAGCAAAGCATCCCTGATTAGTCTCCAAAGGGAGAACGTGGCCATTGGTAGGGCTTCAGGCCCCTCCTTTCTCAACGTTTTCTGAAGATCCCCGCGGACCTGTTCCCATTCAGAAATATTGAGGGCTCCACTGGTGACGAACCAGGGACTCCACGTCTCTACAGTTTTAAGAAAATCTTCTAAAGTCTTCGTTTTTACAGCTGCTCCCTGCTCTTTCAATAATCTCTTTAACTGAAACTTTAACTCCGATTTACTTGTAATATTACCCATATTAATTAATTAATTAATTAACATTCCTTTATATAATTAATTCCCCAATGCATCCCAGCCGGCTTACGGGATGACCCAGTCCACTGTACCTCACTTTCCGATCTCGGTTGGGACCTCCAGATGCCGCGCCAGCGCGGGCTGGAACCAAGAGTCTCGGCGGAGGGTGTCCAGGTTGAATGAATACACAGAGCAGCAGGTTGAGGTGGAACAGCTTTCTTTATTGTCTGCTGGGCTGGTTTTATAACATGGCACCAAATGAGGAGGGGGCTGCGAAGGGACTGTAACCTGACCCTGGCAGGGATCAAGGACCGGTCACCATGCACTCAAAATTCCTTCCTTCCCAGCTCCAGGAGCAGAGGGAATTTATTATGTTTTCCTTGCAGATAAGCACCTCAAATGAGGGCAGGGCTATCAACTCGGGGCTGCAATTCCCACACACAACCATCTGTACTGAGGTCTTGTGCCCTCTTTTGGATGCAGAAAGAAGCGCTCGAGACATAGCTCAGTGGTTAAGAATCCTGGCTGCCCTTCTAAAGGTCAGAAGTTCGATTCCTGGCAACCACAGTTTTGCTCTCAAAATGAGATTTGGTGCCATCTACTGGCAACAGAAGGAAGAGGCAGGAGAGATGGCTCAGTGCTTAAGAGCATAGCCTGCTGAGTTTGATGAGGCCAAGTGCAGACATAGAGTCAGGGCAAAGGCCAGGGCCCACGTTATTGTGACCGAATTAGGCAAACGTTTTTTTAGGATGTTAAAGACTCACAGCTCTATCACCATGAGACAACGTGCTTCAGAGACAACACTAAGGAGAGTAAGGCAAGATGGCTTGAAGAAGAAAACACTGGCATGTTCATGTGCCTTAAAGAGAACTCATATCCAAGACAATCAAAGGACTACAAATACCAGCAAAATGTTAACCAAGTTAAAACCAGAGAACAATTTATCCTGACCTCCTCTATGAGGTACATGAACAGCCAATAGGTCCACGGAGACCCCTGTACTCCACATGTTAGGGAAATGCAGATGTGATCCACACACCAAATTGAGTAAACCTGGTTCAGTTAACGAAGTTGAAAAACGGGACGGAGAGATGCCTCAGTGGTTAAGAGCATTGCCTGCTCTTCCAAAGATCAGAAGTTCGATTCGTGGACATCACATAATTGCTTCAAAATGAGGTTTGGTGCCCTCTACTGGAAGCAGAAGGAAGAGGCAGGAGAGATGTCTTGGTGGTTAAGAGCATGCCTGCTGAGTTTGATGAGGCCAAGTGCAGACATACAACCAGGGCCCAGGTTGTTGGGACTGAATCAGGCAAAACATTTTGTTAGGATAATAAAGACTCACAGCTCTATCACCATGAGCCAGCATGCTTCAGAGACACCACCAAGCAGAGTAAGGCAAGATGGTTAGAAGAAGAAAATACCAGCATGTTCATGTGCCTGAAGAAGAACTCACATCCAAGACATACAAAGGAACAAACAGCAACAAAAGCTTAACCAATTTAAAGCCAGTGAAACAATTTGTCTAGACCTCCTCTATGAGGTACACGAATTGCCAACAGATCCATGGAGACCCCTGTACTTCAAATGTTAGGAAAATACAGATGTGATCCACACATCATTGAGTACATCTGGTTTAGGTAAAGAAGTAGAAAAACGGGTTGGAGAGATGGCTCAGTGTTTAAGAGCATTTCGTGCTCTTTCATCCTCCTGTATTCAATTTCAAGCAACCACATAATGGCTCACAACCATCTGCACTGAGGTCTTGTGCCCTCTTTTGGATGCAGAAAGAAGCAATCGAGAGATAGCTCAGTGGTTAAGAATCCTGGCTGCCCTTCTAAAGGTCAGAAGTTCGATTCCTGGCAACCACAGTTTTGCTCTCAAAATGAGATTTTGTGCCATCTGCTGGCAACAGAAGGAAGAGGCAGGAGAGATGGTTCAGTGCTTAAGAGCATTGCCTGCTGAGTTTGATGAGGCCAAGTGCAGACATAGAGTCAGGGCAAAGACCAGGGCCCACGTTATTGTGACCGAATTAGGCAAACGTTTTTTTAGGATGTTAAAGACTCACAGCTCTATCACCATGAGACAACGTGCTTCAGAGACAACACTAAGGAGAGTAAGGCAAGATGGCTTGAAGAAGAAAACACAGGCATGTTCATGTGCCTTAAAGAGAACTCATATCCAAGACAATCAAAGGACTACAAACACCAGCAAAATGTTAACCAATTTAAAGCCAGAAAAACAATTCATTCTGACCTCCTCTATGAGGTACATGAACAGCCAATAGGTCCATGGAGACCCTTGTACTCCACATGTTAGGGGAATGCAGATGTGATCCACACACCAAATTGAGTAAACCTGGTTCAGTTAACGAAGTTGAAAAACGCGACGGAGAGATGGCTCAGTGGTTAAGAGCATTGCCTGCCCTTCCAAAGATCAGAAGTTCGATTCCTGGACATCACATAATTGCTTCAAAATGAGGTTTGGTGCCCTCTACTGGAAGCAGAAGGAAGAGGAAGGAGTGATGTCTTGGTGGTTAAGAGCATGCCTGCTGAGTTTGATGAGGCCAAGTGCAGTCATACAGCCAGGGCCCAGGTTGTTGGGACTGAATCAGGGAAAACACTTTGTTAGGATAATAAAGACTCACAGCTCTATCACCATGAGCCAGCATGCTTCAGAGACACAACCAAGCAGAGTAAGGCAAGATGGTTAGAAGAAGAAAATACCAGCATGTTCATGTGCCTGAAGAAGAACTCAAATCCAAGACATACAAAGGAACAAACACCAACAAAAGCTTAACCAATTTAAAGCCAGTGAAACAATTTGTCTAGACCTCCTCTATGAGGTACACGAATGGCCCACAGATCCATGGAGACCCCTGTACTTCAAATGTTAGGAAAATGCAGATGTGATCCACACGTCATTGAGAACATCTGGTTTAGGTAAAGAAGTAGAAAAACGGGTTTGAGAGATGGCTCAGTGTTTAAGAGCATTTCGTGCTCTTTCATCCTCCTGTATTCAATTTCAAGCAACCACATAATGGCTCACAACCATCTGCACTGAGGTCTTGTGCCCTCTTTTGGATGCAGAAAGAAGCACTCGAGAGATAGCTCAGTGGTCAAGGATCCTGGCTGCCCTTCTAAAGGTCAGAAGTTCGATGCCTGGCAACCACAGTTTGCTCTCAAAATGAGATTTGGTGCCATCTACTGGCAACAGAAGGAAGAGGCAGGAGAGATGGCTCAGTGCTTAAGAGCATTGGCTGCTGTGTTTGATGAGGCCAAGTGCAGACATAGAGTCATGGCAAAGACCAGGGCCCACGTTATTGTGACTGAATTAGGCAAACGTTTTTTTAGGATGTTAAAGACTCACAGCTATATCACCATGAGCCATCGTGCTTAAGAGACAACCCTAAGGAGAGTAAGGCAAGATGGCTAGAAGAAGAAAACCCTGGCATGTTCATGTGCCTTAAAGAGAACTCACATCCAAGACAATCAAAGGACTACAAACATCACCAAAATGTTAACCAATTTAAAGCCAGAGAAACAATTTATCCTGACCTCCTCTATGAGGTTCATGAACAGCCAGTAGGTCAATGGAGACCCCTGTACTCCACATGTTACGGGAATGCAGATGTGATCCACACACCAAATTGAGTAAACCAGGTTTAGTTAAAGAAGTTGAAAAACGGGTCGGAGAGATGGCTCAGTGGTTAAGAGCATTGCCTGCTCTTCCAAAGATCAGAAGTTTGATTCCTGGATATCACATAATTGCTTCAAAATGAGGTTTGGTGCCCTCTATGGAAGCAGAAGGAAGAGGCAGGAGAGATGTCTTGGTGCTTAAGAGCATGCCTGCTGAGTTTGATGAGGCCAAGTGCAGACATACAGCCAGGGCCCAGGTTGTTGTGACTGAATCAGGCAAAACATTTTGTTAGGATAATAAAGACTCACAGCTCTATCACCATGAGCCAGCATGCTTCAGAGACACCACCAAGCAGAGTAAGGCAAGATGGTTAGAAGAAGAAAATACTAGCATGTTCATGTGCTTGAAGAAGAACTCACATCCAAGACATACAAAGGAACAAACACCAACAAAAGCTTTAAGCCAGTGAAACAATTTGTCTAGACCTCCTCTATGAGGTACACGAATGGCCAACAGATCCATGGAGACCCATGTTCTTCAAATGTCAGGAAAATGCAGATGTGATCCAGACATCATTGAGTACATCTGGTTTAGGTAAAGAAGTAGAAAACCGGGTTGGAGAGATGGCTCAGTGTTTAAGAGCATTTCGTGCTCTTTCATCCTCCTGTATTCAATTTCAAGCAACCACCTAATGGCTCACAACCATCTGCACTGAGGTCTTGTGCCCTCTTTTGGATGCAGAAAGAAGCACTCGAGAGATAGCTCAGTGGTCAAGGATCCTGGCTGCCCTTCTAAAGGTCAGAAGTTCGATTCCTGGCAACCACAGTTTTGTTCCCAAAATGAGATTTGGTGCCATCTACTGGCAACAGAAGGAAGAGGCAGGAGAGATGGCTCAGTGCTTAAGAGCATAGCCTGCTGAGTTTGATGAGGCCAAGTGCAAACATAGAGTCAGGGCAAAGGCCAGGGCCCACGTTATTGTGACCGAATTAGGCAAACATTTTTTTAGGATGTTAAAGACTCACAGCTCTATCACCATGAGACAACGTGCTTCAGAGACAACACTAAGGAGAGTAAGGCAAGATGGCTTGAAGAAGAAAACACTGGCATGTTCATGTGCCTTAAAGAGAGCTCATATCCAAGACAATCAAAGGACTACAATCACCAGCAAAATGTTAACCAATTTAAAGCCAGAGAAACAATTTATCCTGACCTCCTCTATGAGGTACATGAACAGCCAATAGGTCCAAGGAGACCCCTGTACTCCACATGTAAGGGGAATGGAGATGTGATCCACACACCAAATTGAGTAAAGCTGGTTTAGTTAAAGAAGTTGAAAAACGGGTCGGAGAGATGGCTCAGTGGTTAAGAGCATTGCCTGCTCTTCCAAAGATCAGAAGTTCGATTCGTGGACATCTCATAATAGCTCCAAGATGAGGTTTGGTGCCCTCTACTGGAAGCAAAAAGAGGCAGGAGAGATGTCTTGGTGGTTAAGAGCATGCCTGCTGAGTTTGATGAGGCCAGGGCCCAGGTTGTTGGAACTGAATCAGGCAAAACATTTTGTTAGGATAATAAAGACTCACAGCTCTATCACCATGAGCCAGCATGCTTCAGAGACACCACCAAGCAGAGTAAGGCAAGATGGTTAGAAGAAGAAATTACTAGCATGTTCATGTGCCTGAAGAAGAACTCACATTTAAGACATACAAAGGAACAAACACCAACAAAAGCTTAACCAATTTAAAGCCAGAGAAACAGTTTGTCTAGACCTCCTCTATGAGGTACACGAATGGCCCACAGATCCATGGAGACCCCTGTACTTCAAATGTTAGGAAAATGCAGATGTGATCCACACATCATTCAGTATATCTGGTTTAGGTAAAGAAGTAGAAAAACGGGTTGGAGTGATGGCTCAGTGTTTAAGAGCATTTCGTGCCGGGCGATGGTGGCGCACGCCTTTAATCCCAGCACTCGGGAGGCAGAGGCAGGCGGATCTCTGTGAGTTCGAGACCAGCCTGGTCTACAGAGCTAGTTCCAGGACAGGCTCCAAAGCCACAGAGAAACCCTGTCTCGAAAAACCAAAAAAAAAAAAAAAAAAAAAAAAAAGAGCATTTCGTGCTCTTTCTTCCTCCTGTATCCAATTTCAAGCAACCACATAATGGCTCACAACCATCTGCACTGAGGTCTTGTGCCCTCTTTTGCATGCAGAAAGAAGCGCTCGAGAGATAGCTCAGTGGTTAAGAATCCTGGCTGCCCTTCTCAAGGTCAGAAGTTCGATTCCTGGCAACCACAGTTTTGCTCTCAAAATGAGATTTGGTGCCATCTACTGGCAACAGAAGGAAGAGGCAGGAGAGATGGCTCAGTGCTTAAGAGCATTGGCTGCTGAGTTTGATGAGGCCAAGTGCAGACATAGAGTCAGGGCAAAGGCCAGGCCCCACGTTATTGTGACTGATTGGGCAAACGTTTTTTTTAGGATGTTAAAGACTCACAGCTCTATCACCATGAGACATCGTACTTCAGAGACAACACTAAGGAGAGTAAGGCAAGATGGCTAGAAGAAGAAAACACTGGCATGTTCATGTGCCTTAAAGAGAACTCACATCCAAGACAATCAAAGGACTACAAACACCAGCAAAATGTTAACCAATTTAAAGCCAGAGAAATAATTTATCCTGACCTCCTCTATCAGGTACATGAACAGCCAATAGGTCCATAGAGAAACCTGTACTCCACATGTTAGGGGAATGCAGATGTGATCCACACAACACATTGAGTAAACCTGGTTAAGTTAAAGAAGTTGAAAAACGGGTCGGAGAGATGGCTCAGTGGTTAAGAGCATTGCCTGCTCTTCCAAAGATCAGAATTTCGATTCCTGGACATCACATAATTGATTCAAAATGAGGTTTGGTGCCCTCTACTGGAAGCAGAAGGAAGAGGCAGGAGAGATGTCTTGGTGGTTAAGAGCATGCCTGCTGAGTTTGATGAGGCCAAGTGCAGACATAGAGCCAGGACCCAGGTTGTAGGGACTGAATCAGGCAAAACATTTTGTTAGGGTAATAAAGACTCACAGCTCTATCACCATGAGCCAGCATGCTTCAGAGACACCACCAAGCAGAGTAAGGCAAGATGGTTAGAAGAAGAAAATACTAACATGTTCATGTGCCTGAAGAAGAACTCAAATCCAAGACATACAAAGGAACAAACACCAACAAAAGCTTAACCAATTTAAAGCCAGTGAAACAATTTGTCTAGACCTCCTCTATCAGGTACACGAATGGCCAACAGATCCATGGAGACCCCTGTATTTCAAATGATAGGAAAATGCAGATGTGATCCACACATCATTGAGTACAGCTGGTTTAGGTAAAGAAGTAGAGAAACGGGTTGGAGAGATGGCTCAGTGTTTAAGAGCATTTTGTGGTCTTTCATCCTCCTGTATTCAATTTCAAGCAACCACATAATGGCTCACAACCATCTGCACTGAGGTCTTGTGCCCCGTTTTCGATGCAGAAAAAAGCGCGCGCGAGATAGCTCAGTGGTTAAGAATCCTGGCTGCCCTTCTCAAGGTCAGATTTCGATTCCTAGCATCCCCAGTTTTGCTCACAGATGAGATTTGGTGCCATCTACTGGCAACAGAAGGATGAGGCAGGAGAGATGGCTCAGTGCTTAAGAGCATTGCGTGATGAGTTTGATGAGGCCAAGTGCAGACAGAGAGTCAGGTCAAAGGCCAGGGCCCACGGTATTGTGACCGAATTAGGCAAACTTTATTTTAGGATGTTAAAGACTCACAGCTCTATCACCATGAGACAGCGTGCTTCAGAGACAACACTAAGGAGAGTAAGGCAAGATGGCTAGAAGAAGAAAACACTGGCATGTTCATGTGCCTTAAAGGGAACTCACATCCAAGACAATCAAAGGACTACAAACACCAGCAAAATGTTAACCATTTAAAGGCAGAGAAACAATTTATCCTGACCTCCTCTATGAGGTACAAGAACAGCCAATAGGTCCATGGAGACCCCTGTACTCCACATGTTAGGGGAATGCAGATGTGATCCACACACCACATTGTGTAAACCTGGTTTAGTTAAAGAAGTTGAAAAACGGGTCGGAGAGATGGCTCAGTGGTTAAGAGCATTGCCTACACTTCCAAAGATCAGAAGTTCGATTCCTGGACATCACATAATTGCTTCAAAATGAGGTTTGGTGCCCACTACTGGAAGCAGAAGTAAGAGGCAGGAGAGATGTCTTGGTGGTTAAGAGCATGCCTGCTGAGTTTGTTGAGGTCAAGTGCAGACGTAGAGCCAGTGCAAAGGCCAGGGCCCAGGTTGTAGGGACTGAATTAGGCAAACGTATTTTTAGGATGTTAAAGACTCACAGCACTATCACCATGAGACATCGTGCTTCAGAGACTACAGTAAGGAGAGTAAGGCAAGATGGCTAGAAGAAGAAAACACTGGCATGTTAATGTGCCTTAAAGAGAACTCACATCCAAGACAATCAAAGGACTACAAACCCCAGCAAAATGTTAACCAATTTAAAGCCAGAGAAACAATTGTTCCTGACTTCCTCTTTGAGGTACCTGAACAGCCTATAGGTCCATGTAGACCCCTGTACTCCACATGTTAGAGGAATGCAGATGTGAACCACACACACCATTGAGTAAAACTGGTTTAGTTAAAGAAGTTGAAAAACGGGTCGGAGAGATGGCTCAGTGGTTAAGAGCATTGCCTGCTCCTCCAAAGATCAGAAGTTCGATTCCTGGACATCACATAATTGCTTCAAAATGAGGTTTGGTGCCCACTACTGGAAGCAGAAGGAAGAGGCAGGAGAGATGTCTTGGTGGTTACGAGCATGCCTGCTGAGTTTGTTGAGGTCAATTGCAGACATAGAGCCAGTGCAAAGGCCAGGGCCCAGGTTGTAGGGACTGAATTAGGCAAACGTTTTTTTAGGATGTTAAAGACTCACAGCACTATCACCATGAGACATCGTGCTTCAGAGACTACAGTAAGGAGAGTAAGGCAAGATGGCTAGAAGAAGAAAACACTGGCATGTTCATGTGCCTTAAAGAGAACTCACATCCAAGACAATCAAAGGACTACAAACACCAGCAAAATGTTAACCAATTTAAAGCCAGAGAAACAATTGTTCCTGACTTCCTCTTTGAGGTACCTGAACAGCCTATAGGTCCATGTAGACCCCTGTACTCCACATGTTAGAGGAATGCAGATGTGAACCACACGCACCATTGAGTAAAACTGGTTTAGGTAAAGAAGTAGAAAAACGGATTGGAGAGATGGCTCAGTGTTTAAGAGCATTTCGTGCTCTTTCATCCTCCTGTATTCAATTTCAAGCAACCACATAATGGCTCACAACCATCTGCACTGAGGTCTTGTGCCGTCTTTTGAATGCAGAAAGAAGCGCTCGAGAGATAGCTCATTGGTTAAGAATCCTAGCAGCCCTTCTAAAGTTCAGAAGTTCGATTCCTGGCAACCACAGTTTTGTTCTCAAAATGAGATTTGGTGCCATCTACTGGCAACAGAAGGAAGAGGCAGGAGAGATGGCTCAGTGCTTAGGAGCATTGCCTGCTGAGTGTGATGAGGCAAAGTGCAGACAGAAAGTCAAGGCAAACCTCAGGGTCCACGTTATTGTGACCGAATTAAGCAAAGGTTTTTTTAGGATGTTAAAGACTCACAGCTCTATCACCATGAGACAGCGTGCTTCCGAGACAACACTAAGGAGAGTAAGGCAAGATGGCTAGAAGAAGAAAACACTGGCATGTTCATGTGCCTTAAAGAGAACTCACATCCAAGACAATCAAAGGACTACAAACACCAGCAAAATGTTAACCAATTTAAAGCCAGAGAAACAATTTATCCTGACCTCCTCTATGAGGTACATGAACAGCCAATAGGTCCATGGAGACCCCTGTACTCCACATGTAAGGGGAATGCAGATGTGATCCACACACCACATTGAGTAAACCTCGTTTAGTTAACGAAGTTATAAAACGGGACGGAGAGATGCCTCAGTGGTTAAGAGCATTGCCTGCTCTTCCAATGATCAGAATTTCGATTCGTGGACATCACATAATTGCTTCAAAATGACGTTTGGTGCCCTCTACTGGAAGCAGAAGGAAGAGGCAGGAGAGATGTCTTGGTGCTTAAGAGCATGCCTGCTGAGTTTGATGAGGCCAAGTGCAGACATACAGCCAGGGCCCATGTTGTTGGGACTGAATCAGGCAAAACATTTTGTTAGGATAATAAAGACTCACAGCTCTATCACCATGAGCCAGCATGCTTCAGAGACACCACCAAGCAGAGTAAGGCAAGATGGTTAGAAGAAGAAAATACTAGCATGTTCATGTGCTTGAAGAAGAACTCACATCCAAGACATACAAAGAAACAAACACCAACAAAAGCTTAACCAATTTAAAGCCAGTGAAACAATTTGTCTAGACCTCCTCTATGAGGTACACGAATGGCCAACAGATCCATGGAGACCGCTGTACTTCAAATGTTAGGAAAATGCAGATGTGATCCACACATCATTGAGTGCATCTGGTTTAGGTAAAGAAGTAGAAAAACGGGTTGGAGAGATGGCTCAGTGTTTAAGAGCATTTCGTGCTCTTTCATCCTCCTGTATTCAATTGCAAGCAACCACATAATGGCTCACAACCATCTGCACTGAGGTCTTGTGCCCTCTTTTGCATGCAGAAAGAAGCGCTCGAGAGATAGCTCAGTGGTCAAGGATCCTTGCTGCCCTTCTAAAGGTCAGAAGTTCGATTCCTGGCAACCACAGTTTTGTTCTCAAAATGAGATTTGGTGCCATCTACTAGCAACAGAAGGAAGAGGCAGGAGAGATGGCTCAGTGCTTAAGAGCATAGCCTGCTGAGTTTGATGAGGCCAAGTGCAGACAGAGAGTGAGGGCAAAGGCCAGGGCCCACGTTATTGTGACTGAATTAGGCAAACGTTTTTTTAGGATGTTAAAGACTCACAGCTCTATTACCATGAGACAACGTGCTTCAGAGACAACACTAATTAGAGTAAGGAAAGATGGCTAGAAGAAGAAAACACTGGCATGTTCATGTGCCTTAAAGAGAACTCACATCCAAGACAATCAAAGGACTACAAACACCAGCAAAATGTTAACCAATTTAAAGCCAGAGAAACAATTTATCCTGACCTCCTCTATGAAGTACATAAACAGCCAATAGGTCCAAGGAGACCCCTGTACTCCACAGGTTAGGGGAATGCAGATGTGATACACACACCACATTGAGTAAACCTGGTTTAGTTAAAGAAGTTGAAAAACGGGTCGGAGAGATGGCTCAGTGGTTAAGAGCATTGCCTGCTCTTCCAAAGATCAGAAGTTCGATTCCTGGACATCACATAATTGCTTCAAAATGAGGTTTGGTGCCCTTTACTGGAAGCAGAAGGAAGAGGCAGGAGAGATGTCTTGGTGCTTAAGAGCATGCCTGCTGAGTTTGATGAGGCCAAATGCAGTCATACAGCCAGGGCCCAGGTTGTTGGGACTGAATCAGGCAAAATATTTTTTTAGGATAATAAAGACTCACAGCTCTATCACCATGAGCCAGCATGCTTCAGAGACACCACCAAGCAGAGTAAGGCAGGATGGTTAGAAGAAGAAAATACTAGCATGTTCATGTGCCTGAAGAAGAACTCACATCCAAGACATACAATGGAACAAACAACAACAAAAGCTTAACCAATTTAAAGCCAGTGAAACAATTTGTCTAGACCTCCTCTATGAGGTACACGAATGGCCAACAGATCCATGGAGACCCCTGTACTTCAAATGTTAGGAAAATGCAGATGTGATCCACACATCATTGAGTACATCTGGTTTAGGTAAAGAAGTAGAAAAACGGGTTGGAGAGATGGCTCAGTGTTTAAGAGCATTTCGTGCTCTTTCTTCCTCCTGTATTCAATTTCAAGCAACCACATAATGGCTCACAACCATCTGCACTGAGGTCTTGTGCCCTCTTTTGGGTGCAGAAAGAAGCGCTCGAGAGATAGGTCAGTGGTTAAGAATCCTGGCTGCCCTTCTAAAGGTCAGAAGTTCGATTCCTGGCAACCACAGTTTTGCTCTCAAAATGAGATTTTGTGCCATCTACTGGCAACAGAAGGAAGAGGCAGGAGAGATGGTTCAGTGCTTAAGAGCATTGCATGCTGATTTGATGAGGCCAAGTGCAGACATAGAGTCAGGGCAAAGGCCAGGGCCCACGTTATTGTGACTGAATTAGGCAAACTTTTTTTAGGATGTTAAAGACTCACAGCTCTATCACCATGAGACAACGTGCTTCAGAGACAACACTAAGGAGAGTAAGGCAAGATGGCTAGAAGAAGAAAACACTGGCATGTTCATGTGCCTTAAAGAGAACTCACATCAAAGACAATCAAAGACCACAAACACCAGCAAAATGTTAACCAATTTAAAGCCAGAGAAACAATTTATCCTGACCTCCTCTATGAGGTACATGAACAGCCAATAGGTCCATGGAGACCCCTGTACTCCACATGTTAGGGGAATGCAGATGTGATCCACACACCAAATTGAGTAAACCTTGTTTAGTTAAAGAAGTTGAAAAACGGATCGGAGAGATGCTTCAGTGGTTAAGAGCATTGCCTACTCTTCCAAAGATCAGAAGTTCGATTCCTGGACATCACATAATTGCTTCAAAATGAGTTTTGGTGCCCTCTACTGGAAGCAGAAGGAAGAGGCAGGAGAGATGTCTTGGTGCTTAGAGAGTGGATGCTGAGTTTGTTGAGGCCAAGTGCAGACATACAGCCAGGGCCCAGGTTGTTGGGACTGAATCAGGCAAAACATTTTGTTAGGATAATAAAGACTCACAGCTCTATCACCATGAGCCAGCATGCTTCAGAGACACCACCAAGCAGAGTAAGGCAAGATGGTTTGAAGAAGAAATACCAGCATGTTCATGTGCCTGAAGAAGAACTCACATTCAAGACATACAAAGGAACAAACACCAACAAAAGCTTAACAAATTTAAAGCCAGTGAAACAATTTGCCTAGACCTCCTCTATGAGGTACACGAATGGCCAACAGATCCATGGAGACCTCTGTACTTCAAAGGTTAGGAAAATGCAGATGTGATCCACACATCATTGAGTACATCTGGTTTAGGTAAAGAAGTAGAAAAACGGGTTGGAAAGATGGCTCAGTGTTAAAGAGCATTTCGTGCTCTTTCATCCACCTTTATTCAATTTCAAGCAACCACATAATGGCTCACAACCATCTGCACTGAAGTCTTGTGCCCTCTTTTGGGTGCAGAAGGAAGCGCTCTAGAGATAGCTCAGTGGTAAAGAATCCTGGCTGCCCTTCTAAAGGTCAGAAGTTCGATTCCTGGCAACCACAGTTTTAGTCTCAAAATGAGATTTGGTGCCATCTACTGGCAACAGAAGGAAGAGGCAGGAGAGATGGCTCAGTGCTTAAGAGCATTGCCTGCTGAGTTTGATGAGGCCAAGTGCAGACAGAGAGTGAGGGCAAAGGCCAGGGCCCCCGTTATTGTGACTGAATTAGCCAAACGATTTTTTAGGATGTTAAAGACTCACAGCTATATCACCATGAGACAACGTGCTTCAGAGACAACACTAAGGAGAGTAAGGAAAGAAGGCTAGAAGAAGAAAACACTGGCATGTTCATGTGCCTTAAAGAGAACTCACATCCAAGACAATCAAAGGACTACAAACACCAGCAAAATGTTAACCACTTTAAAGCCAGAGAAACAATTTATGCTGACCTCCTCTATGAAGTACATGAACAGCCAATAGGTCCAAGGAGACCCCTGTACTCCACATGTTAGGGGAATGCAGATGTGATCCACACACCACATTAAGTAAACCTGGTTTAGTTAAAAAAGTTGAAAAACGGGTCGGAGAGATGGCTCAGTGGTTAAGAGCATTGCCTGCTCTCTCAAAGATCAGAAGTTCGATTCCTGGACATCACATAATTGCTTCAAAATGAGGTTTGGTGCCCTCTACTGGAAGCAGAAGGAAGAGGCAGGAGAGATGTCTTGGTGCTTAAGAGCATGCCTGCTGAGTTTGATGAGGCCAAGTGCAGTCATACAGCCAGGGCCCAGGTTGTTGGGACTGAATCAGGCAAAACATTTTGTTAGGATAATAAAGACTCACAGCTCTATCACCATGAGCCAGCATGCTTCAGAGACACCACCAAGCAGAGTAAGGCAGGATGGTTAGAAGAAGAAAATACTAGCATGTTCATGTGCCTGAAGAAGAACTCACATACAAGACATACAAAGGAACAAACACCAACAAAAGCTTAACCAATTTAAAGCCAGTGAAACAATTTGTCTAGACCTCCTCTATGAGGTACACGAATGGCCAACAGATCCATGGAGACCCCTGTACTTCAAATGTTAGGAAAATGCAGATGTGATCCACACATCATTTAGTATATCTGGTTTAGGTAAAGAAGTAGAAAAACAGGTGGCAGAGATGGCTCAGTGTTTAAGAGCATTTCGTGCTGTTTCTTCCTCCTGTATCCAATTTCAAGCAACCACATAATGGCTCACAACCATCTGCACTGAGGTCTTGTGCCCTCTTTTGCATGCAGAAAGAAGCGCTCAAGAGATCGCTCAGTGGTTAAGAATCCTGGCTGCCCTTCTAAAGGTCAGAAGTTCGATTCCTGGCAACCACAGTTTTGTTCTCAAAATGAGATTTGGTGCCGTCTACTGTCAACAGAAGGAAGAGGCAGGAGAGATGGCTCAGTGCTTAAGAGCATTGGCTGCTGAGTTGGATGAGGCCAAGTGCAGACATAGAGTCAGGACAAAGGCCAGGGCCCACGTTATTGTGACTGAATTGGTCAAACATTTTTTTAGGATGTTAAAGACTCACAGCTCTATCACCATGAGACAGCGTGCTTCAGAGACAACACTAAAGAGAGTAAGGCAAGATGGCTAGAAGTAGAAAACACTGGCATATTCATGTGCCTTAAAGAGAACTCTCATCCAAGACAATCAAAGGACTACAAATACCAGCAAAATGTTAACCAATTTAAAGCCAGAGAAACAATTTATCCTGACCTCCTCTATGAGGTACATGAACAGCCAATAGGTCCATGGAGACCCCTGTACTTCACAAGTTAGGGGAATGCAGATGTGATCCACACATCACATTGAGTAAAGCTGGTTTAGTTAAAGAAGTTGAAAAACGGGTCGGAGAGATGGCTCAGTGTTTAAGAGCATTGCCTGCTCTTCCAAAGATCAGAAGTTCGATTCGTGGACATCTCATAATAGCTCCAAGATGAGGTTTGGTGCCCTCTACTGGAAGCAAAAAGAGGCAGGAGAGATGTCTTGGTGGTTAAGAGCATGCCTGCTGAGTTTGATGAGGCCAGGGCCCAGGTTGTTGGGACTGAATCAGGCAAAACATTTTGTTAGGATAATAAAGACTCACAGCTCTATCACCATGAGCCAGCATGCTTCAGAGACACCACCAAGCAGAGTAAGGCAAGATGGTTAGAAGAAGAAATTACTAGCATGTTCATGTGCCTGAAGAAGAACTCACATCCAAGACATACAAAGGAACAAACACCAACAAAAGCTTAACCAATTTAAAGCCAGAGAAACAGTTTGTCTAGACCTCCTCTATGAGGTACACGAATGGCCCACAGATCCATGGAGACCCCTGTACTTCAAATGTTAGGAAAATGCAGATGTGATCCACACATCATTCAGTACATCTGGTTTAGGTAAAGAAGTAGAAAAACGGGTTGGAGTGATGGCTCAGTGTTTAAGAGCATTTCGTGCTCTTTCTTCCACCTGTATCCAATTTCAAGCAACCAAATAATGGCTCACAACCATCTGCACTGAGGTCTTGTGCCCTCTTTTGCATGCAGAAAGAAGCGCTCGAGAGATAGGTCAGTGGTTAAGAATCCTGGCTGCCCTTCTAAAGGTCAGAAGTTCGATTCCTGGAAACCAGAGTTTTGCTCTCAAAATGAGATTTGGTGCCATCTACTGGCAACAGAAGGAAGAGGCAGGAGAGATGGCTCAGTGCTTAAGAGCATTGGCTGCTGAGTTTGATGAGGCCAAGTGCAGACATAGAGTCAGGGCAAAGGCCAGGCCCCACGTTATTGTGACTGATTGGGCAAACGTTTTTTTTAGGATGTTAAAGACTCACAGCTCTATCACCATGAGACATCGTACTTCAGAGACAACACTAAGGAGAGTAAGGCAAGATGGCTAGAAGAAGAAAACACTGGCATGTTCATGTGCCTTAAAGAGAACTCACATCCAAGACAATCAAAGGACTACAAACACCAGCAAAATGTTAACCAATTTAAAGCCAGAGAAATAATTTATCCTGACCTCCTCTATCAGGTACATGAACAGCCAATAGGTCCATAGAGAAACCTGTACTCCACATGTTAGGGGAATGCAGATGTGATCCACACAACACATTGAGTAAACCTGGTTAAGTTAAAGAAGTTGAAAAACGGGTCGGAGAGATGGCTCAGTGGTTAAGAGCATTGCCTGCTCTTCCAAAGATCAGAAGTTCGATTCCTGGACATCACATAATTGATTCAAAATGAGGTTTGGTGCCCTCTACTGGAAACAGAAGGAAGAGGCAGGAGAGATGTCTTGGTGGTTAAGAGCATGCCTGCTGAGTTTGATGAGGCCAAGTGCAGACATAGAGCCAGGACCCAGGTTGTAGGGACTGAATCAGGCAAAACATTTTGTTAGGGTAATAAAGACTCACAGCTCTATCACCATGAGCCAGCATGCTTCAGAGACACCACCAAGCAGAGTAAGGCAAGATGGTTAGAAGAAGAAAATACTAACATGTTCATGTGCCTGAAGAAGAACTCAAATCCAAGACATACAAAGGAACAAACACCAACAAAAGCTTAACCAATTTAAAGCCAGTGAAACAATTTGTCTAGACCTCCTCTATCAGGTACATGAATGGCCAACAGATCCATGGAGACCCCTGTATTTCAAATGATAGGAAAATGCAGATGTGATCCACACATCATTGAGTACAGCTGGTTTAGGTAAAGAAGTAGAGAAACGGGTTGGAGAGATGGCTCAGTGTTTAAGAGCATTTTGTGGTCTTTCATCCTCCTGTATTCAATTTCAAGCAACCACATAATGGCTCACAACCATCTGCACTGAGGTCTTGTGCCCCGTTTTCGATGCAGAAAAAAGCGCGCGCGAGATAGCTCAGTGGTTAAGAATCCTGACTGCCCTTCTCAAGGTCAGATTTCGATTCCTAGCATCCCCAGTTTTGCTCACAAAATGAGATTTGGTGCCATCTACTGGCAACAGAAGGATGAGGCAGGAGAGATGGCTCAGTGCTTAAGAGCATTGCCTGATGAGTTTGATGAGGCCAAGTGCAGACAGAGAGTCAGGTCAAAGGCCAGGGCCCACGGTATTGTAACTGAATTAGGCAAACTTTATTTTAGGATGTTAAAGACTCACAGCTCTATCACCATGAGACAGCGTGCTTCAGAGACAACACTAAGGAGAGTAAGGCAAGATGGCTAGAAGAAGAAAACACTGGCATGTTCATGTGCCTTAAAGGGAACTCACATCCAAGACAATCAAAGGACTACAAACACCAGCAAAATGTTAACCATTTAAAGGCAGAGAAACAATTTATCCTGACCTCCTCTATGAGGTACAAGAACAGCCAATAGGTCCATGGAGACCCCTGTACTCCACATGTTAGGGGAATGCAGATGTGATCCACACACCACATTGTGTAAACCTGGTTTAGTTAAAGAAGTTGAAAAACGGGTCGGAGAGATGGCTCAGTGGTTAAGAGCATTGCCTACACTTCCAAAGATCAGAAGTTCGATTCCTGGACATCACATAATTGCTTCAAAATGAGGTTTGGTGCCCACTACTGGAAGCAGAAGGAAGAGGCAGGAGAGATGTCTTGGTGGTTAAGAGCATGCCTGCTGAGTTTGTTGAGGTCAAGTGCAGACATAGAGCCAGTGCAAAGGCCAGGGCCCAGGTTGTAGGGACTGAATTAGGCAAACGTTTTTTTAGGATGTTAAAGACTCACAGCACTATCACCATGAGACATCGTGCTTCAGAGACTACAGTAAGGAGAGTAAGGCAAGATGGCTAGAAGAAGAAAACACTGGCATGTTCATGTGCCTTAAAGAGAACTCACATCCAAGACAATCAAAGGACTACAAACACCAGCAAAATGTTAACCAATTTAAAGCCAGAGAAACAATTGTTCCTGACTTCCTCTTTGAGGTACCTGAACAGCCTATAGGTCCATGTAGACCCCTGTACTCCACATGTTAGAGGAATGCAGATGTGAACCACACACACCATTGAGTAAAACTGGTTTAGTTAAAGAAGTTGAAAAACGGGTCGGAGAGATGGCTCAGTGGTTAAGAGCATTGCCTGCTCCTCCAAAGATCAGAAGTTCGATTCCTGGACATCACTTAATTGCTTCAAAATGAGGTTTTGCCCTCTAGTGGAAGCAGAAGGAAGAGGCGGGAGAGATGTCTTGGTGGTTAAGAGCATGCCTGCTGATTTTGATGAGGCCAAGTGCAGACATATAGCCAGGGCCCAGGTTGTGGGACTGAATCAGGCAAAACATTTTGTTAAGATAATAAAGACTCACAGCTCTATCACCATGAGCCAGCATGCTTCAGAGACACAACCAAGCAGAGTAAGGCAAGATGGTTAGAAGAAGAGAATACTAGCATGTTCATGTCTCTGAAGAAGAACTCACATCCAAGACATACAAAGGAAAAAACACCAACAAAAGCTTAACCAATTTAAAGCCAGTGAAACAATTTGTCTCGACCTCCTCTATGAGGTACACGAATGGCCAACAGATCCATGGAGACCCCTGTACTTCAAATGTTATGAAAATGCAGATGTGATCCACACATCATTGAGTACATCTGGTTTAGGTAAAGAAGTAGAAAAACGGATTGGAGAGATGGCTCAGTGTTTAAGAGCATTTCGTGCTCTTTCATCCTCCTGTATTCAATTTCAAGCAACCACATAATGGCTCACAACCATCTGCACTGAGGTCTTGTGCCGTCTTTTGAATGCAGAAAGAAGCGCTCGAGAGATAGCTCAGTGGTTAAGAATCCTAGCAGCCCTTCTAAAGTTCAGAAGTTCGATTCCTGGCAACCACAGTTTTGTTCTCAAAATGAGATTTGGTGCCATCTACTGGCAACAGAAGGAAGAGGCAGGAGAGATGGCTCAGTGCTTAAGAGCATTGCCTGCTGAGTGTGATGAGGCCAAGTGCAGACAGAAAGTCAAGGCAAACCTCAGGGTCCACGTTATTGTGACCGAATTAAGCAAAGGTTTTTTTAGGATGTTAAAGACTCACAGCTCTATCACCATGAGACAGCGTGCTTCCGAGACAACACTAAGGAGAGTAAGGCAAGATGGCTAGAAGAAGAAAACACTGGCATGTTCATGTGCCTTAAAGAGAACTCACATCCAAGACAATCAAAGGACTACAAACACCAGCAAAATGTTAACCAATTTAAAGCCAGAGAAACAATTTTTCCTGAGCTCCTCTATGAGGTCCATGAACAGCCAATAGGTCCATGGAGACCCCTGTACTCCACATGTTAGGGGAATGCAGATGTGATCCACACACCACATTGAGTAAACCTCGTTTAGGTAAAGAAGTTGAAAAACGGGTCGGAGAGATGGCTCAGTGGTTAAGAGCATTGCCTGCTCTTCCAAAGATCAGAAGTCCGATTCCTGGACATCACATAATTGCTTCAAAATGAGTTTTGGTGCCCTCTACTGGAAGCAGAAGGAAGAGGCAGGAGAGATGTCTTGGTGGTTACGAGCATGCCTGCTGAGTATGATGAGGACAAGTGCAGACATACAGCCAGGGCCCAAGTTGTTGGGACTGAATCAGGCAAAACATTTTGTTAGGATAATAAAGACTCACAGCTCTATCACCATGAGCCAGCATGCTTCAGAGACACCACCAAGCAGAGTAAGCCAAGATGGTTAGAAGAAGAAAATACTAGCATGTTCATGTGCCGGAAGTAGAACTCACATCCAAGACATACAAAGGAACAAACACCAACAAAAGCTTAACCAATTTAAAGCCAGTGAAACAATTTGTCTAGACCTCCTCTATGAGGTACACGAATGGCCAACAGATCCATGGAGACCCCTGGACTTCAAATGATAGGAAAATGCAGATGTGATCCACACATCATTGAGTACAGCTGGTTTAGGTAAAGAAGTAGAAAAACGGGTTGGAGAGATGGCTCAGTGTTTAAGAGCATTTCGTGCTCTTTCATCCTCCTGTATTCAATATCAAGCGATCACATAATGGCTCACAACCATCTGCACTGAGGTCTTGTGCCCTCTTTTGGGTGCAGAAAGAAGCTCTCGAGAGATAGCTCAGTGGTTAAGAATCCTGGCTGCCCTTCTAAAGGTCAGAATTTCGATTCCTGGCAACCACAGTTTTGCCCTCAAAATGAGATTTGGTGCCATCTACTGGCAACAGAAGGAAGAGGCAGGAGAGATGGCTCAGTGCTTAAGAGCATTGCCTGCTGAGTTTGATGAGGCCAAGTGCAGACAGAGAGTCAGGGCAAAGGCCAGGGCCCACGTTATTGTGACCGAATTAGGCAAATGTTTTTTTAGGATGTTAAAGACTCACAGCTCTGTCACCAAGAGACAGAGTGCTTCAGAGACAACACTAAGGAGAGTAAGGCAAGATGGCTAGAAGAAGAAAACACTGGCATGTTCATGTGCCTTAAAGAGAACTCACATCCAAGACAATCAAAGGACTACAAACACCAGCAAAATGTTAACCAATTTAAAGCCAGAGAAACAATTTATCCTGACCTCCTCTATGAGGTACATGAACAGCCAATAGGTCCATGGAGACCCCTGTACTCCACATGTTAGGGGAATGCAGATGTGATCCACACACCACATTGAGTAAACCTGGTTTAGTTAAAGAAGTTGAAAAACGGGTCAGAGAGATGGCTCAGTGGTTAAGAGCATTGCCTGCTCTTCCAAAGATCAGAAGTTCGATTCCTGGACATCACATAATTGCTTAAAAATGCGGTTTGTTTACCTCTAGTGGAAGCAGAAGGAAGAGGCAGGAGAGATCTCTTGGTGGTTAAGAGCATGCCTGCTGAGTTTGATGAGGCCAAGTGCAGACATACAGCCAGGGCCCAGGTTATTGGGACTGAATCAGGCAAAACATTTTGTTAGGATAATAAAGACTCACAGCTCTATCACCATGAGCCAGCATGCTTCAGAGACACCACCAAGCAGAGTAAGGCGAGAGGGTTAGATGAAGAAAATACTAGGATGTTCGTGTGCCTGACGACGAACTCACATCCAAGACATACAAAGGAACAAACACCAACAAAAGCTTAACCAATTTAAAGCCAGTGAAACAATTTGTCTAGACCTCCTCTATGAGGTACACGAATGGCCAACAGATCCATGGAGACCCCTGGACTTCAAATGTTAGGAAAATGCAGATGTGATCCACACATCATTGAGTACAGCTGGTTTAGGTAAAGAAGTAGAAAAACGGGTTGGAGAGATGCCTCAGTGTTTAAGAGCATTTCGTGCTCTTTCATCCTCCTGTATTCAATTTCAAGCAACCACATAATGGCTCACAACTGCTGCGCCAGCGCAGGCTGGAACCAAGAGTCTCGGCGGAGGGTTTCCAGGTTGAATGAATACACAGAGCAGCAGGTTGAGGTGTAACAGCTTTCTTTATTGTCTGCTGGGCTGGTTTTATAACATGGCACCAAATGAGGAGGGGGCTGCGAAGGGACTGTAACCTGACCCTGGCAGGGATCAAGGACCGGTCACCATGCACTCAAAATCCTTCCTTCCCTGCTCCAGGAGCAGAGGGAATTTATTATGTTTTCCTTGCAGATAAGCACCTCAAATGGGGGCAGGGCTATCAACTCGGGGCTGCAATTCCCACAATTCCCCCTACTTTACTTTATAATGAGGGGTCCTGTCTTAGGTCCTGTGAGAGAAGTACCTTCCCTTACCCGTCATAGGGCCCCCGATGCCCTGTCTTAGGTGTGGGGTCTCCCCACAGGTTGCCCGTCCTTGGAGGCCCTCATTTTTTCAGCATCTGTAGCCACACCTCATGACTTCCGGGAGGGTCATGCGCCAGACTGAGTAACACCTGACGGTGGGCAAGCTCAGTCAGAGTGAAGATGTTTAAGACTCGTTTTAAGAGGAGCAGGCCTACTGCCACCCCTACTAGTCCCAAGATCCCCAGGGATAAGGCACCTCCCCATCGCTGTGCCCAACCCCCAATCTGGGCCATGGTATTCCACCATCCCTCAGCAGATACAGGTTCAACACGAGTTTCATTAATTGCAATAATTTGATGTACCAAAGAGTGGGTAAAGTTTACAAAGGAATCATTCCAAGGTCCCCTAAGGTAAGCATTAAGGCGTTGCACCTCAAAGGACATATTTTTCACTTCCATAAGGGTCACACAGGCAGAATGATAAAAATGAGAACAAGAGGCTTGTTGCACCATCCACAACACATTAATCTGTTCCTGTAATAAGGCTGTTTGCTGATTTAAATTTAACATCCCCAACTGAATATGTGAGTTAATAGTATTTTGAGTTTCTAAGGCCTGGGTAACACGGGCAGCAAGAGTGTTAACAGTCTCTGCAGTAGCTGCACTCTGGGACACGGTGATTCCTGCAACGGTGGCAGCTGTGGCTGATATGGCGATAGCTGCGATGACTGCGGCGGTGATCCCAAAGTCTCTTCTTTCTCTATACAAGATAAGCTCTCGTCCATCATGTGGGTATTCTACCACCAGGGGAACCAGGGCAGGAATCCTCACCATCAGCACGGACTCATCCATCGGGGACCAGCAGTTGCTCAAAAGGCAGGAGCTGGAAGAACAATTAAGGACACCATCCTCCCCGACCGACCCATTAAAGGAGACAAACATAAAGGGAGGTAGAACACAAGCTAGGCTGACAATAGAGAAATTCATTCCCGCTGCATAATTAATCTGGAGGGAGGTTTCAAAGATGTCCGATGTGTTCATCGGGCTGTGGCATTGAAGGCCAAGCCCCTTTGAAGGGCTAAAGGTCTAATATCTGTACATGCACGAGGGCCACAGAGAAACATGCCTGCGAACGTAGGTGAAACTCCTGCCATATTTGGATTTCTATTGGAATAATCAAAGGCCCCTCCCAAGGAGTTTTTAAAGGTAGGTCGGTGACCAAACCACCATAAATATTTATCTCCCTCCAATTCCCAGGGTTCCTTAGGAGCACAATTTCCCCAAGGCAATGGTAAATATAATTTGAAGGATTGTGGCGTCTTCCAACATAAGGGAGCTGGTCTCAGAGGGGTAGGGAGTCCAGAAACATTTCTTTTAAAATTTATTGGGTAAAAGATATCTCTCAATCCAAAACAGGGATGCCAAGAAGAATTAGAAGAAAAGTCTCCCAGAGAATAATTACTAAGGACCACACATGGCCCAGAAAGGGAGACACTAGGCATCTCTGAAATATTGTTAATCCTCCGGAAGCAGAGGGCATGAGATATATCAAACGTTAAATTACCCAGTGAGGATCTTTCTAATGCTGTATTTGCTGCAGGAACTCCCAAGGTATAATTGGTGGAGTAAAAGGATGGAAAAACAGAGCTTATTTTACTTACTGGCATCAGTATGGGTGGATTCCTCACCAGTGCCCATCTCAGGCCTCCCTCAATGTTCTTCACTTGAACCCATATTATCAGGGCCAGTACAACCCGACTCCACCGGCCGAACATTCCGCTCTGGCACCCAGATGGGTTTTTTGGTTCCTGGAGGGAAGACACAAATGGCTCCCTTCACCCTAGCCAGCATAGGTGTGGGTGATTGCCATTGTCCCGTGATACTATCCTTCCATATAACCCAGCCCAGAGATTGGGAGGGTTACTGCCAATGTCTTTCCATTGCTGATAGACCTTGTTTATCTACTGTTAGAAAATTAAAAATGTACAAAATTGTAGATAATTGGGTATTTGGGGAGGTGATATACTCCCCCTTCTTTATTTTACAAAAGAACTGTTTAAGGGTAGCATGCGTGTGCTCCACTATGGCCTGACCTGTGGGATTATGTGGAATTCCAAAGGTATGTGTAATTTGTTGTTCTTGGCAAAATTTTGCAAACCGTTGGCTGGTATAAGCCGGTCCGTTGTCTGTTTTGAGAAAGTCTGGGATGCCCATATAGGCAAAAGCCTGTAGACAATGGGCAATAACATCCTTAATCTTTTCCCCTGAATGTAGGGAGGCATAAATTACCTTGGAATAAGTATCTATAGAGACATGTAAAAATTTAAGTCTGCCAGCTTGGGACAAATGGGTAACATCTATCTTCCAAAGGTGGTTAGGACGGAGGCCTCGAGGATTAACACCTTCATTGGGGGCATTATGAAATGGAGCACAAGCTGGACATTGGGACGTGATTTGAGTAGCCGTGGCTAAAGAACAGCCAGAGTGAAACTTTAGAGAAGAGGCATTTAAATGATACTTTTCATGAAGATGACGGGCTCGTTGTTCCTCAGAAAGGAACAATGCCATTGGGCGGGTGAGGGAATCAGCAAGCTTATTTCCCTCTGCCAAGGGCCCTGGCAAATCAGTATGGGCCCGAATGTGACCAACAAAGGCAGGAAACACTCTTTGGCATATAAGACTTTGTAGCTGAACCAAAAGGTGGAAAACCTGAGAGGTAGGTAATATGTATGCTGAAGTTTCCAATGGCCCGACAATTCTTGCCACATATATACTATCAGTATACAAGTTGAAGGGTTGATCCTTGAAAAGAGAAAAGGCCATAAGGCAGGCCGTGAGTTCTGCAGCTTGGGCAGAAATTGGATTTAGGGGCTGCTTTTCTTTAATTGAATCAGAAACTACCACTGCATAGCCCTTGGAAGAACCATCAGTGAACACTGAGCGCACTCCTTTAAGGGGGGAGGTTTTAATAATTTTTGGAAAAATAACAGGATGATTCTTAAAAAAGGAAATTAAACGGGAATCAGGATAATGGTTATCAAAAATGGCTCCAGTGGTGGTGATGAACAAGGTCCATCCATCTTGAACCCTCTGTAGCCTTGCTATTTCTTCCTTTTGATAAGGGATTAGAAATTTATTTGGGATCCTGACAAAAACTTGTAAACTAAAATCATATGCCTTCCATAGGAGCTGTAGCACCATTTCATAATATGGAGTCACCACCTTCTTAGGGGAAGCAGGTAAATGTAGCCAATAAATTGGTCCCCTTTGCCAAAAAACTCCAGTAGGAGAAAATTGTGAAGAAAAGACCATGAAATAAAAAGGGCAGTCATAATTGAGGCGGCGGAGATGTGCTCGCTCAAGAGCATTAAGCAAGGCATATAGGACTTCTTTTGCCGCTGGAGTCATGATCCTGGGGGAGGCAGGGGAAGGGTCCCCAGGCAGCATGTCATAAAGGGGCTTAAGAGCTCCTGTAGGAATGGAAAGGGGGGAACGGATCCACTGAACATCTCCCAATAATCTCTGCCAGTCATGGAGGGTCCGCAAATGGGAGCAATCCAGCTGCAGTCTCTGAGGCTGAAGCCCAATGGATTGGATTTGAAAGCCCAGATAGGAATAGGGCGGTTGCATCTGCACTTTCTCTGGGGCCAAAATGAACCCATGTCCCTCTAGAAGGGTCTGTAACTCTGCAAACATTAACAAACTTTCCTCTTTTGTTGGTACTGCCAGAAGTATATCATTTATATAAAGGACACTATGGAAGGAGGAAAACTTAAGCCAAAGTGGATCCAAAGAAGCTGCAACATATATTTGACAAATTGAAGGACTGGCAGCCCAGTCCTGGATTGTTAGGGTCAGGAATTTTTATAACAGGGGCAATCACTGGGCAGCACTTAACGCCTCCGCGGGGAGCCTCCTCCTAGAGCCTCCTCGAGCCCAACCAAGTGGGAGGGGCCAGAGAGGTCCCGAACTGGTCAGAAAGAGGATAGGGAGGGGGCTTGTCCTGCTCCCCAGAGGTCCCCTTTGTCTTTTCTTTTAAATGGGCCCTGCGTAATTCCCGTAATTCCCGCTGCAGCGCTGCGATTTCTCCCTCCAAAACTTCTTCTTCTGAACCTGTTGATTCCCCCAAGCTCTCTTCAAAATCAGACAAAGAAGGGTAGAGGCGTGTTTGCGCCGAAGAATTTTGCTTGGGACGAGCCCCTAAGCTCTCAGACGAAACTTGGTCCTGGGATTCACTTCCCTCCCCCTTGTCTGGAGGTTTTCGCTTTCTTTTAATCTTTCTCTTTTCTACCTTGTCGGGCCTCCCCTCAGCAGGCTGAGAGAGCAGTTCGGCCTCTGTTTCAGAGGCATTATCAGAACAAAGGGAAGCCTTAGTCTCACTATCTTGGATCTCAGATAACACCTCTTTTGTTGCTTCCAAAGCCTGCTTAACCCGGACTTTCTCTGTAAGCAAAGCATCCCTGATTAGTCTCCAAAGGGAGAACGTGGCCATTGGTAGGGCTTCAGGCCCCTCCTTTCTCAACGTTTTCTGAAGATCCCCGCGGACCTGTTCCCATTCAGAAATATTGAGGGCTCCACTGGTGACGAACCAGGGACTCCACGTCTCTACAGTTTTAAGAAAATCTTCTAAAGTCTTCGTTTTTACAGCTGCTCCCTGCTCTTTCAATAATCTCTTTAACTGAAACTTTAACTCCGATTTACTTGTAATATTACCCATATTAATTAATTAATTAATTAACATTCCTTTATATAATTAATTCCCCAATGCATCCCAGCCGGCTTACGGGATGACCCAGTCCACTGTACCTCACTTTCCGATCTCGGTTGGGACCTCCAGATGCCGCGCCAGCGCGGGCTGGAACCAAGAGTCTCGGCGGAGGGTGTCCAGGTTGAATGAATACACAGAGCAGCAGGTTGAGGTGGAACAGCTTTCTTTATTGTCTGCTGGGCTGGTTTTATAACATGGCACCAAATGAGGAGGGGGCTGCGAAGGGACTGTAACCTGACCCTGGCAGGGATCAAGGACCGGTCACCATGCACTCAAAATTCCTTCCTTCCCAGCTCCAGGAGCAGAGGGAATTTATTATGTTTTCCTTGCAGATAAGCACCTCAAATGAGGGCAGGGCTATCAACTCGGGGCTGCAATTCCCACACACAACCATCTGTACTGAGGTCTTGTGCCCTCTTTTGGATGCAGAAAGAAGCGCTCGAGACATAGCTCAGTGGTTAAGAATCCTGGCTGCCCTTCTAAAGGTCAGAAGTTCGATTCCTGGCAACCACAGTTTTGCTCTCAAAATGAGATTTGGTGCCATCTACTGGCAACAGAAGGAAGAGGCAGGAGAGATGGCTCAGTGCTTAAGAGCATAGCCTGCTGAGTTTGATGAGGCCAAGTGCAGACATAGAGTCAGGGCAAAGGCCAGGGCCCACGTTATTGTGACCGAATTAGGCAAACGTTTTTTTAGGATGTTAAAGACTCACAGCTCTATCACCATGAGACAACGTGCTTCAGAGACAACACTAAGGAGAGTAAGGCAAGATGGCTTGAAGAAGAAAACACTGGCATGTTCATGTGCCTTAAAGAGAACTCATATCCAAGACAATCAAAGGACTACAAATACCAGCAAAATGTTAACCAAGTTAAAACCAGAGAACAATTTATCCTGACCTCCTCTATGAGGTACATGAACAGCCAATAGGTCCACGGAGACCCCTGTACTCCACATGTTAGGGAAATGCAGATGTGATCCACACACCAAATTGAGTAAACCTGGTTCAGTTAACGAAGTTGAAAAACGGGACGGAGAGATGCCTCAGTGGTTAAGAGCATTGCCTGCTCTTCCAAAGATCAGAAGTTCGATTCGTGGACATCACATAATTGCTTCAAAATGAGGTTTGGTGCCCTCTACTGGAAGCAGAAGGAAGAGGCAGGAGAGATGTCTTGGTGGTTAAGAGCATGCCTGCTGAGTTTGATGAGGCCAAGTGCAGACATACAACCAGGGCCCAGGTTGTTGGGACTGAATCAGGCAAAACATTTTGTTAGGATAATAAAGACTCACAGCTCTATCACCATGAGCCAGCATGCTTCAGAGACACCACCAAGCAGAGTAAGGCAAGATGGTTAGAAGAAGAAAATACCAGCATGTTCATGTGCCTGAAGAAGAACTCACATCCAAGACATACAAAGGAACAAACAGCAACAAAAGCTTAACCAATTTAAAGCCAGTGAAACAATTTGTCTAGACCTCCTCTATGAGGTACACGAATTGCAAACAGATCCATGGAGACCCCTGTACTTCAAATGTTAGGAAAATACAGATGTGATCCACACATCATTGAGTACATCTGGTTTAGGTAAAGAAGTAGAAAAACGGGTTGGAGAGATGGCTCAGTGTTTAAGAGCATTTCGTGCTCTTTCATCCTCCTGTATTCAATTTCAAGCAACCACATAATGGCTCACAACCATCTGCACTGAGGTCTTGTGCCCTCTTTTGGATGCAGAAAGAAGCAATCGAGAGATAGCTCAGTGGTTAAGAATCCTGGCTGCCCTTCTAAAGGTCAGAAGTTCGATTCCTGGCAACCACAGTTTTGCTCTCAAAATGAGATTTTGTGCCATCTGCTGGCAACAGAAGGAAGAGGCAGGAGAGATGGTTCAGTGCTTAAGAGCATTGCCTGCTGAGTTTGATGAGGCCAAGTGCAGACATAGAGTCAGGGCAAAGACCAGGGCCCACGTTATTGTGACCGAATTAGGCAAACGTTTTTTTAGGATGTTAAAGACTCACAGCTCTATCACCATGAGACAACGTGCTTCAGAGACAACACTAAGGAGAGTAAGGCAAGATGGCTTGAAGAAGAAAACACAGGCATGTTCATGTGCCTTAAAGAGAACTCATATCCAAGACAATCAAAGGACTACAAACACCAGCAAAATGTTAACCAATTTAAAGCCAGAAAAACAATTCATTCTGACCTCCTCTATGAGGTACATGAACAGCCAATAGGTCCATGGAGACCCTTGTACTCCACATGTTAGGGGAATGCAGATGTGATCCACACACCAAATTGAGTAAACCTGGTTCAGTTAACGAAGTTGAAAAACGCGACGGAGAGATGGCTCAGTGGTTAAGAGCATTGCCTGCCCTTCCAAAGATCAGAAGTTCGATTCCTGGACATCACATAATTGCTTCAAAATGAGGTTTGGTGCCCTCTACTGGAAGCAGAAGGAAGAGGAAGGAGTGATGTCTTGGTGGTTAAGAGCATGCCTGCTGAGTTTGATGAGGCCAAGTGCAGTCATACAGCCAGGGCCCAGGTTGTTGGGACTGAATCAGGGAAAACACTTTGTTAGGATAATAAAGACTCACAGCTCTATCACCATGAGCCAGCATGCTTCAGAGACACAACCAAGCAGAGTAAGGCAAGATGGTTAGAAGAAGAAAATACCAGCATGTTCATGTGCCTGAAGAAGAACTCACATCCAAGACATACAAAGGAACAAACACCAACAAAAGCTTAACCAATTTAAAGCCAGTGAAACAATTTGTCTAGACCTCCTCTATGAGGTACACGAATGGCCCACAGATCCATGGAGACCCCTGTACTTCAAATGTTAGGAAAATGCAGATGTGATCCACACGTCATTGAGAACATCTGGTTTAGGTAAAGAAGTAGAAAAACGGGTTTGAGAGATGGCTCAGTGTTTAAGAGCATTTCGTGCTCTTTCATCCTCCTGTATTCAATTTCAAGCAACCACATAATGGCTCACAACCATCTGCACTGAGGTCTTGTGCCCTCTTTTGGATGCAGAAAGAAGCACTCGAGAGATAGCTCAGTGGTCAAGGATCCTGGCTGCCCTTCTAAAGGTCAGAAGTTCGATGCCTGGCAACCACAGTTTGCTCTCAAAATGAGATTTGGTGCCATCTACTGGCAACAGAAGGAAGAGGCAGGAGAGATGGCTCAGTGCTTAAGAGCATTGGCTGCTGTGTTTGATGAGGCCAAGTGCAGACATAGAGTCATGGCAAAGACCAGGGCCCACGTTATTGTGACTGAATTAGGCAAACGTTTTTTTAGGATGTTAAAGACTCACAGCTATATCACCATGAGCCATCGTGCTTAAGAGACAACCCTAAGGAGAGTAAGGCAAGATGGCTAGAAGAAGAAAACCCTGGCATGTTCATGTGCCTTAAAGAGAACTCACATCCAAGACAATCAAAGGACTACAAACATCACCAAAATGTTAACCAATTTAAAGCCAGAGAAACAATTTATCCTGACCTCCTCTATGAGGTTCATGAACAGCCAGTAGGTCAATGGAGACCCCTGTACTCCACATGTTACGGGAATGCAGATGTGATCCACACACCAAATTGAGTAAACCAGGTTTAGTTAAAGAAGTTGAAAAACGGGTCGGAGAGATGGCTCAGTGGTTAAGAGCATTGCCTGCTCTTCCAAAGATCAGAAGTTTGATTCCTGGATATCACATAATTGCTTCAAAATGAGGTTTGGTGCCCTCTATGGAAGCAGAAGGAAGAGGCAGGAGAGATGTCTTGGTGCTTAAGAGCATGCCTGCTGAGTTTGATGAGGCCAAGTGCAGACATACAGCCAGGGCCCAGGTTGTTGTGACTGAATCAGGCAAAACATTTTGTTAGGATAATAAAGACTCACAGCTCTATCACCATGAGCCAGCATGCTTCAGAGACACCACCAAGCAGAGTAAGGCAAGATGGTTAGAAGAAGAAAATACTAGCATGTTCATGTGCTTGAAGAAGAACTCACATCCAAGACATACAAAGGAACAAACACCAACAAAAGCTTTAAGCCAGTGAAACAATTTGTCTAGACCTCCTCTATGAGGTACACGAATGGCCAACAGATCCATGGAGACCCATGTTCTTCAAATGTCAGGAAAATGCAGATGTGATCCAGACATCATTGAGTACATCTGGTTTAGGTAAAGAAGTAGAAAACCGGGTTGGAGAGATGGCTCAGTGTTTAAGAGCATTTCGTGCTCTTTCATCCTCCTGTATTCAATTTCAAGCAACCACCTAATGGCTCACAACCATCTGCACTGAGGTCTTGTGCCCTCTTTTGGATGCAGAAAGAAGCACTCGAGAGATAGCTCAGTGGTCAAGGATCCTGGCTGCCCTTCTAAAGGTCAGAAGTTCGATTCCTGGCAACCACAGTTTTGTTCCCAAAATGAGATTTGGTGCCATCTACTGGCAACAGAAGGAAGAGGCAGGAGAGATGGCTCAGTGCTTAAGAGCATAGCCTGCTGAGTTTGATGAGGCCAAGTGCAAACATAGAGTCAGGGCAAAGGCCAGGGCCCACGTTATTGTGACCGAATTAGGCAAACATTTTTTTAGGATGTTAAAGACTCACAGCTCTATCACCATGAGACAACGTGCTTCAGAGACAACACTAAGGAGAGTAAGGCAAGATGGCTTGAAGAAGAAAACACTGGCATGTTCATGTGCCTTAAAGAGAGCTCATATCCAAGACAATCAAAGGACTACAATCACCAGCAAAATGTTAACCAATTTAAAGCCAGAGAAACAATTTATCCTGACCTCCTCTATGAGGTACATGAACAGCCAATAGGTCCAAGGAGACCCCTGTACTCCACATGTAAGGGGAATGGAGATGTGATCCACACACCAAATTGAGTAAAGCTGGTTTAGTTAAAGAAGTTGAAAAACGGGTCGGAGAGATGGCTCAGTGGTTAAGAGCATTGCCTGCTCTTCCAAAGATCAGAAGTTCGATTCGTGGACATCTCATAATAGCTCCAAGATGAGGTTTGGTGCCCTCTACTGGAAGCAAAAAGAGGCAGGAGAGATGTCTTGGTGGTTAAGAGCATGCCTGCTGAGTTTGATGAGGCCAGGGCCCAGGTTGTTGGAACTGAATCAGGCAAAACATTTTGTTAGGATAATAAAGACTCACAGCTCTATCACCATGAGCCAGCATGCTTCAGAGACACCACCAAGCAGAGTAAGGCAAGATGGTTAGAAGAAGAAATTACTAGCATGTTCATGTGCCTGAAGAAGAACTCACATTTAAGACATACAAAGGAACAAACACCAACAAAAGCTTAACCAATTTAAAGCCAGAGAAACAGTTTGTCTAGACCTCCTCTATGAGGTACACGAATGGCCCACAGATCCATGGAGACCCCTGTACTTCAAATGTTAGGAAAATGCAGATGTGATCCACACATCATTCAGTATATCTGGTATAGGTAAAGAAGTAGAAAAACGGGTTGGAGTGATGGCTCAGTGTTTAAGAGCATTTCGTGCCGGGCGATGGTGGCGCACGCCTTTAATCCCAGCACTCGGGAGGCAGAGGCAGGCGGATGTCTGTGAGTTCGAGACCAGCCTGGTCTACAGAGCTAGTTCCAGGACAGGCTCCAAAGCCACAGAGAAACCCTGTCTCGAAAAACCAAAAAAAAAAAAAAAAAAAAAAGAGCATTTCGTGCTCTTTCTTCCTCCTGTATCCAATTTCAAGCAACCACATAATGGCTCACAACCATCTGCACTGAGGTCTTGTGCCCTCTTTTGCATGCAGAAAGAAGCGCTCGAGAGATAGCTCAGTGGTTAAGAATCCTGGCTGCCCTTCTCAAGGTCAGAAGTTCGATTCCTGGCAACCACAGTTTTGCTCTCAAAATGAGATTTGGTGCCATCTACTGGCAACAGAAGGAAGAGGCAGGAGAGATGGCTCAGTGCTTAAGAGCATTGGCTGCTGAGTTTGATGAGGCCAAGTGCAGACATAGAGTCAGGGCAAAGGCCAGGCCCCACGTTATTGTGACTGATTGGGCAAACGTTTTTTTTAGGATGTTAAAGACTCACAGCTCTATCACCATGAGACATCGTACTTCAGAGACAACACTAAGGAGAGTAAGGCAAGATGGCTAGAAGAAGAAAACACTGGCATGTTCATGTGCCTTAAAGAGAACTCACATCCAAGACAATCAAAGGACTACAAACACCAGCAAAATGTTAACCAATTTAAAGCCAGAGAAATAATTTATCCTGACCTCCTCTATCAGGTACATGAACAGCCAATAGGTCCATAGAGAAACCTGTACTCCACATGTTAGGGGAATGCAGATGTGATCCACACAACACATTGAGTAAACCTGGTTAAGTTAAAGAAGTTGAAAAACGGGTCGGAGAGATGGCTCAGTGGTTAAGAGCATTGCCTGCTCTTCCAAAGATCAGAATTTCGATTCCTGGACATCACATAATTGATTCAAAATGAGGTTTGGTGCCCTCTACTGGAAGCAGAAGGAAGAGGCAGGAGAGATGTCTTGGTGGTTAAGAGCATGCCTGCTGAGTTTGATGAGGCCAAGTGCAGACATAGAGCCAGGACCCAGGTTGTAGGGACTGAATCAGGCAAAACATTTTGTTAGGGTAATAAAGACTCACAGCTCTATCACCATGAGCCAGCATGCTTCAGAGACACCACCAAGCAGAGTAAGGCAAGATGGTTAGAAGAAGAAAATACTAACATGTTCATGTGCCTGAAGAAGAACTCAAATCCAAGACATACAAAGGAACAAACACCAACAAAAGCTTAACCAATTTAAAGCCAGTGAAACAATTTGTCTAGACCTCCTCTATCAGGTACACGAATGGCCAACAGATCCATGGAGACCCCTGTATTTCAAATGATAGGAAAATGCAGATGTGATCCACACATCATTGAGTACAGCTGGTTTAGGTAAAGAAGTAGAGAAACGGGTTGGAGAGATGGCTCAGTGTTTAAGAGCATTTTGTGGTCTTTCATCCTCCTGTATTCAATTTCAAGCAACCACATAATGGCTCACAACCATCTGCACTGAGGTCTTGTGCCCCGTTTTCGATGCAGAAAAAAGCGCGCGCGAGATAGCTCAGTGGTTAAGAATCCTGGCTGCCCTTCTCAAGGTCAGATTTCGATTCCTAGCATCCCCAGTTTTGCTCACAGATGAGATTTGGTGCCATCTACTGGCAACAGAAGGATGAGGCAGGAGAGATGGCTCAGTGCTTAAGAGCATTGCGTGATGAGTTTGATGAGGCCAAGTGCAGACAGAGAGTCAGGTCAAAGGCCAGGGCCCACGGTATTGTGACCGAATTAGGCAAACTTTATTTTAGGATGTTAAAGACTCACAGCTCTATCACCATGAGACAGCGTGCTTCAGAGACAACACTAAGGAGAGTAAGGCAAGATGGCTAGAAGAAGAAAACACTGGCATGTTCATGTGCCTTAAAGGGAACTCACATCCAAGACAATCAAAGGACTACAAACACCAGCAAAATGTTAACCATTTAAAGGCAGAGAAACAATTTATCCTGACCTCCTCTATGAGGTACAAGAACAGCCAATAGGTCCATGGAGACCCCTGTACTCCACATGTTAGGGGAATGCAGATGTGATCCACACACCACATTGTGTAAACCTGGTTTAGTTAAAGAAGTTGAAAAACGGGTCGGAGAGATGGCTCAGTGGTTAAGAGCATTGCCTACACTTCCAAAGATCAGAAGTTCGATTCCTGGACATCACATAATTGCTTCAAAATGAGGTTTGGTGCCCACTACTGGAAGCAGAAGTAAGAGGCAGGAGAGATGTCTTGGTGGTTAAGAGCATGCCTGCTGAGTTTGTTGAGGTCAAGTGCAGACGTAGAGCCAGTGCAAAGGCCAGGGCCCAGGTTGTAGGGACTGAATTAGGCAAACGTATTTTTAGGATGTTAAAGACTCACAGCACTATCACCATGAGACATCGTGCTTCAGAGACTACAGTAAGGAGAGTAAGGCAAGATGGCTAGAAGAAGAAAACACTGGCATGTTAATGTGCCTTAAAGAGAACTCACATCCAAGACAATCAAAGGACTACAAACCCCAGCAAAATGTTAACCAATTTAATGCCAGAGAAACAATTGTTCCTGACTTCCTCTTTGAGGTACCTGAACAGCCTATAGGTCCATGTAGACCCCTGTACTCCACATGTTAGAGGAATGCAGATGTGAACCACACACACCATTGAGTAAAACTGGTTTAGTTAAAGAAGTTGAAAAACGGGTCGGAGAGATGGCTCAGTGGTTAAGAGCATTGCCTGCTCCTCCAAAGATCAGAAGTTCGATTCCTGGACATCACATAATTGCTTCAAAATGAGGTTTGGTGCCCACTACTGGAAGCAGAAGGAAGAGGCAGGAGAGATGTCTTGGTGGTTACGAGCATGCCTGCTGAGTTTGTTGAGGTCAATTGCAGACATAGAGCCAGTGCAAAGGCCAGGGCCCAGGTTGTAGGGACTGAATTAGGCAAACGTTTTTTTAGGATGTTAAAGACTCACAGCACTATCACCATGAGACATCGTGCTTCAGAGACTACAGTAAGGAGAGTAAGGCAAGATGGCTAGAAGAAGAAAACACTGGCATGTTCATGTGCCTTAAAGAGAACTCACATCCAAGACAATCAAAGGACTACAAACACCAGCAAAATGTTAACCAATTTAAAGCCAGAGAAACAATTGTTCCTGACTTCCTCTTTGAGGTACCTGAACAGCCTATAGGTCCATGTAGACCCCTGTACTCCACATGTTAGAGGAATGCAGATGTGAACCACACGCACCATTGAGTAAAACTGGTTTAGGTAAAGAAGTAGAAAAACGGATTGGAGAGATGGCTCAGTGTTTAAGAGCATTTCGTGCTCTTTCATCCTCCTGTATTCAATTTCAAGCAACCACATAATGGCTCACAACCATCTGCACTGAGGTCTTGTGCCGTCTTTTGAATGCAGAAAGAAGCGCTCGAGAGATAGCTCATTGGTTAAGAATCCTAGCAGCCCTTCTAAAGTTCAGAAGTTCGATTCCTGGCAACCACAGTTTTGTTCTCAAAATGAGATTTGGTGCCATCTACTGGCAACAGAAGGAAGAGGCAGGAGAGATGGCTCAGTGCTTAGGAGCATTGCCTGCTGAGTGTGATGAGGCAAAGTGCAGACAGAAAGTCAAGGCAAACCTCATGGTCCACGTTATTGTGACCGAATTAAGCAAAGGTTTTTTTAGGATGTTAAAGACTCACAGCTCTATCACCATGAGACAGCGTGCTTCCGAGACAACACTAAGGAGAGTAAGGCAAGATGGCTAGAAGAAGAAAACACTGGCATGTTCATGTGCCTTAAAGAGAACTCACATCCAAGACAATCAAAGGACTACAAACACCAGCAAAATGTTAACCAATTTAAAGCCAGAGAAACAATTTTTCCTGACCTCCTCTATGAGGTCCATGAACAGCCAATAGGTCCATGGAGACCCCTGTACTCCACATGTTAGGGGAATGCAGATGTGATCCACACACCACATTGAGTAAACCTCGTTTAGGTAAAGAAGTTGAAAAACGGGTTGGAGAGATAGCTCAGTGTTTAAGAGCATTTCGTGCTCTTTCTTCCTCCTGTATCCAATTTCAAGCAACCACATAATGGCTCACAACCATCTGCACTGAGGTCTTGTGCCCTCTTTTTCATGCAGAAAGAAGCGCTCGAGAGATAGGTCAGTGGTTAAGAATCCTGGCTGCCCTTCTAAAGGTCAGAAGTTCGATTCCTGGCAACCACAGTTTTGCTCTCAAAATGAGATTTGGTGCCATCTACTGGCAACAGAAGGAAGAGGCAGGAGAGATGGCTCAGTGCTTAAGAGCATTGGCTGCTGAGTTTGATGAGGCCAAGTGCAGACATAGAGTCAGGGCAAAGGCCAGGCCCCACGTTATTGTGACTGATTGGGCAAACGTTTTTTTTAGGATGTTAAAGACTCACAGCTCTATCACCATGAGACATTGTACTTCAGAGACAACACTAAGGAGAGTAAGGCAAGATGGCTAGAAGAAGAAGACACTGGCATGTTCATGTGCCTTAAAGAGAACTCACATCCAAGACAATCAAAGGACTACAAACACCAGCAAAATGTTAACCAATTTAAAGCCAGAGAAATAATTTATCCTGACCTCCTCTATCAGGTACATGAACAGCCAATAGGTCCATAGAGAAACCTGTACTCCACATGTTAGGGGAATGCAGATGTGATCCACACACCACATTGAGTAAACCTGGTTAAGTTAAAGAAGTTGAAAAACGGGTCGGAGAGATGGCTCAGTGGTTAAGAGCATTGCCTGCTCTTCCAAAGATCAGAAGTTCGATTCCTGGACATCACATAATTGATTCAAAATGAGGTTTGGTGCCCTCTACTGGAAGCAGAAGGAAGAGGCAGGAGAGATGTCTTGGTGGTTAAGAGCATGCCTGCTGAGTTTGATGAGGCCAAGTGCAGACATAGAGCCAGGACCCAGGTTGTAGGGACTGAATCAGGCAAAACATTTTGTTAGGATAATAAAGACTCACAGCTCTATCACCATGAGCCAGCATGCTTCAGAGACACCACCAAGCAGAGTAAGGCAAGATGGTTAGAAGAAGAAAATACTAACATGTTCATGTGCCTGAAGAAGAACTCAAATCCAAGACATACAAAGGAACAAACACCAACAAAAGCTTAACCAATTTAAAGCCAGTGAAACAATTTGTCTAGACCTCCTCTATCAGGTACACGAATGGCCAACAGATCCATGGAGACCCCTGTATTTCAAATGATAGGAAAATGCAGATGTGATCCACACATCATTGAGTACAGCTGGTTTAGGTAAAGAAGTAGAGAAACGGGTTGGAGAGATGGCTCAGTGTTTAAGAGCATTTCGTGCTCTTTCATCCTCCTGTATTCAATTTCAAGCAACCATATAATGGCTCACAACCATCTGCACTGAGGTCTTGTGCCCTCTTTTGGATGCAGAAAGAAGCACTCGAGAGATAGCTCAGTGGTCAAGGATGCTGGCTGCCCTTCTAAAGGTCAGAAGTTCGATTCCTGGCAACCACAGTTTTGTTCTCAAAATGAGATTTGGTGCCATCTACTGGCAACAGAAGGAAGAGGCAGGAGAGATGGCTCAGTGCTTAAGAGCATTGCCTGCTGAGTGTGATGAGGCCAAGTGCAGACAGAAAGTCAAGGCAAACCTCAGGGTCCACGTTATTGTGACCGAATGAAGCAAAGGTTTTTTTAGGATGTTAAAGACTCACAGCTCTATCACCATGAGACAGCGTGCTTCCGAGACAACACTAAGGAGAGTAAGGCAAGATGGCTAGAAGAAGAAAACACTGGCATGTTCATGTGCCTTAAAGAGAACTCACATCCAAGACAATCAAAGGACTACAAACACCAGCAAAATGTTAACCAATTTAAAGCCAGAGAAACAATTTTTCCTGACCTCCTCTATGAGGTCCATGAACAGCCAATAGGTCCATGGAGACCCCTGTACTCCACATGTTAGGGGAATGCAGATGTGATCCACACACCACATTGAGTAAACCTCGTTTAGGTAAAGAAGTTGAAAAACGGGTCAGAGAGATGGCTCAGTGGTTAAGAGCATTGCCTGCTCTTCCAAAGATCAGAAGTTCGATTCCTGGACATCACATAATTGCTTCAAAATGAGTTTTGGTGCCCTCTACTGGAAGCAGAAGGAAGAGGCAGGAGAGATGTCTTGGTGGTTACGAGCATGCCTGCTGAGTATGATGAGGACAAGTGCAGACATACAGCCAGGGCCCAAGTTGTTGGGACTGAATCAGGCAAAACATTTTGTTAGGATAATAAAGACTCACAGCTCTATCACCATGAGCCAGCATGCTTCAGAGACACCACCAAGCAGAGTAAGCCAAGATGGTTAGAAGAAGAAAATACTAGCATGTTCATGTGCCGGAAGTAGAACTCATATCCAAGACATACAAAGGAACAAACACCAACAAAAGCTTAACCAATTTAAAGCCAGTGAAACAATTTGTCTAGACCTCCTCTATGAGGTACACGAATGGCCAACAGATCCATGGAGACCCCTGTACTTCAAATGATAGGAAAATGCAGATGTGATCCACACATCATTGAGTACAGCTGGTTTAGGTAAAGAAGTAGAAAAACGGGTTGGAGAGATAGCTCAGTGTTTAAGAGCATTTCGTGCTCTTTCTTCCTCCTGTATCCAATTTCAAGCAACCACATAATGGCTCACAACCATCTGCACTGAGGTCTTGTGCCCTCTTTTTCATGCAGAAAGAAGCGCTCGAGAGATAGGTCAGTGGTTAAGAATCCTGGCTGCCCTTCTAAAGGTCAGAAGTTCGATTCCTGGCAACCACAGTTTTGCTCTCAAAATGAGATTTGGTGCCATCTACTGGCAACAGAAGGAAGAGGCAGGAGAGATGGCTCAGTGCTTAAGAGAATTGGCTGCTGAGTTTGATGAGGCCAAGTGCAGACATAGAGTCAGGGCAAAGGCCAGGCCCCACGTTATTGTGACTGATTGGGCAAACGTTTTTTTTAGGATGTTAAAGACTCACAGCTCTATCACCATGAGACATCGTACTTCAGAGACAACACTAAGGAGAGTAAGGCAAGATGGCTAGAAGAAGAAGACACTGGCATGTTCATGTGCCTTAAAGATAACTCACATCCAAGACAATCAAAGGACTACAAACACCAGCAAAATGTTAACCAATTTAAAGCCAGAGAAATAATTTATCCTGACCTCCTCTATCAGGTATATGAACAGCCAATAGGTCCATAGAGAAACCTGTACTCCACATGTTAGGGGAATGCAGATGTGATCCACACACCACATTGAGTAAACCTGGTTAAGTTAAAGAAGTTGAAAAACGGGTCGGAGAGATGGCTCAGTGGTTAAGAGCATTGCCTGCTCTTCCAAAGATCAGAAGTTCGATTCCTGGACATCACATAATTGATTCAAAATGAGGTTTGGTGCCCTCTACTGGAAGCAGAAGGAAGAGGCAGGAGAGATGTCTTGGTGGTTAAGAGCATGCCTGCTGAGTTTGATGAGGCCAAGTGCAGACATAGAGCCAGGACCCAGGTTGTAGGGAGTGAATCAGGCAAAATATTTTGTTAGGGTAATAAAGACTCACAGCTCTATCACCATGAGCCAGCATGCTTCAGAGACACCACCAAGCAGAGTAAGGCAAGATGGTTAGAAGAAGAAAATACTAACATGTTCATGTGCCTGAAGAAGAACTCAAATCCAAGACATACAAAGGAACAAACACCAACAAAAGCTTAACCAATTTAAAGCCAGTGAAACAATTTGTCTAGATCTCCTCTATCAGGTACACGAATGGCCAACAGATCCATGGAGACCCCTGTATTTCAAATGATAGGAAAATGCAGATGTGATCCACACATCATTGAGTACAGCTGGTTTAGGTAAAGAAGTAGAGAAACGGGTTGGAGAGATGGCTCAGTGTTTAAGAGCATTTCGTGGTCTTTCATCCTCCTGTATTCAATTTCAAGCAACCACATAATGGCTCACAACCATCTGCACTGAGGTCTTGTGCCCTCTTTTGGATGCAGAAAGAAGCACTCAAGAGATAGCTCAGTGGTCAAGGATGCTGGCTGCCCTTCTAAAGGTCAGAAGTTCGATTCCTGGCAACCACAGTTTTGTTCTCAAAATGAGATTTGGTGCCATCTACTGGCAACAGAAGGAAGAGGCAGGAGAGATGGCTCAGTGCTTAAGAGCATAGCCTGCTGAGTTTGATGAGGCCAAGTGCAGACATAGAGTCAGGGCAAAGGCCAGGGCCCACGTTATTGTGACCGAATTAGGCAAACATTTTTTTAGGATGTTAAAGACTCACAGCTCTATCACCATGAGACAACGTGCTTCAGAGACAACACTAAGGAGAGTAAGGCAAGATGGCTTGAAGAAGAAAACACTGGCATGTTCATGTGCCTTAAAGAGAGCTCTATTCCAAGACAATCAAAGGACTACAATCACCAGCAAAATGTTAACCAATTTAAAGCCAGAGAAACAATTTATCCTGACCTCCTCTATGAGGTACATGAACAGCCAATAGGTCCATGGAGACCCCTGTACTCCACATGTAAGGGGAATGCAGATGTGATCCACACACCAAATTGAGTAAACTTGGTTTAGTTAACGAAGTTATAAAACAGGACGGAGAGATGCCTCAGTGGTTAGAGCATTGCCTGCTCTTCCAATGATCAGAATTTCGATTCGTGGACATCACATAATTGCTTCAAAATGACGTTTGGTGCCCTCTACTGGAAGCAGAAGGAAGAGGCAGGAGAGATGTCTTGGTGCTTAAGAGCATGCCTGCTGAGTTTGATGAGGCCAAGTGCAGACATACAGCCAGGGCCCATGTTGTTGGGACTGAATCAGGCAAAACATTTTGTTAGGATAATAAAGACTCACAGCTCTATCACCATGAGCCAGCATGCTTCAGAGACACCACCAAGCAGAGTAAGGCAAGATGGTTAGAAGAAGAAAATACTAGCATGTTCATGTGCTTGAAGAAGAACTCACATCCAAGACATACAAAGAAACAAACACCAACAAAAGCTTAACCAATTTAAAGCCAGTGAAACAATTTGTCTAGACCTCCTCTATGAGGTACACGAATGGCCAACAGATCCATGGAGACCGCTGTACTTCAAATGTTAGGAAAATGCAGATGTGATCCACACATCATTGAGTGCATCTGGTTGAGGTAAAGAAGTAGAAAAACGGGTTGGAGAGATGGCTCAGTGTTTAAGAGCATTTCGTGCTCTTTCATCCTCCTGTATTCAATTGCAAGCAACCACATAATGGCTCACAACCATCTGCACTGAGGTCTTGTGCCCTCTTTTGCATGCAGAAAGAAGCGCTCGAGAGATAGCTCAGTGGTCAAGGATCCTTGCTGCCCTTCTAAAGGTCAGAAGTTCGATTCCTGGCAACCACAGTTTTGCTCTCAAAATGAGATTTTGTGCCATCTACTGGCAACAGAAGGAAGAGGCAGGAGAGATGGTTCAGTGCTTAAGAGCATTGCATGCTGATTTGATGAGGCCAAGTGCAGACATAGAGTCAGGGCAAAGGCCAGGGCCCACGTTATTGTGACTGAATTAGGCAAACTTTTTTTAGGATGTTAAAGACTCACAGCTCTATCACCATGAGACAACGTGCTTCAGAGACAACACTAAGGAGAGTAAGGCAAGATGGCTTGAAGAAGAAAACACTGGCATGTTCATGTGCCTTAAAGAGAGCTCATATCCAAGACAATCAAAGGACTACAATCACCAGCAAAATGTTAACCAGTTTAAAGCCAGAGAAACAATTTATCCTGACCTCCTCTATGAGGTACATGAACAGCCAATAGGTCCATGGAGACCCCTGTACTCCACATGTAAGGGGAATGCAGATGTGATCCACACACCAAATTGAGTAAACTTGGTTTAGTTAACGAAGTTATAAAACGGGACGGAGAGATGCCTCAGTGGTTAAGAGCATTGCCTGCTCTTCCAATGATCAGAATTTCGATTCGTGGACATCACATAATTGCTTCAAAATGACGTTTGGTGCCCTCTACTGGAAGCAGAAGGAAGAGGCAGGAGAGATGTCTTGGTGCTTAAGAGCATGCCTGCTGAGTTTGATGAGGCCAAGTGCAGACATACAGCCAGGGCCCATGTTGTTGGGACTGAATCAGGCAAAACATTTTGTTAGGATAATAAAGACTCACAGCTCTATCACCATGAGCCAGCATGCTTCAGAGACACCACCAAGCAGAGTAAGGCAAGATGGTTAGAAGAAGAAAATACTAGCATGTTCATGTGCTTGAAGAAGAACTCACATCCAAGACATACAAAGAAACAAACACCAACAAAAGCTTAACCAATTTAAAGCCAGTGAAACAATTTGTCTAGACCTCCTCTATGAGGTACACGAATGGCCAACAGATCCATGGAGACCGCTGTACTTCAAATGTTAGGAAAATGCAGATGTGATCCACACATCATTGAGTGCATCTGGTTTAGGTAAAGAAGTAGAAAAACGGGTTGGAGAGATGGCTCAGTGTTTAAGAGCATTTCGTGCTCTTTCATCCTCCTGTATTCAATTGCAAGCAACCACATAATGGCTCACAACCATCTGCACTGAGGTCTTGTGCCCTCTTTTGCATGCAGAAAGAAGCGCTCGAGAGATAGCTCAGTGGTCAAGGATCCTTGCTGCCCTTCTAAAGGTCAGAAGTTCGATTCCTGGCAACCACAGTTTTGTTCTCAAAATGAGATTTGGTGCCATCTACTAGCAACAGAAGGAAGAGGCAGGAGAGATGGCTCAGTGCTTAAGAGCATAGCCTGCTGAGTTTGATGAGGCCAAGTGCAGACAGAGAGTGAGGGCAAAGGCCAGGGCCCACGTTATTGTGACTGAATTAGGCAAACGTTTTTTTAGGATGTTAAAGACTCACAGCTCTATTACCATGAGACAACGTGCTTCAGAGACAACACTAATTAGAGTAAGGAAAGATGGCTAGAAGAAGAAAACACTGGCATGTTCATGTGCCTTAAAGAGAACTCACATCCAAGACAATCAAAGGACTACAAACACCAGCAAAATGTTAACCAATTTAAAGCCAGAGAAACAATTTATCCTGACCTCCTCTATGAAGTACATAAACAGCCAATAGGTCCAAGGAGACCCCTGTACTCCACAGGTTAGGGGAATGCAGATGTGATACACACACCACATTGAGTAAACCTGGTTTAGTTAAAGAAGTTGAAAAACGGGTCGGAGAGATGGCTCAGTGGTTAAGAGCATTGCCTGCTCTTCCAAAGATCAGAAGTTCGATTCCTGGACATCACATAATTGCTTCAAAATGAGGTTTGGTGCCCTTTACTGGAAGCAGAAGGAAGAGGCAGGAGAGATGTCTGGGTGCTTAAGAGCATGCCTGCTGAGTTTGATGAGGCCAAATGCAGTCATACAGCCAGGGCCCAGGTTGTTGGGACTGAATCAGGCAAAACATTTTTTTAGGATAATAAAGACTCACAGCTCTATCACCATGAGCCAGCATGCTTCAGAGACACCACCAAGCAGAGTAAGGCAGGATGGTTAGAAGAAGAAAATACTAGCATGTTCATGTGCCTGAAGAAGAACTCACATCCAAGACATACAATGGAACAAACAACAACAAAAGCTTAACCAATTTAAAGCCAGTGAAACAATTTGTCTAGACCTCCTCTATGAGGTACACGAATGGCCAACAGATCCATGGAGACCCCTGTACTTCAAATGTTAGGAAAATGCAGATGTGATCCACACATCATTGAGTACATCTGGTTTAGGTAAAGAAGTAGAAAAACGGGTTGGAGAGATGGCTCAGTGTTTAAGAGCATTTCGTGCTCTTTCTTCCTCCTGTATTCAATTTCAAGCAACCACATAATGGCTCACAACCATCTGCACTGAGGTCTTGTGCCCTCTTTTGGGTGCAGAAAGAAGCGCTCGAGAGATAGGTCAGTGGTTAAGAATCCTGGCTGCCCTTCTAAAGGTCAGAAGTTCGATTCCTGGCAACCACAGTTTTGCTCTCAAAATGAGATTTTGTGCCATCTACTGGCAACAGAAGGAAGAGGCAGGAGAGATGGTTCAGTGCTTAAGAGCATTGCATGCTGATTTGATGAGGCCAAGTGCAGACATAGAGTCAGGGCAAAGGCCAGGGCCCACGTTATTGTGACTGAATTAGGCAAACTTTTTTTAGGATGTTAAAGACTCACAGCTCTATCACCATGAGACAACGTGCTTCAGAGACAACACTAAGGAGAGTAAGGCAAGATGGCTAGAAGAAGAAAACACTGGCATGTTCATGTGCCTTAAAGAGAACTCACATCCAAGACAATCAAAGACCACAAACACCAGCAAAATGTTAACCAATTTAAAGCCAGAGAAACAATTTATCCTGACCTCCTCTATGAGGTACATGAACAGCCAATAGGTCCATGGAGACCCCTGTACTCCACATGTTAGGGGAATGCAGATGTGATCCACACAACACATTGAGTAAACCTGGTTAAGTTAAAGAAGTTGAAAAACGGGTCGGAGAGATGGCTCAGTGGTTAAGAGCATTGCCTGCTCTTCCAAAGATCAGAAGTTCGATTCCTGGACATCACATAATTGTTTCAAAATGAGGTTTGGTGCTCTCTACTGGAAGCAGAAGGAAGAGGCAGGAGAGATGTCTTGGTGGTTAAGAGCATGCCTGCTGAGTTTGATGAGGCCAAGTGCAGACATAGAGCCAGGACCCAGGTTGTAGGGACTGAATCAGGCAAAACATTTTGTTAGGGTAATAAAGACTCACAGCTCTATCACCATGAGCCAGCATGCTTCAGAGACACCACCAAGCAGAGTAAGGCAAGATGGTTAGAAGAAGAAAATACTAACATGTTCATGTGCCTGAAGAAGAACTCAAATCCAAGACATACAAAGGAACAAACACCAACAAAAGCTTAACCAATTTAAAGCCAGTGAAACAATTTGTCTAGACCTCCTCTATCAGGTACATGAATGGCCAACAGATCCATGGAGACCCCTGTATTTCAAATGATAGGAAAATGCAGATGTGATCCACACATCATTGAGTACAGCTGGTTTAGGTAAAGAAGTAGAGAAACGGGTTGGAGAGATGGCTCAGTGTTTAAGAGCATTTTGTGGTCTTTCATCCTCCTGTATTCAATTTCAAGCAACCACATAATGGCTCACAACCATCTGCACTGAGGTCTTGTGCCCCGTTTTCGATGCAGAAAAAAGCGCGCGCGAGATAGCTCAGTGGTTAAGAATCCTGACTGCCCTTCTCAAGGTCAGATTTCGATTCCTAGCATCCCCAGTTTTGCTCACAAAATGAGATTTGGTGCCATCTACTGGCAACAGAAGGATGAGGCAGGAGAGATGGCTCAGTGCTTAAGAGCATTGCCTGATGAGTTTGATGAGGCCAAGTGCAGACAGAGAGTCAGGTCAAAGGCCAGGGCCCACGGTATTGTGACTGAATTAGGCAAACTTTATTTTAGGATGTTAAAGACTCACAGCTCTATCACCATGAGACAGCGTGCTTCAGAGACAACACTAAGGAGAGTAAGGCAAGATGGCTAGAAGAAGAAAACACTGGCATGTTCATGTGCCTTAAAGGGAACTCACATCCAAGACAATCAAAGGACTACAAACACCAGCAAAATGTTAACCATTTAAAGGCAGAGAAACAATTTATCCTGACCTCCTCTATGAGGTACAAGAACAGCCAATAGGTCCATGGAGACCCCTGTACTCCACATGTTAGGGGAATGCAGATGTGATCCACACACCACATTGTGTAAACCTGGTTTAGTTAAAGAAGTTGAAAAACGGGTCGGAGAGATGGCTCAGTGGTTAAGAGCTTTGCCTACACTTCCAAAGATCAGAAGTTCGATTCCTGGACATCACATAATTGCTTCAAAATGAGGTTTGGTGCCCACTACTGGAAGCAGAAGGAAGAGGCAGGAGAGATGTCTTGGTGGTTAAGAGCATGCCTGCTGAGTTTGTTGAGGTCAAGTGCAGACATAGAGCCAGTGCAAAGGCCAGGGCCCAGGTTGTAGGGACTGAATTAGGCAAACGTTTTTTTAGGATGTTAAAGACTCACAGCACTATCACCATGAGACATCGTGCTTCAGAGACTACAGTAAGGAGAGTAAGGCAAGATGGCTAGAAGAAGAAAACACTGGCATGTTCATGTGCCTTAAAGAGAACTCACATCCAAGACAATCAAAGGACTACAAACACCAGCAAAATGTTAACCAATTTAAAGCCAGAGAAACAATTGTTCCTGACTTCCTCTTTGAGGTACCTGAACAGCCTATAGGTCCATGTAGACCCCTGTACTCCACATGTTAGAGGAATGCAGATGTGAACCACACACACCATTGAGTAAAACTGGTTTAGTTAAAGAAGTTGAAAAACGGGTCGGAGAGATGGCTCAGTGGTTAAGAGCATTGCCTGCTCCTCCAAAGATCAGAAGTTCGATTCCTGGACATCACTTAATTGCTTCAAAATGAGGTTTGGTGCCCTCTAGTGGAAGCAGAAGGAAGAGGCGGGAGAGATGTCTTGGTGGTTAAGAGCATGCCTGCTGATTTTGATGAGGCCAAGTGCAGACATATAGCCAGGGCCCAGGTTGTGGGACTGAATCAGGCAAAACATTTTGTTAAGATAATAAAGACTCACAGCTCTATCACCATGAGCCAGCATGCTTCAGAGACACAACCAAGCAGAGTAAGGCAAGATGGTTAGAAGAAGAGAATACTAGCATGTTCATGTGCCTGAAGAAGAACTCACATCCAAGACATACAAAGGAAAAAACACCAACAAAAGCTTAACCAATTTAAAGCCAGTGAAACAATTTGTCTCGAACTCCTCTATGAGGTACACGAATGGCCAACAGATCCATGGAGACCCCTGTACTTCAAATGTTAGGAAAATGCAGATGTGATCCACACATCATTGAGTACATCTGGTTTAGGTAAAGAAGTAGAAAAACGGATTGGAGAGATGGCTCAGTGTTTAAGAGCATTTCGTGCTCTTTCATCCTCCTGTATTCAATTTCAAGCAACCACATAATGGCTCACAACCATCTGCACTGAGGTCTTGTGCCGTCTTTTGAATGCAGAAAGAAGCGCTCGAGAGATAGCTCAGTGGTTAAGAATCCTAGCAGCCCTTCTAAAGGTCAGAAGTTCGATTCCTGGCAACCACAGTTTTGTTCTCAAAATGAGATTTGGTGCCATCTACTGGCAACAGAAGGAAGAGGCAGGAGAGATGGCTCAGTGCTTAAGAGCATTGCCTGCTGAGTGTGATGAGGCCAAGTGCAGACAGAAAGTCAAGGCAAACCTCAGGGTCCACGTTATTGTGACCGAATTAAGCAAAGGTTTTTTTAGGATGTTAAAGACTCACAGCTCTATCACCATGAGACAGCGTGCTTCCGAGACAACACTAAGGAGAGTAAGGCAAGATGGCTAGAAGAAGAAAACACTGGCATGTTCATGTGCCTTAAAGAGAACTCACATCCAAGACAATCAAAGGACTACAAACACCAGCAAAATGTTAACCAATTTAAAGCCAGATAAACAATTTTTCCTGACCTCCTCTATGAGGTCCATGAACAGCCAATAGGTCCATGGAGACCCCTGTACTCCACATGTTAGGGGAATGCAGATGTGATCCACACACCACATTGAGTAAACCTCGTTTAGGTAAAGAAGTTGAAAAACGGGTCGGAGAGATGGCTCAGTGGTTAAGAGCATTGCCTGCTCTTCCAAAGATCAGAAGTCCGATTCCTGGACATCACATAATTGCTTCAAAATGAGTTTTGGTGCCCTCTACTGGAAGCAGAAGGAAGAGGCAGGAGAGATGTCTTGGTGGTTACGAGCATGCCTGCTGAGTATGATGAGGACAAGTGCAGACATACAGCCAGGGCCCAAGTTGTTGGGACTGAATCAGGCAAAACATTTTGTTAGGATAATAAAGACTCACAGCTCTATCACCATGAGCCAGCATGCTTCAGAGACACCACCAAGCAGAGTAAGCCAAGATGGTTAGAAGAAGATAATACTAGCATGTTCATGTGCCGGAAGTAGAACTCACATCCAAGACATACAAAGGAACAAACACCAACAAAAGCTTAACCAATTTAAAGCCAGTGAAACAATTTGTCTAGACCTCCTCTATGAGGTACACGAATGGCCAACAGATCCATGGAGACCCCTGGACTTCAAATGATAGGAAAATGCAGATGTGATCCACACATCATTGAGTACAGCTGGTTTAGGTAAAGAAGTAGAAAAACGGGTTGGAGAGATGGCTCAGTGTTTAAGAGCATTTCGTGCTCTTTCATCCTCCTGTATTCAATATCAAGCGATCACATAATGGCTCACAACCATCTGCACTGAGGTCTTGTGCCCTCTTTTGGGTGCAGAAAGAAGCTCTCGAGAGATAGCTCAGTGGTTAAGAATCCTGGCTGCCCTTCTAAAGGTCAGAATTTCGATTCCTGGCAACCACAGTTTTGCCCTCAAAATGAGATTTGGTGCCATCTACTGGCAACAGAAGGATGAGGCAGGAGAGATGGCTCAGTGCTTAAGAGCATTGCCTGCTGAGTTTGATGAGGCCAAGTGCAGACAGAGAGTCAGGGCAAAGGCCAGGGCCCACGTTATTGTGACCGAATTAGGCAAATGTTTTTTTAGGATGTTAAAGACTCACAGCTCTGTCACCAAGAGACAGAGTGCTTCAGAGACAACACTAAGGAGAGTAAGGCAAGATGGCTAGAAGAAGAAAACACTGGCATGTTCATGTGCCTTAAAGAGAACTCACATCCAAGACAATCAAAGGACTACAAACACCAGCAAAATGTTAACCAATTTAAAGCCAGAGAAACAATTTATCCTGACCTCCTCTATGAGGTACATGAACAGCCAATAGGTCCATGGAGACCCCTGTACTCCACATGTTAGGGGAATGCAGATGTGATCCACACACCACATTGAGTAAACCTGGTTTAGTTAAAGAAGTTGAAAAACGGGTCAGAGAGATGGCTCAGTGGTTAAGAGCATTGCCTGCTCTTCCAAAGATCAGAAGTTCGATTCCTGGACATCACATAATTGCTTAAAAATGCGGTTTGTTTACCTCTAGTGGAAGCAGAAGGAAGAGGCAGGAGAGATCTCTTGGTGGTTAAGAGCATGCCTGCTGAGTTTGATGAGGCCAAGTGCAGACATACAGCCAGGGCCCAGGTTGTTGGGACTGAATCAGGCAAAACATTTTGTTAGGATAATAAAGACTCACAGCTCTATCACCATGAGCCAGCATGCTTCAGAGACACCACCAAGCAGAGTAAGGCGAGAGGGTTAGATGAAGAAAATACTAGGATGTTCGTGTGCCTGACGAAGAACTCACATCCAAGACATACAAAGGAACAAACACCAACAAAAGCTTAACCAATTTAAAGCCAGTGAAACAATTTGTCTAGACCTCCTCTATGAGGTACACGAATGGCCAACAGATCCATGGAGACCCCTGGACTTCAAATGTTAGGAAAATGCAGATGTGATCCACACATCATTGAGTACAGCTGGTTTAGGTAAAGAAGTAGAAAAACGGGTTGGAGAGATGCCTCAGTGTTTAAGAGCATTTCGTGCTCTTTCATCCTCCTGTATTCAATTTCAAGCAACCACATAATGGCTCACAACTGCTGCGCCAGCGCAGGCTGGAACCAAGAGTCTCGGCGGAGGGTTTCCAGGTTGAATGAATACACAGAGCAGCAGGTTGAGGTGGAACAGCTTTCTTTATTGTCTGCTGGGCTGGTTTTATAACATGGCACCAAATGAGGAGGGGGCTGCGAAGGGACTGTAACCTGACCCTGGCAGGGATCAAGGACCGGTCACCATGCACTCAAAATCCTTCCTTCCCTGCTCCAGGAGCAGAGGGAATTTATTATGTTTTCCTTGCAGATAAGCACCTCAAATGGGGGCAGGGCTATCAACTCGGGGCTGCAATTCCCACAATTCCCCCTACTTTACTTTATAATGAGGGGTCCTGTCTTAGGTCCTGTGAGAGAAGTACCTTCCCTTACCCGTCATAGGGCCCCCGATGCCCTGTCTTAGGTGTGGGGTCTCCCCACAGGTTGCCCGTCCTTGGAGGCCCTCATTTTTTCAGCATCTGTAGCCACACCTCATGACTTCCGGGAGGGTCATGCGCCAGACTGAGTAACACCTGACGGTGGGCAAGCTCAGTCAGAGTGAAGATGTTTAAGACTCGTTTTAAGAGGAGCAGGCCTACTGCCACCCCTACTAGTCCCAAGATCCCCAGGGATAAGGCACCTCCCCATCGCTGTGCCCAACCCCCAATCTGGGCCATGGTATTCCACCATCCCTCAGCAGATACAGGTTCAACACGAGTTTCATTAATTGCAATAATTTGATGTACCAAAGAGTGGGTAAAGTTTACAAAGGAATCATTCCAAGGTCCCCTAAGGTAAGCATTAAGGCGTTGCACCTCAAAGGACATATTTTTCACTTCCATAAGGGTCACACAGGCAGAATGATAAAAATGAGAACAAGAGGCTTGTTGCACCATCCACAACACATTAATCTGTTCCTGTAATAAGGCTGTTTGCTGATTTAAATTTAACATCCCCAACTGAATATGTGAGTTAATAGTATTTTGAGTTTCTAAGGCCTGGGTAACACGGGCAGCAAGAGTGTTAACAGTCTCTGCAGTAGCTGCACTCTGGGACACGGTGATTCCTGCAACGGTGGCAGCTGTGGCTGATATGGCGATAGCTGCGATGACTGCGGCGGTGATCCCAAAGTCTCTTCTTTCTCTATACAAGATAAGCTCTCGTCCATCATGTGGGTATTCTACCACCAGGGGAACCAGGGCAGGAATCCTCACCATCAGCACGGACTCATCCATCGGGGACCAGCAGTTGCTCAAAAGGCAGGAGCTGGAAGAACAATTAAGGACACCATCCTCCCCGACCGACCCATTAAAGGAGACAAACATAAAGGGAGGTAGAACACAAGCTAGGCTGACAATAGAGAAATTCATTCCCGCTGCATAATTAATCTGGAGGGAGGTTTCAAAGATGTCCGATGTGTTCATCGGGCTGTGGCATTGAAGGCCAAGCCCCTTTGAAGGGCTAAAGGTCTAATATCTGTACATGCACGAGGGCCACAGAGAAACATGCCTGCGAACGTAGGTGAAACTCCTGCCATATTTGGATTTCTATTGGAATAATCAAAGGCCCCTCCCAAGGAGTTTTTAAAGGTAGGTCGGTGACCAAACCACCATAAATATTTATCTCCCTCCAATTCCCAGGGTTCCTTAGGAGCACAATTTCCCCAAGGCAATGGTAAATATAATTTGAAGGATTGTGGCGTCTTCCAACATAAGGGAGCTGGTCTCAGAGGGGTAGGGAGTCCAGAAACATTTCTTTTAAAATTTATTGGGTAAAAGATATCTCTCAATCCAAAACAGGGATGCCAAGAAGAATTAGAAGAAAAGTCTCCCAGAGAATAATTACTAAGGACCACACATGGCCCAGAAAGGGAGACACTAGGCATCTCTGAAATATTGTTAATCCTCCGGAAGCAGAGGGCATGAGATATATCAAACGTTAAATTACCCAGTGAGGATCTTTCTAATGCTGTATTTGCTGCAGGAACTCCCAAGGTATAATTGGTGGAGTAAAAGGATGGAAAAACAGAGCTTATTTTACTTACTGGCATCAGTATGGGTGGATTCCTCACCAGTGCCCATCTCAGGCCTCCCTCAATGTTCTTCACTTGAACCCATATTATCAGGGCCAGTACAACCCGACTCCACCGGCCGAACATTCCGCTCTGGCACCCAGATGGGTTTTTTGGTTCCTGGAGGGAAGACACAAATGGCTCCCTTCACCCTAGCCAGCATAGGTGTGGGTGATTGCCATTGTCCCGTGATACTATCCTTCCATATAACCCAGCCCAGAGATTGGGAGGGTTACTGCCAATGTCTTTCCATTGCTGATAGACCTTGTTTATCTACTGTTAGAAAATTAAAAATGTACAAAATTGTAGATAATTGGGTATTTGGGGAGGTGATATACTCCCCCTTCTTTATTTTACAAAAGAACTGTTTAAGGGTAGCATGCGTGTGCTCCACTATGGCCTGACCTGTGGGATTATGTGGAATTCCAAAGGTATGTGTAATTTGTTGTTCTTGGCAAAATTTTGCAAACCGTTGGCTGGTATAAGCCGGTCCGTTGTCTGTTTTGAGAAAGTCTGGGATGCCCATATAGGCAAAAGCCTGTAGACAATGGGCAATAACATCCTTAATCTTTTCCCCTGAATGTAGGGAGGCATAAATTACCTTGGAATAAGTATCTATAGAGACATGTAAAAATTTAAGTCTGCCAGCTTGGGACAAATGGGTAACATCTATCTTCCAAAGGTGGTTAGGACGGAGGCCTCGAGGATTAACACCTTCATTGGGGGCATTATGAAATGGAGCACAAGCTGGACATTGGGACGTGATTTGAGTAGCCGTGGCTAAAGAACAGCCAGAGTGAAACTTTAGAGAAGAGGCATTTAAATGATACTTTTCATGAAGATGACGGGCTCGTTGTTCCTCAGAAAGGAACAATGCCATTGGGCGGGTGAGGGAATCAGCAAGCTTATTTCCCTCTGCCAAGGGCCCTGGCAAATCAGTATGGGCCCGAATGTGACCAACAAAGGCAGGAAACACTCTTTGGCATATAAGACTTTGTAGCTGAACCAAAAGGTGGAAAACCTGAGAGGTAGGTAATATGTATGCTGAAGTTTCCAATGGCCCGACAATTCTTGCCACATATATACTATCAGTATACAAGTTGAAGGGTTGATCCTTGAAAAGAGAAAAGGCCATAAGGCAGGCCGTGAGTTCTGCAGCTTGGGCAGAAATTGGATTTAGGGGCTGCTTTTCTTTAATTGAATCAGAAACTACCACTGCATAGCCCTTGGAAGAACCATCAGTGAACACTGAGCGCACTCCTTTAAGGGGGGAGGTTTTAATAATTTTTGGAAAAATAACAGGATGATTCTTAAAAAAGGAAATTAAACGGGAATCAGGATAATGGTTATCAAAAATGGCTCCAGTGGTGGTGATGAACAAGGTCCATCCATCTTGAACCCTCTGTAGCCTTGCTATTTCTTCCTTTTGATAAGGGATTAGAAATTTATTTGGGATCCTGACAAAAACTTGTAAACTAAAATCATATGCCTTCCATAGGAGCTGTAGCACCATTTCATAATATGGAGTCACCACCTTCTTAGGGGAAGCAGGTAAATGTAGCCAATAAATTGGTCCCCTTTGCCAAAAAACTCCAGTAGGAGAAAATTGTGAAGAAAAGACCATGAAATAAAAAGGGCAGTCATAATTGAGGCGGCGGAGATGTGCTCGCTCAAGAGCATTAAGCAAGGCATATAGGACTTCTTTTGCCGCTGGAGTCATGATCCTGGGGGAGGCAGGGGAAGGGTCCCCAGGCAGCATGTCATAAAGGGGCTTAAGAGCTCCTGTAGGAATGGAAAGGGGGGAACGGATCCACTGAACATCTCCCAATAATCTCTGCCAGTCATGGAGGGTCCGCAAATGGGAGCAATCCAGCTGCAGTCTCTGAGGCTGAAGCCCAATGGATTGGATTTGAAAGCCCAGATAGGAATAGGGCGGTTGCATCTGCACTTTCTCTGGGGCCAAAATGAACCCATGTCCCTCTAGAAGGGTCTGTAACTCTGCAAACATTAACAAACTTTCCTCTTTTGTTGGTACTGCCAGAAGTATATCATTTATATAAAGGACACTATGGAAGGAGGAAAACTTAAGCCAAAGTGGATCCAAAGAAGCTGCAACATATATTTGACAAATTGAAGGACTGGCAGCCCAGTCCTGGATTGTTAGGGTCAGGAATTTTTATAACAGGGGCAATCACTGGGCAGCACTTAACGCCTCCGCGGGGAGCCTCCTCCTAGAGCCTCCTCGAGCCCAACCAAGTGGGAGGGGCCAGAGAGGTCCCGAACTGGTCAGAAAGAGGATAGGGAGGGGGCTTGTCCTGCTCCCCAGAGGTCCCCTTTGTCTTTTCTTTTAAATGGGCCCTGCGTAATTCCCGTAATTCCCGCTGCAGCGCTGCGATTTCTCCCTCCAAAACTTCTTCTTCTGAACCTGTTGATTCCCCCAAGCTCTCTTCAAAATCAGACAAAGAAGGGTAGAGGCGTGTTTGCGCCGAAGAATTTTGCTTGGGACGAGCCCCTAAGCTCTCAGACGAAACTTGGTCCTGGGATTCACTTCCCTCCCCCTTGTCTGGAGGTTTTCGCTTTCTTTTAATCTTTCTCTTTTCTACCTTGTCGGGCCTCCCCTCAGCAGGCTGAGAGAGCAGTTCGGCCTCTGTTTCAGAGGCATTATCAGAACAAAGGGAAGCCTTAGTCTCACTATCTTGGATCTCAGATAACACCTCTTTTGTTGCTTCCAAAGCCTGCTTAACCCGGACTTTCTCTGTAAGCAAAGCATCCCTGATTAGTCTCCAAAGGGAGAACGTGGCCATTGGTAGGGCTTCAGGCCCCTCCTTTCTCAACGTTTTCTGAAGATCCCCGCGGACCTGTTCCCATTCAGAAATATTGAGGGCTCCACTGGTGACGAACCAGGGACTCCACGTCTCTACAGTTTTAAGAAAATCTTCTAAAGTCTTCGTTTTTACAGCTGCTCCCTGCTCTTTCAATAATCTCTTTAACTGAAACTTTAACTCCGATTTACTTGTAATATTACCCATATTAATTAATTAATTAATTAACATTCCTTTATATAATTAATTCCCCAATGCATCCCAGCCGGCTTACGGGATGACCCAGTCCACTGTACCTCACTTTCCGATCTCGGTTGGGACCTCCAGATGCCGCGCCAGCGCGGGCTGGAACCAAGAGTCTCGGCGGAGGGTGTCCAGGTTGAATGAATACACAGAGCAGCAGGTTGAGGTGGAACAGCTTTCTTTATTGTCTGCTGGGCTGGTTTTATAACATGGCACCAAATGAGGAGGGGGCTGCGAAGGGACTGTAACCTGACCCTGGCAGGGATCAAGGACCGGTCACCATGCACTCAAAATTCCTTCCTTCCCAGCTCCAGGAGCAGAGGGAATTTATTATGTTTTCCTTGCAGATAAGCACCTCAAATGAGGGCAGGGCTATCAACTCGGGGCTGCAATTCCCACACACAACCATCTGTACTGAGGTCTTGTGCCCTCTTTTGGATGCAGAAAGAAGCGCTCGAGACATAGCTCAGTGGTTAAGAATCCTGGCTGCCCTTCTAAAGGTCAGAAGTTCGATTCCTGGCAACCACAGTTTTGCTCTCAAAATGAGATTTGGTGCCATCTACTGGCAACAGAAGGAAGAGGCAGGAGAGATGGCTCAGTGCTTAAGAGCATAGCCTGCTGAGTTTGATGAGGCCAAGTGCAGACATAGAGTCAGGGCAAAGGCCAGGGCCCACGTTATTGTGACCGAATTAGGCAAACGTTTTTTTAGGATGTTAAAGACTCACAGCTCTATCACCATGAGACAACGTGCTTCAGAGACAACACTAAGGAGAGTAAGGCAAGATGGCTTGAAGAAGAAAACACTGGCATGTTCATGTGCCTTAAAGAGAACTCATATCCAAGACAATCAAAGGACTACAAATACCAGCAAAATGTTAACCAAGTTAAAACCAGAGAACAATTTATCCTGACCTCCTCTATGAGGTACATGAACAGCCAATAGGTCCACGGAGACCCCTGTACTCCACATGTTAGGGAAATGCAGATGTGATCCACACACCAAATTGAGTAAACCTGGTTCAGTTAACGAAGTTGAAAAACGGGACGGAGAGATGCCTCAGTGGTTAAGAGCATTGCCTGCTCTTCCAAAGATCAGAAGTTCGATTCGTGGACATCACATAATTGCTTCAAAATGAGGTTTGGTGCCCTCTACTGGAAGCAGAAGGAAGAGGCAGGAGAGATGTCTTGGTGGTTAAGAGCATGCCTGCTGAGTTTGATGAGGCCAAGTGCAGACATACAACCAGGGCCCAGGTTGTTGGGACTGAATCAGGCAAAACATTTTGTTAGGATAATAAAGACTCACAGCTCTATCACCATGAGCCAGCATGCTTCAGAGACACCACCAAGCAGAGTAAGGCAAGATGGTTAGAAGAAGAAAATACCAGCATGTTCATGTGCCTGAAGAAGAACTCACATCCAAGACATACAAAGGAACAAACAGCAACAAAAGCTTAACCAATTTAAAGCCAGTGAAACAATTTGTCTAGACCTCCTCTATGAGGTACACGAATTGCAAACAGATCCATGGAGACCCCTGTACTTCAAATGTTAGGAAAATACAGATGTGATCCACACATCATTGAGTACATCTGGTTTAGGTAAAGAAGTAGAAAAACGGGTTGGAGAGATGGCTCAGTGTTTAAGAGCATTTCGTGCTCTTTCATCCTCCTGTATTCAATTTCAAGCAACCACATAATGGCTCACAACCATCTGCACTGAGGTCTTGTGCCCTCTTTTGGATGCAGAAAGAAGCAATCGAGAGATAGCTCAGTGGTTAAGAATCCTGGCTGCCCTTCTAAAGGTCAGAAGTTCGATTCCTGGCAACCACAGTTTTGCTCTCAAAATGAGATTTTGTGCCATCTGCTGGCAACAGAAGGAAGAGGCAGGAGAGATGGTTCAGTGCTTAAGAGCATTGCCTGCTGAGTTTGATGAGGCCAAGTGCAGACATAGAGTCAGGGCAAAGACCAGGGCCCACGTTATTGTGACCGAATTAGGCAAACGTTTTTTTAGGATGTTAAAGACTCACAGCTCTATCACCATGAGACAACGTGCTTCAGAGACAACACTAAGGAGAGTAAGGCAAGATGGCTTGAAGAAGAAAACACAGGCATGTTCATGTGCCTTAAAGAGAACTCATATCCAAGACAATCAAAGGACTACAAACACCAGCAAAATGTTAACCAATTTAAAGCCAGAAAAACAATTCATTCTGACCTCCTCTATGAGGTACATGAACAGCCAATAGGTCCATGGAGACCCTTGTACTCCACATGTTAGGGGAATGCAGATGTGATCCACACACCAAATTGAGTAAACCTGGTTCAGTTAACGAAGTTGAAAAACGCGACGGAGAGATGGCTCAGTGGTTAAGAGCATTGCCTGCCCTTCCAAAGATCAGAAGTTCGATTCCTGGACATCACATAATTGCTTCAAAATGAGGTTTGGTGCCCTCTACTGGAAGCAGAAGGAAGAGGAAGGAGTGATGTCTTGGTGGTTAAGAGCATGCCTGCTGAGTTTGATGAGGCCAAGTGCAGTCATACAGCCAGGGCCCAGGTTGTTGGGACTGAATCAGGGAAAACACTTTGTTAGGATAATAAAGACTCACAGCTCTATCACCATGAGCCAGCATGCTTCAGAGACACAACCAAGCAGAGTAAGGCAAGATGGTTAGAAGAAGAAAATACCAGCATGTTCATGTGCCTGAAGAAGAACTCACATCCAAGACATACAAAGGAACAAACACCAACAAAAGCTTAACCAATTTAAATCCAGTGAAACAATTTGTCTAGACCTCCTCTATGAGGTACACGAATGGCCCACAGATCCATGGAGACCCCTGTACTTCAAATGTTAGGAAAATGCAGATGTGATCCACACGTCATTGAGAACATCTGGTTTAGGTAAAGAAGTAGAAAAACGGGTTTGAGAGATGGCTCAGTGTTTAAGAGCATTTCGTGCTCTTTCATCCTCCTGTATTCAATTTCAAGCAACCACATAATGGCTCACAACCATCTGCACTGAGGTCTTGTGCCCTCTTTTGGATGCAGAAAGAAGCACTCGAGAGATAGCTCAGTGGTCAAGGATCCTGGCTGCCCTTCTAAAGGTCAGAAGTTCGATGCCTGGCAACCACAGTTTGCTCTCAAAATGAGATTTGGTGCCATCTACTGGCAACAGAAGGAAGAGGCAGGAGAGATGGCTCAGTGCTTAAGAGCATTGGCTGCTGTGTTTGATGAGGCCAAGTGCAGACATAGAGTCATGGCAAAGACCAGGGCCCACGTTATTGTGACTGAATTAGGCAAACGTTTTTTTAGGATGTTAAAGACTCACAGCTATATCACCATGAGCCATCGTGCTTAAGAGACAACCCTAAGGAGAGTAAGGCAAGATGGCTAGAAGAAGAAAACCCTGGCATGTTCATGTGCCTTAAAGAGAACTCACATCCAAGACAATCAAAGGACTACAAACATCACCAAAATGTTAACCAATTTAAAGCCAGAGAAACAATTTATCCTGACCTCCTCTATGAGGTTCATGAACAGCCAGTAGGTCAATGGAGACCCCTGTACTCCACATGTTACGGGAATGCAGATGTGATCCACACACCAAATTGAGTAAACCAGGTTTAGTTAAAGAAGTTGAAAAACGGGTCGGAGAGATGGCTCAGTGGTTAAGAGCATTGCCTGCTCTTCCAAAGATCAGAAGTTTGATTCCTGGATATCACATAATTGCTTCAAAATGAGGTTTGGTGCCCTCTATGGAAGCAGAAGGAAGAGGCAGGAGAGATGTCTTGGTGCTTAAGAGCATGCCTGCTGAGTTTGATGAGGCCAAGTGCAGACATACAGCCAGGGCCCAGGTTGTTGTGACTGAATCAGGCAAAACATTTTGTTAGGATAATAAAGACTCACAGCTCTATCACCATGAGCCAGCATGCTTCAGAGACACCACCAAGCAGAGTAAGGCAAGATGGTTAGAAGAAGAAAATACTAGCATGTTCATGTGCTTGAAGAAGAACTCACATCCAAGACATACAAAGGAACAAACACCAACAAAAGCTTTAAGCCAGTGAAACAATTTGTCTAGACCTCCTCTATGAGGTACACGAATGGCCAACAGATCCATGGAGACCCATGTTCTTCAAATGTCAGGAAAATGCAGATGTGATCCAGACATCATTGAGTACATCTGGTTTAGGTAAAGAAGTAGAAAACCGGGTTGGAGAGATGGCTCAGTGTTTAAGAGCATTTCGTGCTCTTTCATCCTCCTGTATTCAATTTCAAGCAACCACCTAATGGCTCACAACCATCTGCACTGAGGTCTTGTGCCCTCTTTTGGATGCAGAAAGAAGCACTCGAGAGATAGCTCAGTGGTCAAGGATCCTGGCTGCCCTTCTAAAGGTCAGAAGTTCGATTCCTGGCAACCACAGTTTTGTTCCCAAAATGAGATTTGGTGCCATCTACTGGCAACAGAAGGAAGAGGCAGGAGAGATGGCTCAGTGCTTAAGAGCATAGCCTGCTGAGTTTGATGAGGCCAAGTGCAAACATAGAGTCAGGGCAAAGGCCAGGGCCCACGTTATTGTGACCGAATTAGGCAAACATTTTTTTAGGATGTTAAAGACTCACAGCTCTATCACCATGAGACAACGTGCTTCAGAGACAACACTAAGGAGAGTAAGGCAAGATGGCTTGAAGAAGAAAACACTGGCATGTTCATGTGCCTTAAAGAGAGCTCATATCCAAGACAATCAAAGGACTACAATCACCAGCAAAATGTTAACCAATTTAAAGCCAGAGAAACAATTTATCCTGACCTCCTCTATGAGGTACATGAACAGCCAATAGGTCCAAGGAGACCCCTGTACTCCACATGTAAGGGGAATGGAGATGTGATCCACACACCAAATTGAGTAAAGCTGGTTTAGTTAAAGAAGTTGAAAAACGGGTCGGAGAGATGGCTCAGTGGTTAAGAGCATTGCCTGCTCTTCCAAAGATCAGAAGTTCGATTCGTGGACATCTCATAATAGCTCCAAGATGAGGTTTGGTGCCCTCTACTGGAAGCAAAAAGAGGCAGGAGAGATGTCTTGGTGGTTAAGAGCATGCCTGCTGAGTTTGATGAGGCCAGGGCCCAGGTTGTTGGAACTGAATCAGGCAAAACATTTTGTTAGGATAATAAAGACTCACAGCTCTATCACCATGAGCCACCATGCTTCAGAGACACCACCAAGCAGAGTAAGGCAAGATGGTTAGAAGAAGAAATTACTAGCATGTTCATGTGCCTGAAGAAGAACTCACATTTAAGACATACAAAGGAACAAACACCAACAAAAGCTTAACCAATTTAAAGCCAGAGAAACAGTTTGTCTAGACCTCCTCTATGAGGTACACGAATGGCCCACAGATCCATGGAGACCCCTGTACTTCAAATGTTAGGAAAATGCAGATGTGATCCACACATCATTCAGTATATCTGGTTTAGGTAAAGAAGTAGAAAAACGGGTTGGAGTGATGGCTCAGTGTTTAAGAGCATTTCGTGCCGGGCGATGGTGGCGCACGCCTTTAATCCCAGCACTCGGGAGGCAGAGGCAGGCGGATGTCTGTGAGTTCGAGACCAGCCTGGTCTACAGAGCTAGTTCCAGGACAGGCTCCAAAGCCACAGAGAAACCCTGTCTCGAAAAACCAAAAAAAAAAAAAAAAAAAAAAGAGCATTTCGTGCTCTTTCTTCCTCCTGTATCCAATTTCAAGCAACCACATAATGGCTCACAACCATCTGCACTGAGGTCTTGTGCCCTCTTTTGCATGCAGAAAGAAGCGCTCGAGAGATAGCTCAGTGGTTAAGAATCCTGGCTGCCCTTCTCAAGGTCAGAAGTTCGATTCCTGGCAACCACAGTTTTGCTCTCAAAATGAGATTTGGTGCCATCTACTGGCAACAGAAGGAAGAGGCAGGAGAGATGGCTCAGTGCTTAAGAGCATTGGCTGCTGAGTTTGATGAGGCCAAGTGCAGACATAGAGTCAGGGCAAAGGCCAGGCCCCACGTTATTGTGACTGATTGGGCAAACGTTTTTTTTAGGATGTTAAAGACTCACAGCTCTATCACCATGAGACATCGTACTTCAGAGACAACACTAAGGAGAGTAAGGCAAGATGGCTAGAAGAAGAAAACACTGGCATGTTCATGTGCCTTAAAGAGAACTCACATCCAAGACAATCAAAGGACTACAAACACCAGCAAAATGTTAACCAATTTAAAGCCAGAGAAATAATTTATCCTGACCTCCTCTATCAGGTACATGAACAGCCAATAGGTCCATAGAGAAACCTGTACTCCACATGTTAGGGGAATGCAGATGTGATCCACACAACACATTGAGTAAACCTGGTTAAGTTAAAGAAGTTGAAAAACGGGTCGGAGAGATGGCTCAGTGGTTAAGAGCATTGCCTGCTCTTCCAAAGATCAGAATTTCGATTCCTGGACATCACATAATTGATTCAAAATGAGGTTTGGTGCCCTCTACTGGAAGCAGAAGGAAGAGGCAGGAGAGATGTCTTGGTGGTTAAGAGCATGCCTGCTGAGTTTGATGAGGCCAAGTGCAGACATAGAGCCAGGACCCAGGTTGTAGGGACTGAATCAGGCAAAACATTTTGTTAGGGTAATAAAGACTCACAGCTCTATCACCATGAGCCAGCATGCTTCAGAGACACCACCAAGCAGAGTAAGGCAAGATGGTTAGAAGAAGAAAATACTAACATGTTCATGTGCCTGAAGAAGAACTCAAATCCAAGACATACAAAGGAACAAACACCAACAAAAGCTTAACCAATTTAAAGCCAGTGAAACAATTTGTCTAGACCTCCTCTATCAGGTACACGAATGGCCAACAGATCCATGGAGACCCCTGTATTTCAAATGATAGGAAAATGCAGATGTGATCCACACATCATTGAGTACAGCTGGTTTAGGTAAAGAAGTAGAGAAACGGGTTGGAGAGATGGCTCAGTGTTTAAGAGCATTTTGTGGTCTTTCATCCTCCTGTATTCAATTTCAAGCAACCACATAATGGCTCACAACCATCTGCACTGAGGTCTTGTGCCCCGTTTTCGATGCAGAAAAAAGCGCGCGCGAGATAGCTCAGTGGTTAAGAATCCTGGCTGCCCTTCTCAAGGTCAGATTTCGATTCCTAGCATCCCCAGTTTTGCTCACAGATGAGATTTGGTGCCATCTACTGGCAACAGAAGGATGAGGCAGGAGAGATGGCTCAGTGCTTAAGAGCATTGCGTGATGAGTTTGATGAGGCCAAGTGCAGACAGAGAGTCAGGTCAAAGGCCAGGGCCCACGGTATTGTGACCGAATTAGGCAAACTTTATTTTAGGATGTTAAAGACTCACAGCTCTATCACCATGAGACAGCGTGCTTCAGAGACAACACTAAGGAGAGTAAGGCAAGATGGCTAGAAGAAGAAAACACTGGCATGTTCATGTGCCTTAAAGGGAACTCACATCCAAGACAATCAAAGGACTACAAACACCAGCAAAATGTTAACCATTTAAAGGCAGAGAAACAATTTATCCTGACCTCCTCTATGAGGTACAAGAACAGCCAATAGGTCCATGGAGACCCCTGTACTCCACATGTTAGGGGAATGCAGATGTGATCCACACACCACATTGTGTAAACCTGGTTTAGTTAAAGAAGTTGAAAAACGGGTCGGAGAGATGGCTCAGTGGTTAAGAGCATTGCCTACACTTCCAAAGATCAGAAGTTCGATTCCTGGACATCACATAATTGCTTCAAAATGAGGTTTGGTGCCCACTACTGGAAGCAGAAGTAAGAGGCAGGAGAGATGTCTTGGTGGTTAAGAGCATGCCTGCTGAGTTTGTTGAGGTCAAGTGCAGACGTAGAGCCAGTGCAAAGGCCAGGGCCCAGGTTGTAGGGACTGAATTAGGCAAACGTATTTTTAGGATGTTAAAGACTCACAGCACTATCACCATGAGACATCGTGCTTCAGAGACTACAGTAAGGAGAGTAAGGCAAGATGGCTAGAAGAAGAAAACACTGGCATGTTAATGTGCCTTAAAGAGAACTCACATCCAAGACAATCAAAGGACTACAAACCCCAGCAAAATGTTAACCAATTTAATGCCAGAGAAACAATTGTTCCTGACTTCCTCTTTGAGGTACCTGAACAGCCTATAGGTCCATGTAGACCCCTGTACTCCACATGTTAGAGGAATGCAGATGTGAACCACACACACCATTGAGTAAAACTGGTTTAGTTAAAGAAGTTGAAAAACGGGTCGGAGAGATGGCTCAGTGGTTAAGAGCATTGCCTGCTCCTCCAAAGATCAGAAGTTCGATTCCTGGACATCACATAATTGCTTCAAAATGAGGTTTGGTGCCCACTACTGGAAGCAGAAGGAAGAGGCAGGAGAGATGTCTTGGTGGTTACGAGCATGCCTGCTGAGTTTGTTGAGGTCAATTGCAGACATAGAGCCAGTGCAAAGGCCAGGGCCCAGGTTGTAGGGACTGAATTAGGCAAACGTTTTTTTAGGATGTTAAAGACTCACAGCACTATCACCATGAGACATCGTGCTTCAGAGACTACAGTAAGGAGAGTAAGGCAAGATGGCTAGAAGAAGAAAACACTGGCATGTTCATGTGCCTTAAAGAGAACTCACATCCAAGACAATCAAAGGACTACAAACACCAGCAAAATGTTAACCAATTTAAAGCCAGAGAAACAATTGTTCCTGACTTCCTCTTTGAGGTACCTGAACAGCCTATAGGTCCATGTAGACCCCTGTACTCCACATGTTAGAGGAATGCAGATGTGAACCACACGCACCATTGAGTAAAACTGGTTTAGGTAAAGAAGTAGAAAAACGGATTGGAGAGATGGCTCAGTGTTTAAGAGCATTTCGTGCTCTTTCATCCTCCTGTATTCAATTTCAAGCAACCACATAATGGCTCACAACCATCTGCACTGAGGTCTTGTGCCGTCTTTTGAATGCAGAAAGAAGCGCTCGAGAGATAGCTCATTGGTTAAGAATCCTAGCAGCCCTTCTAAAGTTCAGAAGTTCGATTCCTGGCAACCACAGTTTTGTTCTCAAAATGAGATTTGGTGCCATCTACTGGCAACAGAAGGAAGAGGCAGGAGAGATGGCTCAGTGCTTAGGAGCATTGCCTGCTGAGTGTGATGAGGCAAAGTGCAGACAGAAAGTCAAGGCAAACCTCAGGGTCCACGTTATTGTGACCGAATTAAGCAAAGGTTTTTTTAGGATGTTAAAGACTCACAGCTCTATCACCATGAGACAGCGTGCTTCCGAGACAACACTAAGGAGAGTAAGGCAAGATGGCTAGAAGAAGAAAACACTGGCATGTTCATGTGCCTTAAAGAGAACTCACATCCAAGACAATCAAAGGACTACAAACACCAGCAAAATGTTAACCAATTTAAAGCCAGAGAAACAATTTTTCCTGACCTCCTCTATGAGGTCCATGAACAGCCAATAGGTCCATGGAGACCCCTGTACTCCACATGTTAGGGGAATGCAGATGTGATCCACACACCACATTGAGTAAACCTCGTTTAGGTAAAGAAGTTGAAAAACGGGTTGGAGAGATAGCTCAGTGTTTAAGAGCATTTCGTGCTCTTTCTTCCTCCTGTATCCAATTTCAAGCAACCACATAATGGCTCACAACCATCTGCACTGAGGTCTTGTGCCCTCTTTTTCATGCAGAAAGAAGCGCTCGAGAGATAGGTCAGTGGTTAAGAATCCTGGCTGCCCTTCTAAAGGTCAGAAGTTCGATTCCTGGCAACCACAGTTTTGCTCTCAAAATGAGATTTGGTGCCATCTACTGGCAACAGAAGGAAGAGGCAGGAGAGATGGCTCAGTGCTTAAGAGCATTGGCTGCTGAGTTTGATGAGGCCAAGTGCAGACATAGAGTCAGGGCAAAGGCCAGGCCCCACGTTATTGTGACTGATTGGGCAAACGTTTTTTTTAGGATGTTAAAGACTCACAGCTCTATCACCATGAGACATTGTACTTCAGAGACAACACTAAGGAGAGTAAGGCAAGATGGCTAGAAGAAGAAGACACTGGCATGTTCATGTGCCTTAAAGAGAACTCACATCCAAGACAATCAAAGGACTACAAACACCAGCAAAATGTTAACCAATTTAAAGCCAGAGAAATAATTTATCCTGACCTCCTCTATCAGGTACATGAACAGCCAATAGGTCCATAGAGAAACCTGTACTCCACATGTTAGGGGAATGCAGATGTGATCCACACACCACATTGAGTAAACCTGGTTAAGTTAAAGAAGTTGAAAAACGGGTCGGAGAGATGGCTCAGTGGTTAAGAGCATTGCCTGCTCTTCCAAAGATCAGAAGTTCGATTCCTGGACATCACATAATTGATTCAAAATGAGGTTTGGTGCCCTCTACTGGAAGCAGAAGGAAGAGGCAGGAGAGATGTCTTGGTGGTTAAGAGCATGCCTGCTGAGTTTGATGAGGCCAAGTGCAGACATAGAGCCAGGACCCAGGTTGTAGGGACTGAATCAGGCAAAACATTTTGTTAGGATAATAAAGACTCACAGCTCTATCACCATGAGCCAGCATGCTTCAGAGACACCACCAAGCAGAGTAAGGCAAGATGGTTAGAAGAAGAAAATACTAACATGTTCATGTGCCTGAAGAAGAACTCAAATCCAAGACATACAAAGGAACAAACACCAACAAAAGCTTAACCAATTTAAAGCCAGTGAAACAATTTGTCTAGACCTCCTCTATCAGGTACACGAATGGCCAACAGATCCATGGAGACCCCTGTATTTCAAATGATAGGAAAATGCAGATGTGATCCACACATCATTGAGTACAGCTGGTTTAGGTAAAGAAGTAGAGAAACGGGTTGGAGAGATGGCTCAGTGTTTAAGAGCATTTCGTGCTCTTTCATCCTCCTGTATTCAATTTCAAGCAACCATATAATGGCTCACAACCATCTGCACTGAGGTCTTGTGCCCTCTTTTGGATGCAGAAAGAAGCACTCGAGAGATAGCTCAGTGGTCAAGGATGCTGGCTGCCCTTCTAAAGGTCAGAAGTTCGATTCCTGGCAACCACAGTTTTGTTCTCAAAATGAGATTTGGTGCCATCTACTGGCAACAGAAGGAAGAGGCAGGAGAGATGGCTCAGTGCTTAAGAGCATTGCCTGCTGAGTGTGATGAGGCCAAGTGCAGACAGAAAGTCAAGGCAAACCTCAGGGTCCACGTTATTGTGACCGAATGAAGCAAAGGTTTTTTTAGGATGTTAAAGACTCACAGCTCTATCACCATGAGACAGCGTGCTTCCGAGACAACACTAAGGAGAGTAAGGCAAGATGGCTAGAAGAAGAAAACACTGGCATGTTCATGTGCCTTAAAGAGAACTCACATCCAAGACAATCAAAGGACTACAAACACCAGCAAAATGTTAACCAATTTAAAGCCAGAGAAACAATTTTTCCTGACCTCCTCTATGAGGTCCATGAACAGCCAATAGGTCCATGGAGACCCCTGTACTCCACATGTTAGGGGAATGCAGATGTGATCCACACACCACATTGAGTAAACCTCGTTTAGGTAAAGAAGTTGAAAAACGGGTCAGAGAGATGGCTCAGTGGTTAAGAGCATTGCCTGCTCTTCCAAAGATCAGAAGTTCGATTCCTGGACATCACATAATTGCTTCAAAATGAGTTTTGGTGCCCTCTACTGGAAGCAGAAGGAAGAGGCAGGAGAGATGTCTTGGTGGTTACGAGCATGCCTGCTGAGTATGATGAGGACAAGTGCAGACATACAGCCAGGGCCCAAGTTGTTGGGACTGAATCAGGCAAAACATTTTGTTAGGATAATAAAGACTCACAGCTCTATCACCATGAGCCAGCATGCTTCAGAGACACCACCAAGCAGAGTAAGCCAAGATGGTTAGAAGAAGAAAATACTAGCATGTTCATGTGCCGGAAGTAGAACTCACATCCAAGACATACAAAGGAACAAACACCAACAAAAGCTTAACCAATTTAAAGCCAGTGAAACAATTTGTCTAGACCTCCTCTATGAGGTACACGAATGGCCAACAGATCCATGGAGACCCCTGTACTTCAAATGATAGGAAAATGCAGATGTGATCCACACATCATTGAGTACAGCTGGTTTAGGTAAAGAAGTAGAAAAACGGGTTGGAGAGATAGCTCAGTGTTTAAGAGCATTTCGTGCTCTTTCTTCCTCCTGTATCCAATTTCAAGCAACCACATAATGGCTCACAACCATCTGCACTGAGGTCTTGTGCCCTCTTTTTCATGCAGAAAGAAGCGCTCGAGAGATAGGTCAGTGGTTAAGAATCCTGGCTGCCCTTCTAAAGGTCAGAAGTTCGATTCCTGGCAACCACAGTTTTGCTCTCAAAATGAGATTTGGTGCCATCTACTGGCAACAGAAGGAAGAGGCAGGAGAGATGGCTCAGTGCTTAAGAGAATTGGCTGCTGAGTTTGATGAGGCCAAGTGCAGACATAGAGTCAGGGCAAAGGCCAGGCCCCACGTTATTGTGACTGATTGGGCAAACGTTTTTTTTAGGATGTTAAAGACTCACAGCTCTATCACCATGAGACATCGTACTTCAGAGACAACACTAAGGAGAGTAAGGCAAGATGGCTAGAAGAAGAAGACACTGGCATGTTCATGTGCCTTAAAGATAACTCACATCCAAGACAATCAAAGGACTACAAACACCAGCAAAATGTTAACCAATTTAAAGCCAGAGAAATAATTTATCCTGACCTCCTCTATCAGGTATATGAACAGCCAATAGGTCCATAGAGAAACCTGTACTCCACATGTTAGGGGAATGCAGATGTGATCCACACACCACATTGAGTAAACCTGGTTAAGTTAAAGAAGTTGAAAAACGGGTCGGAGAGATGGCTCAGTGGTTAAGAGCATTGCCTGCTCTTCCAAAGATCAGAAGTTCGATTCCTGGACATCACATAATTGATTCAAAATGAGGTTTGGTGCCCTCTACTGGAAGCAGAAGGAAGAGGCAGGAGAGATGTCTTGGTGGTTAAGAGCATGCCTGCTGAGTTTGATGAGGCCAAGTGCAGACATAGAGCCAGGACCCAGGTTGTAGGGAGTGAATCAGGCAAAATATTTTGTTAGGGTAATAAAGACTCACAGCTCTATCACCATGAGCCAGCATGCTTCAGAGACACCACCAAGCAGAGTAAGGCAAGATGGTTAGAAGAAGAAAATACTAACATGTTCATGTGCCTGAAGAAGAACTCAAATCCAAGACATACAAAGGAACAAACACCAACAAAAGCTTAACCAATTTAAAGCCAGTGAAACAATTTGTCTAGATCTCCTCTATCAGGTACACGAATGGCCAACAGATCCATGGAGACCCCTGTATTTCAAATGATAGGAAAATGCAGATGTGATCCACACATCATTGAGTACAGCTGGTTTAGGTAAAGAAGTAGAGAAACGGGTTGGAGAGATGGCTCAGTGTTTAAGAGCATTTCGTGGTCTTTCATCCTCCTGTATTCAATTTCAAGCAACCACATAATGGCTCACAACCATCTGCACTGAGGTCTTGTGCCCTCTTTTGGATGCAGAAAGAAGCACTCAAGAGATAGCTCAGTGGTCAAGGATGCTGGCTGCCCTTCTAAAGGTCAGAAGTTCGATTCCTGGCAACCACAGTTTTGTTCTCAAAATGAGATTTGGTGCCATCTACTGGCAACAGAAGGAAGAGGCAGGAGAGATGGCTCAGTGCTTAAGAGCATAGCCTGCTGAGTTTGATGAGGCCAAGTGCAGACATAGAGTCAGGGCAAAGGCCAGGGCCCACGTTATTGTGACCGAATTAGGCAAACATTTTTTTAGGATGTTAAAGACTCACAGCTCTATCACCATGAGACAACGTGCTTCAGAGACAACACTAAGGAGAGTAAGGCAAGATGGCTTGAAGAAGAAAACACTGGCATGTTCATGTGCCTTAAAGAGAGCTCTATTCCAAGACAATCAAAGGACTACAATCACCAGCAAAATGTTAACCAATTTAAAGCCAGAGAAACAATTTATCCTGACCTCCTCTATGAGGTACATGAACAGCCAATAGGTCCATGGAGACCCCTGTACTCCACATGTAAGGGGAATGCAGATGTGATCCACACACCAAATTGAGTAAACTTGGTTTAGTTAACGAAGTTATAAAACAGGACGGAGAGATGCCTCAGTGGTTAGAGCATTGCCTGCTCTTCCAATGATCAGAATTTCGATTCGTGGACATCACATAATTGCTTCAAAATGACGTTTGGTGCCCTCTACTGGAAGCAGAAGGAAGAGGCAGGAGAGATGTCTTGGTGCTTAAGAGCATGCCTGCTGAGTTTGATGAGGCCAAGTGCAGACATACAGCCAGGGCCCATGTTGTTGGGACTGAATCAGGCAAAACATTTTGTTAGGATAATAAAGACTCACAGCTCTATCACCATGAGCCAGCATGCTTCAGAGACACCACCAAGCAGAGTAAGGCAAGATGGTTAGAAGAAGAAAATACTAGCATGTTCATGTGCTTGAAGAAGAACTCACATCCAAGACATACAAAGAAACAAACACCAACAAAAGCTTAACCAATTTAAAGCCAGTGAAACAATTTGTCTAGACCTCCTCTATGAGGTACACGAATGGCCAACAGATCCATGGAGACCGCTGTACTTCAAATGTTAGGAAAATGCAGATGTGATCCACACATCATTGAGTGCATCTGGTTGAGGTAAAGAAGTAGAAAAACGGGTTGGAGAGATGGCTCAGTGTTTAAGAGCATTTCGTGCTCTTTCATCCTCCTGTATTCAATTGCAAGCAACCACATAATGGCTCACAACCATCTGCACTGAGGTCTTGTGCCCTCTTTTGCATGCAGAAAGAAGCGCTCGAGAGATAGCTCAGTGGTCAAGGATCCTTGCTGCCCTTCTAAAGGTCAGAAGTTCGATTCCTGGCAACCACAGTTTTGCTCTCAAAATGAGATTTTGTGCCATCTACTGGCAACAGAAGGAAGAGGCAGGAGAGATGGTTCAGTGCTTAAGAGCATTGCATGCTGATTTGATGAGGCCAAGTGCAGACATAGAGTCAGGGCAAAGGCCAGGGCCCACGTTATTGTGACTGAATTAGGCAAACTTTTTTTAGGATGTTAAAGACTCACAGCTCTATCACCATGAGACAACGTGCTTCAGAGACAACACTAAGGAGAGTAAGGCAAGATGGCTTGAAGAAGAAAACACTGGCATGTTCATGTGCCTTAAAGAGAGCTCATATCCAAGACAATCAAAGGACTACAATCACCAGCAAAATGTTAACCAGTTTAAAGCCAGAGAAACAATTTATCCTGACCTCCTCTATGAGGTACATGAACAGCCAATAGGTCCATGGAGACCCCTGTACTCCACATGTAAGGGGAATGCAGATGTGATCCACACACCAAATTGAGTAAACTTGGTTTAGTTAACGAAGTTATAAAACGGGACGGAGAGATGCCTCAGTGGTTAAGAGCATTGCCTGCTCTTCCAATGATCAGAATTTCGATTCGTGGACATCACATAATTGCTTCAAAATGACGTTTGGTGCCCTCTACTGGAAGCAGAAGGAAGAGGCAGGAGAGATGTCTTGGTGCTTAAGAGCATGCCTGCTGAGTTTGATGAGGCCAAGTGCAGACATACAGCCAGGGCCCATGTTGTTGGGACTGAATCAGGCAAAACATTTTGTTAGGATAATAAAGACTCACAGCTCTATCACCATGAGCCAGCATGCTTCAGAGACACCACCAAGCAGAGTAAGGCAAGATGGTTAGAAGAAGAAAATACTAGCATGTTCATGTGCTTGAAGAAGAACTCACATCCAAGACATACAAAGAAACAAACACCAACAAAAGCTTAACCAATTTAAAGCCAGTGAAACAATTTGTCTAGACCTCCTCTATGAGGTACACGAATGGCCAACAGATCCATGGAGACCGCTGTACTTCAAATGTTAGGAAAATGCAGATGTGATCCACACATCATTGAGTGCATCTGGTTTAGGTAAAGAAGTAGAAAAACGGGTTGGAGAGATGGCTCAGTGTTTAAGAGCATTTCGTGCTCTTTCATCCTCCTGTATTCAATTGCAAGCAACCACATAATGGCTCACAACCATCTGCACTGAGGTCTTGTGCCCTCTTTTGCATGCAGAAAGAAGCGCTCGAGAGATAGCTCAGTGGTCAAGGATCCTTGCTGCCCTTCTAAAGGTCAGAAGTTCGATTCCTGGCAACCACAGTTTTGTTCTCAAAATGAGATTTGGTGCCATCTACTAGCAACAGAAGGAAGAGGCAGGAGAGATGGCTCAGTGCTTAAGAGCATAGCCTGCTGAGTTTGATGAGGCCAAGTGCAGACAGAGAGTGAGGGCAAAGGCCAGGGCCCACGTTATTGTGACTGAATTAGGCAAACGTTTTTTTAGGATGTTAAAGACTCACAGCTCTATTACCATGAGACAACGTGCTTCAGAGACAACACTAATTAGAGTAAGGAAAGATGGCTAGAAGAAGAAAACACTGGCATGTTCATGTGCCTTAAAGAGAACTCACATCCAAGACAATCAAAGGACTACAAACACCAGCAAAATGTTAACCAATTTAAAGCCAGAGAAACAATTTATCCTGACCTCCTCTATGAAGTACATAAACAGCCAATAGGTCCAAGGAGACCCCTGTACTCCACAGGTTAGGGGAATGCAGATGTGATACACACACCACATTGAGTAAACCTGGTTTAGTTAAAGAAGTTGAAAAACGGGTCGGAGAGATGGCTCAGTGGTTAAGAGCATTGCCTGCTCTTCCAAAGATCAGAAGTTCGATTCCTGGACATCACATAATTGCTTCAAAATGAGGTTTGGTGCCCTTTACTGGAAGCAGAAGGAAGAGGCAGGAGAGATGTCTGGGTGCTTAAGAGCATGCCTGCTGAGTTTGATGAGGCCAAATGCAGTCATACAGCCAGGGCCCAGGTTGTTGGGACTGAATCAGGCAAAACATTTTTTTAGGATAATAAAGACTCACAGCTCTATCACCATGAGCCAGCATGCTTCAGAGACACCACCAAGCAGAGTAAGGCAGGATGGTTAGAAGAAGAAAATACTAGCATGTTCATGTGCCTGAAGAAGAACTCACATCCAAGACATACAATGGAACAAACAACAACAAAAGCTTAACCAATTTAAAGCCAGTGAAACAATTTGTCTAGACCTCCTCTATGAGGTACACGAATGGCCAACAGATCCATGGAGACCCCTGTACTTCAAATGTTAGGAAAATGCAGATGTGATCCACACATCATTGAGTACATCTGGTTTAGGTAAAGAAGTAGAAAAACGGGTTGGAGAGATGGCTCAGTGTTTAAGAGCATTTCGTGCTCTTTCTTCCTCCTGTATTCAATTTCAAGCAACCACATAATGGCTCACAACCATCTGCACTGAGGTCTTGTGCCCTCTTTTGGGTGCAGAAAGAAGCGCTCGAGAGATAGGTCAGTGGTTAAGAATCCTGGCTGCCCTTCTAAAGGTCAGAAGTTCGATTCCTGGCAACCACAGTTTTGCTCTCAAAATGAGATTTTGTGCCATCTACTGGCAACAGAAGGAAGAGGCAGGAGAGATGGTTCAGTGCTTAAGAGCATTGCATGCTGATTTGATGAGGCCAAGTGCAGACATAGAGTCAGGGCAAAGGCCAGGGCCCACGTTATTGTGACTGAATTAGGCAAACTTTTTTTAGGATGTTAAAGACTCACAGCTCTATCACCATGAGACAACGTGCTTCAGAGACAACACTAAGGAGAGTAAGGCAAGATGGCTAGAAGAAGAAAACACTGGCATGTTCATGTGCCTTAAAGAGAACTCACATCCAAGACAATCAAAGACCACAAACACCAGCAAAATGTTAACCAATTTAAAGCCAGAGAAACAATTTATCCTGACCTCCTCTATGAGGTACATGAACAGCCAATAGGTCCATGGAGACCCCTGTACTCCACATGTTAGGGGAATGCAGATGTGATCCACACAACACATTGAGTAAACCTGGTTAAGTTAAAGAAGTTGAAAAACGGGTCGGAGAGATGGCTCAGTGGTTAAGAGCATTGCCTGCTCTTCCAAAGATCAGAAGTTCGATTCCTGGACATCACATAATTGTTTCAAAATGAGGTTTGGTGCTCTCTACTGGAAGCAGAAGGAAGAGGCAGGAGAGATGTCTTGGTGGTTAAGAGCATGCCTGCTGAGTTTGATGAGGCCAAGTGCAGACATAGAGCCAGGACCCAGGTTGTAGGGACTGAATCAGGCAAAACATTTTGTTAGGGTAATAAAGACTCACAGCTCTATCACCATGAGCCAGCATGCTTCAGAGACACCACCAAGCAGAGTAAGGCAAGATGGTTAGAAGAAGAAAATACTAACATGTTCATGTGCCTGAAGAAGAACTCAAATCCAAGACATACAAAGGAACAAACACCAACAAAAGCTTAACCAATTTAAAGCCAGTGAAACAATTTGTCTAGACCTCCTCTATCAGGTACATGAATGGCCAACAGATCCATGGAGACCCCTGTATTTCAAATGATAGGAAAATGCAGATGTGATCCACACATCATTGAGTACAGCTGGTTTAGGTAAAGAAGTAGAGAAACGGGTTGGAGAGATGGCTCAGTGTTTAAGAGCATTTTGTGGTCTTTCATCCTCCTGTATTCAATTTCAAGCAACCACATAATGGCTCACAACCATCTGCACTGAGGTCTTGTGCCCCGTTTTCGATGCAGAAAAAAGCGCGCGCGAGATAGCTCAGTGGTTAAGAATCCTGACTGCCCTTCTCAAGGTCAGATTTCGATTCCTAGCATCCCCAGTTTTGCTCACAAAATGAGATTTGGTGCCATCTACTGGCAACAGAAGGATGAGGCAGGAGAGATGGCTCAGTGCTTAAGAGCATTGCCTGATGAGTTTGATGAGGCCAAGTGCAGACAGAGAGTCAGGTCAAAGGCCAGGGCCCACGGTATTGTGACTGAATTAGGCAAACTTTATTTTAGGATGTTAAAGACTCACAGCTCTATCACCATGAGACAGCGTGCTTCAGAGACAACACTAAGGAGAGTAAGGCAAGATGGCTAGAAGAAGAAAACACTGGCATGTTCATGTGCCTTAAAGGGAACTCACATCCAAGACAATCAAAGGACTACAAACACCAGCAAAATGTTAACCATTTAAAGGCAGAGAAACAATTTATCCTGACCTCCTCTATGAGGTACAAGAACAGCCAATAGGTCCATGGAGACCCCTGTACTCCACATGTTAGGGGAATGCAGATGTGATCCACACACCACATTGTGTAAACCTGGTTTAGTTAAAGAAGTTGAAAAACGGGTCGGAGAGATGGCTCAGTGGTTAAGAGCTTTGCCTACACTTCCAAAGATCAGAAGTTCGATTCCTGGACATCACATAATTGCTTCAAAATGAGGTTTGGTGCCCACTACTGGAAGCAGAAGGAAGAGGCAGGAGAGATGTCTTGGTGGTTAAGAGCATGCCTGCTGAGTTTGTTGAGGTCAAGTGCAGACATAGAGCCAGTGCAAAGGCCAGGGCCCAGGTTGTAGGGACTGAATTAGGCAAACGTTTTTTTAGGATGTTAAAGACTCACAGCACTATCACCATGAGACATCGTGCTTCAGAGACTACAGTAAGGAGAGTAAGGCAAGATGGCTAGAAGAAGAAAACACTGGCATGTTCATGTGCCTTAAAGAGAACTCACATCCAAGACAATCAAAGGACTACAAACACCAGCAAAATGTTAACCAATTTAAAGCCAGAGAAACAATTGTTCCTGACTTCCTCTTTGAGGTACCTGAACAGCCTATAGGTCCATGTAGACCCCTGTACTCCACATGTTAGAGGAATGCAGATGTGAACCACACACACCATTGAGTAAAACTGGTTTAGTTAAAGAAGTTGAAAAACGGGTCGGAGAGATGGCTCAGTGGTTAAGAGCATTGCCTGCTCCTCCAAAGATCAGAAGTTCGATTCCTGGACATCACTTAATTGCTTCAAAATGAGGTTTGGTGCCCTCTAGTGGAAGCAGAAGGAAGAGGCGGGAGAGATGTCTTGGTGGTTAAGAGCATGCCTGCTGATTTTGATGAGGCCAAGTGCAGACATATAGCCAGGGCCCAGGTTGTGGGACTGAATCAGGCAAAACATTTTGTTAAGATAATAAAGACTCACAGCTCTATCACCATGAGCCAGCATGCTTCAGAGACACAACCAAGCAGAGTAAGGCAAGATGGTTAGAAGAAGAGAATACTAGCATGTTCATGTGCCTGAAGAAGAACTCACATCCAAGACATACAAAGGAAAAAACACCAACAAAAGCTTAACCAATTTAAAGCCAGTGAAACAATTTGTCTCGAACTCCTCTATGAGGTACACGAATGGCCAACAGATCCATGGAGACCCCTGTACTTCAAATGTTAGGAAAATGCAGATGTGATCCACACATCATTGAGTACATCTGGTTTAGGTAAAGAAGTAGAAAAACGGATTGGAGAGATGGCTCAGTGTTTAAGAGCATTTCGTGCTCTTTCATCCTCCTGTATTCAATTTCAAGCAACCACATAATGGCTCACAACCATCTGCACTGAGGTCTTGTGCCGTCTTTTGAATGCAGAAAGAAGCGCTCGAGAGATAGCTCAGTGGTTAAGAATCCTAGCAGCCCTTCTAAAGTTCAGAAGTTCGATTCCTGGCAACCACAGTTTTGTTCTCAAAATGAGATTTGGTGCCATCTACTGGCAACAGAAGGAAGAGGCAGGAGAGATGGCTCAGTGCTTAAGAGCATTGCCTGCTGAGTGTGATGAGGCCAAGTGCAGACAGAAAGTCAAGGCAAACCTCAGGGTCCACGTTATTGTGACCGAATTAAGCAAAGGTTTTTTTAGGATGTTAAAGACTCACAGCTCTATCACCATGAGACAGCGTGCTTCCGAGACAACACTAAGGAGAGTAAGGCAAGATGGCTAGAAGAAGAAAACACTGGCATGTTCATGTGCCTTAAAGAGAACTCACATCCAAGACAATCAAAGGACTACAAACACCAGCAAAATGTTAACCAATTTAAAGCCAGATAAACAATTTTTCCTGACCTCCTCTATGAGGTCCATGAACAGCCAATAGGTCCATGGAGACCCCTGTACTCCACATGTTAGGGGAATGCAGATGTGATCCACACACCACATTGAGTAAACCTCGTTTAGGTAAAGAAGTTGAAAAACGGGTCGGAGAGATGGCTCAGTGGTTAAGAGCATTGCCTGCTCTTCCAAAGATCAGAAGTCCGATTCCTGGACATCACATAATTGCTTCAAAATGAGTTTTGGTGCCCTCTACTGGAAGCAGAAGGAAGAGGCAGGAGAGATGTCTTGGTGGTTACGAGCATGCCTGCTGAGTATGATGAGGACAAGTGCAGACATACAGCCAGGGCCCAAGTTGTTGGGACTGAATCAGGCAAAACATTTTGTTAGGATAATAAAGACTCACAGCTCTATCACCATGAGCCAGCATGCTTCAGAGACACCACCAAGCAGAGTAAGCCAAGATGGTTAGAAGAAGATAATACTAGCATGTTCATGTGCCGGAAGTAGAACTCACATCCAAGACATACAAAGGAACAAACACCAACAAAAGCTTAACCAATTTAAAGCCAGTGAAACAATTTGTCTAGACCTCCTCTATGAGGTACACGAATGGCCAACAGATCCATGGAGACCCCTGGACTTCAAATGATAGGAAAATGCAGATGTGATCCACACATCATTGAGTACAGCTGGTTTAGGTAAAGAAGTAGAAAAACGGGTTGGAGAGATGGCTCAGTGTTTAAGAGCATTTCGTGCTCTTTCATCCTCCTGTATTCAATATCAAGCGATCACATAATGGCTCACAACCATCTGCACTGAGGTCTTGTGCCCTCTTTTGGGTGCAGAAAGAAGCTCTCGAGAGATAGCTCAGTGGTTAAGAATCCTGGCTGCCCTTCTAAAGGTCAGAATTTCGATTCCTGGCAACCACAGTTTTGCCCTCAAAATGAGATTTGGTGCCATCTACTGGCAACAGAAGGATGAGGCAGGAGAGATGGCTCAGTGCTTAAGAGCATTGCCTGCTGAGTTTGATGAGGCCAAGTGCAGACAGAGAGTCAGGGCAAAGGCCAGGGCCCACGTTATTGTGACCGAATTAGGCAAATGTTTTTTTAGGATGTTAAAGACTCACAGCTCTGTCACCAAGAGACAGAGTGCTTCAGAGACAACACTAAGGAGAGTAAGGCAAGATGGCTAGAAGAAGAAAACACTGGCATGTTCATGTGCCTTAAAGAGAACTCACATCCAAGACAATCAAAGGACTACAAACACCAGCAAAATGTTAACCAATTTAAAGCCAGAGAAACAATTTATCCTGACCTCCTCTATGAGGTACATGAACAGCCAATAGGTCCATGGAGACCCCTGTACTCCACATGTTAGGGGAATGCAGATGTGATCCACACACCACATTGAGTAAACCTGGTTTAGTTAAAGAAGTTGAAAAACGGGTCAGAGAGATGGCTCAGTGGTTAAGAGCATTGCCTGCTCTTCCAAAGATCAGAAGTTCGATTCCTGGACATCACATAATTGCTTAAAAATGCGGTTTGTTTACCTCTAGTGGAAGCAGAAGGAAGAGGCAGGAGAGATCTCTTGGTGGTTAAGAGCATGCCTGCTGAGTTTGATGAGGCCAAGTGCAGACATACAGCCAGGGCCCAGGTTGTTGGGACTGAATCAGGCAAAACATTTTGTTAGGATAATAAAGACTCACAGCTCTATCACCATGAGCCAGCATGCTTCAGAGACACCACCAAGCAGAGTAAGGCGAGAGGGTTAGATGAAGAAAATACTAGGATGTTCGTGTGCCTGACGAAGAACTCACATCCAAGACATACAAAGGAACAAACACCAACAAAAGCTTAACCAATTTAAAGCCAGTGAAACAATTTGTCTAGACCTCCTCTATGAGGTACACGAATGGCCAACAGATCCATGGAGACCCCTGGACTTCAAATGTTAGGAAAATGCAGATGTGATCCACACATCATTGAGTACAGCTGGTTTAGGTAAAGAAGTAGAAAAACGGGTTGGAGAGATGCCTCAGTGTTTAAGAGCATTTCGTGCTCTTTCATCCTCCTGTATTCAATTTCAAGCAACCACATAATGGCTCACAACTGCTGCGCCAGCGCAGGCTGGAACCAAGAGTCTCGGCGGAGGGTTTCCAGGTTGAATGAATACACAGAGCAGCAGGTTGAGGTGGAACAGCTTTCTTTATTGTCTGCTGGGCTGGTTTTATAACATGGCACCAAATGAGGAGGGGGCTGCGAAGGGACTGTAACCTGACCCTGGCAGGGATCAAGGACCGGTCACCATGCACTCAAAATCCTTCCTTCCCTGCTCCAGGAGCAGAGGGAATTTATTATGTTTTCCTTGCAGATAAGCACCTCAAATGGGGGCAGGGCTATCAACTCGGGGCTGCAATTCCCACAATTCCCCCTACTTTACTTTATAATGAGGGGTCCTGTCTTAGGTCCTGTGAGAGAAGTACCTTCCCTTACCCGTCATAGGGCCCCCGATGCCCTGTCTTAGGTGTGGGGTCTCCCCACAGGTTGCCCGTCCTTGGAGGCCCTCATTTTTTCAGCATCTGTAGCCACACCTCATGACTTCCGGGAGGGTCATGCGCCAGACTGAGTAACACCTGACGGTGGGCAAGCTCAGTCAGAGTGAAGATGTTTAAGACTCGTTTTAAGAGGAGCAGGCCTACTGCCACCCCTACTAGTCCCAAGATCCCCAGGGATAAGGCACCTCCCCATCGCTGTGCCCAACCCCCAATCTGGGCCATGGTATTCCACCATCCCTCAGCAGATACAGGTTCAACACGAGTTTCATTAATTGCAATAATTTGATGTACCAAAGAGTGGGTAAAGTTTACAAAGGAATCATTCCAAGGTCCCCTAAGGTAAGCATTAAGGCGTTGCACCTCAAAGGACATATTTTTCACTTCCATAAGGGTCACACAGGCAGAATGATAAAAATGAGAACAAGAGGCTTGTTGCACCATCCACAACACATTAATCTGTTCCTGTAATAAGGCTGTTTGCTGATTTAAATTTAACATCCCCAACTGAATATGTGAGTTAATAGTATTTTGAGTTTCTAAGGCCTGGGTAACACGGGCAGCAAGAGTGTTAACAGTCTCTGCAGTAGCTGCACTCTGGGACACGGTGATTCCTGCAACGGTGGCAGCTGTGGCTGATATGGCGATAGCTGCGATGACTGCGGCGGTGATCCCAAAGTCTCTTCTTTCTCTATACAAGATAAGCTCTCGTCCATCATGTGGGTATTCTACCACCAGGGGAACCAGGGCAGGAATCCTCACCATCAGCACGGACTCATCCATCGGGGACCAGCAGTTGCTCAAAAGGCAGGAGCTGGAAGAACAATTAAGGACACCATCCTCCCCGACCGACCCATTAAAGGAGACAAACATAAAGGGAGGTAGAACACAAGCTAGGCTGACAATAGAGAAATTCATTCCCGCTGCATAATTAATCTGGAGGGAGGTTTCAAAGATGTCCGATGTGTTCATCGGGCTGTGGCATTGAAGGCCAAGCCCCTTTGAAGGGCTAAAGGTCTAATATCTGTACATGCACGAGGGCCACAGAGAAACATGCCTGCGAACGTAGGTGAAACTCCTGCCATATTTGGATTTCTATTGGAATAATCAAAGGCCCCTCCCAAGGAGTTTTTAAAGGTAGGTCGGTGACCAAACCACCATAAATATTTATCTCCCTCCAATTCCCAGGGTTCCTTAGGAGCACAATTTCCCCAAGGCAATGGTAAATATAATTTGAAGGATTGTGGCGTCTTCCAACATAAGGGAGCTGGTCTCAGAGGGGTAGGGAGTCCAGAAACATTTCTTTTAAAATTTATTGGGTAAAAGATATCTCTCAATCCAAAACAGGGATGCCAAGAAGAATTAGAAGAAAAGTCTCCCAGAGAATAATTACTAAGGACCACACATGGCCCAGAAAGGGAGACACTAGGCATCTCTGAAATATTGTTAATCCTCCGGAAGCAGAGGGCATGAGATATATCAAACGTTAAATTACCCAGTGAGGATCTTTCTAATGCTGTATTTGCTGCAGGAACTCCCAAGGTATAATTGGTGGAGTAAAAGGATGGAAAAACAGAGCTTATTTTACTTACTGGCATCAGTATGGGTGGATTCCTCACCAGTGCCCATCTCAGGCCTCCCTCAATGTTCTTCACTTGAACCCATATTATCAGGGCCAGTACAACCCGACTCCACCGGCCGAACATTCCGCTCTGGCACCCAGATGGGTTTTTTGGTTCCTGGAGGGAAGACACAAATGGCTCCCTTCACCCTAGCCAGCATAGGTGTGGGTGATTGCCATTGTCCCGTGATACTATCCTTCCATATAACCCAGCCCAGAGATTGGGAGGGTTACTGCCAATGTCTTTCCATTGCTGATAGACCTTGTTTATCTACTGTTAGAAAATTAAAAATGTACAAAATTGTAGATAATTGGGTATTTGGGGAGGTGATATACTCCCCCTTCTTTATTTTACAAAAGAACTGTTTAAGGGTAGCATGCGTGTGCTCCACTATGGCCTGACCTGTGGGATTATGTGGAATTCCAAAGGTATGTGTAATTTGTTGTTCTTGGCAAAATTTTGCAAACCGTTGGCTGGTATAAGCCGGTCCGTTGTCTGTTTTGAGAAAGTCTGGGATGCCCATATAGGCAAAAGCCTGTAGACAATGGGCAATAACATCCTTAATCTTTTCCCCTGAATGTAGGGAGGCATAAATTACCTTGGAATAAGTATCTATAGAGACATGTAAAAATTTAAGTCTGCCAGCTTGGGACAAATGGGTAACATCTATCTTCCAAAGGTGGTTAGGACGGAGGCCTCGAGGATTAACACCTTCATTGGGGGCATTATGAAATGGAGCACAAGCTGGACATTGGGACGTGATTTGAGTAGCCGTGGCTAAAGAACAGCCAGAGTGAAACTTTAGAGAAGAGGCATTTAAATGATACTTTTCATGAAGATGACGGGCTCGTTGTTCCTCAGAAAGGAACAATGCCATTGGGCGGGTGAGGGAATCAGCAAGCTTATTTCCCTCTGCCAAGGGCCCTGGCAAATCAGTATGGGCCCGAATGTGACCAACAAAGGCAGGAAACACTCTTTGGCATATAAGACTTTGTAGCTGAACCAAAAGGTGGAAAACCTGAGAGGTAGGTAATATGTATGCTGAAGTTTCCAATGGCCCGACAATTCTTGCCACATATATACTATCAGTATACAAGTTGAAGGGTTGATCCTTGAAAAGAGAAAAGGCCATAAGGCAGGCCGTGAGTTCTGCAGCTTGGGCAGAAATTGGATTTAGGGGCTGCTTTTCTTTAATTGAATCAGAAACTACCACTGCATAGCCCTTGGAAGAACCATCAGTGAACACTGAGCGCACTCCTTTAAGGGGGGAGGTTTTAATAATTTTTGGAAAAATAACAGGATGATTCTTAAAAAAGGAAATTAAACGGGAATCAGGATAATGGTTATCAAAAATGGCTCCAGTGGTGGTGATGAACAAGGTCCATCCATCTTGAACCCTCTGTAGCCTTGCTATTTCTTCCTTTTGATAAGGGATTAGAAATTTATTTGGGATCCTGACAAAAACTTGTAAACTAAAATCATATGCCTTCCATAGGAGCTGTAGCACCATTTCATAATATGGAGTCACCACCTTCTTAGGGGAAGCAGGTAAATGTAGCCAATAAATTGGTCCCCTTTGCCAAAAAACTCCAGTAGGAGAAAATTGTGAAGAAAAGACCATGAAATAAAAAGGGCAGTCATAATTGAGGCGGCGGAGATGTGCTCGCTCAAGAGCATTAAGCAAGGCATATAGGACTTCTTTTGCCGCTGGAGTCATGATCCTGGGGGAGGCAGGGGAAGGGTCCCCAGGCAGCATGTCATAAAGGGGCTTAAGAGCTCCTGTAGGAATGGAAAGGGGGGAACGGATCCACTGAACATCTCCCAATAATCTCTGCCAGTCATGGAGGGTCCGCAAATGGGAGCAATCCAGCTGCAGTCTCTGAGGCTGAAGCCCAATGGATTGGATTTGAAAGCCCAGATAGGAATAGGGCGGTTGCATCTGCACTTTCTCTGGGGCCAAAATGAACCCATGTCCCTCTAGAAGGGTCTGTAACTCTGCAAACATTAACAAACTTTCCTCTTTTGTTGGTACTGCCAGAAGTATATCATTTATATAAAGGACACTATGGAAGGAGGAAAACTTAAGCCAAAGTGGATCCAAAGAAGCTGCAACATATATTTGACAAATTGAAGGACTGGCAGCCCAGTCCTGGATTGTTAGGGTCAGGAATTTTTATAACAGGGGCAATCACTGGGCAGCACTTAACGCCTCCGCGGGGAGCCTCCTCCTAGAGCCTCCTCGAGCCCAACCAAGTGGGAGGGGCCAGAGAGGTCCCGAACTGGTCAGAAAGAGGATAGGGAGGGGGCTTGTCCTGCTCCCCAGAGGTCCCCTTTGTCTTTTCTTTTAAATGGGCCCTGCGTAATTCCCGTAATTCCCGCTGCAGCGCTGCAATTTCTCCCTCCAAAACTTCTTCTTCTGAACCTGTTGATTCCCCCAAGCTCTCTTCAAAATCAGACAAAGAAGGGTAGAGGCGTGTTTGCGCCGAAGAATTTTGCTTGGGACGAGCCCCTAAGCTCTCAGACGAAACTTGGTCCTGGGATTCACTTCCCTCCCCCTTGTCTGGAGGTTTTCGCTTTCTTTTAATCTTTCTCTTTTCTACCTTGTCGGGCCTCCCCTCAGCAGGCTGAGAGAGCAGTTCGGCCTCTGTTTCAGAGGCATTATCAGAACAAAGGGAAGCCTTAGTCTCACTATCTTGGATCTCAGATAACACCTCTTTTGTTGCTTCCAAAGCCTGCTTAACCCGGACTTTCTCTGTAAGCAAAGCATCCCTGATTAGTCTCCAAAGGGAGAACGTGGCCATTGGTAGGGCTTCAGGCCCCTCCTTTCTCAACGTTTTCTGAAGATCCCCGCGGACCTGTTCCCATTCAGAAATATTGAGGGCTCCACTGGTGACGAACCAGGGACTCCACGTCTCTACAGTTTTAAGAAAATCTTCTAAAGTCTTCGTTTTTACAGCTGCTCCCTGCTCTTTCAATAATCTCTTTAACTGAAACTTTAACTCCGATTTACTTGTAATATTACCCATATTAATTAATTAATTAATTAACATTCCTTTATATAATTAATTCCCCAATGCATCCCAGCCGGCTTACGGGATGACCCAGTCCACTGTACCTCACTTTCCGATCTCGGTTGGGACCTCCAGATGCCGCGCCAGCGCGGGCTGGAACCAAGAGTCTCGGCGGAGGGTGTCCAGGTTGAATGAATACACAGAGCAGCAGGTTGAGGTGGAACAGCTTTCTTTATTGTCTGCTGGGCTGGTTTTATAACATGGCACCAAATGAGGAGGGGGCTGCGAAGGGACTGTAACCTGACCCTGGCAGGGATCAAGGACCGGTCACCATGCACTCAAAATTCCTTCCTTCCCTGCTCCAGGAGCAGAGGGAATTTATTATGTTTTCCTTGCAGATAAGCACCTCAAATGAGGGCAGGGCTATCAACTCGGGGCTGCAATTCCCACACACAACCATCTGTACTGAGGTCTTGTGCCCTCTTTTGGATGCAGAAAGAAGCGCTCGAGACATAGCTCAGTGGTTAAGAATCCTGGCTGCCCTTCTAAAGGTCAGAAGTTCGATTCCTGGCAACCACAGTTTTGCTCTCAAAATGAGATTTGGTGCCATCTACTGGCAACAGAAGGAAGAGGCAGGAGAGATGGCTCAGTGCTTAAGAGCATAGCCTGCTGAGTTTGATGAGGCCAAGTGCAGACATAGAGTCAGGGCAAAGGCCAGGGCCCACGTTATTGTGACCGAATTAGGCAAACGTTTTTTTAGGATGTTAAAGACTCACAGCTCTATCACCATGAGACAACGTGCTTCAGAGACAACACTAAGGAGAGTAAGGCAAGATGGCTTGAAGAAGAAAACACTGGCATGTTCATGTGCCTTAAAGAGAACTCATATCCAAGACAATCAAAGGACTACAAATACCAGCAAAATGTTAACCAAGTTAAAACCAGAGAACAATTTATCCTGACCTCCTCTATGAGGTACATGAACAGCCAATAGGTCCACGGAGACCCCTGTACTCCACATGTTAGGGAAATGCAGATGTGATCCACACACCAAATTGAGTAAACCTGGTTCAGTTAACGAAGTTGAAAAACGGGACGGAGAGATGCCTCAGTGGTTAAGAGCATTGCCTGCTCTTCCAAAGATCAGAAGTTCGATTCGTGGACATCACATAATTGCTTCAAAATGAGGTTTGGTGCCCTCTACTGGAAGCAGAAGGAAGAGGCAGGAGAGATGTCTTGGTGGTTAAGAGCATGCCTGCTGAGTTTGATGAGGCCAAGTGCAGACATACAACCAGGGCCCAGGTTGTTGGGACTGAATCAGGCAAAACATTTTGTTAGGATAATAAAGACTCACAGCTCTATCACCATGAGCCAGCATGCTTCAGAGACACCACCAAGCAGAGTAAGGCAAGATGGTTAGAAGAAGAAAATACCAGCATGTTCATGTGCCTGAAGAAGAACTCACATCCAAGACATACAAAGGAACAAACAGCAACAAAAGCTTAACCAATTTAAAGCCAGTGAAACAATTTGTCTAGACCTCCTCTATGAGGTACACGAATTGCCAACAGATCCATGGAGACCCCTGTACTTCAAATGTTAGGAAAATACAGATGTGATCCACACATCATTGAGTACATCTGGTTTAGGTAAAGAAGTAGAAAAACGGGTTGGAGAGATGGCTCAGTGTTTAAGAGCATTTCGTGCTCTTTCATCCTCCTGTATTCAATTTCAAGCAACCACATAATGGCTCACAACCATCTGCACTGAGGTCTTGTGCCCTCTTTTGGATGCAGAAAGAAGCAATCGAGAGATAGCTCAGTGGTTAAGAATCCTGGCTGCCCTTCTAAAGGTCAGAAGTTCGATTCCTGGCAACCACAGTTTTGCTCTCAAAATGAGATTTTGTGCCATCTGCTGGCAACAGAAGGAAGAGGCAGGAGAGATGGCTCAGTGCTTAAGAGCATTGCCTGCTGAGTTTGATGAGGCCAAGTGCAGACATAGAGTCAGGGCAAAGACCAGGGCCCACGTTATTGTGACCGAATTAGGCAAACGTTTTTTTAGGATGTTAAAGACTCACAGCTCTATCACCATGAGACAACGTGCTTCAGAGACAACACTAAGGAGAGTAAGGCAAGATGGCTTGAAGAAGAAAACACAGGCATGTTCATGTGCCTTAAAGAGAACTCATATCCAAGACAATCAAAGGACTACAAACACCAGCAAAATGTTAACCAATTTAAAGCCAGAGAAACAATTCATTCTGACCTCCTCTATGAGGTACATGAACAGCCAATAGGTCCATGGAGACCCCTGTACTCCACATGTTAGGGGAATGCAGATGTGATCCACACACCAAATTGAGTAAACCTGGTTTAGTTAACAAAGTTGAAAAACGCGACGGAGAGATGGCTCAGTGGTTAAGAGCATTGCCTGCCCTTAAAAAGATCAGAAGTTCGATTCCTGGACATCACATAATTGCTTCAAAATGAGGTTTGGTGCCCTCTACTGGAAGCAGAAGGAAGAGGAAGGAGTGATGTCTTGGTGCTTAAGAGCATGCCTGCTGAGTTTGATGAGGCCAAGTGCAGTCATACAGCCAGGGCCCAGGTTGTTGGGACTGAATCAGGCAAAACATTTTGTTAGGATAATAAAGACTCACAGCTCTATCACCGTGAGCCAGCATGCTTCAGAGACACCACCAAGCAGAGTAAGGCAAGATGGTTAGAAGAAGAAAATACCAGCATGTTCATGTGCCTGAAGAAGAACTCACATCCAAGACATACAAAGGAACAAACACCAACAAAAGCTTAACCAATTTAAAGCCAGTGAAACAATTTGTCTAGACCTCCTCTATGAGGTACACGAATGGCCCACAGATCCATGGAGACCCCTGTACTTCAAATGTTAGGAAAATGCAGATGTGATCCACACATCATTGAGTACATCTGGTTTAGGTAAAGAAGTAGAAAAACGGGTTGGAGATATGGCTCAGTGTTTAAGAGCATTTCGTGCTCTTTCATTCTCCTGTATTCAATTTCAAGCAACCACATAATGGCTCACAACCATCTGCACTGAGGTCTTGTGCCCTCTTTTGGATGCAGAAAGAAGCAATCGAGAGATACCTCAGTGGTTAAGAATCCTGGCTGCCCTTCTAAAGTCAGAAGTTCGATTCCTGGCAACCACAGTTTTGCTCTCAAAATGAGATTTGGTGCCATTTGCTGGCAACAGAAGGAAGAGGCAGGAGAGATGGCTCAGTGCTTAAGAGCATTGCCTGCTGAGTTTGATGAGTCCAAGTGCAGACATAGAGTCAGGGCAAAGACCAGGGCCCACGTTATTTTGACCGAATTAGGCAAACGTTTTTTTAGGATGTTAAAGACTCACAGCTCTATCACCATGAGACAACGTGCTTCAGAGACAACACTAAGGAGAGTAAGGCAAGATGGCTTGAAGAAGAAAACACAGGCATGTTCATGTGCCTTAAAGAGAACTCATATCCAAGACAATCAAAGGACTACAAACACCAGCAAAATGTTAACCAATTTAAAGCCAGAGAAACAATTCATTCTGACCTCCTCTATGAGGTACATGAACAGCCAATAGGTCCATGGAGACCCCTGTACTCCACATGTTAGGGGAATGCAGATGTGATCCACACACCAAATTGAGTAAACCTGGTTTAGTTAACGAAGTTGAAAAACACGACGGAGAGATGGCTCAGTGGTTAAGAGCATTGCCTGCCCTTCCAAAGATCAGAAGTTCGATTCCTGGACATCACATAATTGCTTCAAAATGAGGTTTGGTGCCCTCTACTGGAAGCAGAAGGAAGAGGAAGGAGTGATGTCTTGGTGGTTAAGAGCATGCCTGCTGAGTTTGATGAGGCCAAGTGCAGTCATACAGACAGGGCCCAGGTTGTTGGGACTGAATCAGGGAAAACACTTTGTTAGGATAATAAAGACTCACAGCTCTATCACCATGAGCCAGCATGCTTCAGAGACACCACCAAGCAGAGTAAGGCAAGATGGTTAGAAGAAGAAAATACCAGCATGTTCATGTGCCTGAAGAAGAACTCACATCCAAGACATACAAAGGAACAAACACCAACAAAAGCTTAACCAATTTAAAGCCAGTGAAACAATTTGTCTAGACCTCCTCTATGAGGTACACGAATGGCCCACAGATCCATGGAGACCCCTGTACTTCAAATGTTAGGAAAATGCAGATGTGATCCACACATCATTGAGTACATCTGGTTTAGGTAAAGAAGTAGAAAAACGGGTTTGAGAGATGGCTCAGTGTTTAAGAGCATTTCGTGCTCTTTCATCCTCCTGTATTCAATTTCAAGCAACCACATAATGGCTCACAACCATCTGCACTGAGGTCTTGTGCCCTCTTTTGGATGCAGAAAGAAGCACTCGAGACATAGCTCAGTGGTTAAGAATCCTGACTGCCCTTCTAAAGGTCAGAAGTTCGATGCCTGGCAACCACAGTTTGCTCTCAAAATGAGATTTGGTGCCATCTACTGGCAACAGAAGGAAGAGGCAGGAGAGATGGCTCAGTGCTTAAGAGCATAGCCTGCTGAGTTTGATGAGGCCAAGTGCAAACATAGAGTCAGTGCAAAGGCCAGGGCCCACGTTATTGTGACCGAATTAGGCAAACATTTTGTTAGGATGTTAAAGACTCACAGCTCTATCACCATGAGACAACGTGCTTCAGAGACAACACTAAGGAGAGTAAGGCAAGATGGCTTGAAGAAGAAAACACTGGCATGTTCATGTGCCTTAAAGAGAGCTCATATCCAAGACAATCAAAGGACTACAATCACCAGCAAAATGTTAACCAATTTAAAGCCAGAGAAACAATTTATCCTGACCTCCTCTATGAGGTACATGAACAGCCAATAGGTCCATGGAGACCCCTGTACTCCACATGTAAGGGGAATGGAGATGTGATCCACACACCAAATTGAGTAAACCTGGTTAAGTTAACGAAGTTATAAAACGGGACGGAGAGATGCCTCAGTGGTAAGAGCATTGCCTGCTTTTCCAAAGATCAGAATTTCGATTCGTGGACATCACATAATTGCTTCCAAATGACGTTTGGTGCCCTCTACTGGAAGCAGAAGGAAGAGGCAGGAGAGATGTCTTGGTGCTTAAGAGCATGCCTGCTGAGTTTGATGAGGCCAAGTGCAGACATACAGCCAGGGCCCATGTTGTTGGGACTGAATCAGGCAAAACATTTTGTTAGGATAATAAAGACTCACAGCTCTATCACCATGAGCCAGCATGCTTCAGAGACACCACCAAGCAGAGTAAGGCAAGATGGTTAGAAGAAGAAAATACTAGCATGTTCATGTGCTTGAAGAAGAACTCACATCCAGGACATACAAAGAAACAAACACCAACAAAAGCTTAACCAATTTAAAGCCAGTGAAACAATTTGTCTAGACCTCCTCTATGAGGTACACGAATGGCCAACAGATCCATGGAGACCGCTGTACTTCAAATGTTAGGAAAATGCAGATGTGATCCACACATCATTGAGTGCATCTGGTTTAGGTAAAGAAGTAGAAAAACGGGTTGGAGAGATGGCTCAGTGTTTAAGAGCATTTCGTGCTCTTTCATCCTCCTGTATTCAATTTCAAGCAACCACATAATGGCTCACAACCATCTGCACTGAGGTCTTGTGCCCTCTTTTGGATGCAGAAAGAAGCGCTCGAGAGATAGCTCAGTGGTCAAGGATCCTGGCTGCCCTTCTAAAGGTCAGAAATTCGATTCCTGGCAACCACAGTTTTGTTCTCAAAATGAGATTTGGTGCCATCTACTAGCAACAGAAGGAAGAGGCAGGAGAGATGGCTCAGTGCTTAAGAGCATAGCCTGCTGAGTTTGATGAGGCCAACTGCAGACAGAGAGTGAGGGCAAAGGCCAGGGCCCACGTTATTGTGACTGAATTAGGCAAACGTTTTTTTAGGATGTCAAAGAATCACAGCTCTATTACCATGAGACAACGTGCTTCAGAGACAACACTAATTAGAGTAAGGAAAGATGGCTAGAAGAAGAAAACACTGGCATGTTCATGTGCCTTAAAGAGAACTCACATCCAAGACAATCAAAGGACTACAAACACCAGCAAAATGTTAACCAATTTAAAGCCAGAGAAACAATTTATGCTGACCTCCTCTATGAAGTACATAAACAGCCAATAGGTCCAAGGAGACCCCTGTACTCCACAGGTTAGGGGAATGCAGATGTGATCCACACACCACATTGAGTAAACCTGGTTTAGTTAAAGAAGTTGAAAAACGGGTCGGAGAGATGGCTCAGTGGTTAAGAGCATTGCCTGCTCTTCCAAAGATCAGAAGTTCGATTCCTGGACATCACATAATTGCTTCAAAATGAGGTTTGGTGCCCTTTACTGGAAGCAGAAGGAAGAGGCAGGAGAGATGTCTGGGTGCTTAAGAGCATGCCTGCTGAGTTTGATGAGGCCAAATGCAGTCATACAGCCAGGGCCCAGGTTGTTGGGACTGAATCAGGCAAAACATTTTTTTAGGATAATAAAGACTCACAGCTCTATCACCATGAGCCAGCATGCTTCAGAGACACCACCAAGCAGAGTAAGGCAGGATGGTTAGAAGAAGAAAATACTAGCATGTTCATGTGCCTGAAGAAGACCTCACATCCAAGACATACAATGGAACAAACAACAACAAAAGCTTAACCAATTTAAAGCCAGTGAAACAATTTGTCTAGACCTCCTCTATGAGGTACACGAATGGCCAACAGATCCATGGAGACCCCTGTACTTCAAATGTTAGGAAAATGCAGATGTGATCCACACATCATTGAGTACATCTGGTTTAGGTAAAGAAGTAGAAAAACGGGTTGGAGAGATGGCTCAGTGTTTAAGAGCATTTCGTGCTCTTTCTTCCTCCTGTATTCAATTTCAAGCAACCACATAATGGCTCACAACCATCTGCACTGAGGTCTTGTGCCCTCTTTTGCATGCAGAAAGAAGCGCTCGAGAGATAGCTCAGTGGTTAAGAATCCTGGCTGCCCTTCTAAAGGTCAGAAGTTCGATTCCTGGCAACCACAGTTTTGCTCTCAAAATGAGATTTTGTGCCATCTACTGGCAACAGAAGGAAGAGGCAGGAGAGATGGTTCAGTGCTTAAGAGCATTGCATGCTGAGTTTGATGAGGCCAAGTGCAGACATACAGCCAGGGCCCAGGTTGTTGGGACTGAATCAGGCAAAACATTTTGTTAGGATAATAAAGACTCACAGCTCTATCACCATGAGCCAGCATGCTTCAGAGACACCACCAAGCAGAGTAAGGCAAGATGGTTAGAAGAAGAAATACCAGCATGTTCATGTGCCTGAAGAAGAACTCACATCCAAGACATACAAAGGAACAAACACCAACAAAAGCTTAACAAATTTAAAGCCAGTGAAACAATTTGCCTAGACCTCCTCTATGAGGTACACGAATGGCCAACAGATCCATGGAGACCTCTGTACTTCAAAGGTTAGGAAAATGCAGACGTGATCCACACATCATTGAGTACATCTGGTTTAGGTAAAGAAGTAGAAAAACGGGTTGGAGAGATGGCTCAGTGTTAAAGAGCATTTCGTGCTCTTTCATCCACCTGTATTCAATTTCAAGCAACCACATAATGGCTCACAACCATCTGCACTGAAGTCTTGTGCCCTCTTTTGGGTGCAGAAGGAAGCGCTCTAGAGATAGCTCAGTGGTAAAGAATCCTGGCTGCCCTTCTAAAGGTCAGAAGTTCGATTCCTGGCAACCACAGTTTTACTCTCAAAATGAGATTTGGTGCCATCTACTGGCAACAGAAGGAAGAGGCAGGAGAGATGGCTCAGTGCTTAAGAGCATTGCCTGCTGAGTTTGATGAGGCCAAGTGCAGACAGAGAGTGAGGGCAAAGGCCAGGGCCCACGTTATTGTGACTGAATTAGCCAAACGATTTTTTAGGATGTTAAAGACTCACAGCTATATCACCATGAGACAACGTGCTTCAGAGACAACACTAAGGAGAGTAAGGAAAGAAGGCTAGAAGAAGAAAACACTGGCATGTTCATGTGCCTTAAAGAGAACTCACATCCAAGACAATCAAAGGCCTACAAACACCAGCAAAATGTTAACCACTTTAAAGCCAGAGAAACAATTTATGCTGACCTCCTCTATGAAGTACATGAACAGCCAATAGGTCCAAGGAGACCCCTGTACTCCACATGTTAGGGGAATGCAGATGTGATCCACACACCACATTAAGTAAACCTGGTTTAGTTAAAAAAGTTGAAAAACGGGTCGGAGAGATGGCTCAGTGGTTAAGAGCATTGCCTGCTCTTCCAAAGATCAGAAGTTCGATTCCTGGACATCACATAATTGCTTCAAAATGAGGTTTGGTGCCCTCTACTGGAAGCAGAAGGAAGAGGCAGGAGAGATGTCTTGGTGCTTAAGAGCATGCCTGCTGAGTTTGATGAGGCCAAGTGCAGTCATACAGCCAGGGCCCAGGTTGTTGGGACTGAATCAGGCAAAACATTTTGTTAGGATAATAAAGACTCACAGCTCTATCACCATGAGCCAGCATGCTTCAGAGACACCACCAAGCAGAGTAAGGCAGGATGGTTAGAAGAAGAAAATACTAGCATGTTCATGTGCCTGAAGAAGAACTCACATACAAGACATACAAAGGAACAAACACCAACAAAAGCTTAACCAATTTAAAGCCAGTGAAACAATTTATCCTGACCTCCTCTATGAGGTACATGAACAACCAATAGGTCCATGGAGACCCCTGTACTTCACATGTTAGGGGAATGCAGATGTGATCCACACATCACATTGAGTAAAGCTGGTTTAGTTAAAGAAGTTGAAAAACGGGTCGGAGAGATGGCTCAGTGTTTAAGAGCATTGCCTGCTCTTCCAAAGTTCAGAAGTTCGATTCGTGGACATCTCATAATAGCTCCAAGATGAGGTTTGGTGCCCTCTACTGGAAGCAAAAAGAGGCAGGAGAGATGTCTTGGTGGTTAAGAGCATGCCTGCTGAGTTTGATGAGGCCAGGGCCCAGGTTGTTGGGACTGAATCAGGCAAAACATTTTGTTAGGATAATAAAGACTCACAGCTCTATCACCATGAGCCAGCATGCTTCAGAGACACCACCAAGCAGAGTAAGGCAAGATGGTTAGAAGAAGAAATTACTAGCATGTTCATGTGCCTGAAGAAGAACTCACATCCAAGACATACAAAGGAACAAACACCAACAAAAGCTTAACCAATTTAAAGCCAGAGAAACAGTTTGTCTAGACCTCCTCTATGAGGTACACGAATGGCCCACAGATCCATGGAGACCCCTGTACTTCAAATGTTAGGAAAATGCAGATGTGATCCACACATCATTCAGTATATCTGGTTTAGGTAAAGAAGTAGAAAAACGGGTTGGAGTGATGGCTCAGTGTTTAAGAGCATTTCGTGCTCTTTCTTCCTCCTGTATCCAATTTCAAGCAACCACATAATGGCTCACAACCATCTGCACTGAGGTCTTGTGCCCTCTTTTGCATGCAGAAAGAAGCGCTCGAGAGATAGGTCAGTGGTTAAGAATCCTGGCTGCCCTTCTAAAGGTCAGAAGTTCGATTCCTGGCAACCACAGTTTTGCTCTCAAAATGAGATTTGGTGCCATCTACTGGCAACAGAAGGAAGAGGCAGGAGAGATGGCTCAGTGCTTAAGAGCATTGGCTGCTGAGTTTGATGAGGCCAAGTGCAGACATAGAGTCAGGGCAAAGGCCAGGCCCCACGTTATTGTGACTGATTGGGCAAACGTTTTTTTTAGGATGTTAAAGACTCACAGCTCTATCACCATGAGACATCGTACTTCAGAGACAACACTAAGGAGAGTAAGGCAAGATGGCTAGAAGAAGAAAACACTGGCATGTTCATGTGCCTTAAAGAGAACTCACATCCAAGACAATCAAAGGACTACAAACACCAGCAAAATGTTAACCAATTTAAAGCCAGAGAAATAATTTATCCTGACCTCCTCTATCAGGTACATGAACAGCCAATAGGTCCATAGAGAAACCTGTTCTCCACATGTTAGGGGAATGCAGATGTGATCCACACAACACATTGAGTAAACCTGGTTAAGTTAAAGAAGTTGAAAAACGGGTCGGAGAGATGGCTCAGTGGTTAAGAGCATTGCCTGCTCTTCCAAAGATCAGAAGTTCGATTCCTGGACATCACATAATTGATTCAAAATGAGGTTTGGTGCCCTCTACTGGAAGCAGAAGGAAGAGGCAGGAGAGATGTCTTGGTGGTTAAGAGCATGCCTGCTGAGTTTGATGAGGCCAAGTGCAGACATAGAGCCAGGACCCAGGTTGTAGGGACTGAATCAGGCAAAACATTTTGTTAGGGTAATAAAGACTCACAGCTCTATCACCATGAGCCAGCATGCTTCAGAGACACCACCAAGCAGAGTAAGGCAAGATGGTTAGAAGAAGAAAATACTAACATGTTCATGTGCCTGAAGAAGAACTCAAATCCAAGACATACAAAGGAACAAACACCAACAAAAGCTTAACCAATTTAAAGCCAGTGAAACAATTTGTCTAGACCTCCTCTATCAGGTACACGAATGGCCAACAGATCCATGGAGACCCCTGTATTTCAAATGATAGGAAAATGCAGATGTGATCCACACATCATTGAGTACAGCTGGTTTAGGTAAAGAAGTAGAGAAACGGGTTGGAGAGATGGCTCAGTGTTTAAGAGCATTTTGTGGTCTTTCATCCTCCTGTATTCAATTTCAAGCAACCACATAATGGCTCACAACCATCTGCACTGAGGTCTTGTGCCCCGTTTTCGATGCAGAAAAAAGCGCGCGCGAGATAGCTCTGTGGTTAAGAATCCTGGCTGCCCTTCTCAAGGTCAGATTTCGATTCCTAGCATCCCCAGTTTTGCTCACAAAATGAGATTTGGTGCCATCTACTGGCAACAAAAGGATGAGGAAGGAGAGATGGCTCAGTGCTTAAGAGCATTGCCTGATGAGTTTGATGAGGCCAAGTGCAGACAGAGAGTCCGGTCAAAGGCCAGGGCCCACGGTATTGTGACCGAATTAGGCAAACTTTATTTTAGGATGTTAAAGACTCACAGCTCTATCACCATGAGACAGCGTGCTTCAGAGACAACACTAAGGAGAGTAAGGCAAGATGGCTAGAAGAAGAAAACACTGGCATGTTCATGTGCCTTAAAGGGAACTCACATCCAAGACAATCAAAGGACTACAAACACCAGCAAAATGTTAACCATTTAAAGGCAGAGAAACAATTTATCCTGACCTCCTCTATGAGGTACAAGAACAGCCAATAGGTCCATGGAGACCCCTGTACTCCACATGTTAGGGGAATGCAGATGTGATCCACACACCACATTGAGTAAACCTGGTTTAGTTAAAGAAGTTGAAAAGCGGGTCGGAGAGATGGCTCAGTGGTTAAGAGCATTGCCTGCTCTTCCAAAGATCAGAAGTTCGATTCCTGGACATCACATAATTGCTTCAAATGAGGTTTGGTGCCCACTACTGGAAGCAGAAGGAAGAGTCAGGAGAGATGTCTTGGTGGTTAAGAGCATGCCTGCTGAGTTTGTTGAGGTCAAGTGCAGACATAGAGCCAGTGCAAAGGCCAGGGCCCAGGTTGTAGGGACTGAATTAGGCAAACGTTTTTTTAGGATGTTAAAGACTCACAGCACTATCACCATGAGACATCGTGCTTCAGAGACTACAGTAAGGAGAGTAAGGCAAGATGGCTAGAAGAAGAAAACACTGGCATGTTCATGTGCCTTAAAGAGAACTCACATCCAAGACAATCAAAGGACTACAAACACCAGCAAAATGTTAACCAATTTAAAGCCAGAGAAACAATTTATCCTGACCTCCTCTATGAGGTCCATGAACAGCCAATAGGTCCATGGAGACCCTTGTACTCCACATGTTAGGGGAATGCAGATGTGATCCACACACCAAATTGAGTAAACCTGGTTTAGTTAACGAAGTTATAAAACGGGACGGAGAGATGCCTCAGTGGTTAAGAGCACTGCCTGCTCTTCCAAAGATCAGAATTTCGATTCGTGGACATCACATAATTGCTTCAAAATGAGGTTTGGTGCCCTCTACTGAAAGCAGAAGGAAGAGGCAGGAGAGATGTCTTGGTGCTTAAGAGCATGCCTGCTGAGTTTGATGAGGCCAAGTGCAGATATACAGCCAGGGCCCAGGTTGCTGGGACTGAATCAGTCAAAACCTTTTGTTAGGATAATAAAGACTCACAGCTCTATCACCATGAGCCAGCATGCTTCAGAGACACCACCAAGCAGAGTAAGGCAAGATGGTTAGAAGAAGAAAATACTAGCATGTTCATGTGCTTGAAGAAGAACTCACATCCAGGACATACAAAGAAACAAACACCAACAAAAGCTTAACCAATTTAAAGCCAGTGAAACAATTTGTCTAGACCTCCTCTATGAGGTACACGAATGGCCAACAGATCCATGGAGACCGCTCTACTTCAAATGTTAGGAAAATGCAGATGTGATCCACACATCATTGAGTACATCTGGTTTAGGTAAAGAAGTAGAAAAACGGGTTGGAGAGATGGCTCAGTGTTTAAGAGCATTTCGTGCTGTTTCATCCTCCTGTATTCAATTTCAAGCAACCACATAATGGCTCACAACCATCTGCACTGAGGTCTTGTGATTTCTTTGGGATGCAGAAAGAAGCGCTCGAGAGATAACTCAGTGGTTAAGAATCATGGCTGCCCTTCTAAAGGTCAGAAGTTCGATTCCTGGCAACCACAGTTTTGCTCTCAAAATGAGATATTGTGCCATCTACTGGCAACAGAAGGAAGAGGCAGGAGAGATGGTTCAGTGCTTAAGAGCATTGCCTGCTGAGTTTGATGAGGCCAAGTGCAGACAGAGAGTCAGGGCAAAGGACAGGGCCCACGTTATTGTGACTGAATTAGGAAAACTTTTTTTAGGATGTTAAAGACTCACAGCTCTATCACCATGAGACAACGTGCTTCAGAGACAACACTAAGGAGAGTAAGGCAAGATGGCTAGAAGAAGAAAACACTGGCATGTTCATGTGCCTTAAAGAGAACTCACATCCAAGACAATCAAAGGACTACAAACACCAGCAAAATGTTAACCAATTTAAAGCCAGAGAAACAATTTATCCTGACTTCCTCTATGAGGTATATGAACAGCCAATAGGTCCATGGAGACCCCTGTACTCCACGTGTTAGGGGAATGCAGATGTGATCCACACACCACATTGAGTAAACCTGGTTTAGTTAAAGAAGTTGAAAAACGGGTCGGAGAGATGGCTCAGTGGTTAAGAGCATTGCCTTCTCTTCCAAAGATCAGAAGTTTGATTCCTGGACATCACATAATTGCTTCAAAATGAGGTTTGGTGCCCTCTACTGGAAGCAGAAGGAAGAGGCAGGAGAGATGTCTTGGTGCTTAAGAGCATGCCTGCTGAGTTTGATGAGGCCAAGTGCAGACATACAGCCAGAGCCAAGGTTGTTGGGACTGAATCAGGCAAAACATTTTGTTAGGATAATAAAGAATCACAGCTCTATCACCATGAGCCAGCATGCTTCAGAGACACCACCAAGCAGAGTAAGGCAAGATGGTTAGAAGAAGAAAATACCAGCATGATCATGTGCCTGAAGAAGAACTCACATCCAAGACATACAAAGGAACAAACACCAACAAAAGCTTAACCAATTTAAAGCCAGTGAAACAATTTGTCTAGACCTCCTCTATGAGGTTCACGAATGGCCAACAGATCCATGGAGACCCTTGTACTTCAAAGGTTAGGAAAATGCAGATGTGATCCACACATCATTGAGTACATCTGGTTTAGGTAAAGAAGTAGAAAAACGGGTTGGAGAGATGGCTCAGTGTTTAAGAGCATTTCCTGCCCTTTCATCCACCTGTATTCAATTTCAAGCAACCACATAATGGCTCACAACCATCTGCACTGAGGTCTTGTGCCCTCTTTTGGGTGCAGAAGGAAGCGCTCGAGAGATAGCTCAGTGGTTAAGAATCCTGGCTGCCCTTCTAAAGGTCAGAAGTTCGATTCCTGGCAACCACAGTTTAGCTCTCAAAATGAGATTTGGTGCCATCTACTGGCAACAGAAGGAAGAGGCAAGAGAGATGGCTCAGTGGTTAAGAGCATTGCCTGCTGAGTTTGATGAGGCCAAGTGCAGACAGAGAGTGAGGGCAAAGGCCAGGGCCCACGTTATTGCGACTGAATTAGGCAAACTTTTTTTAGGATGTTAAAGACTCACAGCTCTATTACCATGAGACAACGTGCTTCAGAGACAACACTAATTAGAGTAAGGAAAGATGGCTAGAAGAAGAAAACACTGGCATGTTCATGTGCCTTAAAGAGAACTCACATCCAAGACAATCAAAGGACTACAAACACCAGCAAAATGTTAACCAATTTAAAGCCAGAGAAACAATTTATGCTGACCTCCTCTATGAAGTACATAAACAACCAATAGGTCCAAGGAGACCCCTGTACTCCACAGGTTAGGGGAATGCAGATGTGATTCACACCACATTGAGTAAACCTGGTTTAGTTAAAGAAGTTGAAAAACGGGTCGGAGAGATGGCTCAGTGGTTAAGAGCATTGCCTGCTCTTCCAAAGATCAGAAGTTCGATTCCTGGACATCACATAATTGCTTCAAAATGAGGTTTGGTGCCCTTTACTGGAAGCAGAAGGAAGAGGCAGGAGAGATGTCTGGGTGCTTAAGAGCATGCCTGCTGAGTTTGATGAGGCCAAATGCAGTCATACAACCAGGGCCCAGGTTGTTGGGACTGAATCAGGCAAAACATTTTGTTAGGATAATAAAGACTCACAGCTCTATCACCATGAGCCAGCATGCTTCAGAGAAACCACCAAGCAGAGTAAGGCAAGAACGTAAGAAGAAGAATATACCAGCATGTTCATGTGCCTGAAGAAGAACTCACATCCAAGACATACAATGGAACAAACACCAACAAAAGCTTAACCAATTTAAAGCCAGTGAAACAATTTGTCTAGACCTCCTCTATGAGGTACACGAATGGCCAACAGATCCATGGAGACCCCTGTACTTCAAATGTTAGGAAAATGCAGATGTGATCCACACATCATTGAGTACATCTGGTTTAGGTAAAGAAGTAGAAAAACGGGTTGGAGAGATGGCTCAGTGTTTAAGAGCATTTCGTGCTCTTTCATCCTCCTGTATTCAATTTCAAGCAACCACATAATGGCTCACAACCATCTGCACTGAGGTCTTGTGCCCTCTTTTGGATGCAGAAAGAAGCGCTCGAGAGATAGCTCAGTGGTCAAGGATCCTGGCTGCCCTTCTAAAGGTCAGAAGTTCGATTCCTGGCAACCAAAGATTTGTTCTCAAAATGAGATTTGGTGCCATCTACTAGCAACAGAAGGAAGAGGCAGGAGAGATGGCTCAGTGCTTAAGAGCATAGCCTGCTGAGTTTGATGAGGCCAAGTGCAGACATAGAGTCAGGGCAAAGGCCAGGGCCCACAATATTTTGACCGAATTAGGCAAACGTTTTTTTAGGATGTTAAAGACTCACAGCTCTATCACCATGAGACAACGTGCTTCAGAGACAACACTAAGGAGAGTAAGGCAAGATGGCTTGAAGAAGAAAACACTGGCATGTTCATGTGCCTTAAAGAGAACTCATATCCAAGACAATCAAAGGACTAAATTAACCAGCAAATTGTTAACCAATTTAAAGCCAGAGAAACAATTTATCCTGACCTCCTCTATGAGGTACATGAACAGCCAATAGGTCCATGGAGACCCCTGTACTCCACATGTTAGGGGAATGCAGATGTGATCCACACACCAAATTGAGTAAACGTGGTTTAGTTAACGAAGTTATAAAACGGGACGGAGAGATGCCTCAGTGGTTAAGAGCACTGCCTGCTCTTCCAAAGATCAGAATTTCGATTCGTGGACATCACATAATTGCTTCAAAATGAGGTTTGGTGCCCTCTACTGGAAGCAGAAGGAAGAGGCAAGAGAGATGTCTTGGTGCTTAAGAGCATGCCTGCTGAGTTTGATGAGGCCAAGTGCAGATATACAGCCAGGGCCCAGGTTGCTGGGACTGAATCAGTCAAAACATTTTGTTAGGATAATAAAGACTCACAGCTCTATCACCATGAGCCAGCATGCTTCAGAGACACCACCAAGCAGAGTAAGGCAAGATGGTTAGAAGAAGAAAATACTAGCATGTTCATGTGCTTGAAGAAGAACTCACATCCAGGACATACAAAAAAACAAACACCAACAAAAGCTTAACCAATTTAAAGCCAGTGAAACAATTTGTCTAGACCTCCTCTATGAGGTACACGAATGGCCAACAGATCCATGGAGACCGCTGTAATTCAAAGGTTAGGAAAATGCAGATGTGATCCACACATCATTGAGTACATCTGGTTTAGGTAAAGAAGTAGAAAAACGGGTTGGAGAGATGGCTCAGTGTTTAAGAGCATTTCGTGCTGTTTCATCCTCCTGTATTCAATTTCAAGCAACCACATAATGGCTCACAACCATCTGCACTGAGGTCTTGTGATTTCTTTGGGATGCAGAAAGTAGCGCTCGAGAGATAGCTCAGTGGTTAAGAATCCTGGCTGCCCTTCTAAAGGTCAGAAGTTCGATTCCTGGAAACCACAGTTTTGCTCTCAAAATGAGATATTGTGCCATCTACTGGCAACAGAAGGAAGAGGCAGGAGAGATGGTTCAGTGCTTAAGAGCATTGCCTGCTGAGTTTGATGAGGCCAAGTGCAGACAGAGAGTCAGGGCAAAGGCCAGGGCCCACGGTATTGTGACTGAATTAGGAAAACTTTTTTTAGGATGTTAAAGACTCACAGCTCTATCACCATGAGACAACGTGCTTCAGAGACAACACTAAGGAGAGTAAGGCAAGATGGCTAGAAGAAGAAAACACTGGCATGTTCATGTGCCTTAAAGAGAACTCACATCCAAGACAATCAAAGGACTACAAACACCAGCAAAATGTTAACCAATTTAAAGCCAGAGAAACAATTTATCCTGACTTCCTCTATGAGGTATATGAACAGCCAATAGGTCCATGGAGACCCCTGTACTCCACGTGTTAGGGGAATGCAGATGTGATCCACACACCACATTGAGTAAACCTGGTTTAGTTAAAGAAGTTGAAAAACGGGTCGGAGAGATGGCTCAGTGGTTAAGAGCATTGCCTGCTCTTCCAAAGATCAGAAGTTCGATTCCTGGACATCACATAATTGCTTCAAAATGAGGTTTGGTGCCCTCTACTGGAAGCAGAAGGAAGAGGCAGGAGAGATGTCTTGGTGCTTAGAGAATGGATGCTGAGTTTGATGAGGCCAAGTGCAGACATACAGCCAGGGCCCAGGTTGTTGGGACTGAATCAGGCAAAACATTTTGTTAGGAAAATAAAGACTCACAGCTCTATCACCATGAGACAGCATGCTTCAGAGACACCACCAAGCAGAGTAAGGCAAGATGGTTAGAAGAAGAAATACCAGCATGTTCATGTGCCTGAAGAAGAACTCACATCCAAGACATACAAAGGAACAAACACCAACAAAATCTTGCCCAATTTAAAGCCAGTGAAACAATTTGTGTAGACCTCCTCTATGAGGTACAAGAATGGCCAACAGATCCATGGAGACCCCTGTACTTCAAATGTTAGGAAAATGCAGATGTGATCCTCATATCATTGAGTACATCTGGTTTAGGTAAAGAAGTAGAAAAACGGGTTGGAGAGATGGCTCCGTGTTTAAGAGCATTTCGTGCTCTTTCTTCCTCCTGTATCCAATTTCAAGCAACCACATAATGGCTCACAACCATCTGCACTGAGGTCTTGTGCCCTCTTTTGCATGCAGAAAGAAGCGCTCGAGAGATAGCTCAGTGGTTAAGAATCCTGGCTGCCCTTCTAAAGGTCAGAAGTTCGATTCCTGGCAACCACAGTTTTGCTCTCAAAATGAGATTTGGTGCCATCTACTGGCAACAGAAGGAAGAGGCAGGAGAGATGGCTCAGTGCTTAAGAGCATTGCCTGCTGAGTTTGATGAGGCCAAGTTTAGACATAGAGTCAGGGAAAGGCCAGGGCCCACGTTATTGTGACTGAATTGGGCAAACGTTTTTTTAGGATGTTAAAGACTCACAGCTCTATCATGAGACATCGTGCTTCAGAGATAACACTAAGGAGAGTAAGGCAAGATGGCTAGAAGAAGAAAACACTGGCATGTTCATGTGCCTTAAAGAGCGCTCACATCCAATACAATCAAAGGACTACAAACACCAGCAAAATATTAACCAATTTAAAGCCAGAGAAACAATTTATCCTGACCTCCTCTATGAGGTACATGAACAGCCAATAGGTCCATGGAGACACCTGTATTCCACATGTTAGGGGAATGCAGTTGTGATCCACACACCACATTGAGTAAACCTGGTTTAGTTAAAGAAGTTGAAAAACGCGTCGGAGAGATGGCTCAGTCGTTAAGAGCATTGCCTGCTCTTCCAAAGATCAAAATTTCGATTCCTGGCCATCACATAATTGCTTCAAAATGAGGTTTGGTGCCCTCTACTGGAAGCAGAAGGAAGAGGCAGGATAGATGTCTTGGTGGTTAAGAGCATGCCTGCTGAGTTTGATGAGGCTAAGTGCAGACATACGGCCAGGGCCCAGGTTTTTGGGACTGAATCAGGCAAAACATTTCGTTAGGATAATAAAGACTCACAGCTCTATCACCATGAGACAGCATGCTTCAGAGACACCACCAAGCAGAGTAAGGCAGGATGGTTAGAAGAAGAAAATACTAGCATGTTCATGTGCCTGAAGAAGAACTCACATCCAAGACATACAAAGGAAAAAACACCAACAAAATCTTAACCAATTTAAAGCCAGTGAAACAATTTGTCTAGACCTCCTCTATGAGGTACACGAATGGCCAACAGATCCATGGAGACCCCTGTACTTCAAATGTTAGGAAAATGCAGATGTGATCCTCATATCATTGAGTACATCTGGTTTAGGTAAAGAAGTAGAAAAACGGGTTGGAGAGATGGCTCCGTGTTTAAGAGCATTTCGTGCTCTTTCTTCCTCCTGTATCCAATTTCAAGCAACCACATAATGGCTCACAACCATCTGCACTGAGGTCTTGTGCCCTCTTTTGCATGCAGAAAGAAGCGCTCGAGAGATAGCTCAGTGGTTAAGAATCCTGGCTGCCCTTCTAAAGGTCAGAAGTTCGATTCCTGGCAACCACAGTTTTGCTCTCAAAATGAGATTTGGTGCCATCTACTGGCAACAGAAGGAAGAGGCAGGAGAGATGGCTCAGTGCTTAAGAGCATTGCCTGCTGAGTTTGATGAGGCCAAGTTTAGACATAGAGTCAGGGAAAGGCCAGGGCCCACGTTATTGTGACTGAATTGGGCAAACGTTTTTTTAGGATGTTAAAGACTCACAGCTCTATCATGAGACATCGTGCTTCAGAGATAACACTAAGGAGAGTAAGGCAAGATGGCTAGAAGAAGAAAACACTGGCATGTTCATGTGCCTTAAAGAGCGCTCACATCCAATACAATCAAAGGACTACAAACACCAGCAAAATGTTAACCAATTTAAAGCCAGAGAAACAATTTATCCTGACCTCCTCTATGAGGTACATGAACAGCCAATAGGTCCATGGAGACACCTGTATTCCACATGTTAGGGGAATGCAGTTGTGATCCACACACCACATTGAGTAAACCTGGTTTAGTTAAAGAAGTTGAAAAACGCGTCGGAGAGATGGCTCAGTCGTTAAGAGCATTGCCTGCTCTTCCAAAGATCAAAATTTCGATTCCTGGCAATCACATAATTGCTTCAAAATGAGGTTTGGTGCCCTCTACTGGAAGCAGAAGGAAGAGGCAGGATAGATGTCTTGGTGGTTAAGAGCATGCCTGCTGAGTTTGATGAGGCTAAGTGCAGACATACGGCCAGGGCCCAGGTTTTTGGGACTGAATCAGGCAAAACATTTCGTTAGGATAATAAAGACTCACAGCTCTATCACCATGAGACAGCATGCTTCAGAGACACCACCAAGCAGAGTAAGGCAGGATGGTTAGAAGAAGAAAATACTAGCATGTTCATTTGCCTGAAGAAGAACTCACATCCAAGACATACAAAGGAACAAACACCAACAAAATCTTAACCAATTTAAAGCCAGTGAAACAATTTGTCTAGACCTCCTCTATGAGGTACACGAATGGCCAACAGATCCATGGAGACCCCTGTACTTCAAATGTTAGGAAAATGCAGATGTGATCCTCATATCATTGAGTACATCTGGTTTAGGTAAAGAAGTAGAAAAACGGGTTGGAGAGATGGCTCCGTGTTTAAGAGCATTTCGTGCTCTTTCTTCCTCCTGTATCCAATTTCAAGCAACCACATAATGGATCACAACCATCTGCACTGAGGTCTTGTGCCCTCTTTTGGATGCAGAAAGAAGCGCTCGAGAGATAGCTCAGTGGTTAAGAATCCTGGCTGCGCTGCTAAAGGTCAGCAGTTCGATTCCTGGCAACCAGAGTTTTGCTCTCAAAATGAGATTTGGTGCCGTCTACTGGCAACAGAAGGAAGAGGCAGGAGTGATGGCTCAGTGCTTAAGAGCATTGGCTGCTCAGTTGGATGAGGCCAAGTGCAGTCATAGAGTCAGGGCAAAGGCCAGGGCCCACGTTATTGTGATTGAATTGGGCAAACGTTTTTTTAGGATGTTAAAGACTCACAGCTCTATCACCATGAGACATCGTGCTTCAATGACAACACTAAGGAGAGTAAGGCAAGATGGCTAGAAGAAGAAAACACTGGCATGTTCATGTGCCTTAAAGAGAACTCACAACCAAGACAATCAAAGGACTACAAACACCAGCAAAATGTTAACCAATTTAAAGCCAGAGAAACAATTTATCCTGACTTCCTCTATCAGGTACATGAACAGCCAATAGGTCCATGGAGAAACCTGTACTCCACATGTTAGGGGAATGCAGATGTGATCCACACACCACATTGAGTAAACCTGGTTTAGTTAAAGAAGTTGAAAAGCGGGTCGGAGAGATGGCTCAGTGGTTAAGAGCATTGCCTGCTCTTCCAAAGATCAGAAGTTCGATACCTGGACATCACATAATTGCTTCAAAATGAGGTTTGGTGCCCTCTACTGGAAGCAGAAGGAAGAGGCAGGAGAGATGTCTTGGTGGTTAAGAGCATGCCTGCTGAGTTTGATTAGGCCAATTACAGACATACATCCAGGGCCCAAGTTGTTGGGACTGAATCAGGCAAAATATTTTGTTAGGATAATAAAGACTCACAGCTCTATCACCATGAGCCAGCATGCTTCAGAGCCACCACCAAGCAGAGTAAGGCAGGATGGTTAGAAAAAGAAAATACTAGCATATTCATGTGCCTGAAGAAGAACTCACATCCAAGACATACAAAGGAACAAACACATACAAAAGCTTAAACAATTTAAAGCCAGTGAAACAATTTGTCTAGACCTCCTCTATGAGGTACACGAATGGCCAACAGATCCATGGAGACCCCTGTACTTCAAATGTTAGGAAAATGCAGATGTGATCCACACATCATTGAGTACATCTGGTTTAGGTAAAGAAGTAGAAAAACGGGTTGGAGAGATAGCTCAGTGTTTAAGAGCATTTCGTGCTCTTTCTTCCTCCTGTATCCAATTTCAAGCAACCACATAATGGCTCACAACCATCTGAACTGAGGTCTTGTGCCCTCTTTTGCATGCAGAAAGAAGCGCTCGAGAGATAGCTCAGTGGTTAAGAATCCTGGCTGCCCTTCTAAAGGTCAGAAGTTCGATTCCTGGCAACCACAGTTTTGCTCTCAAAATGAGATTTGGTGCCATCTACTGGCAACAGAAGGAAGAGGCAGGAGAGATGGCTCAGTGCTTAAGAGCATTGGCTGCTGAGTTGGATGAGGCCAAGTGCAGACATAGAGTCACGGCAAAGGCCAGGGCCCACGTTATTGTGACTGAAGTGGGCAAACGATTTTTTAGGATGTTAAAGACTCACAGCTCTATCACCATGAGACATAGTGCTTCAGAGACAACACTAAGGAGAGTAAGGCAAGATGGCTAAAAGAAGAAAACACTGGCATGTTCATGTGCCTTAACGAGAACTCACATCCAAGACAATCAAAGGACTACAAACACCAGCAAAATGTTAACCACTTTAAAGCCAGAGAAACAATTTATGCTGACCTCCTCTATCAGGTACATGAACAGCCAATAGGTCCATGGAGACCCCTGTACTCCACATGTTAGGGGAATGTAGATGTGATCCACACAACACATTGAGTAAACCTGGTTTAGTTAAAGAAGTTGAAAAACGGGTCGGAGAGATGGCTCAGTGGTTAAGAGCATTGCCTGCTCTTCCAAAGATCAGAAGTTCGATTCCTGGACATCACATAATTGCTTCAAAATGAGGTTTGGTGCCCTCTACTGGAAGCAGAAGGAAGAGGCAGGAGAGATGTCTTGGTGCTTAAGAGCATGCCTGCTGAGTTTGATGAGGCCAAGTGCAGACATACAGCCAGAGCCAAGGTTGTTGGGACTGAATCAGGCAAAACATTTTGTTAGGATAATAAAGAATCACAGCTCTATCACCATGAGCCAGCATGCTTCAGAGACACCACCAAGCAGAGTAAGGCAAGATGGTTAGAAGAAGAAAATACCAGCATGATCATGTGCCTGAAGAAGAACTCACATCCAAGACATACAAAGGAACAAACACCAACAAAACTTAACCAATTTAAAGCCAGTGAAACAATTTGTCTAGACCTCCTCTATGAGGTTCATGAATGGCCAACAGATCCATGGAGACCCTTGTATTTCAAAGGTTAGGAAAATGCAGATGTGATCCACACATCATTGAGTACATCTGGTTTAGGTAAAGAAGTAGAAAAACGGGTTGGAGAGATGGCTCAGTGTTTAAGAGCATTTCCTGCCCTTTCATCCACCTGTATTCAATTTCAAGCAACCACATAATGGCTCACAACCATCTGCACTGAGGTCTTGTGCCCTCTTTTGGGTGCAGAAGGAAGCGCTCGAGAGATAGCTCAGTGGTTAAGAATCCTGGCTGCCCTTCTAAAGGTCAGAAGTTCGATTCCTGGCAACCACAGTTTTGCTCTCAAAATGAGATTTGGTGCCATCTACTGGCAACAGAAGGAAGAGGCAAGAGAGATGGCTCAGTGGTTAAGAGCATTGCCTGCTGAGTTTGATGAGGCCAAGTGCAGACAGAGAGTGAGGGCAAAGGCCAGGGCCCACGTTATTGCGACTGAATTAGGCAAACGTTTTTTTAGGATGTTAAAGACTCACAGCTCTATTACCATGAGACAACGTGCTTCAGAGACAACACTAATTAGAGTAAGGAAAGATGGCTAGAAGAAGAAAACACTGGCATGTTCATGTGCCTTAAAGAGAACTCACATCCAAGACAATCAAAGGACTACAAACACCAGCAAAATGTTAACCAATTTAAAGCCAGAGAAACAATTTATGCTGACCTCCTCTATGAAGTACATAAACAACCAATAGGTCCAAGGAGACCCCTGTACTCCACAGGTTAGGGAATGCAGATGTGATCCACACACCACATTGAGTAAACCTGGTTTAGTTAAAGAAGTTGAAAAACGGGTCGGAGAGATGGCTCAGTGGTTAAGAGCATTGCCTGCTCTTCCAAAGATCAGAAGTTCGATTCCTGGACATCACATAATTGCTTCAAAATGAGGTTTGGTGCCCTCTACTGGAAGCAGAAGGAAGAGGCAGGAGAGATGTCTGGGTGCTTAAGAGCATGCCTGCTGAGTTTGATGAGGCCAAATGCAGTCATACAACCAGGGCCCAGGTTGTTGGGACTGAATCAGGCAAAACATATTTTTAGGATAATAAAGACTCACAGCTCTATCACCATGAGCCAGCATGCTTCAGAGACACCACCAAGCAGAGTAAGGCAAGATGGTTAGAAGAAGAAATACCAGCATGTTCATGTGCCTGAAGAAGAACTCACATCCAAGACATACAAAGGAACAAACACCAACAAAATATGGACCAATTTAAAGCCAGTGAAACAATTTGTCTAGACCTCCTCTATGAGGTACAAGAATGGCCAACAGATCCATGGAGACCCCTGTACTTCAAATGTTAGGAAAATGCAGATGTGATCCTCATATCATTGAGTACATCTGGTTTAGGTAAAGAAGTAGAAAAACGGGTTGGAGAGATGGCTCCGTGTTTAAGAGCATTTCGTGCTCTTTCTTCCTCCTGTATCCAATTTCAAGCAACCACATAATGGCTCACACCATCTGCACTGAGGTCTTGTGCCCTCTTTTGCATGCAGAAAGAAGCGCTCGAGAGATAGCTCAGTGGTTAAGAATCCTGGCTGCCCTTCTAAAGGTCAGAAGTTCGATTCCTGGCAACCACAGTTTTGCTCTCAAAATGAGATTTGGTGCCATCTACTGGCAACAGAAGGAAGAGGCAGGAGAGATGGCTCAGTGCTTAAGAGCATTGCCTGCTGAGTTTGATGAGGCCAAGTGCAGACATAGAGTCAGGGAAAGGCCAGGGCCCACGTTATTGTGACTGAATTGGGCAAACGTTTTTTTAGATTGTTAAAGACTCACAGCTCTATCATGAGACATCGTGCTTCAGAGATAACACTAAGGAGAGTAAGGCAAGATGGCTAGAAGAAGAAAACACTGGCATGTTCATGTGCCTTAAAGAGCGCTCACATCCAATACAATCAAAGGACTACAAACACCAGCAAAATGTTAACCAATTTAAAGCCAGAGAAACAATTTATCCTGACCTCCTCTATGAGGTACATGAACAGCCAATAGGTCCATGGAGACACCTGTATTCCACATGTTAGGGGAATGCAGTTGTGATCCACACACCACATTGAGTAAACCTGGTTTAGTTAAAGAAGTTGAAAAACGCGTCGGAGAGATGGCTCAGTCGTTAAGAGCATTGCCTGCTCTTCCAAAGATCAAAATTTCGATTCCTGGCAATCACATAATTGCTTCAAAATGAGGTTTGGTGCCCTCTACTGGAAGCAGAAGGAAGAGGCAGGATAGATGTCTTGGTGGTTAAGAGCATGCCTGCTGAGTTTGATGAGGCTAAGTGCAGACATACGGCCAGGGCCCAGGTTTTTGGGACTGAATCAGGCAAAACATTTCGTTAGGATAATAAAGACTCACAGCTCTATCACCATGAGACAGCATGCTTCAGAGACACCACCAAGCAGAGTAAGGCAGGATGGTTAGAAGAAGAAAATACTAGCATGTTCATTTGCCTGAAGAAGAACTCACATCCAAGACATACAAAGGAACAAACACCAACAAAATCTTAACCAATTTAAAGCCAGTGAAACAATTTGTCTAGACCTCCTCTATGAGGTACACGAATGGCCAACAGATCCATGGAGACCCCTGTACTTCAAATGTTAGGAAAATGCAGATGTGATCCTCATATCATTGAGTACATCTGGTTTAGGTAAAGAAGTAGAAAAACGGGTTGGAGAGATGGCTCCGTGTTTAAGAGCATTTCGTGCTCTTTCTTCATCCTGTATCCAATTTCAAGCAACCACATAATGGCTCACAACCATCTGCACTGAGGTCTTGTGCCCTCTTTTGGATGCAGAAAGAAGCGCTCGAGAGATAGCTCAGTGGTTAAGAATCCTGGCTGCGCTGCTAAAGGTCAGCAGTTCGATTCCTGGCAACCAGAGTTTTGCTCTCAAAATGAGATTTGGTGCCGTCTACTGGCAACAGAAGGAAGAGGCAGGAGAGATGGCTCAGTGCTTAAGAGCATTGGCTGCTCAGTTGGATGAGGCCAAGTGCAGTCATAGAGTCAGGGCAAAGGCCAGGGCCCACGTTATTGTGACTGAAATGGGCAAACGTTTTTTTAGGATGTTAAAGACTCACAGCTCTATCACCATGAGACATCGTGCTTCAATGACAACACTAAGGAGAGTAAGGCAAGATGGCTAGAAGAAGAAAACACTGGCATGTTCATGTGCCTTAAAGAGAACTCACATCCAAGACAATCAAAGGACTACAAACACCAGCAAAATGTTAACCAATTTAAAGCCAGAGAAACAATTTATCCTGACTTCCTCTATCAGGTACATGAACAGCCAATAGGTCCATGGAGAAACCTGTACTCCACATGTTAGGGGAATGCAGATGTGATCCACACACCACATTGAGTAAACCTGGTTTAGTTAAAGAAGTTGAAAAGCGGGTCGGAGAGATGGCTCAGTGGTTAAGAGCATTGCCTGCTCTTCCAAAGATCAGAAGTTCGATACCTGGACATCACATAATTGCTTCAAAATGAGGTTTGGTGCCCTCTACTGGAAGCAGAAGGAAGAGGCAGGAGAGATGTCTTGGTGGTTAAGAGCATGCCTGCTGAGTTTGATTAGGCCAATTACAGACATACATCCAGGGCCCAGGTTGTTGGGACTGAATCAGGCAAAACATTTTGTTAGGATAATAAAGACTCACAGCTCTATCACCATGAGCCAGCATGCTTCAGAGCCACCACCAAGCAGAGTAAGGCAGGATGGTTAGAAAAAGAAAATACTAGCATATTCATGTGCCTGAAGAAGAACTCACATCCAAGACATACAAAGGAACAAACACATACAAAAGCTTAAACAATTTAAAGCCAGTGAAACAATTTGTCTAGACCTCCTCTATGAGGTACACGAATGGCCAACAGATCCATGGAGACCCCTGTACTTCAAATGTTAGGAAAATGCAGATGTGATCCACACATCATTGAGTACATCTGGTTTAGGTAAAGAAGTAGAAAAACGGGTTGGAGAGATAGCTCAGTGTTTAAGAGCATTTCGTGCTCTTTCTTCCTCCTGTATCCAATTTCAAGCAACCACATAATGGCTCACAACCATCTGAACTGAGGTCTTGTGCCCTCTTTTGCATGCAGAAAGAAGCGCTCGAGAGATAGCTCAGTGGTTAAGAATCCTGGCTGCCCTTCTAAAGGTCAGAAGTTCGATTCCTGGCAACCACAGTTTTGCTCTCAAAATGAGATTTGGTGCCATCTACTGGCAACAGAAGGAAGAGGCAGGAGAGATGGCTCAGTGCTTAAGAGCATTGGCTGCTGAGTTGGATGAGGCCAAGTGCAGACATAGAGTCAGGGCAAAGGCCAGGGCCCACGTTATTGTGACTGAAGTGGGCAAACGATTTTTTAGGATGTTAAAGACTCACAGCTCTATCACCATGAGACATAGTGCTTCAGAGACAACACTAAGGAGAGTAAGGCAAGATGGCTAAAAGAAGAAAACACTGGCATGTTCATGTGCCTTAACGAGAACTCACATCCAAGACAATCAAAGGACTACAAACACCAGCAAAATGTTAACCACTTTAAAGCCAGAGAAACAATTTATGCTGACCTCCTCTATCAGGTACATGAACAGCCAATAGGTCCATGGAGACCCCTGTACTCCACATGTTAGGGGAATGTAGATGTGATCCACACAACACATTGAGTAAACCTGGTTTAGTTAAAGAAGTTGAAAAACGGGTCGGAGAGATGGCTCAGTGGTTAAGAGCATTGCCTGCTCTTCCAAAGATCAGAAGTTCGATTCCTGGACATCACATAATTGCTTCAAAATGAGGTTTGGTGCCCTCTACTGGAAGCAGAAGGAAGAGGCAGGAGAGATGTCTTGGTGCTTAAGAGCATGCCTGCTGAGTTTGATGAGGCCAAGTGCAGACATACAGCCAGAGCCAAGGTTGTTGGGACTGAATCAGGCAAAACAATTTGTTAGGATAATAAAGAATCACAGCTCTATCACCATGAGCCAGCATGCTTCAGAGACACCACCAAGCAGAGTAAGGCAAGATGGTTAGAAGAAGAAAATACTAGCATGTTCATGTGCCTGAAGAAGAACTCACATCCAAGACATACAAAGGAACAAACACCAACAAAATCTAAACCAATTTAAAGCCAGTGAAACAATTTGTCTAGACCTCCTCTATGAGGTACACGAATGGCCAACAGATCCATGGAGACCCCTGTACTTCAAATGTTAGGAAAATGCAGATGTGATCCACACAACATTGAGTACATCTGGTTTAGGTAAAGAAGTAGAAAAACGGGTTGGAGAGATGGCTCAGTGTTTAAGAGCATTTCGTGCTCTTTCTTCCTCCTGTATCCAACTTCAAGCAACCACATAATGGCTCACAACCATCTGCACTGAGGTCTTGTGCCCTCTTTTGCATGCAGAAAGAAGCGCTCGAGAGATAGCTCAGTGGTTAAGCATCCTGGCTGCCCTTCTAAAGGTCAGAAGTTCGATTCCTGGCAACCACAGTTTTGTTCTCAAAATGAGATTTGGTGCCATCTACTGGCAACAGAAGGAAGAGGCAGGAGAGATGGCTCAGTGCTTAAGAGCATTGGCTGCTGAGTTGGATGAGGCCAAGTGCAGACATAGAGTCAGGGCAAAGGCCAGGGCCCACGTTATTGTGACTGAATTGGGCAAACGTTTTTTTAGGATGTTAAAGACTCACAGCTCTATCACCATGAGACATCGTGCTTCAGAGACAGCACTAAGGAGAGTAAGGCAAGATGGCTAGAAGAAGAAAACACTGGCATGTTCATGTGCCTTAAAGAGAACTCACATCCAAGACAATCAAAGGACTACAAACACCAGCAAAATGTTAACCACTTTAAAGCCAGAGAAACAATTTATGCTGACCTCCTCTATGAGGTACATGAACAGCCAATAGGTCCATGGAGACCCCTGTACTCCACATGTTAGGGGAATGCAGATGTGATCCACACACCATATTGAGTAAACCTGGTTTAGTTAAAGAATTGGAAAAATGGGTCGGAGAGATGGCTCAGTGGTTAAGAGCATTGCCTGCTCTTCCAAAGATCAGAAGTTCGATACCTGGACATCACATAATTGCTTCAAAATGAGGTTTGGTGCCCTCTACTGGAAGCAGAAGGAAGAGGCAGGAGAGATGTCTTGGTGGTTAAGAGCATGCCTGCTGAGTTTGATGAGGCCAAGTGCAGACATACAGCCAGGGCCCATGTTGTTGGGACTGAATCAGGCAAAACATTTTGTTAGGATAATAAAGACTCACAGCTCTATCACCATGAGCCAGCATGCTTCAGAGCCACCACCAAGCAGTGTAAGTCAGGATGGTTAGAAGAAGAAAATACTAGCATGTTCATGTGCCTGAAGAAGAACTCACATCCAAGACATACAAAGGAACAAACACCAACAAAAGCTTAACCAATTTAAAGCCAGTGAAACAATTTGTCTAGACCTCCTCTATGAGGTACACGAATGGCCAACAGATCCATGGAGACTCCTGTACTTCAAATGTTAGAAAATGCAGATGTGATCCACACATCATTGAGTACATCTGGTTTAGGTAAAGAAGTAGAAAAACGGGTTGGAGAGATGGCTCAGTGTTTAAGAGCATTTCGTGCTCTTTCTTCTTCCTGTATCCAATTTCAAGCAACCACATAATGGCTCACAACCATCTGCACTGAGGTCTTGTGCCCTCTTTTGCATGCAGAAAGAAGCGCTCGAGAGATAGCTCAGTGGTTAAGAATCCTTGCTGGCCTTCTAAAGGTCAGAAGTTCGATTTCTGGCAACCACAGTTTTGCTCTCAAAATGAGATTTGGTGCCATCTACTGGCAACAGAAGGAAGAGGCAGGAGAGATGGCTCAGTGCTTAAGAGCATTGGCTGCTGAGTTGGATGAGGCCCAGTGCAGACATAGAGTCAGGACAAAGGCCAGGGCCCACGTTATTGTGACTGAATTGGGCAAACGATTTTTTAGAATGTTAAAGACTCACAGCTCTATCACCATGAGACATCGTGCTTCAGAGACAACACTAAGGAGAGTAAGGCAAGATGGCTTGAAGAAGAAAACACTGGCATGTTCATGTGCCTTAAAGAGAACTCACATCCAAGACAATCAAAGGACTACAAATACCAGCAAAATGTTAACCACTTTAAAGCCATAGAAACAATTTAGGCTGACCTCCTCTATCAGGTACATGAACAGCCAATAGGTCCATGGAGAAACCTGTAATCCACATGTTAGGGGAATGAAGATGTGATCCACACACCACATTGAGTAAACCTGGTTTAGTTAAAGAAGTGGAAAAACGGGTCGGAGAGATGGCTCAGTGGTTAAGAGCATTGCCTGCCCTTCCAAAGATCAGAAGTTCGATTCCTGGACATCACATAATTCCTTCAAAATGAGGTTTGGTGCCCTCTACTGGAAGCAGAAGGAAGAGGCAGGAGAGATGTCTTAGTGGTTAAGAGCATGCCTGCTGAGTTTGATGAGGACAAGTGCAGACATACAGCCAGGACCCACGTTGTTGGGTCTGAATCAGGCAAAACATTTTGTTAGGATAATAAAGACTCACAGCTCTATCACCATGAGCCAGCATGCTTCAGAGATACCACCAAGCAGAGTAAGGCAGGATGGTTAGAAGAAGAAACACTAGCATGTTCATGTGCCTGAAGAAGTACTCACATCCAAGACATACAAAGGAACAAACACCAACAAAAGCTTAACCAATTTAAAGCCAGTGAAACAATTTGTCTAGACCTCCTCTATGAGGAACACGAATGGCCAACAGATCCATGGAGACCCCTGTACTTCAAATGTTAGGAAAATGCAGATGTGATCCACACATCATTGAGTACATCTGGTTTAGGTAAAGAAGTAGAAAAACGGGTTTGAGAGATGGCTCAGTGTTTAAGAGCATTTCGTGCTCTTTCTTCTTCCTGTATCCAATTTCAAGCAACCACATAATGGCTCACAACCATCTGCACTGAGGTCTTGTGCCCTCTTTTGCATGCAGAAAGAAGCGCTCGAGAGATAGCTCAGTGGTTAAGAATCCTGGCTGCCCTTCTAAAGGTCAGAAGTTCGATTCCTGGCAACCACAGTTTTGCTCTCAAAATGAGATTTGGTGCCATCTACTGGCAACAGAAGGAAGAGGCAGGAGAGATGGCTCAGTGCTTAAGAGCATTGGCTGCTGAGTTGGATGAGGCCAAGTGCAGACATAGAGTCAGGGCAAAGGCCAGGGCCCACGTTATTGTGACTGAATTGGTCAAACGATTTTTTAGGATGTTAAAGACTCACAGCTCTATCACCATGAGACATCGTGCTTCAGAGACAACACTAAGGAGAGTAAGGCAAGATGGCTAGAAGAAGAAAACACTGGCATGTTCATGTGCCTTAACGAGAACTCACATCCAAGACAATCAAAGGACTACAAACACCAGCAAAATGTTAACCACTTTAAAGCCAGAGAAACAATTTATGCTGACCTCCTCTATGAGGTACATGAACAGCCAATAGGTCCATGGAGACCCCTGTACTCCACATGTTAGGGGAATGCAGATGTGATCCACACACCACATTGAGTAAACCTGGTTTAGTTAAAGAAGTGGAAAAACGTGTCGGAGAGATGGCTCAGTGGTTAAGAGCATTGCCTGCTCTTCCAAAGATCAGAAGTTCGATTCCTGGACATCACATAATTGCTTCAAAATGAGGTTTGGTGCCCTCTACTGGAAGCAGAAGGAAGAGGCAGGAGAGATGTCTTGGTGGTTAAGAGCATGCCTGCTGAGTTTGATGAGGCCAAGTGCAGACATACAGCCAGGACCCAGGTTGTTGGGACTTAATCAGGCAAAACATTTTGTTAGGATAATAAAGACTCACAGCTCTATCACCATGAGCCAGCATGCTTCAGAGCCACCACCAAGCAGTGTAAGGCAGGATGGTTAGAAGAAGAAAATACTAGCATGTTCATGTGCCTCAAGAAGAACTCACATCCAAGACATACAAAGGAACAAACACCAACAAAAGCTTAACCAATTTAAAGTCAGTGAAACAATTTGTCTAGACCTCCTCTATGAGGTACACGAATGGCCAACAGATCCATGGAGACCCCTGTACTTCAAATGATGGAAAATGCAGATGTGATCCACACATCATTGAGTACATCTGGTTTAGGTAAAGAAGTAGAAAAACTGGTTGGAGAGATGGCTCAGTGTTTAAGAGCATTTCGTGCTCTTTCTTCCTCCTGTATCCAATTTCAAGCAACCACATAATGGCTCACAACCATCTGCACTGAGGTCTTGTGCCCTCTTTTGCATGCAGAAAGAAGCGCTCGAGAGATAGCTCAGTGGTTAAGCATCCTGGCTGGCCTTCTAAAGGTCAGAAGTTCGATTCCTGGCAACCACAGATTTGCTCTCAAAATGAGATTTGGTGCCATCTACTGGCAACAGAAGGAAGAGGCAGGAGAGATGGCTCAGTGCTTAAGAGCATTGGCTGCTGAGTTGGATGAGGCCAAGTACAGACATAGAGTCAGGACAAAGGCCAGGGCCCACGTTATTGTGACTGAATTGGGCAAACGATTTTTTAGGATGTTAAAGACTCACAGCTCTATCACCATGAGACATCGTGCTTCAGAGACAACACTAAGGAGAGTAAGGCAAGATGGCTAGAAGAAGAAAACACTGGCATGTTCATGTGCCTTAAAGAGAACTCACATCCAAGACAATCAAACGACTACAAATACCAGCAAAATGTTAACCACTTTAAAGCCATAGAAACAATTTATGCTGACCTCTTCTATCAGGTACATGAACAGCCAATAGGTCCATGGAGAAACCTGTACTCCACATGTTAGGGGAATGCAGATGTGATCCACACACCACATTGAGTAAACCTGGTTTAGTTAAAGAAGTTGAAAAGCGGGTCGGAGAGATGGCTCAGGGGTTAAGAGCATTGCCTGCTCTTCCAAAGATCAGAAGTTCGATTCCTGGACATCACATAATTGCTTCAAAATGAGGTTTGGTGCCCTCTACTGGAAGCAGAAGGAAGAGGCAGGAGAGATGTCTTGGTGGTTAAGAGCATGCCTGCTGAGTTTGATGAGGCCAATTACAGACATACAGCCAGGGCCCAGGTTGTTGGGACTGAATCAGGCAAAACATTTTGTTAGGATAATAAAGACTCACAGCTCTATCACCATGAGCCAGCATGCTTCAGAGCCACCACCAAGCAGAGTAAGGCAGGATGGTTAGAAGAAGAAAATACTAGCATGTTCATGTGCCTGAAGAAGAACTCACATCCAAGACATACAAAGGAACAAACACCAACAAAAGCTTAACCAATTTAAAGCCAGTGAAACAATTTGTCTAGACCTCCTCTATTAGGTAAACGAATGGCCAACAGATCCATGGAGACCCCTGTACTTCAAATGTTAGGAAAATGCAGATGTGATCCACACATCATTGAGTACATCTGGTTTAGGTAAAGAAGTAGAAAAACGGGTTGGAGAGATGGCTCAGTGTTTAAGAGCATTTCGTGCTCTTTCTTCCTCCTGTATCCAACTTCAAGCAACCACATAATGGCTCACAACCATCTGCACTGAGGTTTTGTGATCTCTTTGGGATGCAGAAAGAAGCGCTCGAGAGATAGCTCAGTGGTTAAGAATCCTGGCTGCCCTTCTAAAGGTCAGAAGTTCGATTCCTGGCAACCACAGTTTTGCTCTCAAAATGAGATTTGGTGCCATCTACTGGCAACAGAAGGAAGAGGCAGGAGAAATGGCTCAGTGCTTAAGAGCATTGGCTGCTGAGTTGGATGAGGCCAAGTGCAGACATAGAGTCAGGGCAAAGGCCAGGGCCCACGTTATTGTGACTGAATTGTGCAAACGTTTTTTTAGGATGTTAAAGACTCACAGCTCTATCACCATGAGACATCGTGCTTCAGAGACAACACTAAGGAGAGTAAGGCAAGATGGCTAGAAGAAGAAAACACTGGCATGTTCATGTGCCTTAAAGAGAACTCACATCCAAGACAATCAAAGGACTACAAACACCAGCAAAATGTTAACCAATTTAAAGCCAGAGAAACAATTTATGCTGACTTCCTCTATCAGGTACATGAACAGTCAATAGGTCCATGGAGACCCCTGTAATCCACATGTTAGGGGAATGCAGATGTGATCCACACACCACATTGAGTAAACCTGGTTTAGTTAAAGAAGTTGAAAAACGGGTCGGAGAGATGGCCCAGTGGTTAAGAGCATTGCCTGCTCTTCCAAAGATCAGAAGTTTGATTCCTGGACATCACATAATTGCTTCAAAATGAGGTTTGGTGCCCTCTACTGGAAACAGAAGGAAGAGGCAGGAGAGATGTCTTGGTGGTTAAGAGCATGCCTGCTGAGTTTGATGAGGCCAAGTGCAGACATACAGCCATGACCCATGTTGTTGGGACTGAATCAGGCAAAACATTTTGTTAGGAAAATAAAGACTCACAGCTCTATCACCATGAGCCAGCATGCTTCAGAGCCACCACCAAGCAGAGTAAGGCAGGATGGTTAGAAAAAGAAAATACTAGCATATTCATGTGCCTGAAGAAGAACTCACATCCAAGACATACAAAGGAACAAACACATACAAAAGCTTAACCAATTTAAAGCCAGTGAAACAATTTGTCTAGACCTCCTCTATGAGATACACGAATGGCCAACAGATCCATGGAGACCCCTGTACTTCAAATATTAGGAAAATGCAGATGTGATCCACACATCATTGAGTACATCTGGTTTAGGTAAAGAAGTAGAAAAACGGGTTGGAGAGATTGCTAAGTGTTTAAGAGCATTTCGTGCTCTTTATTCCTCCTGTATCCAATTTCAAGCAACCACATATTGGCTCACAACCATCTGCACTGAGGTCTTGTGCCCTCTTTTACATGCAGAAAAAAGCGCTCGAGAGATAGCTCAGTCGTTAAGAATCCTGGCTGCCCTTCTAAAGGTCAGAAGTTCGATCCCTGGCAACCACAGTTTTGCTCTCAAAATGAGATTTGGTGCCATCTATTGGCAACAGAAGGAAGAGGCAGGCGAGATGGCTCAGTGCTTAAGAGCATTGGCTGCTGAGTTGGATGAGGCCAAGTGCAGACATAGAGTCACGGCAAAGGCCAGGGCCCACGTTATTGTGACTGAAGTGGGCAAAAGTTTTTTTTAGAATGTTAAAGACTCACATCTCTATCACCATGAGACATCGTGCTTCAGAGACAACACTAAGGAGAGTAAGGCAAGATAGCTAGAAGAAGAAAACACTGGCATGTTCATGTGCCTTAAAGAGAACTCACATCCAAGACAATCAAAATACTACAAACACCAGCAAAATGTTAACCACTTTAAAGCAAGAGAAACAATTTATGCTGACCTCCTCTATCAGGTACATGAACAGCCAATAGGTCCATGGAGACCCCTGTACTCCACATGTTAGGGGAATTCAGATGTGATCCACACACCACATTTAGTAAACCTGGTTTAGTTAAAGAAGTTGAAAAGCGGGTCGGAGAGATGGCTCAGTGGTTAAGAGCATTGCCTGCTCTTCCAAAGATCAGAAGTTCGATTCCTGGACATCACATAATTGCTTCAAAATGAGGTTTGGTGCCCTCTACTGGAAGCAGAAGGAAGAGGCAGGAGAGATGTCTTGGTGGTTAAGAGCATGCCTGCTGAGTTTGATGAGGCCAATTACAGACATACAGCCAGGACCCAGGTTGTTGGGACTGAATCAGGCAAAACATTTTGTTAGGATAATAAAGACTCACAGCTCTATCACCATGAGCCAGCATGCTTCAGAGCCACCACCAAGTAGAGTAAGGCAGGATGGTTATAAGAAGAAAATACTAGCATGTTCATGTGCCTGAAGAAGAACTCACATCCAAGACATACAAAGGAACAAACAGCAAAAAAGCTTAACCAATTTAAAGCCAGTGAAACAATTTCTCTAGACCTCCTCTATGAGGTACACGAATGGCCAACAGATCCATGGAGACCCCTGTAATCCACATGTTAGGGGAATGCAGATGTGATCCACACACCACATTGAGTAAACCTGGTTTAGTTAAAGAAGTGGAAAAACGGGTCGGAGAGATGGCTCAGTGGTTAAGAGCATTGCCTGCTCTTCTAAAGATCAGAAGTTCGATTCCTGGACATCACATAATTGCTTCAAAATGAGGTTTGGTGCCCTCTACTGGAAGCAGAAGGAAGAGGCAGGAGAGACGTCTTGGTGCTTAAGAGCATGCCTACTGAGTTTGATGAGGCCAAGTGCAGACATATAGCCATGGCCCAGGTTGTTGGGACTGAATCAGGCAAAATATTTTGTTAGGATAATAAAGACTCACAGCTCTATAACCATGAGCCAGCATGCTTCAGAGCCACCACCAAGCAGAGTAAGGCAGGATGGTTAGAAGAAAAAATACTAGCATGTTCATGTGCCTGAAGAAGAACTCACATCCAAGACATACAAAGGAACAAACACCAACAAATGCTTAACCAATATAAAGACAGTGAAACAATTTGTCTAGACCTCCTCTATGATGTACACGAATGGCCAACAGATCCATGGAGACCCCTGTACTTCAAATGTTAGGAAAATGCAGATGTGATCCACACATCATTGAGTACATCTGGTTTAGGTAAAGAAGTAGAAAAACGGGTTGGAGAGATGGCTCAGTGTTTAAGAGCATTTCGTGCTCTTTCTTCCTCCTGTATCCAACTTCAAGCAACCACATAATGGCTCACAACCATCTGCACTGAGGTCTTGTGCCCTCTTTTGCATGCAGAAAGAAGCACTCGAGAGATAGCTCAGTGGTTAAGAATCCTGGCTGGCCTTCTAAAGGTCAGAAGTTCGATTTCTGGCAACCACAGTTTTGCTCTCAAAATGAGATTTGGTGCCATCTACTGGCAACAGAAGGAAGAGGCAGGAGCGATGGCTCAGTGCTTAAGAGCATTGGCTGCTGAGTTGGATGAGGCCAAGTGCAGACATAGAGTCAGGGCAAAGGCCAGGGCCCACGTTATTGTGACTGAATTGGGCAAACGTTTTTTTAGGATGTTAAAGACTCACAGCTCTACCACCATGAGACATCGTGCTTCAGAGACAACACTAAGGAGAGTAAGGCAAGATGGCTAGAAGAAGAAAACATTGGCATGTTCATGTGCCTTAAAGAGAACTCACATCCAAGACAATCAAAGGACTACAAACACCAGCAAAATGTTAACCACTTTAAAGCCAGAGAAACAATTTATGCTGACCTCCTCTATCAGGTACATGAACAGCCAATAGGTCCATGGAGACTCCTGTACTCCACATGTTAGGGGAATGCAGATGTGATCCACACACCACATTGAGTAAACCTGGTTTAGTTAAAGAAGTGGAAAAACGGGTCGGAGAGATGGCTCAGTGGTTAAGAGCATTGCCTGCTCTTCCAAAGATCAGAAGTTCGATTCCTGGACATCACATAACTGCTTCAAAAAGAGGTTTGTTGACCTCTACTGGAAGCAGAAGGAAGAGGCAGGAGAGATGTCTTGGTGGTTAAGAGCATGCCTGCTGAGTTTGATGAGGCCAAGTGCAGACATACAGCCAGGGCCCAGGTAATTGAGACTAAATCAGGCAAAACATTTTGTTAGGAAAATAAAGACTCACAGCTCTATCACCATGAGCCAGCATGCTTCAGAGACGCCACCAAGCAGAATAAGGCAGGATGGTTAGAAGAAGAAAATACTAGCATGTTCATGTGCCTGAAGAAGAACTCACATCCAAGACATACAAAGGAACAAACACCAACAAAAGCTTAACCAAATTAAAGCCAGTGAAACAATTTGTCTAGACCTCCTCTATGAGGTACACGAATGGCCAACAGATCCATGGAGACCCCTGTACTTCAAATGTTAGGAAAATGCAGATGTGATCCACACATCATTGAGTACATCTGGTTTATGTAAAGAAGTAGAAAAACGGGTTGGAGAGATGGCTCAGTGTTTAAGAGCATTTCGTGCTCTTTCTTCCTCCTGTATCCAATTTCAAGCAACCACATAATGGCTCACAACCATCTGCACTGAGGTCTTGTGCCCTCTTTTGCATGCAGAAAGAAGCACTCAAGAGATAGCTCAGTGGTTAAGAATCCTGGCTGCCTTTCTAAAGGTCAGAAGTTCGATTCCTGGCAACCACAGTTTTGCTCTCAAAATGAGATTTGGTGCCATCTACTGGCAACAGAAGGAAGAGGCAGGAGAGATGGCTCAGTGCTTAAGGGCATTGGCTGCTGAGTTGGATGAGGCCAAGTGCAGACATAGAGTCAAGGCAGAGGCCAGGGCCCACGTTATTGTGACTGAATTGGGCAAACTCTTTTTAGGATGTTAAAGACTCACAGCTCTATCACCATGAGACATCGTGCTTCAGAGACAACACTAAGGAGAGTAAGGCAAGATGGCTAGAAGAAGAAAACACTGGCATGTTCATGTGCCTTAAAGAGAACTTACATCCAAGACAATCAGAGGACCACAAACACCAGCAAAATGTTAACCAATTTAAAGCCAGAGAAACAATTTTTCCTGACCTCCTCTATCAGGTATATGAACAGCCAATAGGTCCATGGAGAAACCTGTACTCCACATGTTAGGGGAATGCAGATGTGATCCACACACCACATTGAGTAAACCTGGTTTAGTTAAAGAAGTTGAAAAACGGGTCGGAGAGATGGCTCAGTGGTTAAGAGCATTGCCTGCTCTTCCAAAGATCAGAAGTTCGATTCCTGGACATCACATAATTGCTTCAAAATGAGGTTTGGTGCCCTCTACTGGAAGCAGAAGGAAGAGGCAGGAGAGATGTCTTGGTGGTTAAGAGCATGCCTGCTGAGTTTGATGAGGCCAAGTGCAGACATACAGCCAGGACCCAGGTGGTTGGGACTGAATCAGGCAAAACATTTTGTTAGGATAATAAAGACTCACAGCTCTATCACCATGAGCCAGCATGCTTCAGAGCCACCACCAAGCAGAGCAAGGCAGGATGTTTAGAAGAAGAAAATACTAGCATGTTCATGTGCCTGAAGAAGAACTCACATCCAAGACATACAAAGGAACAAACACCAACAAAAGCTTAACCAATTTAAAGCCAGTGAAACAATTTGTCTAGACCTCCTCTATGAGGTACACGAATGGCCAACAGATCCATGGAGACCCCTGTACTTCAAATGTTAGGAAAATGCAGATGTGATCCACACATCATTGAGTACATCTGGTTTAGGTAAAGAAGTAGAAAAACGGGTTGGAGAGATGGCTCAGTGTTTAAGAGCATTTCGTGCTCTTTCTTCCTCCTGTATCCAATTTCAAGCAACCAAATAATGGCTCACAACCATCTGCACTGAGGTCTTGTGCCCTCTTTTGCATGCAGAAAGAAGCGCTCGAGAGATAGTTCAGTGGTTAAGAATCCTGGCTGCCCTTCTAAAGGTCAGAAGTTCGATTCCTGGCAACCACAGTTTTGCTCTCAAAATGAGATTTGGTGGTCTCTGCTTGTGATCTCCTGGACCTGCTCTCCCTGCCCCCTATTTCCCTTGGTCCCTGGCTCATTGGGGCTACCAGGAATCCCTGCATAGGTGCTGAGAAGTCCCATCTGGATGGGTGAGTGTGTGCTATCCTGGGGTGGACTGTCCAGGTAGAGAGCACAAACGCTCCCCCACCCAGCTCCTGCTGCAAGGCTTTCTTTCCTACACACCTGCCCCCCACCCCCATCCCCAAGCCTGCCTTGTCTGCAAGGTCCTTTACTGTGGAACAGTTTCCTGCCCTTTCACTAAGGCTACCATCCCAGAGCAGTGAGGGCCTGACTAGAGGGCAGGCCTCAAGGTCCCCGCCAGGGAAAGCGGGCCCCCGCTGCTGGGGCTGCAGTCTCTGCTGTGATCTCCTGGACCTGCTCTGCCTGCGCCCTACTTCCCTTTGTCCCTGGCTCATTGGGGCATCCAGGAGTTCCTGTGTAGGTGCCGAGAAGTTTCATCGGGACGGGTGAGTGTGTGCAATCCTGGGGCGGACTGTCCCGGTAGAGAGCACAAACGCCCCTCCCCCAGCTCCTGCTGCAGGGCTTTCTCTCCTACACACCCGCCCCCACCCCCACCCCCAAGCCTGCCTTGTCTGTAAGGTCCTTAGCTGTGGAACAGTTTCCTGCCCTTTCACTAAGGCTACCAGCCCAGAGCAGTGAGTGCCTGACTAGAGGGCAGGCCTCAAGGTCCCCGCCAGGGAAAGCGGGCCCCGCTGCTGGGGCTGCAGTCTCTGCTGTGATCTCCTGGACCTGCTCTGCCTGCGCCCTACTTCCCTTTGTCCCTGGCTCATTGGGGCATCCAGGAGTTCTTGTGTAGGTGCCGAGAAGTTTCATCGGGACGGGTGAGTGTGTACTATCCTGGGGCGGACGGTCCCGGTAGAGAGCACAAAGGCCCCTACACTAAGGCTACCCAACCAGAGCAGTGAGTGCCTGCCTAGCGGGCAGGCCTCAGCAACCCCCGAAAGGGAGCGCAGGCACCTCCAGCTTGTACTGCAGTGTCGCCTGTGTTCTACTCGACCCCGCCCGACCCCTTGCATTCGGCCTTCTTTACGTGGGTCATTGCAATACCGCGCATCCATGTTTTGGTGTTGAGGAGTTCATCTGGAAGGGAACGGTTCCTGCCCCTACACTGAGGAGATACACCTAGAGAGTTAGTCACAGCAAAGACTGGTCCAAGACATCAGGCCTCTCCTGGCGCCATTTGAAGGAAAAGATGGGCAGACGCCAATGCAAGAATTCCCCCAACAACTTGAAAGGCAACGTGACATCACCAGGATCCAGGAATCCCGAAATGAGAAGTGTACACCCTAATCCAGAAGAATTAGAAGAATTCGACTCAAAAGTGAATTTTATGAAAATAATAGAGGACCTTAAACAGGAGGTGAAAAACTGCCACAACCAATTAGAGATTACAAACAAAAAGGTAGAGGAAATGAATAAATCTCTCAAAGATACCCAAGAAAACCAAGAGAAACAAGAAAAAGTAATCAAACAGGTAAGGGAAACGGTTCAAGACTTGAAGAATGAAGTGGAAGTAATAAAGAAAACACAAACCGAGGGAAGGATGGAGATGGAAAATTTGAATAAACAAACAGGAACTACAGAGACAAGTACCACCAACAGATTACAAGAGATAGAAGAAAGAATCTCAGACACTGAAGATACCATAGAGAAAATAAACACTCTCATCAAAGAAAACAGCATAACCAACAAATTCTCATCACAAAACATTCAGGAAATCTGGGACACAATAAAAAGACCAAACCTAAGAATAATAGGGATAGAAGAAGGAGAAGATCTACAGCTCAATGGTCCAGAAAATATATTTAATAAAATTATAGAAGAAAACTTTCCCAACCTTAAGAAAGATATTCCTTTGAAGGTCCAAGAAGCATACAGAACACCAAATCGACTGGATCAAAAAAAAACATCTCCTCGTCATATAATAATCAAAACACAAAACATACAGAATAAAGAAAGAATACTAAGAGCTGCAAAGGAAAAAGGTCAAGTTACCTATAAAGGTAAACCTATCAGACTTACACCTGATTTCTCTATGGAAACCATGAAAGCCAGAAGGTCCTGGATAGATATACTGCAGAAACTACGAGACCATGGATGCAAGCCCAGACTACTATACCCAGCCAAGCTTTTGTTCACTATAAAGGGAGAAAACAAAATTTTCCAGGATAAAAACAAATTTAAACAATACGTAGCCACAAATCCAGCCCTTCAGAAAGTAATTGAAGGAAAATCACAAACCAAGGAGTCCAACAATGCCCACAATAACTCAGACATCTAATGACCCTTCACCAGCACAACTTGAAGAAGGGAAACACACAAACTCTACTACCAAAAGAAAGAAAGAAAGAAAGGAAAAATGACCAGAGTTAACAACCACTGGTCATTAATATCACTTAATATCAATGGACTCAACTCACCTATAAAGAGGCACAGGCTAAGAGATTGGATACGAAAACAGGATCCAACATTCTGTTGCTTACAAGAAACACACCTCAACCACAAAGACAGACATCTACTCAGAGTAAAGGGCTGGGAAAAGGTATATCAAGCAAACGGACCTAAGAAACAAGCAGGTGTGGCCATACTAATTTCTAAGAAAGTTGACTTCAAACTAAAATCAATCAAAAGAGATGGAGATGGACATTTTTTACTCATAACAGGAACAATTCACCAGGATGAAGTCTCAATCCTTAATATATATGCCCCTAATATAAAAGCACCCACTTATGTAAAAGAAACGTTATTAAAACTCAAGGCAGTCATCAAACCACACACACTAATAGTAGGAGATTTCAACACTCCTCTCTCACCAATGGACAGGTCAATCAGACAGAAACCTAACAGAGAAATAAGAGGATTAAGGGAGGTAATGAATCAAATGGACTTAACAGACATCTATAGAACATTCCACTCAAATAAGAAAGAATATACCTTCTTCTCTGCAGCTCATGGAACCTTCTCGAAAATAGACCACATACTCGGTAACAAAGCAAACTTACACAGTTACAAAAAAATATCGGTAACCACCTGTGTCTTATCAGATCACCATGGATTAAAGTTAGAATTCAACAACAATGCTATCCCAGAAAGCCTATGAACTCATGGAAATTGGACAGTCAACTACTGAACCACACCTGGATCAAGGAAGAATAAAGAAAGAAATTAAAGTCTTTCTTGAATTCAATGAAAACGAAGACTCAACATACTCAAATCTATGGGACACTATGAAAGCAGTGCTAAGAGGAAAGTTCATAGCATTAAGTGCCCACTTAAAGAAAACGGAGAAAGCACACATTGGAGACCTAATAGCCCACCTTAAAGCTTTAGAAAGAAAAGAAGCAGACTCACCTAGGAGAAGTAGAAGACTGGAAATAATCAAATTGAGGGCTGAAATCAACAAAATAGAAACACAGAAAACAATCCAAAGAATCAATGAAACAAAAAGCTGGTTCTTGGAGAAAATCAATAAGATTGATAAACCCCTATCCAAACTAATCAAACGGCGGAGAGAGAATACGCAAATTAACAAAATCAGAAACGAAAAGGGAGACATAACCACAGACACAGACGAAATTCAGAGAATCATTAGATCTTACTACAAAAACCTGTATGCCACAAAATTGGAAAATGTAAAAGAAATGGACACTTTTTTAGATAAGTACCATATACCAAAGTTAAACCAGGACCAGGTGAACAATCTAAATAGACCTGTTAGTCGCGAAGAATTAGAAGTTGTTATAAAAAACCTCCCCACCAAAAAAAGCCCAGGTCCAGACGGCTTTAATGCAGAATTCTACCAGAACATTCAAGAAGACCTAATACCTATACTCCTTAATGTATTTCACAATATTGAAACAGAGAAGTCATTGCCAAATTCCTTTTATGAAGCTGCAGTTACTCTGATACCAAAACCACACAAAGACACAACCAAGAAAGAGAACTACAGGCCAATCTCACTCATGAACATCGACGCAAAAATACTCAATAAAATACTGGCAAACCGAATCCAAGAACACATTAGAAAAATTATCCATTATGATCAAGTAGGCTTCATCCCAGAGATGCAGGGCTGGTTCAACATACGAAAATCTATCAATGTAATCCATCATATAAATAATCTGAAAGAAAAAAAACATATGATCATTTCATTAGATGCGGAAAAAGCATTTGACAAAATTCAACATCCCTTTATGATAAAGGTCTTAGAGAGATTAGGAATACAAGGGTCGTTCCTAAATATAATAAAAACTATTTATAGCAAGCCGTCAGCTAACATCAAATTAAATGGAGAGAAACTCAAAGCTATTCCACTAAAATCAGGAACACGACAAGGTTGTCCACTCTCTCCATACCTCTTTAATATAGTGCTTGAAATTCTAGCAATAGCAATAAGACAACATAAGGGGATCAAAGGGATTCAAATCGGAAAGGAAGAAGTTAAACTTTCATTATTTGCAGACGATATGATAGTGTACATAAGCGACCCCAAAAACTCCAGCAAAGAACTCCTTCAGCTGATAAACACCTTTAGTAGCGTTGCAGGATACAAGATCAATTCCAAAAAATCAGTTGCCCTCCTATACACAAAGGATAAGGAAGCAGAGATGGAAATCAGAGAAGCATCACCCTTCACGATAGCCACAAATAGCATAAAATATCTTGGGGTAACCCTAACCAAGGAAGTAAAGGATCTATTTGACAAGAACTTTAAGTCAATGAAGAAAGAAATTGAGGAGGATACCAGAAAATGGAAGGATCTCCCTTGCTCTTGGATAGGGAGGATCAACATAGTAAAAATGGCAATTCTACCAAGGGCAATTTATAGATTCAATGCAATCCCCATTAAAATCCCATCAAAATTCTTCACAGATCTTGAGAGGACAATAATCAACTTTATATGGAGAAACAAAAAACCCAGGATAGCCAAAACAATCTTGTATAATAAAAGATCGTCTGGAGGCATTACCATCCCTGACCTCAAACTCTATTACAGAGCCTCAGTATTGAAAACAGCTTGGTATTGGCATAAAAACAGAGAAGTCGATCAATGGAACCGAGTAGAAGACCCTGATTTTAACCCACAAACTTATGAACATCTAATTTTTGATAAAGGAGCTAAAAGTATTCAATGGAAAAAAGAGAGCATCTTCAACAAATGGTGCTGGCAGAACTGGTTGTCAACGTGTAGAAGAATGAAAATAGATCCATATCTATCACCATGCACAAAACTCAAGTCCAAATGGATTAAAGACCTCAATATTAGTCTGAACACACTGAACCTGATAGAAGAAAAAGTTGGAAGTACTCTACAACATATGGGTACAGGAGATCACTTCCTACGTTTATCCCCAGCAGCACAGACATTAAGGGCAACATTGAATAAATGGGACCTCCTGAAACTGAGTAGCTTCTGTAAAGCAAAGGACACTGTCACTAAGACAAAAAGGCAACCCACTGACTGGGAGAAGATCTTCACCAACCGTGCAACAGACAAAGGTCTGATCACCAAAATATATAAAGAACTCAAGAAACTAAACTTTAAAATACTAATGAACCCAATAAAAAGATGGGGCACTGATCTGAACAGAGAATTCTCAACAGAAGAAATTCAAATGGCCAAAAGACACCTAAGGTCATGCTCAACCTCCTTAGCGATAAGGGAAATGCAAATTAAAACAACTTTGAGATACCATCTTACACCTGTCAGAATGGCTAAAATCAAAAACACCAATGATAGCCTTTGCTGGAGAGGATGTGGAGAAAGAGGCACACTCATTCATTGCTGGTGGGAATGCAAACTTGTGCAACCACTTTGGAAATCAGTGTGGCGATTTCTCAGGAAATTTGGGATCAACCTACCCCAAGATCCAGTAATACCACTATTGGGAATATACCCAAGAGATGCCACATCAAATGACAAAAGTATCTGTTCAACTATGTTCATAGCAGCATTGTTTGTAATAGCCAAAACCTGGAAACAACCTAGATACCCTTCAATGGAGGAATGGATGAAGAAAGTGTGGAATATATACATATTAGTGTACTACTCAGCAGTAAAAAACAATGACTTCTCGAATTTTGCGTGCAAATGGATGGAAATAGAAAACACTATCCTGAGTGAGGTATCCCAGACCCAAAAAGAGGAACATGGGATGTACTCACTCATAATCGGTTGCTAGCCATAAATAAAAGACATTAAGCATATAATGTGTGATCCTATAGAAGTTAAATAAGAAAGTGAACCCAAAGAAAATCATATAGTCATCCGCATGGAGAGGGGGAAGTAGACAAGATTGCAGGGCAAAAACTGGGAACTTGCGGGTGAGGTGGCATGGGGCAAAGGGGAAATGGGATGAGAAATATGAGAAGGGGAGGATGGGAGGAGCTCGGGGGATTGGGATGGTTGGGATATAGGAAGGATGGATACGGGAGCAGCGAAGTATATATCCTATCTAAGGGTTGGCAAGAGACTTGACTCTAGAGGGGTTCGCAGGTGTCCAGGAATATGTCCCCAGCTGGTACCTTGGGCAACTAAGGAGAGGGAACCTGAAATGACCCTATCCTATACTGATGAATATCTTGCATATCACCTTAGAACTTTCATCTGGCGATGGATCGAGGTAGAGACAGATTCTCAATTTGGAGCAACGGTCTGAGCTCTTAAGGTCCAAATGAGGAGCAGAAGGAGGGAGAACAAGAGCAAAAAATCAGGACCACGAGGGATGCACCCACCCACTGTGACAGTGGAACTGATTTATTAGGAGCCCACCAAGGCCAGCTGGTCTGGGACTGAATAAGCATGGGTTGATTCCGGACTCTCTGAGCATGGCGGTCAATGAAGACTGATGAGAAGCCAAGGACAATGGCACTAGGTTTCAATCATAATACATGAACTGGCTTTGTGGGAGCATAGCCTGTTTAGAAGCTCACCTTCCTGGACGTAGATAGAAGACCTTGGTCTTCCTGCAGGGCAGAGAATTTGGACTGCTCTTCAGTATCTAAAGGGAGGGGGAATGGTGTGGGGGGAGGACAAGAGGAGTGGGGATAGGGGGAGGGGAGTGGGGGGAGGGGGCAATATTTGGGAGGAGGGGAGGGAAATGGGAAACGGGGAGCAGGTGGAAATTTTAAAAAAAGAATAAAAAATAAAAAAAAATGAGATTTGGTGCCATCTACTGGCAACAGAAGGAAGAGGCAGGAGAGATGGCTCAGTGCTTAAGAGCATTGGCAACTGAGTTGGATGAGGCCAAGTGCAGACATAGAGTCAGGGCAAAGGGCAGGGCCCACGTTATTGTGACTGAATTGGGCAAACGTTTTTTTAGGATGTTAAAGACTCACAGCTCTATCACCATGAGACATCGTGCTTCAGAGACAACACTAAGGAGAGTAAGGCAAGATGGCTAGAAGAAGAAAATACTGGCATGTTCATGTGCCTTAAAGAGAACTTACATCCAAGACAATCAAGGACTACAAACACCAGCAAAATGTTAACCAATTTAAAGCCAGAGAAACAATTTATCCTGACCTCCTCAATCAGGTACATGAACAGCCAATAGGTCCATGGAGACCCCTGTACTCCACATGTTAGGGGAATGCAGATGTGATCCACACACCACATTGAGTAAACCTGGTTTAGTTAAAGAAGTTGAAAAACGGGTCGGAGAGATGGCTCAGTGGTTAAGAGCATTGCCTGCTCTTCCAAAGATCAGAAGTTCGATTCCTGGACATCACATAATTGCTTCAAAATGAGGTTTGGTGCCCTCTACTGGAAGCAGAAGGAAGAGGCAGGAGAGATGTCTTGGTGGTTAAGAGCATGCTTGCTGAGTTTGATGAGGCCAAGTGCAGACATACAGCCAGGACCCAGGTTGTTGGGACTGAATCAGGCAAAACATTTTGTTAGGATAATAAAGACTCACAGCTCTATCACCATCAGCCAGCATGCTTCAGAGCCACCACCAAGCAGAGCAAGGCAAGATGGTTAGAAGAAGAAAATACTAGCATGTTCAAGTGCCTGAAGAAGTACTCACATCCAAGACATACAAAGGAACAAACACCAACAGAAGCTTAACCAAGTTAAAGCCAGTGAAACAATTTGTCTACATCTCCTCTATGAGGTACACGAATGGCCAACAGATCCATGGAGACCCCTGTACTTCAAATGTTAGGAAAATGCAGATGTGATCCACACATCATTGAGTACATCTGGTTTAGGTAAAGAAGTAGAAAAACGGGTTGGAGAGATGGGTCAGTGTTTAAGAGCATTTCGTGCTCTTTCTTCCTCCTGTATCCAATTTCAAGCAACCACATAATGGCTCACAACCATCTGCACTGAGGTCTTGTGCCCTCTTTTGCATGGAGAAAGAAGCGCTCGAGTGATAGTTCAGTGGTTAAGAATCCTGGCTGCCCTTCTAAAGGTCAGAAGTTCGATTCCTGGCAACCAGAGTTTTGCTCTCAAAAGGAGAATTGGTGCCATCTACTGGCAACAGAAGGAAGAGGCAGGACAGATGGCTCAGTGCTTAAGAGCATTGGCTGCTGAGTTTGATGAGGACAAGTGCAGACATAGAGTCAGGGCAAAGGCCAGGGCCCACGTTATTGTGACTGAATTGGGCAAACGTTTTTTAGGATGTTAAAGACTCACAGCTCTATCACCATGAGACATCGTGCTTCAGAGACAACACTAAGGAGAGTAAGGCAAGATGGCTAGAAGAAGAAAACACTGGCATGTTCATGTGCCTTAAAGAGAACTCACATCCAAGACAATCAAAGGACTACAAACACCAGCAAAATGTTAACCAATTTAAAGCCAGAGAAACAATTTATCCTGACCTCCTCTATGAGGTACATAAACAGCCAATAGGTCCATGGAGAAACCTGTACTCCACATGTTAGGGGAATGCAGATGTGATCCACACACCACATTGAGTAAACCTGGTTTAGTTAAAGAAGTTGAAAAACGAGTCGGAGAGATGTCTCAGTGGTTAAGAGCATTGCCTGCTCTTCCAAAGATCAGAAGTTCGATTCCTGAACATCACATAATTGCTTCAAAATGAGGTTTGGTGCCCTCTACTGGAAGCAGAAGGAAGAGGCAGGAGAGATGTCTTGGTGGTTAAGAGCATGCCTGCTGAGTTTGATGAGGCCAATTACAGACATTCAGCCAGGGCCCAGGTTGTTGGGACTGAATCAGGCAAAACATTTTGTTAGGATAATAAAGACTCACAGCTCTATCACCATGAGCCAGCATGCTTCAGAGACACAACCAAGCAGAGTAAGGCAGGATGGTTAGAAGAAGAAAATACTAGCATGTTCATGTGCCTGAAGAAGAACTCACATCCAAGACATACAAAGGAATAAAAACCAACAGAAGCTTAACCAATTTAAAGCCAGTGAAACAATTTGTCTACATCTCCTCTATGAGGTACACGAATGGCCCACAGATCCATGGAGACCCCTGAACTTCAAATGTTAGGAAAATGCAGATGTGATCCACACATCATTGAGTACATCTGGTTTAGGTAAAGAAGTAGAAAAACGGGTTGGAGAGATGGCTCAGTGTTTAAGAGCATTTCGTGCTCTTTCTTCCTCCTGTATCCAATTTCAAGCAACCACATAATGGCTCACAACCATCTGCACTGATGTCTTGTGCCCTCTTTTGCATGCAGAAAGAAGCCCTGAGAGATAGCTCAGTGGTTAAGAATCCTGGCTGCCCTTCTAAAGGTCAGAAGTTCGATTCCTGGCAACCACAGTTTTGCTCTCAAAATGAGATTTGGTGCCATCTACTGGCAACAGAAGGAAGTGGCAGGACAGATGGCTCAGTGCTTAAGAGCATTGCCTGCTGAGTTTGATGAGGACAAGTGCAGACATAGAGTCAGGGCAAAGGCCAGGGCCCACGTTATTGTGACTGAATTGGGCAAACGTTTTTTTAGGATGTTAAAGAGTCACAGCTCTATCACCATGAGACATCGTGCTTCAGAGACAACACTAAGGAGAGTAAGGCAAGATGGCTAGAAGAAGAAAACACTGGCATGTTCATGTGCCTTAAAGAGAACTCACATCCAAGACAATCAAAGGACTGCAAACACCAGCAAAATGTTAACAATAGAAAGCCAGAGAAACAATTTATCCTGATCTCCTCTATCAGGTACATGAACAGCCAATAGGTCCATGGAGACACCTGTACTCCACATGTTAGAGGAATGCAGATGTGATCTACACACCACATTGAGTAAACCTGGTTTAGTTAAAGAAGTTGAAAAACGGGTCGGAGAGATGGCTCAGTGGTTAAGAGCATTTCCTGCTCTTCCAAAGATCAGAAGTTCGATTCCTGGACATCACATAATTGCTTCAAAATGAGGTTTGGTGCCCTCTACTGGAAGCAGAAGGAAGAGGCAGGAGAGATGTCTTGGTGGTTAAGAGCATGCCTGCTGAGTTTGATGAGGCCAGGGCCCAGGTTGTTGGGACTGAATCAGGCAAAACATTTTGTTAGGATAATAAAGACTCACAGCTCTATCACTATGAGCGAGCATGCTTCAGAGATACCACCAAGCAGAGTAAGGCAGGATGGTTAGAAGAAGAAAATACTAGCATGTTCATGTGCCTGAAGAAGAACTCACATCCAAGATATACAAAAAAAAAACACCAACAAAAGCTTAACCTATTTAAAGCCAGTGAAACAATTTGTCTACACCTCCTCTATGAGGTACACGAATGGCCAACAGATCCATGGAGACCCCTGTACTTCAAATGTTAGGAAAATGCAGATGTGATCCACACATCATTGAGTACATCTGGTTTAGGTAAAGAAGTAGAAAAACGGGTTGTAGAGATGGCACAGTGTTTAAGAGCATTTCGTGCTTTTTCATCCTCCTGTATTCAATTTCAAGCAACCACATAATGGCTCACAACCATCTGCACTGAGGTCTTGGGCCCTCTTTTGGATGCGGAAAGAAGCGCTCGAGAGATAGCTCAGTGGTTAAGAATCCTGGCTGCCCTTCTAAAGGTCAGAAGTTCGATTCCTGGCAAACACAGTTTTGCTCTCAAAATTAGATTTGGTGCCATCTACTGGCAACAGAAGGAAGAGGGAGGAGAGATGGCTCAGTGCTTAAGAGCATTGATTGGCTGCTGAGTTTGATGATGACAAGTGCAGACATAGAGTCAGGGCAAAGGCCAGGGCACACGTTATTGTGACTGAATTGGGCAAACGTTTTTTTAGGATGTTAAAGACTCGCAGCTCTATCACCATGAGACATCGTGCTTCAGAGACAACACCAAGGAGAGTAAGGCAAGATGGCTAGAAGAAGAAAACACTGGCATGTTCATGTGCTTTAAAGAGAACTCACATCCAAGACAATCAAAGGACTACAAACACCAGCAAAATGTAAACCAATTTAAAGCCAGAGAAACAATTTATCCTGATCTCCTCTATCAGGTACATGAACAGCCAATAGGTCCATTCTGACCCCTGTACTCCACATGATAGGGGAATGCAGATGTGATCCACACACCACATTGAGTAAACCTGGTTTAGTTAAAGAAGTTGAAAAACGGGTCGGAGAGATGGCTCAGTGGTTAAGAGCATTGCCTGCTCTTCCAAAGATCAGAAGTTCGATTCCTGGACATCACATAATTGCTTCAAAATGAGGTTTGGTGCCCTCTACTGGAAGCAGAAGGAAGAGGCAGGAGAGATGTCTTGGTGGTTAAGAGCATGCCTACTGATTTTGATGAGGCCAAGTGCAGACATACAGCCAGGGCCCAGGTTGTTGGGACTGAATCAGGCAGAACATTTTGAAGCATAATAAAGACTCACAGCTCTATCACCATGAGCCAGCATGCTTCAGAGACACCACCAAGCAGAGTAAGGCAAGATGGTTAGAAGAAGAAAATAACAGCATGTTCATGTCCCTGAAGAAGAACTCACATCCAAGACATACAAAGGAACAAACACCAACAAAAGCTTAACCAATTTAAAGCCAGTGAAACAATTTGTCTACACCTCCTCTATGAGGTACACGAATGGCCAACAGATCCATGGAGACCCCTGTACTTCAAATGTTAGGAAAATGCAGATGTGATCCACACATCATTGAGTACATCTGGTTTAGGTAAAGAAGTACAAAAACGGGTTGGAGAGATGGCTCAGTGTTTAAGAGCATTTCGTGCTCTTTCATCCACCTGTATTCAATTTCAAGCAACCACATAATGGCTCACAACCATCTGCACTGAGGTCTTGTGCCCTCTTTTGAATACAGAAAGAAGCGCTCGAGAGATAGCTCAGTGGTTAAGAATCCTGGCTGCCCTTCTAAAGGTCAGAAGTTCGATTCCTGGAAACCACAGATTTGCTCTCAAAATGAGATTTGGTGCCATCTACTGGCAACAGAAGGAAGAGGCAGGAGAGATGGTTCAGTGCTTAAGAGCATTGCCTGCTGAGTTTGATGAGGCCAAGTGCAGACAGAGAGTGAGGGCAAAGGCCAGGCCCCACGTTTTTGTGACTGAATTGTGCAAACGTTTTTAGAGGATGTTAAAGACTCACAGCTCTATCACCATGAGACCACGTGCTTCAGAGACAACACTAAGGAGAGTAAGGCAAGATGGCTAGAAGAGGAAAACACTGGCATGTTCATGTGCCTTAAAGGGAACTCACATCCAAGACAATCAAAGGACTACAAACACCAGCAAAATGTTAACCAATTTAAAGCCAGAGAAACAATTTATGCTGAACTCCTCTATGAGGTACATGAACAGCCAATATGTCCAAGGAGACCCTTGTACTCCAGATGTTAGGGGAATGCAGATATGATCCACACACCACATTGAGTAATCCTGGTTTAGTTAAAGAATTTGAAAAACGGTTCGGAGAGATGGCTCAGTGGTTAAGAGCATTGCCTGCCCTTCCAAAGATCAGAAGTTCGATTCCTGGACATCACATAATTGCTTCAAAATGAGGTTTGGTGCCCTCTACTGGAAGCAGAAGGAAGAGGCAGGAGAGATGTCTTGGTGGTTAAGAACATGCCTGCTGAGTTTTATGAGGCCAAGTGCAGTCATACAGACAAGGCCCAGGTTTTTGGGACTGAATCAGGCAAAACATTTTGTTAGGATAATAAAGACTCACAGCTCTATCACCATGAGCCAGCATGCTTCAGAGACACCAACATGCAGAGTAAGGCAAGATGGTAAGAAGAAGAAAATACCAGCATGTTCATGTTCCTGAAGTAGAACTCACATCCAAGACATACAAAGGAACAAAAACCAACGAAAGCTTAACCAATTTAAAGCCAGTGAAACAATTTGTCTAGACCTCCTCTATGAGGTACACGAATGGCCAACAGATCAATGGAGACCCCTGTACTTCAAATGTTAGGAAAATGAAGATGTGATCCACACATCATTGAGTACATCTGGATTAGGTAAAGAAGTAGAAAAACGGGTTGGAGAGATGGCTCAGTGTTTAAGAGCATTTCGTGCTCTTTCATCCTCCTGTATTCAATTTCAAGCAACCACATAATGGCTCACAACCATCTGCACTGAGGTCTTGTGCCCTCTTTTGGGTGCAGAAAGAAGCGCTCAAGAGATATCTCAGTTGTTAAGAACCCTGGCTGCCCTTCTAAAGGTCAGAAGTTCGATTCCTGGCAACCACAGTTTTGCTCTCAAAATGAGATTTGGTGCCATCTACTGGCAACAGAAGGAAGAGGCAGGAGAGATGGCTCAGTGCTTAAGAGCATTGCCTGCTGAGTTTGATGAGGCCAAGTGCAGACATAGAGTCAAGGCAAAGGCCAGGGCCCACGTTATTGTGACTGAATTGGGCAAACGTTTTTTTAGGATGTTAAAGACTCACAGCTCTATCACCATGAGACATCGTGCTTCAGAGACAACACTAAGGAGAGTAAGGCAAGATGGCTAGAAGAAGAAAACACTGGCATGTTCATGTGCCTTAAAGAGAACTCACATCCAAGACAATCAAAGGACTACAAACACCAGCAAAATGTTAACCAATTTAAAGCCAGAGAAACATTTTATCCTGACCTCCTCTATGAGGTACATGAACAGCCAATAGGTACAAGGAGACCTCTGTACTCCACATGTTAGGGGAATGCAGATGTGATCCACACACCACATTGAGTAAACCTGGTTAAGTTAAAGAAGTTGAAAAACGGGTCGGAGAGTTGGCTCAGTGGTTAAGAGCATTTCCTGATCTTCCAAAGATCAGAAGTTCGATTCCTGGACATCACATAATTGCTTCAAAATTAGGTTTGGTGCCCTCTACTGGAAGCAGAAGGAAGAGGCAGGAGAGATGTCTTGGTGGTTAAGAGCATGCCTGCTGAGTTTGATGAGGCCAAGTGCAGACATACAGCCAGGGCCCAGGTTGTTGGGACTGAATCAGGCAAAACATTTTGTTAGGATAATAAAGACTCACAGCTCTATCACCATGAGCCAGCATGCTTCAGAGACACCACCATGCAGAGTAAGGCAAGATGGTAAGAAGAAGAAAATACCAGCATGTTCATGTTCCTGAAGTAGAACTCACATCCAAGACATACAAAGGAACAAACACCAACAAAAGCTTAACCAATTTAAAGCCAGTGAAACAATTTGTCTAGACCTCCTCTATGAGGTACACGAATGGCCAACAGATCCATGGAGACCCCTGTACTTCACATGTTAGGAAAATGAAGATGTGATCCACACATCATTGAGTACATCTGGATTAGGTAAAGAAGTAGAAAAACGGGTTGGAGAGATGGCTCAGTGTTTAAGAGCATTTCGTGCTCTTTCATCCTCCTGTATTCAATTTCAAGCAACCACATAATGGCTCACAACCATCTGCACTGAGGTCTTGTGCCCTCTTTTGGGTGCAGAAAGAAGCGCTCGAGAAATATATCAGTGGTTAAGGATCCTGGCTGCCCTTCTAAAGGTCAGAAGTTCGATTCCTGACAACCACAGTTTTGCTCTCAAAATTAGATTTGGTGCCATCTACTGGCAACAGAAGGAAGAGGCAGGAGAGATGGCTCAGTGCTTAAGAGCATTGGCTGCTGAGTTTGATGAGGCCAAGTGCAGACATAGAGTCAAGGCAAAGGCCAGGGCCCACGTTATTGTGACTGAATGGGCAAACGTGTTTTTAGGATGTTAAAGACTCACAGCTCTATCACCATGAGACATCGTGCTTCAGAGACAACACTAAGGAGAGTAAGGCAAGATGGCTAGAAGAAGAAAACACTGGCATGTTCATGTGCCTTAAAGAGAACTCACATCCAAGACAATCAAAGGACTACAAACACCAGCAAAATGTTAACCAATTTAAAGCCAGAGAAACAATTTATGCTGACCTCCTCTATGAAGTACATGAACAGCCAATAAGTCCAAGGAGACCCCTGTACTCCACATGTTAGGGGAATGCAGATGTGATCCACACACCACATTGAGTAAACCTGGTTTAGTTAAAGAAGTTGAAAAACGGGTCGGAGAGATGGCTCAGTGGTTAAGAGCATTGCCTGCTCTTCCAAAGATCAGAAGTTCGATTCCTGGACATCACATAATTGCTTCAAAATGAGGTTTGGTGCCCTCTACTGAAAGCAGAAGGATGTGGCAGGAGAGATTTCTTGGTGCTTAAGAGCATGCCTGCTGAGTTTGATGAGGCCAAGTGCAGACATACAGCCAGGGCCCAGGTTATTGGGACTGAATCAGGCAAAACATTTTGTTAGGATAAAAAAGACTCACAGCTCTATCACCATGAGCCAGCATGCTCCAGAGACACCACCAAGCAGAATAAGGCAAGATAGTTAGAAGAAGAAAATACTAGCATGTTCAAGTGCCTGAAGAAAACTCACATCCAAGACATACAAAGGAATAAACACCAACAAAAGCTTAACCAATTTAATGCCAGTAAAACAATTTGTCTAGACCTCCTATATGAGGTACATGAATGGCCAACAGATCAATGGAGACCCCTGGACTTCAAATGTTAGGAAAATGCAGATGTGATCCACACATCATTGAGTACATCTGGTTTAGGTAAAGAAGTACAAAAACGGGTTGGAGAGATGGCTCAGTGTTTAAGAGCATTTCGTGCTCTTTAATCCTCCTGTATTCAATTTCAAGCAACCACATAATGGCTCACAACCATCTGCACTGAGGTCTTGTGCCCTCTTTTGAATACAGAAAGAAGCGCTCAAGAGATAGCTCAGTGGTTAAGAATCCTGGCTGCCCTTCTAAAGGTCAGAAGTTCGATTCCTGGCAACCACAGTTTTCCTCTCAAAATGAGATTTGGTACCATCTACTGGCAACAGAATGAAGAGGCAGGAGAGATGGCTCAGTGCTTAAGAGCATTGCCTGCTGAGTTTGATGAGGCCAAGTGCAGACATAGAGTCAGGGCAAAGGCCAGGTCCCACGTTATTGTGACTGAATTAGGCAAAAGTTTTTTTAGGATGATAAAGACTCACAGGTCTATAACCATGAGCCATCGTGCTTCAGAGACAACACTGAGGAGAGTAACACAAGATGGCTAGAAGAAGAAAACACAGGCATGTTCAAGTGCTTTAAAGAGAACTAACATCCAAGACAATAAAAGAACTACAAACACCAGCAAAATGTTAACCAATTTAAAGCCAGAGAAACAATTTATGCTGACCTCCTCTATGAAGTACATGAACAGCCAATAAGTCCAAGGAGACCCCTGTACTCCACATGTTAGGGGAATGCAGAAGTGATCCACACACTACTTTGAGTAAACCTGGTTTAGGTAAAGAAGTTGAAAAACGGGTCGGAGAGATGGCTCAGTGTTTAAGAGCATTGCCTGGTCTTCCAAAGATCAGAAGTTCGATTCCCGGACATCACATCATTGCTTCAAAATGAGGTTTGTTTCTCTCTAGTGGAAGCAGAAGGAAGAGGCAGGAGAGATGTCTTGATGGTTAAGAGCATGCCTACTGAGTTTGATGAGGCCAAGTGCAGACATACAGCCAGGGCCCATGTTGTTGGGACTGAATCAGGCAAAACATTTTGTTAGGATAATAAAGACTCACAGCTCTATCACCATGAGCCAGCATGCTTCAGAGACACCACAAAACAGAGTAAGGCAAGATCGTAAGAAGAAGAAAATACTAGCATGTTCATGTGCCTGAAGAACAACTCACATCCAAGACATACAAAGGAACAAACACCAACAAAAGCTTAACCAATTTAAAGCCAGTGAAACAATTTGTCTAGATCTCCTCTATGAGATACACGAATGGCCAAAAATCCATGGAGACCCCTGGACTTCAAATGTTAGGAAAATGCAGATGTGATCCACACATCATTGAGTACATCTGGTTTAGGTAAAGAAGTAGAAAAACGGGTTGGAGAGATGGCTCAGTGTTTAAGAGCATTTCGTGCTCTTTCATCCTCCTGTATTCAATTTCAAGCAACCACATAATGGCTCACAACCATCTGCACTGTGGTCTTGTGCCCTCTTTTGGATACAGAAAGAAGAGCTCGAGAGATAGCTCAGTGGTTAAGAATACTGGCTGCCCTTCTAATGTTCAGAAGTTCGATTCCTGGCAACCACAGTTTTGCTTTCAAAATGAGATTTGGTGCCATCTATTGGCAACAGAAGGAAGAGGCAGGAGAGATGGCTCAGTGGATAAGAATACTGGCTGCCCTTCTAAAGGTCAGAAGTTCGATTCCTGGCAACCACAGTTTTGCTCTCAAAATGAGATTTGGTGCCATCTGCTGGCAACAGAAGGAAGAGGCAGGAGAGATGGCTCAGTGCTTAAGAGCATTGCCTGCTGAGTTTGATGAGGCCAAGTGCAGACAGAGAGTCAGGGCAAAGGACAGGGCCCTCGTTATTTGGACTGAATTAGGCAAAATTTTTTAGGATGTTAAAGACTCACAGCTCTATCACCATGAGCCATCGTGCTTCAGAGACAACACTAAGGAGAGTAAGGTAAGATGGCTAGAAGAAGAAAACACTGGCTTGTTCACGTGTGTTAAAGAGAACTCACATCCAAGACAATCAAAGGACTGCAAACACCAGCAAAATGTTAACCAATTTAAAGCCAGAAAAACAATTTATCCTGGCCTCCTCAATGAGGTATATGAACAGCCAATAGGTCCAAGGAGACCCCTGTACCTCACATGTTAGGGGAATGCCGATGTGATCCACACACCACATTGAGTAAACCTGGTTTAATTAAAGAAGATGAAATACGGGTCGGAGAGATTGCTCAGTGGTTAAGAGCATTGCCTGCTGAGTTTGATGAGGCCAAGTATAGACATAGAGTCAGAGCAAAGGCCAGGGCCCACGTTATTGTGACTGAATTAGGCAAACGTGTTTTTAGGATGTTAAAGACTCACAGCTCTATCACCATGAGACAGCGTGCTTCAGAGACAACACTAAGGAGAATAAGGCCAATGGCTAGAAGAAGAAAACACTGGCATGTTCATGTGCCTTAAAGAGAACTCATATCCACGACAATCAAAGGACTACAAAAACCAGCAAAATGTTAACCAATTTAAAGCCAGAGAAACAATTTATCCTGAAATCCTCTATGAGGTACATGAACAGCCAATAGGTTAATGGAGACCCCTACTCCTCATGTTAGGGGAATTCAGATGTGATCCACACACCACATTGAGTAAACCAGGTTTAGTTAAAGAAGTTGAAAAACCGGTCGGAGAGATGGCTCAGTGGTTAAGAGCATTGCCTACACTCCCTAAGATCAGAAGTTCGATTCCTGGACATCACATAACTGCTTCAAAATGAGGTTTGATGCCCTCTATTGGAGGCAGAAGGAAGAGGAAAGAGAGATGTCTTGGTGGTTAAGAGCATGAGTTTGATTGGGCAAGTGCAGACATAGAGCCAGGGCAAAGGCCAGGGCCCAGGTTGTTGGGACTGAATTAGGCAAACGTTTTTTTAGGATGTTAAAGACTCACAGCTCTATCACCATGAGACATCGTGCTTCAGAGACAACACTAAGGAGAGTAAGGTAAGATGGCTAGAAGAAGAAAACACTGGCATGTTCATGTGCCTTAAAGAGAACTCACATCCAAGACAATCAAAGGACTACAAACACCAGCAAAATGTTAACCAATTTAAAGCCAGAGAAACAATTGTTCCTGACTTCCTCTTTGAGGTACATGAACAGCCAATAGGTCTTTGTAGACCCCTGTACTCCACATGTTAGCAGAATTCAGATGTGATCCACACACCACATTGAGTAAAACTGGTTTAGTTAAAGAAGTTGAAAAACGGGTCGGAGAGATGGCTCAGTGGTTAAGAGCATTGCCTGCTCTTCCAAAGATCAGAAGTTCGATCCCTGGACATCACATAATTGCTTCAAAATGAGGTTTGGTGCCCTCTAGTGGAAGCAGAAGGAAGAGGCAAGAGAGATGTCTTGGTGGTTAAGAGCATGCCTGCTGAGTTTGATGAGGCCAAGTGCAGACATACAACCAGGGCCCAGGTTGTTGGGACTGAATCAGGCAAAACATTTTGTTAGGATAATAAAGACTCACAGCTCTATCACCATGAGCCAGCATGCTTCAGAGACACCACCAAGCAGAGTTAGGCAAGATGGTTAGAAGAAGAAAATACTAGCATGTTCATGTGCCTGAAGAAGAACTCACATCCAAGACAAACAAAGGAACAAACACCAACAAAAGCTTAACCAATTTAAAGCCAGTGAAACAATTTGTCTAGACCTCCTCTATGAGGTACACGAATGGCCAACAGATCCATGGAGACCCCTGTCCTTCAAATGTGAGGAAAATGCAGATGTGATCTACAAATCATTGAGTACATCTGGTTAAGGTAAAGAAGTAGAAAAAAGGGTTGGAGAAATGGCTCAGTGTTTAAGAGCATTTCGTACTCTTTCATCCTCCTGTATTCAATTTCAAGCAACCACATAATGGCTCACAACCATCTGGACTGAGGTCTTGTGCCCTCTTTTGGATGCAGAAAGAAGCTCTCGAGAGATAGCTCAGTGGTTGAGAATTCTGGCTGCCCTTCTAAAGGTCAGAAGTTCGATACCTGGCAACCCCAGATTTGCTCTCAAAATGAGATTTGGTGCCATCTACTGGCAACAGAAGGAAGAGGCAGGAGAGATGGCTCAGTGCTTAAGAGCATTGCCTGCTAAGTTTGATGAGGCCAAGTGCAGACATAGAGTCAGGGCAAAGGCCAGGGTCCACGTTATTTTGAGTGAATTAGGCAAACGTTGTTTTAGGATGTTAAAGACTCACAGCTCTATCACCATGAGACATCGTGCATCAGAGACAACACTAAGTAGTGTAAGGCATGATGGCTAGAAGAAGAAAACACTGGCATGATGATGTGCCTTAAAGAGAACTCACATCCAAGACAATCAAAGGACTACAAACACCAGCAAAATGTTAACCAATTTAAAGCCAGAGAAACAATTTATGCTGACCTCCTCTATGAGGTACAAGAACAGCCAATAGGTACAAGGAGACCCCTGTACTCCACATGTTAGGGGAATGCAGACGTGATCCGCACACCACATTGAGTAAACCTGGTTTAGTTAAAGAAGTTGAAAAACGGGTCGGAGAGTTGGCTCAGTGGTTAAGAGCATTGCCTGCTCTTCCAAAGATCAGAAGGTTGATTCCTGGACATCACATAATTGCTTCAAAATGAGGTTTGGTGCCCTCTACTGGAAGCAGAAGGAAGAGGCAAGAGAGATGTCTTGGTGGTTAAGAGTATGCCTGCTGAGTTTGATGAGGCCAAGTGCAGACATACAGCAAGGGCCCAGGTTTTTGGGACTGAATCAGGCAAAATATTTGTTAGGATAATAAAGACTCACAGTTCTATCTCCATGAGCCAGCATGCTTCAGAGACACCACCAAGCCGAGTAGGAGTGAGGCAAGATGGTTAGAAGAAGAAAATACTAGCATGTTCATGTGCCTGAAGAAGAACTCACATCCAAGACATACAAAGGAACAAACACCAACAAAAGTTCAACCAATTTAAAGCCAGTGAAACAATTTGTCTAGACCTCCTCTATGAGGTACACGAATGGCCAACAGATCCATGGAGACCAATGTAATTCAAATGTTAGGAAAATGCAGATGTGATCCACACATCATTGAGTATATCTGGTTTAGGTAAAGAAGTAGAAAAACGGGTTGGAGAGATGGCTCAGTGTTTAAGAGCATTTTGTGCTCTTTCATCCTCCTGTTTGCAATTTCAAGCAACCACATAATCACATAATGGCTCACAACCATGTGAAATGAGGTCTTACGCCCTCTTTTGGATGCAGAAAGAAGCGCTCGAGAGATAGCTCAGTGGTTAAGAATCCTGGCTGCCTTTCTAAAGGTCAGAAGTATGATTCCTGGCAACCACAGTTTTGCTCTCAAAATGAGATTTGGTGTCATCTACTGGGAACAGAAGGAAGAGGCAGGAGAGATGGCTCAGTGCTTAAGAGCACTGCCTGCTGAGTTTGATGAGGCCAACTGCAGACATAGGGTAAAGGCAAAGGCCAAGTCCCACGTTATTGTGACTGAATAGGGCAAACGTTTTTTTAGGATGTTAAAGACTCACAGCTCTATCACCATGAGACAACGTGCTTCAGAGACAACACTAAGTAGTGTAAGGCAAGATGGCTAGAAGAAGAAAACACTGGCATGTTCATGTGCCTTAAAGAGAACTCACATCCAGGACAATCAAAGGACTACAAACATCAGCAAAATGTTAACCAATTTAAAGCCAGACGTCCTCTATGAGGTACATGAACAGCCAATTGGTCCAAGGAGACCCCTGTACTCCACATGTTAGGGGAATGCAGATGTGATCCACACACCACATTGAGTAAAACTGGTTTAGTTAAAGAACTTGAAAAACAGGTCGGAGAGATGGCTCAGATAATTCGAGCATTGCCTGCTCTTCCAAAGATCAGAAGTTCGATTCCTGGACATCACATAATTGCTTCAAAATGAGGTTTGGTGCCCGCTACTGGAAGCAGAAGGAAGAGGCAGGAGAGATGTCTTGGTGGTTAAGAGCATGCCTGCTGATTTTGATGAGGCCAAGTGCAGACATACAGCCAGGGCCCAGGTAGTTGGGACTGAATGAGGCAAAAGCTCTTGTTAGGATGTTAAAGACTCACAGCTCTATCACCATGAGCCAGCGTGCTTCAGAGACAACACCAAGGAGAGTAAGGCAAGATGGCTAGAAGAAGAAAATATTGGCATGTTCATGTGCCTGAAGAAGAACTCATATCCAAGACAATCAAAGGACTACAAACACCAGCAAAATGTTAACCTATTTAAAGCCAGAGAAACAATTTATCTAGACCTCCTCAATAAGGTACATGAATGGCCAATAGGTCCATGCAGACCCCTGTACTCCTCACGTTAGGGAAATGGAGATGTGATCCACATACCACATTGACTAAAGCTGGTTTAGTAAAAGAAGTTGAATAACGGGTTGGAGAGATGGCTCAGTGGTTAAGAGCATTGCCTGCTCTTCCAAAGGTCAGAAGTTCGATTCCTGGAAATCACATAATTGCTCTCAAAAGGAGGTTTGGTGCCCTCTACTGGCAACATAAGGAAGAGGCATGAGAGATGGCTCCGTGGTTAAGATCATTGCCTCCTCTTCCAACCTCCTGAATTCAATTCCAGGCAACCACATAATGGCTCACAACCATCTGCAATGAGGTCTTGTGCCCTCTTTTGGATACAAAAATAAGAGCTGGGGTGTTAGCTCAGTGGATAAGAGCTTTGGCTGCCCTTCCAAAGGTCAGAAGTTCCATTCCTGGCAATCCCATAATTGCTCTCAAAAGGTAGATTTGGTGCCCATTACTGGCAAAAAAGAAGAGGCATGAGAGATGGTTCAGTGCTTAAGAGCATTGCCTGCTCTTAGAACCTCCTGAAATCAATTGCAGGCAACCACATAATGGGTCACAACCATCTGCCATGAGGTCTTGTGCCCTCTTTTGGCTACAGTAAGAAAAGCTGGAGAGATAGGTCAGTGGTTAAGAACATTGGCTGCCCTTCCGAAGGTCAGAAGTTCGATTCCTGGCTACCAAATAATTGCTCTCAAAAGGAGGTTTGGCGCCCTCTAGTGGCACCACAAGGAAGAGGCAAGAGAGATGGCTCTGTGGTAAAGAGCATTGCCTGCTGAGTTTGATGAGACCACATACAGACATAGAGTCAGGGCCAAAGACCAGGGCCCGCGTTGTTGTGACTGAATGAGGCAAAAGCTTTCGTTAGGATGTTAAAGGCTCACAGCTCTATCACCACGAGCCAGCGTGCTTCAGAGACAACACCAAGGAGAGTAAGGCAAGATGACTAAAAGAAGAAAATACAGGCATGTTCATGTTCCTGAAGAAGAACTCACATCCAAGACATCCAAAGGACGACAAACACCAGCAAAAGGTGTACCAATTTTAAGCCAGAGAAACAATTTATCTAGACCTCCTCTATGAGGTACACGAATGGCCAATAGGTCCACGGAGACCCCTGTACTCCACATGTTAGGGAAATGGAGATGTGATCCACACACCACATTGAGTAAACCTGGTTTAGTAAAAGAAGTTGAAAAACGGGTTGGAGAGATGGCTCAGTGGTTAAGAGCATTGCCTGCTCTTCCAAAGTTCAGAAGTTCGATTCCTGGGAATCACATAGTTGCTCTCAAAATGAGGTTTGGTGCCCTCTACTGGCAACAGAGGGGAGAGGCAGGAGAGATGGCTCAGTGGTTAAGAGCATTGCCTGCTCTTCCAAAGTTCAGAAGTTCGATTCCTGGAAATCACATAATTGCTCTCAAAATGAGGTTTGGTGCCTTCTACTGGCAACAGAAGGAAGAGGCAGGAGAGATGGCTCAGTGGTTAAGAGCATTGCCTGCTGAGGTTGATGAGGCCAAGTG